>NW_028301628.1:16875000-17500000 GCF_987345545.1 Pholcus phalangioides
AATTGCACACTGATGCAAGTGCGGTTGGATTAGCAGGTATGCTACTTCAACGGGACAATAGCAACAATCTAAGGCTGGTGTACTGTGTGAGTCGTAGAACTCATCCTAATGAAGAAAAGTACCACTCCAGTCGTCTTGAACTCATTGCTGTTGTATGGTCAATGACGCGACTTCGACCGTTACTACTTGGCTTGAAATTTACGCTTGTTACCGACTGTTCTGCTATCATATACTTGAACACTCAACGAAATATTAAGCCTCAAATTGCGAGATGGGCTGAACAACTTAGCGAATTTGATTATGAGGTGAAACATTGTCCTGGAAAGAATATGACGCACGTCGATGCTCTCAGTCGTTCACCTGTGGAAGAATGCGAAAATACATCGTACGACGGGATTCGTTCTAACGGTCCAAGCGAATTTAATGTAAATCCCAAGGCATTTTACATTTCCAACGAAAGAGATAGAGTTTCTCTTATTCAGTCTCAGGACAAAGAATTGCAGAAAATTATTTCCGTTCTCAAGAAGCCAGTATCTAAACGTACTCATCATGATAAATCTACTATTGATAACTATGAGTTGAATGAAGGTATACTTTATCGCATCGAAGAAATTAATTGCAAGCAACGAAAGTTGTTTGTGATGCCACGAACCATGAGAAAATACCTTGCTGTGAAATATCATGATTTTTCAGGTCATTATGGTGCAGAAAAAGTAGTACAGATGATCAGAGAACATTTTTGGTTTCCAAAAATGGTGAGCTACGTCAAACAACATATGAGACAGTGTGTGGTCTGCATTTACAAAAGCACCGCCAGGAAAGAAACAAGGGAAATTGAACCCTATACTCCCAGGTAAAAGACCGTTTGAAATTATTCACATGGATTTCCTAGGACCATTGATATCCAGTTCTCATCGCAACAAAGAACTTTTGGTCATTATTGATAACTTCACGAAATTTGTTCGTTTACGACCGTGTCCTAATTGCTCCACGAAGAGTGTACTCAAGTACTTTGATGAATTCATCAGTGATTATGGAACTCCCCATCGTGTTATAACTGATCGAGGAACCTGCTTCACGTCAAAAGCATTTGAAGATTACTGTAAATTGCATGGAATCAGACATACACTTATCTGTAGTCAAAGGCCACAAGCAAATGGTCAAGTCGAGCGTATAAACAGAGTTCTTTTACCTATGATAACCTCGTCTGTTATAACTGAGTCGCATAGGGATTGGGATCGAGTATTGCCTGAAGTGCAAAGATCAATAAATTGGGCACCCAGTAAGTCCACAGGCAAGTCCCCTTTTGAACTTCTACATGGATACAAACCCGAAAGACCTGGTTACTTCCCACCGGAATTATTGCCAACTTCTTCCGAATATGAGTCACCAAACAAATTGCGTGATCAAGCTCGAGAAAATATTCTGGACTCAAAAGAGAAAATGAAAGAGATGTACGATGCTCATCACAGCGTTGCTTTTAAATATTCTATTGGTGATGTGATAGTGGTACGACGGTTACCAGAGCAGACCGGAGTAAGCACCAAAACACAAGCAAAGTACCGAGATCCAATGGTGGTTGCTGGAATACTGCCATCAGACACATATAAGATCACTGATTTTCGTCAAAGTGGTCAAGGGAGAGGAAGACGACAAAATTATACAACAACAGCCCATGCATCTCAGATGAAACTATTCCATCTTGTTGACGATGAAGATCAAGTTATTGACTCAGAGCTCAATGACGATGATGGTGAAGTGAAACAAATCAACGATAATCATGTATCAAATGCATGTACACCGAGAGAGGAATATTGCGATCCTGACAATGATTCAAACAGAGTGAACCGTACTAAAAGGGCGAGAAAATTGCCGTCGTATTTGAAAGACTATGAACTATGAGAGAACTGTCATTATTTTCTGACTTCAATTCATATTATGTGTGTTTACTAATTTTTGTACTTTGTTATATTTTGACATTTATATTGTGTATCGTATTTTATAGTTTCCATAATTTATTTTTGCAATTAGTGTATTTGTTGATATACTCCAGAAAAATTGTGCTGTGCAAAATAATGTATCATGTGAACGAGGACGTTCTTGTAGCAGGGTGGCCGAATGTTAGCGAATACCACCTGCTCTTTAGATGTAGGTGCGTAGCAGAAAGACACCTGCCATGTAGCGGTACTATCATTTTAGTATCATTCGATGTTGAAGTGTGAGACCGGACGCATGCAAGAAAATGCGCTCCCGATGGGTCTCTGATGTATCATATAATTTAATCATTTAATTAAATCTCTCATATTAACGATTCTGTCTCTCCATCAAGAAACGTCTCATTCGTTTAGTCTATATAAGATTTCTTTTCTACCAAGAGTCGATGAAAAGTCATCAAAAAGTTAATGTTGATGAGCGTAAAGATATCTGTCGTATAAAATTGCCAGACATTCCTCTACCAGAATTTTCTGGCAAGTATGAGGAATTTAGTCAGTTCAAAAATCAATTTAAGTGTT
This sequence comes from Pholcus phalangioides, assembly GCF_987345545.1. NCBI lineage: Eukaryota > Metazoa > Arthropoda > Arachnida > Araneae > Pholcidae > Pholcus > Pholcus phalangioides. The sequence continues at coordinate 16,877,514 of NW_028301628.1, forward strand.
TAATTGAAGGCAACGAACAATTAACTGACGTACATAAGCTGTATTATTTGCGAGCATCATTAAAAGGGGATGCAAAAAAGCTTGAAACAGCTGACGAAAGCTATGTTTCTTTGTTTGAGGCGTTAACAACTCGTTATGAAAACAAAAGAATAGTTGTTGACACTCATATTCAAGCTTTAATAAATTGCGCTAAAGTTCAACATGAGTCGGCTAAGGAATTGCGCAATCTAATTGACAATGTAAATAGAAATTTAAGAGAGTTGAAATCATTAAAATTTGAAAGAAATGATTTATCAGACACCATGTTACTGAATGTATTACTTCAGAAAATAGATAAAGAATCCAGAAAAGAATATGAATTAACATTAACATCTACTGAGGTTCCTAAACTAGACAATTTTCTGGAATTCATTGAAAAAAGAAGTATAATGCTTGAAAGTGTCGGAAAAATAAATAGTCGTCAGCAGCAGCCTGACCACAGAATACAACCGAAAGCAAAAACTTTCATGGTATATGATAGGGATAATATCAAAGAATATACAAGATCTTGTGTCGCTTGCAAAGGTTTTCATGCATTATATAAATGTGTAAAATTTCAAAGAATGAGTGTTTCGCAAAGATATGAATTTGTGCGAAAGCATAATTTATGCTATTGTTGCTTAAAAATTGGCCATATTACGTCTCAGTGCTTATCAAAGGTGGTTTGCTCTATTTGCAATTTGAGACACAACACTCTCTTACATCGGGGAGAAACGGCGTCTCCAAAAAGCAATAAAGATGTCATCCAACGAAAAAGCGAAAGCGCTTCCCCCATACCCTCAGAGGGAGGAGCAGTAGGGGGCCAACAGCCAGATGTTCTTCATAGTCTGAGCAATGTGATAAACACAAATTCATCAGCACTTCTCAGTACTGTGAATGTTTACGTCTGCGATTCCCAAGGAAAAGAGACTCGAGTCAGGGCCATACTCGACAATGGTAGTCAAGTTAACATGATGACAACAAGCTGCGCCGAAGCCCTCGGGTTAAAGAAAGAAAAAGTTTATTCCCCAGTTTGTGGCATTAATGGCTTGTCACATATCGTGAAAACCAAAACTACCGGGGTAGTCGCAAATAAAAGCGGCGAGTTCAAGAAAGAATTGGATTTTTTAATTGTATCAAAAATAACAGATTTCACCCCATCGTCTCCTCTTGATTTATCTGGCTTGAAGTTTCCCGAAGGAGTTGAACTTGCTGACCCACATTTTTCCAAGCCAGGGAAAATACAACTTTTGATCGGAGCAAAAATATTTTTTGAGGCATTGAAGAGCGGACAGCTGTATCTCAGCAACGAAGTGTTGCTTCAGAATTCTGTATTTGGGTACATAGTCTCCGGGATAATTTCTCACTCGTCATCTCAGCAATGCTGTTTTCTCTCGAGAGAAGTTGATGTGTTAGATCAATCCATTAGGAAGTTTTGGGAAATTGAATCTGTGGAGGAGAAGCTACCCCTGAAAAGCAAAGAAGAACTTTTTTGCGAGGATCATTTTGTAAAAACCCATCGTAGAAATGAAAGAGGGGAATATATAGTTGATCTTCCGATGAAGGAAAATGTTGAACCTGGGGAATCCATGCAATTAGCTGAGCAAAGGCTGAATTGGCTGTGGAAAAAATTGGATAAAAATCCCCAAATGTCTGTTCTTTACAAAAATTTTATTGCCGAGTATGAGGACTTGGGTCACATGCAGGAGATGATGGAGGGACATGAGGATATAAAATATGTTATGCCTCACCATGGAGTCTACAAACCTGATAGCAGTACCACTAAATTAAGAGTAGTTTTCGACGCATCAGCCCCTTCTACCAATGGGTTATCACTTAACAACTGCTTGTTAAATAGGGGTGTGGTCCAAGAAGACATCTTTTCGATACTGCTAAGATTTAGAAGACATAAAATCGCTTTCACTGCCGATGTGAAAAAGATGTACAGGCAGATCTGGGTCAATCCTGATCATTGCAACTTACAATGCATCTTATGGAAAGAAAGTCCGTTAGATGAACCCAAACTGTACAAGTTACTTACAGTAACATATGGAACAAAATGTGCACCATATTTAGCCACTAGGGTGTTAAGGCAGTTAGCTTATGACGAACAGAAGAAATATCCTCTTGCTGCTGCCGCAACTCATACTGATTTTTATGTTGATGATATTCTAACTGGTTCTAACGATATAACAAGTGCCATTGAATTGCAGCAACAGCTGATTTCTATGTTAAAATGTGGAGGCATGGATTTACACAAGTGGTGCTCCAACGAAAATGCATTGTTGAACAATGTCCCTGTTCATGAACGAGAATATTGCTTTCAGGATCCTGAAAATGACACGGTGAAAACTTTGGGTTTAAGATGGAACCCTAAAGAAGATTTTTTTGGTTTCACTGTTGCTCCTGGTAACAACATATCTACCAAGCGTGCTGTGTTGACAGATATCGCAAAATTATTTGATCCGTTAGGCTTGCTTGGTCCTGTTCTAGTACAAGCAAAGATTTACTTGCAGAAGCTCTGGCTGTTGAAAATCGACTGGGACGATGAACTGCCGTCTCAACACTCGAAAAACTGGAGAAAATTCCGAGAAGGACTTACAAAGTTGACAAACCTCCAGATTGATCGTTTCGTCTTATCAGACTTTGCTGAAAAATTAGAAATTCATGCATTTTCAGACGCGTCAAAGGATGCATACGGGGCTGTTATATATGTGCGTTCTATTACTGCCGTGGGTGACGTGAAGGTGGTGCTTCTTTGTAGCAAATCCAGAGTTGCACCTCTAAAAGTAGTAACCCTACCACGTCTTGAACTTTGTGCTGCAGAACTGCTCTCAAAGCTTGTTGAGAAGGTGCTATCTTCTCTACGTGTGGAAGTGGACAAAGTGTGTCTGTATACCGACTCAACAATAGCGTTGGGTTGGATCATCCCGGAGTTCAAGAAATATGCTGATGTGACTTTGACTCTAAATCTGAACGAAGTCTTCATGGATTCTTTGTTTTGCATTACAAATAATTATGCTAAATTAATTCGCATTCTTAGTTTTGTTTTCAGGTTCATCCATAATTCGAGAAATCCACTTAATAAGGGAAAGGGTCCTTTGTCACATCAGGAACTTCAAGGTAGTATGTAATATCTAGTTCGTTGCGCACAAGAAATAGAGTTTAAAGGTGACATATCCAATCTTAGAAAAGGGAAATTGGCAACAGACAAGATAAAAAACTTACTTCCATACTTAGACGAAAAGGATATTTTGCGAGTAGGTGGTCGTTTACGGCACAGTCAAATAAGTGATAGCCAAAAACATCCGATCATATTACCATCAAAACATAAGCTCACTAGAATGATCATTGAGCATCATCATAAAAAATATTTACGCAGTGGTAGTTGGCAAAATTTATTGTATTCTTTGATGAGAGAATTTTGGCCATTACGTGGCAGAGATATGTGTCGTAAGGTTGTACATGACTGTATCACTTGTTTCAAGATAAAACCTGTAACAGTAGAACAACTCATGGGGGATTTACCTAAAGAAAGAGTCACTGTGAACTATCCCTTTAACTGCTCTGGTGTCGACTTTTGTGGACCGTTTCTGATAAAATATAAGGGCCAGAGAAAGGGGATCTACCACAAGGTGTATATTTGCATTTTTGTATGCATGGTCACGAAGGCCACTCATTTGGAAATAGTGTCTGATTTGACATCCGAAGCATTTATCGCTTGCTTGAAAAGATTTGTTGCCAGGAGAGGAAAACCTCAAAAAATGTTCAGCGATAATGCAAAAAACTTCGTAAGTGCTAATAAAACTCTGAAAAATTGGTATGCCGATATTGTGCAGAGTAATAACAATCTCGTCAACTATTTAACAGCAGAGGGTATTCAGTGGCAGTTTATACCTCCCAGAGCACCCAACTTTGGTGGTTTGTGGGAGGCCGGGGTAAAATCCTTTAAGCACCATTTGAAACGTGTAGTTGGGAATTCGAAACTAACATACGAAGAACTGTTAACTATTGTCAATCAAGTAGAGGGAATTTTAAATTCACGTCCGTTAACACCACTATCTAGTGATATAGATGATTTAGATATTCTTACGCCTGGTCATTTCCTCATTGGTCGCCCAGTCACTGCCATTGTAGAGCCATCACTGACTGATGTTAAGGAAAACAGATTGAATTTATGACAACGTACATCTAAGTTGGTGCAAACAATCTGGAAGCATTGGCAAAACAATTATTTGAGCACTTTGCAACAACGAAATAAATGGAAAGGTTCCAAGCCCAACATCAATGTTGGAGATATGGTTGTCATGAAAGAAGAAAACCTCCCAAGTTGTAAATGGATTTTGGGAAGAGTCGTGGAGGTTTTCCAGGGTAGGGATAATAAAGTGAGAATTGCAAATGTAAAAACAATGAATGGGATCTTCAAAAGATCAATATGTAAAATCGCGTTGTTGCCGTTAGAAGGGTCTCGATAAAAAAAAAAAATAAATAAAAAAAAAAAAATCATTGGGTTTCCGCCTTGAAATTATAATTGTATAATATAGTACATTTGTGTATGTATATAGTGCATTTGTATTTCATATAATTAATTTTTGTTTCGCAAATATGATATCTGTACTGCATCGAATTTTTGTTATATGTGAATTTTGTTTATGTATTCAAGTTTTATATTGTCGTATTTATTGAAATTAATATTTCAATGCCGGGCGGCATGTTAGGCCGATACATCAAATGATGTGAGTTGGCGGCTATTTTGTACGCCAATTGTAGCGAGCGTTTTTCTGTGAATGTATTACGAAATAAGTCGTTAACCAGGAAAGGAGACGAGCAGTAGGCTGTCCCTTTAAAAATAAAGTTAGTACTATAGGAGTACGTGTTTAAGTTCAATTGTGTGATTGAATCTCATTAATGCACAGTAGTAGCATTTTTAGGTTACATTTTTAACTGAGCTATTGAACAGATGTTTTTGGAATTTTTCTTCCATATTTTTCCGAAAAGACGGATTTTTTTTTTTCAAATATTTGAAGACATTTTCTCCCATCGACTACTTGTGAGGATCGGAATGAAGACATCTTTATTCCCATATTCTATGTGGCTCTAGATTAAACCACCAAAGGATGCCTCTATGCTGCCTATGGGCACTGAACCAGGGGTGAAGGAGAAAAATAATTACAAAAATTGCGAAAAAACAGTTTTTATGCACGAATTTCGAACTAAAGATGCGGGCGATTCGTCCGCATCTTCAGTGCTCTTTTGAAAGGGTATGCGGACCCGCATCCGCATCCGCTCCGTGTGAAAGGGGTCTTATTGTGATGCTAGCATTGGATCTCTGAATGTAATAAATCTGAGCTATCATTGTGTACAATTGGATGACGCTTGGAATATTAGAAGTTCTAGAGATTTTGTGGTCAACGCTAGGGGCCATCTATTAATAGACCTTTGTGAAAATTTTTCCTTATCAGTCCTGAATGGTAGAAATTTCGGCGATCCAGAGGGATCCTCTTACATTCATAAGAGTTGGACGATCGGGGATCAATTATTCTCATCATTACTGTTGGTAAGATGGCAATAGACAATTATTCTCATTATTACTGTTTGTAAGATGGCAACATTTAGTTAAATTCTAATCATCGTGGTGGCAAGTCGCACATGTATATAGCTCGAATGTTTTGTATTTGAAGAAATTAAATGTAATTCTAAAATGTCGTTTCATAATTCCGTACAAGCGGCCGCGAAGCAAGCCCCAAAGAAATCAGCAGACGCATATTGTGAAGTGCTATGATAATGGTCCGTTGAGAAGCTTCGTGGGTACTTGTTTCGATTTGGAAGCAGGACAGCTCGGCGATAGCAAAGGAATCTTAGTCTACCAAAATAAGCAAGTGTTATCGGTGAGTGAAGTGTTATCTCTTTTCCGTTTCTGTTCGAATTAAATCGTTCTCCAATGTGCCGAAATCAAAATCTAGTGATATGATCTCAGCATTCAAGCTCTGGACCAAGGAAATTCGAACGGCGGAGGGAGAGGTGTCAGCCATTTTAGAATCCGGTGACGCGTATTTCCTGCGGGAATTCAAGCGCGAACTAAAAACTTGAATCAGAATCTGGAGAGGTGCCAAGGGTCCATTCAAGTATTACGTAAGCAGATTTTCAGCCATTTTTGACCCCCCCCCCCTTGTCAGCAAAAATATGAAAAAAGAATATTTCATATCTTCAAAAAGTGGTTGTTGATGACGTAAGCAACCTTCAAACCCCTCCCTCCCCCCTTGTCATCAAAAGTCAGAAAATCCGAACCCCCCCCCCCCCCGATGCTGACGTAATACTGGAATGACCCCTAAAGGCCCGTTTACACGAGGCAAGCGCTTTAGTGGGCAACTTAATTTTAACTTACCGATTCTTCTTGAAGGTGTCCACACGATTTAGTGGTAAGTAGATGCTCATTGGATAATTTTTACGGAGGTGAGCGCAGTTAGCGCATGCGCGCTTCAGTCTACTCAAATCCACGGAGAGAGACAGACGCAACGCGCGGGAGTATAATAGTAATACTTTTTTATTTATCTGGCATTCAGAGAGGTGCTTTTTTTAAAGCTCATAGCTTTCGTAACGATGGATGAAGATGATCAGGTAGAACTTACGAATACTGTGATCAGAGCCACATTATATGATATTTTTTTTAAAGAATATAAATTTATTCACTTAAATAAATTTATTCAATAAAAAAGGAGAAACTCTTTTCTCACTTGCGCGAGAGCAACACACTGAGCAAGAAGTAGGTCACGCAAGGGAAACAGTTCGCTTGTCCCCTTTTTTCGCCTCTGCCACCCACGCATCAGGAGGTGCACGTAAGGGGGGCGAGAGATGACGCCACAGGGGAAAAAGAATACACAACATATTATAAACTTATGTAAGTCATCGAGAAGAAATATAAGATTTCTCTATTTCTCCTCCAAGTTCTAAATATCGATTATATGATATTTTAATCGAAGTTGAAGAGGAGATAAATTAGAATTATGTAAGCCGAAAATACGGGAGAAGATTCTTGGCATTCGTAGGAAATTCTAAGGTTTAAAAATTAAATAATAAAAATTTATTAAACAAAAGTTATTTCCAAATTTTCGAAATCATTATTATTTTTTAATTTCATCTATAGAGATGACATCTTTATGTTGAATATTTGATCATGTATTTTTACAACAGATGGCAGCAAATTCGTTCTGGACGAGAGAAATATTCGAAAGCCCCCTTCCAGTTTTTAATTTATAAATCCTCCCCACCTGATATATATTTATGAATCTTCATTTTTTTTTCAACTCCTGACATCACGTCGACAGAATATTCCATAGCTTTTTCCAACATCGAATAATTTTTAGCTTGTTTGTTAAAGTAATTTTCATTTCAATAGTTCAACAAACATTCATGGCGAAGATATTTTTCAACAAACTTGAAGCTTGTGTCCTCTGGCCACCTCACCATCCAATATTTCCGCGGAATTCTAGCGAAACTTCAGGAGACGACGGAGTATGAACAGGTTCACGCTTGAGATCAAAATAAACCCCTCCGTGAGAGAGCAAAAAGACCCCTCCAGCGCGGCAGGTCACGCCCACTGGCGCATGCGCATACGTCTACTTAACCGGAAAAAATAGAACCATTCGTATTCACTTACCAACTAAATTACTAAATCCCAACTAAATCACTTGCGCACTTGCCAACTAAAGCCGTGTAAACGGCCCTTATCGTCAGCATACATTGTATCGTACTTGGCAACTAAAAATTAAGTTACCAACTAAAGCGCTTGCGTCGTGTAAACGGGCCTTAACGCGATATCGCGAAATCGAATGAATCACTCGGTGAAGTACAGCATGACGGCTACGTAGAGCTGAGAGGGAAAATTCTTCGAGATGACAAGTTCGGTGTCGATGGCTGAAGATAGTTTCAGCCAGCCCAGTGAAAAATCTCAGTCGAAGGACAATAATCTGAAGCTGTGCAAAGTTCGAGTTACCGGAATTCAAGGGCGAGTTCGGAGGTTGGCTGAGCTTCAAGGAAGTCTTCGAAGTTCTATTGGGAACAACCCCAATTTATCAGATGTCCCAGTATCTGAAGGCGCCCCTGAAAGGCGAAGCGGCGAGATTAGTGTCGGGATTCGCGATTACGAGCGCGAGTTATTCTCAAGCGTGGGATTCTGAAGTCGAGATATGACAACAAGCGTGAACTCGCGTATGCCAAGATCTTCCAGCTGAAACAAGGGAAAATCGTGAATTCAAAAATTCTTAGAGCTGCTGGACAGGGCGAGCGAGGCAATACGAAATCTACGGTGCTTGAGACTTGAAGGAAGTGGTCCGTCGAATGTACTGTTGGTGTACTTTCTAAAATAAAAATTAGATGATAGTCTAATGAAGCAGTGGGAACTAAGTCAAGGTCAAGAGTATCCCGAGTATGATGAATTCATAGCTTTCCTTGAAAATCAGGCCAGGTGTCTAAAGTCTGTCCAATATGGTCCCGGACCAAGGGAAGAGTCGAAAGGCAATTCTAGACTTGATTTTTCCTGTGCTACTCGTAAACAAGCAAATGTGTCGTGTATAGTGTGTAAACAAGATCATAAGCTTAGTGATTGCAACAAATTTAAATCTATGACATTCAACGACAGGTGGATTTTCGTGAAGTCAAATAAGCTATGCTTCAATTGCTTGAGGAATAATCACTCAGCTGCAGAATGTTTGTTTACAACCCACTGCCAGTGTTGTAAAGGAAAGCACCATTCTCTCTTGCATGAATTCAAGGTGCCTCCTGTCGTAACACCTACGAGTGAAGAAGCAGCCGTGTCAAGCACTTTCAATGTTTCCGAAGCAAAATAAAGTCAAGTACTGGAATCTGAAATTCATCGCAAGTTGCGGCAAGGGTCAAGTCCGTACAACAACAGCATTAGTTGTCGAAAAACTGTCTTCAAAAGTCCCTAACTTCGAGATATCCGTTAGTAGTGGGAAAAGGGGGTTACTGGAACAAAGGACTTAGTACAGTCAAGGCTAGGACCGGAAAAAGGCGCAAAAGGCGTTCGATGTACGCATGCGCGTCAGGAGGTCCCGGTTTTATCCCCCCCCCCCATTATAAAAGAGGAATGAACCCGTGTTCCACTTTCACTCCGATTAAAAAAAAAATGGAAGATCTATACCGAAATCCGAAGAGTGAGGGTAGTTATGGTGGTGTCGAACCATTATATCGAGCTCTAAAAGGGGAATTTTCTCGAACAAAAATAAGAAAGTGGTTAGAAGGGGAAAAATCTTACACACTCCATCGTGAAAGAAGAAAAAAGTTCCCCAGGAACCGTATTATAGTTGGTGCAATGAATCAACAATTCCAGGCTGATTTAGTTGACATGAGAAACCTGGTAAAATACAACGACGGTTATCAGTATATCTTAACGTGTATTGATGTGTTGTCTAAATATGCTTGGGCCATCCCGCTCAAAGACAAAACGGGGCGGAGCATGGTGAAAGCGTTTGATCAAATATTTGTCGAAAGGCAACCACATGTTCTGCAAACGGATAAAGGCACCGAATTCAAGAATAAGGTCTTCCAAAAGTTTCTGAAGGAAAAAGGGGTCAAGTTCTTTACGACAGAGGATGACGTCACAAAGGCTGCGATAGCAGAAAGGTTCAATAAAACGCTGAAATCGAGGATGTGGCGATACTTCACAGAAAATAACACGCATAGATACATAGACGTGTTACAAGATCTGGTTTTTGGGTATAATAATAAGTTTCACAGGAGTATAATGATGAGTCCTACCGAAGTTAATAAAGAAAACGAAAAGAGGGTGTGGGACAACCTCTATGGGAAGAAAAAGGTTAAAAAAGTAAAGCAAAGGTTTTTTATCGGTGACCAGGTTCGTATTTCTCGTACGAAACACCCTTTTGAAAAGGGATACGAGTCTAATTTTACACATGAAGTTTTCGTGGTGGATGAATACATACCGAGGGAGATACCCGTCTACAGACTAAAAGATTTGATGGGTGAAAAAATTGAAGGGACATTTTACGAACATGAAATGACGAAGACCACACTAGAAGACACCTTTCCTATAGAAAAAATTCTAAGAAAAAGGAAGAGGCAAGGTAAAACAGAGCTACTCGTAAAGTGGATGCATTATCCAGAAAAGTTTATATCATGGATATAAATACAGCGACTCAATCCATCTTTACTCATTTCAACAAGATGGCTTCGTTCTACTTAACGCTCCCAAGCGATTCGAGCATGAATTTCTTTCCTGATAACACCCTTTCCAACTTCGTCACAAAACTCCCCAGCGCGTTAGAGTTTGATTCGGATATGGAAGTAGCTCTATCAGAGCTGATATTTCCCCATTCTTTCCACAACATAACGGAACGGTCTAACAGCTTTGAATTTAATTCTGGAGATGGAGTGATAAAAAAAGGTGTCATCCCTTGTGGTTTCTACGAGAGTACCACAGACCTGATTAAGGTGATGACGAGAAATTTTAGAAAGGAAGATATTGATTTGATTTTCAACAAAACCACGAAAAAAGTGAAGGTGGCTACGAGGAAAGGTGCTAAGTTAATTCTACATACAGGAATAGCAGAGAATCTAGGTTTTGAACCCGGTGAGATAAAAGGAATGATGATAGAGGGGCCTTTCACGGCTGATCCGAAACTAGACTTTCATCTGTTGTACGTTTATTGTGATATAGTCGAACCGCAGATTGTCGGCAACACCTTTGCCCCGTTATTAAGAATCGTAAAAACCGAAGGACACGGTGGCGACATCGTCAACGCAGCCTTCGAGAGGGGTCACTACATCCCTCTAGCCCGAAGGAGTTTTGAAACAGTTCACATTCATATAAGGACGCACACAGGTCATCTCGTGTCATTTGAACGTGGGAAGGTGATAGTTAAACTCCACTTCCGACTGAAACATTTATGATGTCTTACCGCCCGTATCGCTGTTGTATAGACAGCGTAACTGATTATTACGTCAACCAAGCGGGTCAAGGTCTTGGATATTATCAGGGTATACCACTGCAACGGGGTTACGGTTTCGGTTCAATATTCAGCTCCCTTTTCCGATCGGCTATGCCTTTGTTCAAAAAAGGAGCGAAGGCTCTTGGCCGTCAGGTTCTCAGGTCAGGTGTAGATTTTGCCAATGACGTCGTACAAGGTAGAGATTTGAAAACAGCTGCGGTGGAAAGAGCAAAAGAGGCTGGTCGCTTGCTGAGTGATAAAGCTTCTATGAAAGTTAAAACAATGCTCGGAGGACATAAAAGGAAACGCTTAGCGAGAAAAAACGTCATTCGTAAGAAAGCTAGGAAGGCAACAGCACCCGATATTTTCGATTGAGAAGATGGCTCTCGACAAACTCACCCGAGTGTCTCAAAAGCGAAGTAGATTTGTTCGCTTTACCCCCTACTCAAACCGCCATAGAAGGTGGAGAATGGATTGAATTTCTCCCACTTTCCAGTATTAAAGACGGTCCGATTGAGTTCAACATTACAGGTAGCACCGAAGATTACATAGACCTATCTTCCACACAACTACACGTCAAGTTGAGGGTCACAAAGAAGGACGGTAAACCACTTCTTGATACCGACCTAGTTTCTCCTGCGAATCTACCGCTACATTCCCTCTTCTCCCAAGTGGACGTCTCTCTCAATGGTAGGAATATCACGAATTCGTCTCACACCTACCCTTACAGAGCCTATATCGAAACTTTGCTGAACTATGGTCGAGATGCGAAGATGGGTCCCCTCACTATGGAAGGTTTCCACAAGGACACTGCAGGTTCCATGGCCGACCACGAAAATAACGAAGGTATGAAAGAGCGGTCAAAACACATTGCAAACAGCAGATCTTACGACCTATTGGGAAGAGTACACTGTTCACTTTTTTTTCAACAAAGACTGTTACTCAACTTGGTAGATGTTAAACTTAGATTAGTGCGTTCGAAACCATCGTTTTTTCTAATATCCTCGACAGCTGATTATAACGTGCACATAGATCATGCCAGCCTCTTTGTAAGGAAGGTGAGAGTTAACCCAGCTGTTGCCATCGGGCATGCTAAAGCATTGGAGAAGACCACTGCGAAATACCCTATCAATAGAGTACTTTGTAAGGTTTACTCTGTGGCACAGGGAAGCATGTCATTCGTCCAAGACAATGTGTATCTGGGTGCAATGCCTCAACGAGTTATCATCGGCCTAGTTGACAATGAATCTTTCAACGGTACATTTAGAAGCAACCCGTTCGATTTCAAGCATTACGATCTCAACTTCGTCTCCGTATATGTTGATGGTCGACCAGTCCCCCACAAACCCCTAGAGCCTAACTTTGAGACCGGAAACACCGTAAGAGCCTACAATAACCTGTTTCGAGTCGAGGAAGATCGTGGCATAGACATAACCAGAGAAGAATTTCATAGTGGTTACACTCTATTTTGTTTCTCCCTACTCCCCGACCAGAGCGACTGCGGACACTTACACTTGGTGAAACATAGTAATCTACGTGTGGAACTAAAGTTTGCGAAAGCACTACCTAAAACCATCTCGGTAATCATATATGGTGAGTTTCAGAACCTTATAGAGATAACAAAATCGAGAAGTGTATTGTGCGATTTCTCTGGCTGATGGATTCCGAACAGATTCGTCGAGCACTCCGCAGAGACCCGAAAACGAAAAAAGTTTTCAGGAACGTTTACGCTAGTGACGCGTTGCCTTCGAGAATACGAAATTATCCTACAGCTCTGATCGTTAACACAGATACCAGTGCAGAGTCTGGAACACATTGGTTGGCTATATATCTTCATGACAATTTGACCGCGGAGTTTTTTGACTCATTCGGAAGACATCCTTCAAACTTTCAGAAAGGTAATATCACGAAATTCCTGAGAAGATATCAACGACTCACCTACAATGACGTGGCGCTGCAGTCAGCTGATACCCAAGTTTGTGGCTATTATGTTATTTATTACGTGTACTGTAAATGTATGGGTGAAAGTATGAATTCTATTGTATCTCGCTTCAATGTGAACAACGATTTACGTGTGTTTAACTTTGTAAGAAAATACTTTTCTTTTTAATAAAATTGATTTGCACAACTCATGTCTCATCATTTTTCACGATGGAACCGTTAACGTTACACCATCCATTCACTGCCGTCTGTGCAGGTGCAAGCGGTAGCGGGAAAACATATTTTTTAAAGGGTCTGCTCGAACATCGTGAAAGGCTTATCAAACCTTTACCGAAACGCGTGATATGGTTTTACGGAGAATCTCAGCCACTGCACGAGGAAATTAGAGATGTTGAATTCCGAGACGATTGTAATTTCGAGGGAGTCTCCAATGCCTTACTGATTTTCGATGATTTTATGTCAGAGTTATCGGGAGAAGAGAAAATGGTTAAGCTATTTACTAAGTATAGCCACCATCGAAATTTATCGGTTATCTTTGTAACTCAGAATTTCTTTCATAAGAAACTGCGGGAAATAACGCTAAACGCGCATTATATTTTCCTGTTTAAAAACCGGAGGGATTTGAACCAAATCACCCATTTGGGGAGACAGTTGTATCCTACGAAATTAAATTTTTTCGAAGAAAGTTACGCAGATGCAACGAAATCTCCGTATTCATATTTATCGATCGATCTTAGGCAAGAAACGGATGAAAAAATGCGTTTACGCACCAACGTGTTACCCACGCAAACGCAGTATGTCTATCAACCGAGACGTTAAAAGACTGGGTACGTCAGCGACACTATTTATTCAACGATATGTCCGCGAGGAAGCAACAAGTGCTGAGATTGTTAAGCGGATGTCCTCAAAGACAACGTAAAGAATTATTGAAGCGGTTACCAAATTCTGACATCAAAACCGTTTGTGAATGTGCATTGAATTTACTGCATGGTAATATCCCAATATCCACCCTCCAAAAAGCTAAACTTCAAAAGTATAAAGGTTTGCTCCGTACGTTAGCAAAGAGGAAAACACCTCTTTATAAAAAGAGAAAGATCCTCATACAAAAAGGTGGTTTCCTTCAAGTTCTTTTACCCGCTGCAATCGGTTTGATTTCAAGTCTGATAGGACATGCAATTCGCTAAAAAAGTTATGGTACTTGTTCCAGAAGATAGAATGAACCGCCATGTTATTAAAGAGCCGCAGCTTACGGAACTAGATACTGAAATGGCGAAGATACTGAACAGTGAATTACCGAACGAGGTTAAAATAAAGTTTTATCAACAGATTTTGAACAAGAGGAATACTGCCTTAGGAAACAATTCGCCACTCGACCGTTTCGATGAAGAAGAAGAAGAACCTAAAATGCGCGATCTCAGTAAACCGCCGTTGAAGAAAAGTGCATCATCTGATATATTGTTAAATTTACCGAAATCTCACCGTGAAATATCGGGAAAAATTATAAGTCACCTTAAAGATTACCCAAATGTTATCAAATGGTCACCGAGCGGTCAGCTTGTGTATAAAGGGGTGGAGATAGATAATACAAATATTTCCGAACTGTTATCCAGTGTCGTGAGCATTCAAAAAAAGAAACCTGTTCCGGGTGAGAAAGAGTTTCTTCAAGGTTTATACGAGATAAGTTTACCGCATTATTACATAAGAAATAAAAAATATATGAAAAGATGGCTTGAGTTGTAAAAAACGTACTGGAAATAAAGATTTTCTTCTCTGAATTGTGTCTCCTGTTGTTAAAAAAAAAACACACACACACACAATCGTTTAGAAACATGTACAATAAGCATTTATTTTTCTGTTGGTTACATCAACTTTCTTCTTCTCCGTGGGGATTAATCGCGTGGTGTCCATAAGCTAATGTTGAGACCCCATCATCTAATATATAGCGTTTGTCATCAAGGGGACAAAGACTTACTTTTCGTACCATGGTTGTGTGGAGTTGGTGCTTAGTGTTCGTGATTTTTACCATCGTATGTCTGTACCGCACTTGATCGAAAAGCGAAGACTTGTACAGCTCATGATGCAGTTGATTGCGGGAAACGGTTTTGCTGACTCCCTTGGCCGTTTTCTTGTTTTCCTTAGCCGTAACAATGCTGTACATTTTTGAACGAAGACCGACAAACGATAGAATGGGGTCACCGGGGCATTCGTCCTTCATCAACCCGAGCACTGCTTTGTTATGAGGGTTGTAAAGGGTGTGATTTGGAGGAAAATTGGAAGTGTCGAATTCGTCCATGTTGGATTTTATCACGCGGTGTAGATTTTGGGTTTCGATTGCATACGTTAGCGAATCTGTGTCGGTGAAGAGAAGTTGCGCTTTTTCTCCGAACCGTGATTTAACCCACCGATAGTGAAAATCATAAATTTTGATTTTACTCACGTCCAGAACTACGAAACCCACATACATAGGACGAACTAATTTCAGTTTTAACCTTTTCATTTTTATGGCAACCAATCCATTGCTAAAAATTCTGAAGGCTTCAAAGGCTGGGGATGCAATTAATTTTTTAGCTTTTTTCTCCTTATGCACAATTTTTACGTTAACATGCTTCCGCTGGTTTTCCATGGTTTTCCCGAATACTGCATTGTTCATCAGTTTGAAGAACGATTTTTCGAAATCGTTCGAAGCTGCTTGACGGCGTTCGGTATTAAAGTCAATGTACGGTTTCAGCCACGGTTTTTGATTGAACTCTATAACCCTTTTTATATATTTTATTTTGAGACCGAGGGTGAGGTAGAGTTGGAGGTTGCGATAATGTACTACATAGTTTTCTTTGTCGTATAAATTGGGAACTAGCTTTGTGCATTCGGACGGTTTCCCCTCCGGGTTAATTTTCCCCCACACGCTCTTCATATGGTTTGAAAACAACTTTTCTGTTATCACCATGTTTTCAGGTGCTAGCGGATAATCGTTATGGTCATTGTGAAGTTCTTTGGGGTATTCTAGCCCGACTTCCAAGACATAGCCTTTCGGAGAGTCCTCGGGAACGTTTGCGATGTCTATGTTAGATATTTCCTCTGTGCTCAACCATCGGAAACCTGAATATGGTAGGTATTGGGACATAGCGTAACCATAAAGGTTATTTGCATCCCAACTATTTCTTTGGCCCACTATTTCTTTGGTCGGTTGATTGGGTTCAAACTGTTCGCTGTATCGGCTGTTAGCCTCAGCGTAACGATGGGTGATCATAGAAACACCTCCTCTAATACCGGATTCAAAAAACAAATGCATGTCTATGTCTGTGAGAAGTTCCAAATTAATATCGGTCATCCTCAGACATGCCGAAAAAGCCAAACCAGGGCCTGTATACATATGCGCAGGGTCAATTTTGTAATAGCTCATGCTAAGGTTCCTGAAACGTTCGAACACGTCTGCTAGTAAAAGCACGTCTGATTTTACGTAAAGGTCATGATAATCACCGAGATGTTGAATGCCGAATTTTTCCCATACGAGTTGTGCATGAGTGTAATCATCCACACTTATATCGGTTCCAGTTAGACTGCTGAAGAAAGCTTCGCGGGGTGGTAATTCAGTCTCTGAAAATCGAGAGAACGAGTCGATGTACTCGTACGGGTACACCCCTTTCCTCACAAGTAGGTCAGCATCTTCGAAAATGCTGTCAGTCAATCGAAAATCTGAACGGGTAAGATTGCCAACCAACTTATCTAAAGAAGCCGGTAGGAATTGAAATGAGTCTAAGAAACGTAAATCCCCAATCGAGAAAGAAATGTATTTCTCCAAATTATTAGGGATGACTGAGATATCCTGATCTTTGAAGAGCCCTGCCGCCTGCATGACTAGATGACTGTCATACCCTCTCAAATTATGTATTATTACAGGTACATGGTTAGAATATTTCAGCTGTAAATTGCACGCGTTATGCAACGCTGCAACGAACTCACCCGATATGTGGTCATGGTGTCGAACTCTATCACCACCCAACGGTTTCTCACACGTCATACATACAACAGCATCCTGAAATTTTTTCTCGTCTTCTTGGGATATGTTAAGGGGCTTCACGGTGTTAAGAATGTTTTGAATGCTAGCGTTCTCCTTCACCAGCATGTGAAGGAATACCTGCACGCAATCTTCTCCTCTATACACCACTGGGGGTTTATAAAGTGTGGTGTCAGGGCCTACTATAATATAACTGAAACCACTTGGTACATGTTTTTCTGTGTGGGTAGTGGATGAGTGTGTTGGGTTCGGAGTACAGCAAGAAATTTTCTCTAAGATACACTCAAAGTCAGCGTAAATCGTGAAAGGAACACGTAGCTGATACTGGTGCTGAGTGAATCTAAGCCATTTTTCATCTTCATTAGGCATACATATTCGTTGTAGACCGTGAGGTTTGCAATACTCTTTATGTTCGACCAACAAATTTTCTCTAGAAAACCTGTGTAGACAGTAAGGACAATAGAACCGAGCACCTTTATGCTTAGTTAGAGGGGATAACAACCTACTCATGTTTTTTATTAGACTGTAATGACTGGTATTTTCGTTACATATGTATAGCAAGTCAACGTGGTGAAGACGTTGGGTTGCCTCTGTCACCCTCATCGTGAAGATTTCATTATCCGCTAACCCATAGACATTGACAGAAATGTGTGGGTTCTGTTCTTCAAAGCGATTTATTTGGGTTATTTTGACTGGGAGCTCTATCCCACCCATGTTCAACTCATGCTCGAACTGTAGATATTTTGATACTCGTTGCGGATTCTCGTCTTGGGGGTGAAGGGCTGCTAATACACTCCAAATAAAACATTTATTATCCGTGTTTGAGATGTTTATAATCGCTTTTCTGTTCACGATTGATGGAGGTATGGGTAAGTAAGAAGCTGCTGCTAATGGGTTGTAGGCAGCTATATTCAGGTCTAATTTTAAAACCTTATCAAAGACCCACCCGCTGCCCATTCTTGTAAACTCGTCGAGCGAAGACAGAATTTTTTTGATAGCTGAATCTATCTTATCACCGAGTTCATCCTCAGAATGTATGAGTTCCACTCTCGAGCGGAAAAAAGGTTGTATAAATTCAATTACATTGGATTCTGTTCTTCTTGAGAAGAGAACGTTCAGCACAATATAAAATTTAAGAGCCTTTTTCACACCTACTTCCCGGAGTATGATGTTTTGTATTTCGACTCGAACCTCGTTAAAGAAAAGAATGGGGTCATATGCGTTATCGGAAGTTGGTTCTATCACTATAACTGTGAAAGTGTTCAACGCATCTTCCTGTTGGTTTGGGGGAGCACCCGCCCCATGAAAGCATTGCCGCTCGTGATTTCGTCTGTTATCGCCTCGGGAAAAGCGTCTGCTGCATTTTCTACAAGTAAAAATTTTTTCTTTTGAGTGGATTCTTGTATGTCGACGTAAATCATGTAACCTTTTAAACACCTTACCACAAGTCTTGCAAGAGTTCGGTTGCGCATCCTGAAAGCAGAAATGCAACAACGTCTGAGAAATAATAATAAAATTCTCGAATCCTTTCATGTGTTTAAGTTTTTCCCTCAGTAATCTATAAACTTGATTACTTACCGTCTGTTTCGATGTGCCCGGCAAACAACCATCTTGTTCATGAGAATTCGATTGCGCATCCTGAAAGCAGAAATGCAACAACGTCTGAGAAATAATAATAAAATTCTCGAATCCTTTCATATGTTTAAGTTTTTTCCTCAGTAATCTATAAATTTGATTACTTACCGTCTGTTTCGATGTGCCTGGCAAGCAACCATCTTGTTCATGAGAGTTCGATTGCGCATCCTGAAAGTAGAAATGCAACAACGTCTGAGAAATAATAATACAAACAGATAAAATACCTGACGAAGTGGGTACAAAAAATCTATTCATTTTATCTAAAATAATACACTATTCATATAAATAAAATTAGTTGTCTTATGGAAAAACAAAATACGTAAACATCAGGTACCCATAAGATTAAATGGCAACATCAAACACTATAATGAAAGAAACGGTCATGGTTGACGATATGGGAGAAAGACATTAATTTTATCGTTATGTGATTTTTATCTCAATCGATTCTTATGTCAGACATATCATTGACTATCCATACTGAAGTTGCCTTGTGCAGACATGGTTAATTATTATCTGTTTAATATGCATAAAAATGTGGAATTTTGATTTATGGTTTTTAAGTTTTTTCTCTTCTGGGAAAAAAATATTTCTGACCTGTTCTCAATTAATGTAACTCTTAAGTTGTTCACATCTCTCATATAGCACATCGATTTGAGTCACTGAGTATATAAGCGACTTTGAAGTAATATTCACAGGAAAACTCTTAGGGAAACATTGGAGTTCATTCTCCAAGATCAGATCTTGGTTTACCAGAAAATACCGGTCCTTTTTTATAAAACTTTTACTTCGTTTCTTAACCCATTAACGCCGGTTGGTATGGAAATTTGCCATTCGAAATTTTAATTTTTTCCTTTGTCAATAAATGGCTGAAGTGGTATCCTCATTATTTTTGTTATTCTCCGTTAATGGGTAAATACGAATTTTGAAAATATGTCTAATAGATTTGATTAAACGAGTAGAAAAATCTAACGCTAACAAACGTCAATCCGGAAAAGTTTTGCGCTTCATAAAATACTAGTTATAATACCCGACGTTGCCCGGGTTTTCTTCAATGAAGCTTTTTGGATCACTTGATATCTCCCTCTTTCTTTGAGGGACATGCAAACCGTGTCTAAGTTAACCAATATGATGACTCAGAAACGTAGAAATGTATATATATTTTTTTTTCCTTTCTTAAAGAGAGCTAGGTATTTCGACCCTTCTTTTTGAACTTCAAGTTATCCATCTGCCTATTTCAGCTTCCGCAAATGCTTGGTTAAAGCTGTGGAATTTCTTCGATGCACTTTATGGGTCCATAATTAATTTTAAAAACAACTTAAACTATATGAATTTATGCAGTTGAATATTAACGGAGACATTAATTTTCATGCTTGAGAAGATATAAATGAAAAGTTGAAAGCAATGTTATTGCATGAATATCCAACTCGAAAATAGTCCCGACTAATTACTTCGTATTTAATTTTTTTTGGGCTTCGTATCTCTAAACGGACTCAATATTTCAAAACTTGAGAATTCAATACAATTTTTTAAATGATTTATGTGGTGAAAAACCCCACTAAATTTCTGCATTTCTATAGTAAAATCAGCAATTTTAACACTGATTTCAATGAGGATCACCATTTTCCAGGTCCTCAAAGCGATGATGATTATAACGTCTATTCGAAAAGCCTCATTACTGGGAGTATTGAAAATGTAGCAAACCATTATAAAGGCATAAACTATTATACATACACTGACAGAAGTGACAAACCATTAATAAAGGCATATCTGAAACGTATTGTTAGGGAACCACGGTAACCAAAGCAAACGTTCTGAAAGTAATTGTTGAGACCCAAAACCCATTTGTTGCCAGACAGTTTTTCACCCATTTACCCAGGTCTGACAAAAGTAGCCTATTGTTTAAGTCGGGTCCCATTTGGTACATATGCAAAATTTGACGACGATCGATCTAAAATTGTAGATTTCCATAGAGAATATATACACACACAAAATCAATTTATATATAATGATATCCCCCCAAATACTTCAGATCTCATGTGACCAAAGTATGATTATTTTGAATCAAACTAGCCCCCTCCCCATTATAAAACCCTTTTTTCGGTGTTGATAAATATTTATTGTTCAATAAAATATAAGAGAATTTATACTCAGTTGGATACATAATATAGTAACCGTCAATGCTTTGCAATGTTCTAGAAACTTGGGAATTCATTGTCTATTAAAATATTTTGATTCAAATGCACAATGACAGAATTTCATAAATTCTACGAAAATTTTTTTTTCTTCCTATTATTTGAACTCTGATTTGTGAAAGTTAAAATGTTACTGGGTTGGATCTAATGTTTAGAGTTCAACCAGTCTTCCATATGGGTAACGTGTAATCCAGTATTAGAGAAAAATCCCTGTATTTGAACCGGAAAATTTAAACATTTCAAAATCAACTCTTTCTTCAAACCCAAACATAACATATACTAATAAGTAATACTAATTAGAATTAATTGTAAAATAAATTTGAAGTAATAATATCAAAAGTACTTACAGTAACTTTCTGCTTTTTCGGAGAAGACGGTGTATCGAAGAAGTCTGGTTGCACTTCGCTAAAATGTTCTTCGATTTCGTAGAAGTCGCACAACGCGTTCAGTTCGTCAAGAGGTATGCCAAAGTCCAGAAAATCTTCGTTAAGATCCGACATCTTTCAAGTGAGGAGAGTTCATCAAGCGGATGGGGTTTTTATTCACCTAAGGGGGGGGGGGGAAGAAGAAAGTTGATGGGGCTATTTCCCTCATAGCATCCAACAGGGTAGGGGATCTTTACGTGAATAGAGGTCCTTCACGCGTAAAATAAAGTTTTCAAAATCTAACTTGTTTAAAAAGTTCGGATGAACATTCAAATCCCTAGCAATACTCTTCATGTTAATTTTAGCGAACGCCCGGTTGAAATATCGCACGAGTCGTATGTCAAAAGATTGGCTTAAACAATCATGAGAACTCTGACCCGGGGCGTCAAGATCACATCCATCACACTGGAAGATGTCGTTGATACATTCCTCGAGCATGTCACTGAGTTTTTCAGCATATACAATTTCAGGATCCGCGGTCTCTGAAAATGATCCGTTTTTCTTCATGCAATCCTGCATGAAGTCGATGCACTTCACACGTCTTAAATACGACGAGCACTTCGCTGCCGGATCAGCTAACTTCATGAAACAATCGCGGTAGATTGTTATATAGTTCTTAGCCGTATTGAATGTACCGTCTTCTTTTTTGTAAATCGGTTGAAGCAACACCTTTTCTCCGTCTGACTTCACCAACAGATCTTCGCATACCACAAAAAAGAATACTTTTCGGGGTTCATTCGACATCATCTCCCGTAAGGTCTCAAATACGTAGGGCGTCATCGATATCCCTTTCTTTGTAGGGATAAGGGATCCATCTCCACCAGATTCAAACATTCGTAAGTGAACTTTTAAAGTATTTTTGAAGATGACTACCGATAGGTGTACGCCATCACATACGGGAAACATGCTCACTTCGCTGGGTGCTATTTTCGGACGTTTCATCGAGTTGGTCTCATCTTCCTTCTGAACACGTTTTACGGCGTTCATAGTATCCTTGCTGGATGTTGTTTCCATGGCAGATAACTGAAAATATAATGAAAAATATTTTATCGTCTATCTATAATTATTTAAAACGAAAATAAAATAGAATATAAGAAATATTAAATTTTTACTTACACGAGAGTTCGTGAAGACGTGGAACTACTTCAGGAGCAGCAGATGAAGCAACTGAAAATGAGGGTAGCACCTGTATAAATAGGTAGTTGGCGTTATCCGCTTGCGGAAGAAAATGCAGTGATTTAATATGAGAATGCTAGTGCGTTAGCAGGTGTTCGGACCGAAAGTAAAAGTGGCTTTTTGTCAGCGGTGAAAGTTTTCTTGGAAAAAAAGTATATGCTATATTCCCACAGGTTAACAGGTGTTCTATATCCAAAGGAAAGGCCAGCAAAAGTAGGTCGAGCAAGGTGCATCTTCTGAGAACGCCCCCCTTGAAAAAAAAGTATATCCCATATTCCCACAGGTTAACAGGTGTTCAATATCGAAAGTAAAAGTAGGTCGAGCAAGGTGCACCTTCTTGAGAACGTCCCCCGGGTGAACAGGTGCATAACAATCTTCTCCGAAAGTGAAAGTAGGGGACAGGTGCGATTTTCTTGAGAACATCATATTGGGTATTCTTTTATAACGGATCAATTATAATTTTCGTATGAAAAAAAGTCCTGTAGAATATATTCCCGAAGTTCAAGGACCCTATGAATAATCCCCCCCAAGAAGCACCTGACGCGCATGCGTACATCGAACGCCTTTTTCCGGTCCTAGCCTTGACTGTACTAAGTCCTTTGTTCCAGTAACCCCCTTTTCCCACTACTTCCGTTCCTGAGTGGATGTTCGGTGACGTTCAACTAGCCGATCCTGAATTCTACAAGTCGAAGCTGATCGATATAATTCTAGGTGCAAATATTTTCTTCGATATTCTGGAGCCGGAACGACTCTCAATGCCTGGAGCTCCACTTGTAGTGAGGACAAAACTGGGATGGATACTGACTGGAAGGGTGACGGCTAAGGGGAAACGGCAAGGACTCCAAATTAGCTGCATTCAGACTCAGTGTTGTAGTGCCAGTGTGGTGGAAGGGTGGAGGGGGTACGAATTCTATTATTGTGTTTTATTTTTTACATCATAAATTTATTGAACGGGGGGGGGGATTTTTAATCTAGAAACCCACCAAAAATCCCATCTTGTGAGTCACCAACTTTTAAATTTTTTCGCTGATTTAAAATGATGCTCGACCACAGATCAGTGCTGTCTTAACGCATGGGCCCGGGTACGACCCGGGAGCTTGTCCCGGGTGACCAAGCATCTAGTTGCGGCCCTGCTTGGTGGTCAGTGAGCTTTAGTGAGAAAACAATTAACTCCTTTTGCTTATACATTAAAACCCCTCTTAACGAACACCTCTCAGATGCTGTCACCCCCCTCTTTTACGGCCAAATAATAATTTACCCTTGTATAATAAAAATATATATTTCAAACCCCTGATTAATGGTCTCCCCTCTTTTACGGAAGAATTTTTTTGTCCCACTGGTGTCCGCAAAAGGTAGGTTTTACTGCATTATACACTGAGTGGCTACATTATTCTGACTACTTGACAGTTTTAAGCAAATGAACTATGGCGTCACACTGTTGCCGCTAGAGGGCTAGGCTGTCATAAAAAAAGGAAAGCTTAGTTCCTGAGTACAGAGCCGCAACTAGAGGGGAGCAGGTGGGTCTGCTGCCACGGGTGCCGAGCGGATTTCCTCTCTACCTATCATTCAACATTACAAGGGGGGGTGTCAAAATGCGTACTTGCCCCGTGCTGACCAAGTACCTATCTAGTTGCCGCCTTCGTAGTATAGGTCAGTCGTTCTAAACATTTGGAAGCCTGTGGCCCGGTAAATCTCTTTTGTGTATATGAAAGGCCCGGCTTCGCAATGCAAATATAAGCCAATGATAGGCATTTTTAAGACAAATCTAAAATGGTACTACCAGGGCCACAACTAGAGGGAGCAGGCTGGTCTGGTGCGCCAGGCCAGAGGGGGCACAAATTTTACCATCTAACCTCTTCTTCAGCATTATAAAAGGGCGTCAAAATATCCGGGGAGCGTACTTGTCCCTGCTGACCAAGCATCTAGTTGTGGCCTGGGTACTACTCTGGTTTAAATAGCTTTCCCGGTCTAGACACCAGGCTCGCGTTTCGTAGCGAAATTATTTTGCGCTTTATCTCGAAAAGTTTGCAACGTTATTTTCAAAGACAAATCCGATGATACCAATATCATTATGTCAGTAGCGACAACTGTTTATAAAAGTTCTCCTACACGGTCCCGCCCCTTGACAGGGGCAATGACTGAAAGTGCCCCTGTGAAGGGGCGGGTGTGTCTGCGTGTTCTTTTAGAAAGAAAGAAAGTACCGACAACGGATTCAAGGCACAAAGAAAGTATTCATATCGAAACTTGCGGCCTAGTCCACGACACACAGCCTACCACAATTTCTTTCCACAGAAATAGAAAAACCGATGATTTTGAATTGAAACCATTAAATTCTTTAAAAAAGGGCTATGGCTGGAGAAAGAGAGGTGTCATTTTCAAAAAATTTCAGTAAAACGACTTTCGTATTTATACGACGTTTCGACCTGTATGAGCGTACAAACTTTATGTATACGACGCGTCGTATAAACGAGGTTTCGTTATATTAAAACTGAGCCAGAACACCCCCCCCCCCCCCTCCCAACATTTTGAATAACTTTAAGCTTATGGTAATGTAAGGTTTCCCCTATCGGGAAGAGGCATAATGGGATTAGAAAGCGTGGGTGGGGAAGAAAGGCCCTCGGCGAAGAAGAGGAAAGAAGATTGATGGGTTTTTTTTTTCAGTTAGTAGAGAGTGGTTCCTGTGGACTCGGCAGGTAATTTGAAAGGCTCGCTGTAAGCGTGGAGGACGTGTTAATATTTTAATGTTTATCGTTAAAAGTTATGATTAAATCAAATATTATCAAAAAAGTGACAGTGCTAGTGGCCAATCAATCATCGAAAACGAACCCGATAAAATACATAACACTTTAATCATGCTGGATATGGATCTTGGTCCCGCCACCACTGTGACGGAGTCGATTGGTGAACAGGCATAAAAGAACGGAAAAGAATTAAATTTACTGGAAACGCCTAACTCTTTATCTTTTGCTCCCAACACAAGATGGAGTTGATGTCAACTTTCGCTTTTCTTTTCTTGTGTATTTCTTATTATTATTATGGCTCTCTCCCTCTCTAAGGGGAGAAATGTGTAAGAGTGTATGTCACAACTCTCCAGTGGGAGGTTGTCTGATGTTAGTCCCCTGCGTGTTATTGCGCGCATTATTGAATCACCCTTCTCACAGAATTAAAATTTGTTGAGTTTAAAAACACGTGTGTGTTTGAGTTCATGGTAATGACCAGGGCTGTTGGTCCGTCGTCGCAGGAGCACCAGTGAACCTATAGATTGATATTTGATTAGTGAATCGAGCATCAGTGAACCTATAGATTGATAGTTGATTAGTGAATCAGTTCAACTTCGGATACTTTGGATACTCAACTTTTCTACACAAGAAACTGTAAGTAGAATTTCACCAAATTCATATTTCGATTCGCACGATGGCGAATTTAACTGTGTTGAGTCGACGTAAGGGCAACGTCAAGGCCCTAATCACCAGACTTGATAAATTCTTGTCAGATAATGAAAGTGCTAGTGAGGCAGTAATTAAATGCAGAAAAGAAACATTAAACACGACAAAAAACAGTTTTGAAGAGTTGAAATTGAAATATTATGAAGTGTTAAAAGATGATGAATTCGAAGTTCTAAATGCAAAACTATGTGAAATTGAAGAAAAATTAGAGGACATTGAAACCGTTTGAATTTGTTGAGTTTCGTTCCCAGTAAAATCGAAACTAATGCCTCTAAGCAAAACGTAAAACTGCCAGAAATTCCCCTGCCACAATTTAGTGGTAAATATGAAGAGTGGACTCTGTTCAAAAATCAGTTCAATTCTTTGATAACCGAAAATAATAACCTTTCCGATGTACAAAAACTGTATTATTTACAAGCGGCCTTAAAAGGTGAAGCTAGACAAGTCCAAAGCATTGAAGACACCTTTGATTCGTTATTCTCTGCAACGGTTCGAAAACAAACGTTTAATTGTTGATACACATATCAATGCATTAATTTCAATCCCTAAAATCACCCAAGAGTCGGCTAAAGATTTGAAAGCCTTGCTAGACAGCGTTCTAAAGCACCTGAGAGCATTAAACATTGCAAATCTTAAAACAGATGCTCTGAGTGAAGTAATATTATCCAATTTAATTCTCAGAAAATTGGACAGAGAAACAAGAAAACAATTTGAAATGACCCTAGAATCTACAGAAATTCCTAGTTGGGACAGTTTGATTTCATTTTTGGAAAGCAGATGTCAGTTTTTGGAAGGTGTCACGCGAACTATTCTCGTCCGTGAGCCTCGCAATTTACCTATAAATAAATCGAGGACCTTTGCTGTAAAATCCTCTAACTTCGGGAAATCATGTCCTGTATGCAAAATAGAACACTCCATCTATAATTGTTTGGAATTTCATAAGCTAAGCATTAATGAGAGGCAAAATATAGTGAAAAAGAAACACCTTTGTTTCAATTGTTTAAATGACTCCCATACAGTAAATGAATGTATGTCCAAGGGCTGTAGCATCTGTGGTTACAAACATCACACCCTCCTTCATCGAGTTAAAAGAAATGACTCGTTAGAAGACAAAACAAAAAAAGAAGGAAAGTCGCCTCCGCAAGCATCACACGTACTCCCGCTTGCTGATAAACAATTCGATGAGATGGGGGAAGTCAGTCACACATCGACCCTCATAAACAGCAGTCCTCGACAAGTGACGAATAACTACGTTCTTCTGGCTACAGCAGTGGTATACGTGAGGGATTCACGAGGTTGTTTACAACCATGTAGAGCGTTGTTGGATAGTGCATCGCAGTCAAGCTTTGTTACTACCGAATGCGCAAAGAGACTTGGGCTGAAAAGAAATAAAACTTTCGTCGCTGTGTCTGGGTTGAGCGGCTCACCAGTAAACATAAACCAGAAACTGCATGTGGTAATTTCATCTTCAGATGACAAGTTTAGGCGCTCATTGGAGTTGCTAATAGTTCCGAAAGTGATGGGTTTCAGTCCTTCCAGATATATCAACAAATCTGAAGTTCCCCTCCAGAGAATATACGGCTAGCAGATCCCGACTTTAATGTTCCGAATAGAATCGACATTTTATTGGGTGCCGAAATATTTTTTGAGATTTTATGCGAACATCGGATTACCACATCTAAAATATCGTTGCAAGAAACTGTTTTTGGTTGGATAGTTTGCGGTGCTGTTCAAAACCAAACCGAAAGTAATGTCCGATATTGTCACTTATCGAATGAATTAGAAAATTTAGATAACACCTTGAAAAGATTCTGGGACTTGGAATCCGTAAACGAAAACAAGCTTATTGAAAGTACTAAGGCATTTCTTTGTGAAAAGCATTTTTGTGAAACTCATTCCAGAAATGAGGCAGGTAGATATGTAGTGCAACTACCTCTTAAATCAGATCAAACACAATTGGGAGATTCTTTGGCCATGGCTAGTAGAAGATTGAACGCAACGTGCAAACGACTAGACAAGGATGGAGATATGAAAAAGCTTTACGTGTCCTTCATGAAGGAGTATGAGGATTTGGGACACATGGAAGAACTCACCTCTGTTGCAATTCATCACAACACCTACTATATGCCACATCATGGCGTTCACCGACCTGATAGTGCGAGTACAAAACTTCGCGTTGTCTTTGATGCATCCGCCGTCTCTTCTTCAGGGGTGTCTCTTAACAATTTGCTCATGAATGGTGGAACTATTCAACAGGATTTATTCTCAATTATGATGAGATTTCGTCAACATAGATATGCTTTCACCGCCGACATTGTAAAAATGTATTGGCAAATTCTGGTTGAATCCGGCCATTGTGATTTGCAGAGAATCGTGTGGAAAGAAAATCTGAACGATCCTGTTAAGGTGTTTAGATTATTGACTGTCACCTACGGTACAACTTGTGCTCCGTATTTAGCTACACGTGTGCTGAAACAGCTTGCGCTAAACGAACAATCTCGGTTTCCTTATGCGTCCAAGATTGCACTCACGGACTTTTATGTGGATGACATCTTGTCTGGTGCACATGAGCTACATGACGCTCTAGAGCTTCAGCGTCAATTGATACAGATGCTCCAAACTTGTGGAATGACACTTCACAAGTGGTGTTCCAATTCGACACTGCTAAACGCAGTCAACCATGGCGAGAATGGATACAGTTTTGATGCCAAGGACAATGTCACTGTGAAAACGTTGGGCTTGGCTTGGAATCCCCAAAAGGACTATTTCACGTTCAAGGTAAGCTCAAACCTATCTTCCGATTACACCAAACGCACCGTTCTCTCGGATATAGCGAGACTGTTTGACCCTTTGGGTTTGCTAGGGCCTATCATAGTTAAGGCAAAAATATTCATGCAGCGTTTGTGGCTGTTGAAATTGGACTGGAATAATACGCTTCCAAAAAAGGAAGCAACCGAATGGTGCAAGTTTATTACTGCCCTGCATGTTGTTAATGATGTATGAATTGATCGTTATTGCTTATCTGGTGAAGGTCGCTCAATTGAAATACATGGATTCGCCGATGCTTCTTCTGAGGCTTACGGCGCAGCAGTTTACGTGCGGTGTCTTTCTGAAAATGTGTACAGCGTTAAGCTGTTGTGTAGTAAGTCAAGAGTGGCTCCACTCAAGGTGACTACTATACCTCGTTTAGAATTGTGTGCAGCAGTGTTGCTATCCAAGTTGATCAGTAAAGTCGTAGAATCTCTAAGGTTAGACCTTAAGAAAATTATTTTGTGGTCAGATTCAAAAATTGTTCTGACATGGATAAACACCTCACCTCATTTGTTGAAAACTTTTGTAGCCAATAGAGTGGCAGTTATTCAGGAAATAACTAGTGGGTATAAGTGGTACCACGTTAGATCCGTAGACAATCCAGCAGATCTGGTGTCACGTGGCTTGTCTCCCGACAAATTAATTCACAATGAATTGTGGTGGAGCGGTCCTGATTATTTGAGATCAGAACTTAGTTTTGATTTGGATCCGCCTACGTTCACAGCTGAGGATGAGACATTTGCTAGTGAATTCAAGAAATCCGTTGAACATTCATTGGTAGCAAGTGTTGATGATGTTATAACACCCATAATAACGAAAGCCAGCAGATACACAACTACCATTAAAATATTTGCTTACGTTCTTAGATCTTGTTCTAATGCGAGATCTAAGACAGACAAAAAATCAGGTCCACTCACTGCCCAAGAACTTGACGTGGCAAGAATAAAAATAATCCAGATAGTTCAAAGGGAATTCAGTGAGGAATTGAGGAACTTGAAGCAAGGGGCTCAAGTCTCCACTAAAAGCAAATTGAAAAATCTCAATCCCTTCATCGATCAGGAAGGATTGCTTCGCATTGGTGGTTGCATAAATGAAACAGACATTTCGTACAATCAAAAACACCAGATAATTCTACCAGCCAAACACCGACTAACGAGACTGATTTTCGAATACTATCACCGTAAACACCTGCATGTAGGTTCTCAAACCTTACTGCATCTCGTTCGCCAAACTTTTTGGGTTGTTGGTGCAAGAAACCTTGCAAGAAAAATAGTTCATGAGTGTGTAACATGCTTCCGTGCACAACCGATCACTCTTGAGCAATTAATGGGCAACTTGCCTAAGGAAAGAGTAAACAGAACCTTTCCATTCAACGTTTGTGGAGTAGATTTTTGTGGCCCATTCTACGTAAAATTCAAGGGTCAGAGAAGGGGTCAATTACATAAAATATATGTTGCTTTATTCGTGTGTTTCGTGACTAAAGCAATCCACCTAGAATTCGTATCAGATTTGACAGCAGACGCATTTATTGCATGTCTAAAGAGGTTTTTTGCTAGACGTGGAAAATGCTCATCAATATTCAGTGACAATGGCACTAATTTCGTCGGTGCCAACACAGAGTTGAAACGTCTTCATCAGATGGTTGTGAAACCTGATGAATCTGTGGCTAATTTTTTCGCCTTCGAGGAAATCACATGGAATTTCCTACCTCCAAGAGCTCCAAATTTTGGAGTCTTGTGGGAAACTGGTGTCAAGTCCTTCAAGCACCATTTCAAAAGAACTGTTGGGTCTTCTAAACTCATGTTGGAAGAGTTCCAAACTGTTATGACCCAAATTGAAGGAATTTTGAACTCCAGACCACTTACACCTCTATCGCCAGACATCAATGACTTTGATGTCCTAACATCAGCTCACTTTTTGATTGGACGATCGCTTAACATCGTTGTTGAGCCTGACCTGTGCCACCTTGGTGATAACCGACTATCTCGATGGCAGCTCACAACACGATTTGTTCAGACCATCTGGAGGCGTTGGCAGATGGACTACCTAAGTTCGCTCCAGCAACGAAATAAGTGGCACTTCTCAAAATCTAATGTGCAACCAGGTGCCATGGTGATTATCAAGGAGGATAACGTGCCACCGTGTAACTAGTTACTTGGAAGAATCGAAGAAATCATTCCAGGTCCAGATCACAAGGTTCGCGTTGTGACTGTACGAACTAAAAAAGGACTAATCAAACGATACATAGCAAAAATTTGTTTGCTCCCTCTTCAAGGGAAATGAAGTGACTGGGTCTTCATGTACTTTTTTGTCTAGTGTTTGTGTTTATCATATTTTAGCAGATATATTTTAGTATTTTCATTTGTGCATTTTAGCTGCATAATTTCATTGCATATGATAATGATGTTTTTTTTAAGCTTTTCAGAATGGATATTAATTTGAATTGACTGTACATCTGTTTGTTGCATTTTGAATTAATTGCAACGCTTGTTTGATTACAGCAGTGATGTATTTAGATTTGTTTCAGTTCATTTTGATGCCTAAGATAGGATATGCCTACACAAGTAAGATGCATTTATCTTGCAAATGTATTATTACCATTATAGTTATATGCTCATGATTCTTCATAATTACTTTACAATATGTATTGTTTACAAGTTTTGATTTCAAGCATTTTTTAATTTCTTTTGTATTGTGTTAAATTGATATTGGTTGTAATTAGCATTACAACGCCGGGCGGGATGGAAACGCCTAACTCTTTATCTTTTGCTCCCAACACAAGATGGAGTTGATGTCAACTTTCGCTTTTCTTTTCTTGTGTATTTCTTATTATTATTATGGCTCTCTCCCTCTCTAAGGGGAGAAATGTGTAAGAGTGTATGTCACAACTCTCCAGTGGGAGGTTGTCTGATGTTAGTCCCCTGCGTGTTATTGCGCGCATTATTGAATCACCCTTCTCACAGAATTAAAATTTGTTGAGTTTAAAAACACATGTGTGTGTTTGAGTTCATGGTAGTGACCATTTACGATTATGTAATTTTTGCGTTGTGTATTAGCCTTCGTCAACAAAGAAAGCGACCAACAAAAATTAATATAAGTGTCACAGAAGGGGTTGACAATAACAAATTAATTTATTAAATTATCAAATAAAAATAAGGATTATCATAAGAGGAGATCCACATCCAACATATTTATTACTACTGAGAATATATCATCTTGACATGCCGAATAAATGATCAAGTATCTCGATGAGTAATTATTAGAAATTCTTGAATTGTGAGCGAGAGATAATTTCGACTAAGGGTCTGGACACAAACATCCGCAGGTCCGTAGCTTGGGCATCAGTTAGCCGTGACTCAGCTTGTCCCTCTTCAGATCACACACCTTTCCGTGGGTTGCCTGTGTCGTTGCTATCATGGCCGTGTTTACGAGATTATATATATGTTACGTTAAAAGTCCGGAAAACGCTTGAAAACGTTTACATTTCGGACTTTTATCAAGCACTTCGGTAAATGCTGACATTTACCAACTTTCATAAATTTGAAAGCTTGTCATTTATTAATCACAAAGATCTTGATGCTAATTAGAATATAATAGTTAGGCCCACAGGGCCAACAATATTGTATAAATAAATAAATAATTAAAATCATAATTAATTAGCTAATTAGTCATTCAAATTCGTGAAAATTAGTAAAATTACGAATTTTCTAATTTTTATAAATTTGGAAGCTTGTCATTTATTATTCATAAAGATCCTGACGCTAATTTTTTAGTTATTTTACTTTTTTCACGAATCTGAATGACTAATTAGTTATTTATGATTTTAATTAGCATCTGGATAGTTGTGATTAATTTATACAAATACAACGCCACAACAGGCAAATTGCCCAACGAGGTGGCTGACTTAAGAACATCATGGATCCCCGAGCCATTTTTTGGAGGCCCTACCTACTACTGCTACACCACACATGCACCCCCCCCCGCGGAACCCCCAATGAATCGGTACATGCGGGAATGTGCGTGTACGTGTAGTGAAACCTGACGTGAAGTTTTTTGTTTCTCTGTAATGCTTGTTATGTGTAGTGCTGCCATCTGCCACCAGTTTTCTAACTATGAGTGAAGTGTTATGATTGAATGATTTATCGTTGTAGGACTGTTGCTCTCTGTGGCGAGACTTTTTAACGGGGAGATCGGCTCGCATTTGCGCCTTGAAGTTGGGAACCACAGAAAACCAACTTCAGCCGACCGCCACTGTGGAGTTCGAACCCGGATCCTCGCATCGCGAGTCCGTCACTATAACCACTCGACCACCACAGCGGCATATATGTGATTCATTAATCACACGATGAAAGTTGTGATTAAAAAAGTTTTCAAATTTTTGAAAATGAGAAAATTCGCATTTTTATTAATTTCAAATGCATTTACCAACAGAGCTTGGTAAGAGCCCGAAATGTAAACGTTTACAAGCGTTTTTCGGACTTTTACGAACTTGCCTTTGGTAAAACCTAAGCTTTATCACTCTTCAGGCTTTTACCGTAACATACATACGTATGAGTCATGGGCGAAAATACGGGCCGCCCCCAGCGTCAAATGTGGAGTCGACTGATCTAATGTATATGTGTATATGAATTGACATCATCATCGTGCCCCCCAGCAATAATGACCGTGCCACCCCCCCCCCCCCCAGACTTCCAACTCTATCACCGCCTATAGTATGAGTGTGGTTTCTGAATACGTTGAAGGGACGGGGAATGTGATCATGACAATGGTGTGGGGCCATTGTGTATGGGATGCATTTGGCTTGAAACAGAACTTCACCATCGATACGCCATGGAGTTTATTTTAAACTGAGATTCTACTTCAGGAACGCGATGAATAGTGCATTTATATTATTTTATTATGAGAATTTCCAACTAATTAAGGGGAAGAGAGAGAGAGAAAGAGTGCAGAGCTCCTACTTTTCCTATTTTTTGGTAAAATTTTCTACTTTTCCTACTTTTTTTTACCAAATCCTGTCAACAAAATTCGTGTAATTGTTTTGGATTGAGGAGGAAATCATCTTGATATATATTGCCAAATATTAAAAATGTTGTTGTTTTATATTGCAATTAATGATTCTGCCAAAGCAGAAATTTTATCTCTTTTAAGGTTATTTGGGGGTGTATGTGGGCCATTTGTTTTATTAATTTTACATTTGCTTAATTTGAAAGTTCAACAAATGGAGTAGTCATTAAAACCTTCTGTTTGGATAAAAAAAATAATTTTGTATTTACTACTTCATTGTCCTGGACAGTAATTAACATTCATCATTCAAAATTATGGTTCACATTTTGTGTATAGGTGAAACAACAGCAGTTTGCATTACAAAGCAGTTGGATACATGGGCTTAGGTTTGTAGTATTCAGTTGTCTTCTGCTTCTTTAGGGCATACAAAGGCATAAACAATATTTACAATGCTCAGCAAAGAGCTAGAAATGAAAATGCTTCATTTGTCAAAAACGATTACGCTGGCATTGAACAGTAAAATGTAAGCAAATTCTTTTAAAAAGGATGGACAACGCAGTAACACAATCCGGTTAACCCTGCCTTATTCACTTTGGACCCTATAATTTAAACATTTCGCTATTGAAAGTGGTCTCAAAAGAGCGTCATTCCTTAAAAACTCACGTCTTCATAATTTGCTGTGCATTGTCCAAGAGAGTTAACAGACTGGACTGTAGAAGACTCCAAAAAAGAATGCAATGTATATATTGTAAGGAGACAAAAAAGAATTATCTGTAGCTGCTAGTACCCTGTTTCGGCCGAAAATTTGTTTTGTAATCAAGTCATTTCTGTCATTTTGCTTTGGATCGAGTCAATCTTACAGGATACTGAAATAGTGCTATGAAAAATAATTTTAAAAGTTTTTAAAAATGGAAATTTTTTTTTTATGAATTTTTTTAAATTATGCTATGATTATAGCATAAGCTATAATACGGAAAACTGGCTGAGTGAGGAGATATCGATGTTTCAGAAAAGGAAAATTAATCATTGCCCTCACAGGGACCTGAAACCCCCCAGGGTTCCTTTCCTGAAACATTGATATCTCCTCACACAGCCAGTTTTCCGTATCTGTCGTGTTAACAAGGGAGAGTGACGTCTTTCGTCATAAGCTATAGCTGTAGTCTAAGCAGTGCCGTCTTAGCGCATGGGCCCACCCGGGCCTCAAGAAAAAAGGGGCCTCAGAGGAACATGATGCAGTTGATTTTTTTGAGAATTCCCCAGGTATAATCTGAGAAAAATCACTTGGCCCGGGAGCCTATGATGTTCTTAAGACGGCCCTGAGTCTAAGGGAGGGGTGCCCTCCCCGTCCTACTTCTAAGAGAGGGGCACGCTCCCCGTCCTGCCCCTTAGTCCTACTTTTCTAATTTTTTTGAGTGGTAGCCCTGAAAAATCAGTAAAGAATGGAACTATACAATGAGCGAATAGTATAGACAAGACTTGTTTGATCAAATTCCATGTTTCCTAGAAAGTGTGCGTGTGTGGACAAAATATTGATAGGGCCTGCTCCAGGGTATGGGGTTTTTGCATTTGGCGTGAAACAGCAGAACTTCAGCAGACGGTACGCCATGACGCTTATTTTGAACACAGAGTCTGCTTCAAAAAAGGCGATGAGCAAATCCATTTATATTATTTTATTTCGAAATTTTCAACTAATCAATGGGAAGAACGATGTAGGTGTCGTAAGATAAAAAGAAAAAGATCGGTCATGACTTAGTCCAGGGATAATTTCTCCGACTTAATACTCGAGTGAGTGTCGAGCAAACTGAAAATAAATTACAAAACAAGCAATAAGATAAGAAATCAATCAAAAAAAGAAACACAGAAAGGAGGGGGGAAGAAAAAAACAGCCCGTGTAACCAATCGTTGCCGTACATAATTGAGAAATGTAAACAAGCTTTCTATCCGGAGCGAAAGGTATTCCAGAAAATCCGTCACCGATGGATATATGACGAAGAACAGCTGTTCCCCCCCTAATACCGGCAAAGGCAGTGCAGTTACAAAATATATGAGAAAAATAGGGAAAAATGCGTTCATCACAAAATGAACATTTCTGTTGAAAGCGATCAACACCAAAGTCCACGGATAAAGTTTAATCGTACTTGAAGGAGGCAGGAGATGTGGCTAAAATTGTTGAAACTATTTAGGTAAGTTTCTGTAATAAAGAAATTTTCGAAGTGTTTAAAATAAGGGTTAGATTCAGAAACAGAAATTTTATTGTACAAGGCAACTACAGAGGACTCGGTAAAAGTTAGAAGGACAGAATTAGGTATTTCAAGTTCACTGGAGAGATGAGATCAAAGGTCTCGGGAACGAGGGAAAATTTTTTTAAGTAGAAATCAAACGATCGCACCCCAGCCCCCGCTCAATTCAAAAAGTTCAGTTTTATCCCTGAACTTGTTCAGTTAGCTGACAGGAGATGCCGAGAGCGATTTATCAACACGTAGTTTCGCAACAGCCATTATTCTCTTTTGGTGCCTCTGAAATAATCCATTAAAAATAGCAATATTCCAAGATAGTTTTACTCATTCACGATACCAATTTTCTCACTGAGGTTTACCATCTGTACTGCTGGGATAATTTATAGCCATTCCGGAAAACCAGAATTTTTGATTTAGCAAGATTAACTTTCATTCTCGAGGCTTCAACAAAAGATTCCAATTCGTAAATGAGGTGTTGTAGACCTGCCTTTGAGTCCGCCATCAAGACATCATCATCGTAAGCAATAATGGACACTTTTTCATCACAGATTGGGGCCCCCGGGAGATCAGGGTGGGATAGTCTTACAAGCAGGTCGTTCAAGAAAATATTAAACAGAAGAGGGCTTAAAATGCACCCCTGTTTTACTCCGGACAGAATAGGGAAGCTATCTGGCTCACCACTCGTTGACCCCACAGAACCATATATCGTGTCGTACAAGGTAATCAGTGAATTAGTTATAGCTGAAAGTCCTATCGAGAAAATTTTTTTGAAAAAAGTAGTCCTATCAATAGAGTCAAAAGCGGCTTTGAAATCAACGAAAAAAGTGAAAAGTTTTTGACGCTTTTTTGAAAGTTGATTTTGAACAAGTGTGTCCAATATGAAAACGCGTTGTCAATGCAGTCCCTAAATCCCGCCTGAAATGGTGCGAGTATATTCATATCTGAACACCATGTTCTCAAACGAAGGTAAAGGATAGATGAATAAATTTTAAGCAGTAAGCAAGGACAGTTGTCGATAATTCTCTGGATTTGAGATGGGGCCTTTTTTGTGAAATGGATAGAGATTAGACTTGTTCTCCAATTCTCCGGAAGAAGATACCCATCAAAGATCTTATTGAAAACTTCAACCAGATATGGGGTGATCTCGGAGGACCTCTTCGAATGAGATCGGTTTATACAATTGTTCATCAGACAAGATAAAACAATTATTGAAAACATCAAAGTCGTTCACTACTATCGGGTCGGAGAAAACTCTCCTAAAATATATATAAACCACTGTATTGAGGCATTTACACTCGAATTATTTGATAAAAGACCAGAAATTTTTATTATTATCCTTATAATTTGTGGGTTATTCACAATACTTTCAAGAAATTTTTTTTTGTCCCTGCAAAGTTTTTTTGCAACGTTGCGAAGTTTTCTGAATTCTTCGACTGTCTGCTCATTACCAATTTTTCGAAGTTTGCCTAACGAGAATTGCGAAAAATTTGATAACACAACGGCATTCATCAAACCATTTACTAGGAATATCACTCCGAACATGCATTTCAAGTTCCCTCACAACCGAAAGGATTACGTGTCTAATTGGGTCCCAATCACCCGGAGAAATAATTATTTCATTTAAGTGAGCACGAAGCAGGGGTGCAAGCGCCCCTCATCTATTTCGGAGCAGCAAATTTCATTTTGGAGCAGAAATTTTGAAAATGGAGCAGAACTAAAAAAAAAATTATATCTGCAATAAGATATAATTTTATAAGAGTAATTTTTCTGTTAAATGCCAAAAGTTTTGCCAGAAATGGTTGAAACAAATAATTCTAAATAAATTTCCTTCACAAATTAAAATCCATTTAAATTCTTTCTGAAGTATCTCATCTGTCACTACTTAAGCAACATGCATACTAAAAACCTAGGCAGCAAGAATTTCTATTGCTTGAACACCAAAATCTTACTCATCTTACAAATACAAATACAAATACAACGCCACAACAGGCAAATTGCCCAACGAGGTGGCTGACCTAAGAACACCATGGATCCCCGAGCCCTTTTTTACCCTACCTACTACTACTACACCACACATGCACCCCGCCCACAACCCCCCGCGGAACCCCCCAACGAATCGGTACATGCGGGAATGTGTGTGTACGTGTAGTGAAACCTGACGTGAAGTTTGTTCCTGTGTAATGCTTGTTATGTGTCGTGCTGCCATCTGCCACCAGTTTTTTTCTAACTATGAGTGAAGTGTTATGATTGAATGATTTATCGTTGTAGGACTGTTGCTCTCTGTGGCGAGACTTTTTAACGGGGAGATCGGCTCGCATTTGCGCCTTGAAGTTGGAAACCACAGAAAACCAACTTCAGCCGACCACCACTGTGGGGTTCGAACCCGGATCCTCGCATCGCGAGTCCGTCACTATAACCACTCGACCACCACAGTGGCAATCTGTGGATCTTGATATATAGCAAAAAAGTGCGTGCAGAATATAATAAAGGTTTCCGTGAAAAAAAAATTATCTTCTCACAGAATTTAAAGGAATTATTAAATTTGAAAGCAAAATGCAAAAAACGAGAAAAACATAAATACCTTATTTACTTAAACAATTTCTCAACCTAATAGCATGTTAATAGATTACGAATCACGAGTCGGTTTCAGAAGTTCAGCATCTCAATGACAATTTTTTTCAAATTTTTCATGCCCTTGAACATAAGATTTTCTGTCTTATTCCATTAAAGCATTGGATGGACAGATTTGTCTCTGTTCAACAGACTTTTGTGAACACTGAACTATTTTTGACTGTCACCATGATCTGTTACCATGTGCAAAAGATAGAAAAGCCTTCATCAAAACTGGCAAAATTTTGAACTATTGGGTGCTTTCAAGGTTATAAAGTTGAAATATGTCTGCCCATATCTAATTTTCTACTCAATACTGAACATGTTCTTAGAATTTCAACAAAAAAAAAATTGTAGAGATTTTTCCAGGAACGTCATTTCAACGTTTTCCAGGGTAGGGGGGAAGGCAAAGAACACATGAACTCAATGTATGTATATTTTTTATCTATAATATAAAATCACAAACTCGAAAAGGGCTTGTTTCTAAGCAACCGAAATTAGAGACGATTTTATGTTACGGAAGTGGGTGACGTTTTTTGTGACGGAAATCTGTTACGATTTTAGGTCATTTAACTCTAGCATATTCGGGACCCATTTGACCCATCGGGACCAATTAACGTGCATGTACCGAGAGGCTCCCACATCCTAAAGCAGGGCCCCTAGGCTGAAATAGATGGCGAGCCCCCAAACCAGCTTTTCAGGGGGCCCTCTATGGTTAATTTATAGTGTGAAAAATCAAAAAGTGATAAGAATCGTTCCGGCCCCTGTCAGTCCTGCCCTTGTGGGGGTAGGGTCATGCCGAGAGGTATAATATACATACATATACGTGTTATAACACGTAGCGGAAGCCCAAGATATATCCAGTCTGGGGACCCCATAAAATTTGCGAATTCGGTCACGGGTAATTGAGGGGAGCCTGGAATTTATTCGTAGGTAAAATGAATACAAATGAAAATTTTTCATGACACTCGCAGCGGGGAATGACCAACAAGCTTCCAAGTCGGGGCCCCATGTTTACAGGTTTCATTTTGGGGGTCCTGGATGAATCTCATTCTTTTCTGTTGTTTAACATTGTAAAATTTGCAACACATCGGTAGCCCGAGAAAAATCCAGTCTGGGCCCCGCTAAAAATTAGCGAATTGGAGTCTGGGGACCCCATGGGAAAGTTTTCTGGGGGTACTTGATGAGATGAATCACATTTGTTTTTTGTTGTTTTATTATTGTAAAATAATGAAACCGCTTCTTCAGTGAGCTGGTGTTTTCACATGTCCCTTTCCATAGTACGCTGATGAAGTGGGACGAAATAAACAAGATATGTTGTGATGAGAAAAGGAGGGGGAGGGGGGAGGTTGGCCGCCAAAGGCGGTATGGGGGCAGAGCCCCCTAGTATAAATATATTTGTATGTATATATACCATTTTTAGTGTATTTTCAAAAGCTCCCCTTCCTCGAATGACGGCCCCGGATTTGTCAATACGTTGATGGATTAGCAGGGGTTCTCAAACTGTGCGCGCCAACCTTTATCAGGGGTGCAGCTTCACAGTGGTCCTGACAAAGGTTTTTCAAAGAAATGCTTTGCTTACAACTGCTCTTCACATAGGCGTACGCAGAATTTTCTCGGGGAGGGGGGTTCAAATTTGTTTTTCCTTCTGGGGGTTTACGTTTTTTCCTGCAAAATAACACTATAATCTTGGCTTAAGGGGAGGAGGGGGGGGGTTAAAACCCCGATTTCCCCGTTTGCGTACGTCAATGGCTCTTCATAAGGGAAATGGGTGGCGCGGGTGGAAAATACTTGAGATATCTCGTTTTTTAGAAAAACGGATAAACCCGTGATGATTATTCATCGCTTACTAACATTGTCGAAACATGGTTTCTGTGTTTTCTCTTTATTTTATTGTACTGAATATCTATTTTTTCCGTGGATTTGAATTGGAATGCCGTGTGTTATGAAAGAAGCACAAGATTTTTTTCTGATGCAAATAATGAACATCCCACACACAATACATATTTCTGTATTTCTTAAAAAATCGAAACCAGTTGATTGCAGCATCCGTGCGTTCATTGAAATTGGTTATGCACAGAACATGCCGGTTATAAGCAGTGCCGTCGTGAGGTATGGGCCCACAAGGGCAAGGACCGTGGGACCTTAAGATAAAAAAGGCTTCACAAAAGTGAGATGTGGTTGTGAGATTCTCGGGAATTTGCCTGGTAGGGCCTCAGAAAAATCATTTGACCCTTGGGCCCATGATGCTCTTAAGACGGCCCTGCATATAGGAGGAATCTATAATTCTGGGATGTCATAAATAATGGATCCACACTGATAATTTGTGCTTAACGACCACGTATACATTTATCGCTAATAACAATCATTTTCATAATGATACGCTGGCCATAAAAAAATTACGATTTCATCATCTAGGTGTATGGATAACTTCTCGCTTCATCTCATTAACGGTGATATTTTCTTTAGAAAGTATCGAAATTAGCTTCTGCGGATTATAGGCATGTATTTTTATTCAGTGTCTAACTAATTCTGTTGTGTCTCTATCTTGATTGAAGTATAATTATTTCAATCTTTATACATATTGTGCAATAATATTCGAAACAACGGTTTGATACAAGAAGTCATTAAAAACATATATAAACAGGACGTTTTTATTTATTCATCAAACTTTCTGACTTATTTTTATTATTCAAAAATATTAATTATTTTTTTCAAATTTACTTTTTTTATTTATTTTCCTCGAGTGGCCGCGGAGCCCCTGGGAGTTCACACGGAGCTCTAAGGGATCTGCGGAGCACTGGTTGAGAACCGCTGGTTTATCAGAATCCTCCAATATTGCCAAACTGATTAATTTGTTCATTAATTTCATTCTAGTTGGCGAGATGTCACGTTTCCCGATGTCACTTCTTTACCCTTCAGAACGCCTACGGTCATTTTCGCTCTCCTCTGCAGCGTCAGTATGTGAGGGGACATCGATGCTCATCTCGATCTATTTTCTCTTTTGAAATCGCTCTCTTTGTTCGACTCCTCAGTATGCGTTCGGCCTTTTACTCTGCTATCAAGGCTCATGCAACTCACCGATGGGTAACAGTACTTCCCACGATTCTATTGGGTTTTCGAGCCGCCTGGAAGGAGGACTTGCAAACTACAACTGCGGAAATGGTGTATGGTGCACCTATACGACTTCCAGGAGAGTTTTTCGTACCTAGTCGTCATCACCCAGATCCATCAAGCTTCGTTGATCAGTTAAAGACCACCATGGAAAATTTAAGCCCAAGACAGACTGTTCGCCACGGAAAACATTGTCTTTGTCAGCAAGGACCTGCTGTCTTGCTCACATGTCTTCCTCCGCACGGACAGAGTGAAGAAAGGCCTATAACCTCCATACTGCTATGGCGTCAATAGCCATCGCTATCAGATGAAGCGGGAGAGTTCCAATTTCCAGCCCAATATAATATAATAATAAGAGAAAAGGGGACTTAAGCCATTTAAATGTACAAAACATGCTCTTTCGCCTCCATCAACACTCCTTAATTTTATGGCCACTTACTTAGGCTGGGACCTGACTACGGCGCGGTTGCACGCGGTTGAGGTTGGGGGGGGAAGGCATCATCTATAGTTTTATTCTGTCAACGCACAGATACAACTGCAACCGCTGAGCGCGGTTGTTTTCAACCGAGAAAATCCACATTTTTTTGGACGGTTGGGGTAACCGGAAAGCTGCCGTCATGTATTGCAAAGGCTTGAGCTCCCTGATGACGGTTCGGCTGGACCTGCGGTTGCTCTCTTCCATTGTCTATTAAGTGGTTTGACAAGGAGGGTGATGTGATTTCGGATGCACTGGACAAAGGAATTGCTCTCCTTCTCAGGCTGTCATAAAAAAATGAGAGGAGAAGACAAATTCGAGGAACTGTATGGTGAAGTTCCATGCGACGGAAACTAATTCTTTGTTTGGCGCTTTTGCACTGATAACAATAAAAAAAACCAATGAAGAAAAAATTAAATTTTTCTAACTAGTGAAATTTTTTTGCTTTCCTACATGAGCATACATTGAAACTCGGTTATAATGACATTCATAAACTAACGTGATTACGCTAAAACCGAGATGTATATTTTAGAACACTTGAATGAAATGCATTGGATCCCCATTATAACGTTTTAGCAAAAAACCAATTAGTTATCTCATCCAAAAGAGTACAAATCACCACGGGGCCCAACCATTTATAATAAATTCATAAAAAATTAGAAGTAAAAATAATCAGACATCTGAAGGAATATATTTTTATATTTGCAAATTCTCCATATCAAACTTTTGAAACATTTATTAAAAGCCTAAGTATGAACCGGGGATGAAATATGTCCCTAAGAGCTGCATTGTGTGTGTGTTTTGCTTTCATTATTGTCTTTTTGTTATTTATTTTTGTATCGTATATGAATGTGGCTGTCTATCTGTTGTTTTTGCAATGAAAAAAAAACCATCTAGTCCAGCGGTTCTCAACCGGTGCTCCGTGTGAACTCTCAAGGGCTCCGCGGCCCTCGAGGAAAATAAAAAAAGAACCAGTAAATTTGAAAATAATTGTATGCGGGTAATATAGAAGAGTGCACTAAGACAATTTTCACACCTACCGTTCTTTTCAAGCAGTTTTTAATTTACATATGCAAGCTCCAGTTAAAAAAGTGTCCAGCTGCGGCCCTGTCCTTAAACCTTGCAACATACATACTGATGTACAGGGCCACAACGACATGCGTGGTCAGCCGGGGCAAGCACGCATTTTGGCGTCCCCTTTTAATATTGAAGGAGAGATGAAAGGTTAACATTTGCGCTCCTGTCTGGCTCGGAGTTCGGGGCATCAGTCAGTGCCGTCTTAACGCATGGGCCCAACCGAGCACGGCCCGGGTGCCTCAAGAGAAGAGGGGCCTCTCAAAAATGAGATCCGATTGAAATTTTAAAGGATTTATTTACCATGTAGGGCCTCCTAAAAACCACTTGGCCCGGGGGGGCCCATAATACTCTTAAGACGACCCTTCATAATGTTGTATCATAATGTTTTTTAAAATTTGA
This sequence comes from Pholcus phalangioides, assembly GCF_987345545.1. Classification (NCBI taxonomy): domain Eukaryota; kingdom Metazoa; phylum Arthropoda; class Arachnida; order Araneae; family Pholcidae; genus Pholcus; species Pholcus phalangioides. The sequence goes on from NW_028301628.1 coordinate 16,921,056, forward strand.
TTTTTTACAGTTTTTTAAAACATGAAATTTTCAGAAATTTCATTCCGATTTCCTATCTGAATTTTTTTTTCCTGACCATCAAAAGAAATATATTTTTTTTAAATAGGATAGGAATTTCCTTGACTTTTTTTTGGTCATATGGGGTTTCCCAAAATTACAATTATTATGCTTAATTTCCATTAATTAGAAATTTAATTAATTGGTAATTTACTTTAATTACAAAGAAAAACGTGCTAAATTCATGGCCAATTTTTTTAAACTTCAAAAATATGTTACTTAAATAGTTTTTTAATATATATGTTATTTAAATTAATTATGATGATTCTAGTCATCATATATAAAAAAATTTGTGCGATTTGGTCACGAATCGTAAAAGCATCAATAATGGGTCAACTTGTAGGCTGTCTTTCTTCAACTCTGAATTAATTTCAAACGGCAAATATTGTTACAGACAATTAAATTTCATTACATGAATATTTTTATTAGTATATACAGTAAAACCCCTCCTTTTTGTGAACACGGACAGGACAAAAAAATTAAATCCATGTAAAATGGGTGACCGTTAAAAAGAGGTTTGAAATTCATACTTTTATATATTATACATCTGTAAATTATTATTTGTCCGTAAAAGAGGGAGTATCCGTTAAGAGGGGGTTTTACTGCAATGCAGCTTATGAGCACGAATTTGCATGCTAACTGGAGCCAACTTCAGCTTGGCGAAAAAAATTTAGCCAATCCCGAGATGTCACGTGACATCTCGGGATTGGCTAAATTATTTTCGCCAAGCTGAAATTGGCTCCAGCTAGCATGCAAATTCGTGCTCCCCCTCTTAACGGATATTCCCTCTTTTACGGACAAATAATAATTTAGTTGTATAATATATAAAAGTATGAATTTCAAACCTCTTTTTAACGGTCACCCATTTTACATGTATTTAATTTTTTTGTGCTGTCCGTGTTCACAAAAAGGAGGGGTTTTACTGTATATACTAATAAAAATATTCATGTAATGAAATTTAATTTTCTGTAACAATATTTGCCGTTTGAAATTAATTCAAAGTCGAAGAAAGACAACCTACAAGTTGACCCATTTTTGATGCTTTTACGATTCGTGACCAAATCGCACAAATTTTTTTATATATCATGACTGGAATCATCATAATTAATTTAAATAACATATATTAAAAACTATTTAAATAACATATTTTTGAAGTTTAAAAAAATTGGCCATGAATTTAGCACGTTTTTCTTTGTAATTAAAGTAGATTTCCGATTAATTAAATTTCTAATTAATGGAAATTAAGCACAATAATTGTAATTTTGGGAAACCCCATATGACCAAAAAAAAAATCAAGAAAAAAATTATTTTCACCTATTTAAAAAAATATATATTTCTTTTGATGGTCAGGAAAAAAAAATTCAGATAGGAATCGAAATAAAATTTCTGAAAATTTAATGTTTTAAAAACTGCAAAAAATCAAATTTTAAAAAACATTATGAATGGTCGTCTTAAGAGTATTATGGACCCCCCGGACCAAGTGGTTTTTAGGAGGCCCTACATGGTAAATCCTTTAAAATTTCAATCGGATCTCATTTTTGGGAGGCCCCTCTTCTCTTGAGGCACCCGGGCCGTGCTCGGGTGGGCCCATGCGTTAAGACGGCACTGACTGATGCCCCGAACTCCGAGCCAGACAGGAGCGCAAATGTTAACCTTTCATCTCTCCTTCAATATTAAAAGGGGACGCCAAAATGCGTGCTTGCCCCGGCTGACCACGCATGTCGTTGTGGCCGTGTACATCAGTATGTATGTTGCAGGGTTTAAGGTATATACAGGGCCGCAGCTGGATACTTTTTTAACTGGAGCTAGCAAGCTTTTGGCGTCCCGTGTAAGGAAAGGTTAGAAGGAGTGGTGTTAAAGGGGCAATTCGGCGCCCCCTTCAGTTCAGCACTCGATACAGTGGACCCGCTCTCCCTAGTTGTGGCTTTGTGTGTGTATGTAAATTAAAAACTGCTTGAAAAGAACGGTAGGTGTGAAAATTGTCTTGGTGCACTCTTCGATATTACTCGCATACAACGTTTTGTCTAAATCAGCGGTTCTCAATCTTTTTTGACCCACGGAGCCCTTTCCAGTATGTAATTTCTATGGCGGAGCCCCGTAGGCCTATTTTTTATTTATTCATCAAAGTTACTGATTTATTTTTATTCAAAAATATTAATAATTATTTTTTTTAAATTTACTGGTTCTTTTTTTATTTTCCTCGAGGGCCGCGGAGCCCTTGGGAGTTCACACGGAGCACCGGTTGAGAACCGCTGGCCTAGATGGGTTTTTTTTCATTGCAAAAACAACAGATAGACAGCCACATTCATATACGATACAAAAATAAATAACAAAAAGACAATGAAAGCAAAACACACAAACACAATGCAGCTCTTAGGGACATATTTCATCCCCGGTTCATACTTAGGCTTTTAATAAATGTTTCAAAAGTTTGATATGGAGAATTTTCAAATATAAAAATATATTCCTTCAGATGTCTGATTATTTTTAATTCTAATTTTTTATGAATTTATTATAAATGGTTGGGCCCCGTGGTAATTTGTACTCTTTTGGATGAGATAACTAATTGGTTTTTTGGTAAAACGTTATAATGGGGATCCAATGCATTTCATTCAAGTGTTCTAAAATATACATCTCGGTTTTACCGTAATCAAGTTAGTTTATGAATGTGATTATAACCGAGTTTCAATGTATGCTCATGTAGGAAAGCAAAAAAATTTCACTAGTTAAAAAAATTTAATTTTTTCTTCATTGGTTTTTTTTATTGTTATCAGTGCAAAAGCGCCAAACAAAGAATTAGTTTCCGTCGCATGGAACTTCACCATACAGTTCCTCGAATTTGTCTTCTTCTCTCATTTTTTTATGGCAGCCTGAGAAGGAGAGCAATTCCTTTGTCCAGTGCATCCGAAATCCCATCACCCTCCTTGTCAAATGACTTAATAGACAATGGAAGAGAGCAACCGCAGGTCCAGCCGAACCGTCATCAGGGAGCTCAAGCCTTTGCAATACATGATGGCAACTTTCCGGTTACTCCAACCGTCCCAAAAAATGTGGATTTTCTCGGTTGAAAAAACCGCGCTCAGCGGTTGCAGTTGTATCTGTGCGTTGACAGAATAAAACTATAGATGATGCCTCCCCCCCCCCCCCAACGTCAACCGCGTGCAACCGCGCCGTAGTCAGGTCCCAGCCTAAGGGAAAAGGGGACTTAAGCCATTTCAATGTACAAAACATGCTCTTTCGCCTGCATCAACACTCCTTAATTTTATGGCCGCTTACTTAAAGGGCCCCTTCAAAGTTTGCGTAATAGCCTCTCCGTATTCTTCTTTTCTCTCTCTCTCCCTCCATTATATTGCCACCTGCAGGCAATTGACTTTATTTCTGACTTTCTTGCTTCCTCTCTTTCTTTTCCTTCTTTTTTTGTACACCCCCCCTCTCCCCCACAGAAAACGTCTTCCTCCCATATGCTTCGAAAGATCGTAGGGGGTGAACCTTGACCAATGATGTCAATATTAATACTAATTTGTACCTACGTAATCCTCATCACCCAATGGAAGGATCTTTCTTTGAAGCCGGACTACCAATTAGAAATAGGGGGTTGGTACCCCTCAAAACTTTACTTTTTGGAATCTTTGAAAAATTAAATTAGATTGATTAGTGCAAGCTAGAAATCAAGTTGAAAAAATATGTAGTTAGATTTTTGTTTTTACACATTTGCAACGATTAGCATCAGGAGCGGCGATCATCCGTGATGAAAGGGATGAAGGAAAAGTAGGAAATAAATTCTTACCACATTTTTAGTAAATTATAGACGTTTAGTTAAAACCTGAATTAGGAGGAATTAACAGGGGCCAGATGGCGAAATTAGGCATAAAGAGTGATTAAAAGGGAGTTATTCCAACATCAAGTTAAAATTATTATAATTGAACATATAGTATGTTTCTATGTATTATGCAGAATTTGATATCGTGGAAATGGATTTTTTTTAATTGACTTTTATTTTGTGTAAATATAACTCGTTCTTTTCATATGATCATTTGATTAAATATTAAATGCTATTGAAATTTAACTGATTCTTTCTTTTCATGAGTCATCGTTTTATTCTAAATGTATATCGGACCACTAGGAGCCTGGGTTAATCTAGATAACTACATATATATATATTTTTCCAGTGGTTCGATATAACAGTACGAGGGACCTCACCAGGTGCTGTCAAGATCAGAAAAGGTCTTCCAAATACTAATAAAAGGTCGACCAGTATTTTTTACCAATGTCTTTTTTATGTAGGTTGTGTTCAAGACGGCTAAGAAAGACAAGAAAATATTTTTGTTACTTCACAATGGACACTACGCCCTCATCACATCTCCTAAAGGATTCCACGGATCCAGTTTCTACTGTGTGGACTGCGACAAAGCCTACGACCATCTCCAGTATCATAAATGCGCAGTCCGATGTAACACCTGCTTTGACGATTCATGTACGGTTGGGACATGCAGATCCGCTGACTGCTTTGCAAGACACAAGAGTCTTGGAGGCAAAAACAGCAGCTTTTGCCAGCAATTCTACGAATGTCCGATATGCAAGAAATTTCTCGTAGAAAAAGAGCGGTCCCGAGGCTAACACGTTTGTGGCGAGAAGTATTGCAGCAACTGCAAGAATTTCCATCATGACAAACAACACCTCTGCTCCATGGCCCCCACAAGGGGTGGACTGACAAGGCTCCAGCCCTGGGGCCCGGGACGATTTTTACCTTTTTTGTTTTTTCACGCTGTAAATTCATCATAAAGGGGGCCCGCATAAAATCCTGGCCTGGGGGCCATGCTCTGCTCCGTCAAGAAGAAGAATGTGAAGACAACTTCCGACAAGCTCGTCTTCTTCGATTTCGAGACGGATCAATCTTTAGGCGAACACGTGATCAACTTTGCCATGGCACAATATGCAGATGGCCAAGAGGTTGTCTTCAGTGGATATGACAGCATCAACGAATTCTGTGCCTGGCTCTTCCGAAAAGAACATAAGGGATACACCGCAATAGCCCACAACATGAAGGGCTTCGATGGTCAATTCCTGCACAAGTAAGTTTTTTTCGAAAATTTTATCATGCTTGTTTTATTTTTATAACGCATGCATTTTGTGATAAATTTTATAGCGCATGCGTTATTTTTTATTTTCAGATATCTCTTGGAGCAAGGAGTCAAACCTTCTGTTGTCCCGTCTGGATCCAAGATCATGGCTTTGAGGCTGGACACTCTCAACATCCGAGTTATCGACAGCCTCAATTTTCTCCCTAGGGCTTTGTCCAAACTGCCGAAAACTTTCGGTTTGGAAGAACTGAAGAAAGGGTACTTTCCCCACCTTTTCAACCGACCGGAAAACCAGGACTACAATGGACCCCTTCCTTCCAAGAACTTCTTCAATCCGGAAGCTTTCGCCGTCGAAACGAAAGCGAAATTCGACAACTGATACGAGGGAAGAAAGAGCGGAAAATTCGTGTTTAAACACGACACAGACAGACAGAATTTAATTTTTCTCGTCGCTGCCCAGCCCAAAGGGGCTGCCTGGCGACTTACAGACTGCTCTTGCTAGCTATGAAGAGGGTTATAGACAAGTTTGTGCGTGTTTGTGTAGATGTGAAGTGCTTGTAAGTTAATAGAGAGAAAAAAAAAACAAAAACACATACAGTCCGATAAATGCTACCATCAGAATAGTAAAATAAAGATCAAACAAAGATCAGCCAAACTTCACCAAAATGCCACTCTATGCAATAGAGCAGTTGATCAGTAAAATCAATAGTAGTAAAACAAATATATATATATATATATACACATACATACATACACATACATATTATGCGATAAATGTATATTATAATGGACACAAAAATGAAATTACTTATGTACAATTCACCAAAACGCTACATAATGCACTAATGAGAAAATAATAATAAAAAATAAATCTAACATACAAAAGAAGTCATAGAAAAACAAGTGTGTTAGCCGAAATTATACAAATTGGTGCAGTGCAAGATCAGTCATGTGCATCAAACCACAATGCCACTCTATGCAATACAGTTGATCGATTATTTCGATAGCAAATTAAAAGTACAAAAATATTATGATAGATCGACAAAGATTATACAGCTCAGTAGTTCAGACTCTAGCGCACCGACCATGGCACGTGCAGCACGTTTTGAGGTCTAAGAAATTTTAGTCTTTCACGTGGGTTGTAATCGACCAGCTCTCTCAGATGCTCGTATTCTGAGTTCCTCATCCTTTCAAAGTGATCCTCTGAGATTTGTTGGATGTAGTTGAGGATGGTTGGAATCTTCAGGTCTTTTCTAATGTCAGCCCCTCTGATGTACTTTGGTGCACGCACAAGAGTTCTCAGTATTTTATTCTGTTGACTTTGCAGACGCTGCATGTTGGTTTTTGAAACATGAGCCCATACTGGGGCGGCGTAGGTCATGATAGGTCTAATGATTGATTTAAACAATATGACTTTGTTTTTAAGAGTTAGTCTTGCACTTGGAAATGTAATGCGTGACATAATTCCCATGGTTTGGGTAGCCTTAGTTCTTACGTGATTTATTTGCGGAACGAAGGATAATGATTGGTTTAGAATACATCCCAAATATTTCACTTCCTTCACAGGTCTTATGGCTTCTCTGCCCAGGTAGATTGGTGCTCTAGTGAATTTGGTTCTTCTTGTTAACCAGATGAACTGACACTTGGCATGATTAAGCTCGACAGCATTATCCTCACACCAGTCTTCAACCTCCTCTAGAGTCTCCTGAAGATTTTCTCTGCATTTATCAGATTTTCTGTTGTTGGTGATAATAATTGCATCATCCGCAAAGAGTCCCAGTATGCCCATTTGGGGGGCAGGGAAGTCATTGATGTAGATGGAGAAGAGCTGAGGTCCAAGAACTGATCCTTGGGGAACCGAGGCTCTTATTGGACGAACAGAAGAACAAGCATTTCCATTTTTTACCAGAAAATGCCTGTCTTTAAGATAGCTGTTGAAGAACAACACGTAGTGGTCAGGAAAACCGTATTCAACAAGCTTGGCCAACAGAGTTACGTGATTCGTTTTGTCAAACGCCTTGCTAATGTCCAAGCACATTGCGCAGGTGAAATCCTTGTGGTTGAAGGCTTGTATTGCGAATTCTACGACTCGATGCAGCTGTGTGACACAGGAGTGGTTTCTTCTAAATCCATGCTGCTCAGGACGAAGAAAATTAGAAGATTCGAGATAGTTATTGAATCGTATAAGAAGAATACGTTCAAACATCTTAGATATATTGCTCAGAAGGCTGATCGGTCGGAAATTTTTGGCTATGAGAGGGTTAGAGCCAGATTTGTGGATAGGTTTGATTACTGAAAGCTTCCATATCTTCGGGAAGTGACAAGTTTTTAACAAGCTATTAAAAATATTGGTGAGAGTCATAAGGGCAGATAGGGGCAGATTTTTGAGAGCAAGATTGGAGATTTCATCCAGTCCAGAGGCTTTCTTGATCGAGAGCTTGTTAATAACTTCTCTAACCTCCTCCATAGTTGTTAGCTCTGAATCTTGAAACCCACTAAGACTCTGATGAAGTGGTCTGTTGAGAAATTCCTCAATTTTATGCAAGTGTTCCCGCTGAGTGCCAATCGGTTGATTCGTGTTAGGTTTGAATTGACCCTCATAGGTTTCGGCAAGCACTTACCCTATCTCAGCATCAGTGAAAACCAGTTCACCTCGTTCGTTTTGAATTTTGGTAATTTTCTTGGTTTTCTTTTTACAGGTCTTCCAAACTTTCCAAAGGGAACCTTCACTCGCAGTGGCCTCTTCAACGAAGTTCGAAAAGCGCTCGTTGACGAATCCTTTGATTTCTTTCCTGATTTCCTTTTCCAGTCGATTGAGTGCAACTTTATCCAAAGGGCGACGAAATCTTTGCCAGGATTTTCTTATTTTATTTTTGAGTCTAATTTTTTCCTTTAGCTCAAGAGAGATTCCAAATTTGTTTCCTGGATATTTGATTTTTCTAGTTGAATTGTGTAATGCGGCTTTAATACTGTCCGAAAAGATGACCGTTGCTGCATCAACTTCCTCCTTGTTTGCATGCCGAAGCTCGAGAACTTCGTCAACATCTAGCAGATCCCTGAATTTATTCCAGTCAGTGGCAAGGCAGAAAGGAGCATCTTGAGGCCTTGTTAGATCAATCGTGAATATGATTGGATTATGTGTTGAGTTGAGGCCAGTGAACGATTCTAAGTCAACATTATTCCGAAAGTTTTTAGAAAGACCATAGTCAAGTACATCCGGTGAACCCCGCCCTCCAGGGTGATGGGTTGGTGTGTAGGCATTTGTTTCTACACCATCTTTCCAGAATTCTACCACAAGAATTTGATCTGTTACTGCAGAAGGCAGGACTTTTGCAATTCCAGTCCCCAGCCAGTAGAATTGGATTGTTGGTGTTGATCAGAAAGTTAAGTAGATTCAGGTCAAGTCTGTTTCTAGGTGGCTTGTATATCGCACATAGAGATATCGGATGCCTGTTAATAAAGATGGTAACTGCCAGTTTTTCCATGAAGTCGGAGTCTGGTGTATCAAGTTCTTTAAATGGTATATCATTTTTGATGAAGACTACTATTCCACCTCCTCTTTCGTTTAGTCTATCTTTTCTGAGGCAGGTGTAGTTAAATATGTTAGTGGTGTGTGAAGGCTTCAGCCATGTTTCGCATATGAGGGCTACATCAATTTCCATGTCGTAGAGTGCCTGCCCAAACTCTCTAAGGTCATTTCTCAGACTTGTGGCATTCCATGCCATAATACGCAGCGGTTTGCTGCTGGCAAGTCTTGGCGTGCTAATTGTTGGAGTGTGAGATTATAGTTATCAAAAATTGCAGTATGAATTCAATTTTGTCCCTGGATAGACCCAGTTCCCTCAAGAACGGTTCTAAGAGGTTCAGGAATTGTTCAATATTTTGAGCAGGGGAATGAGTTGCTGCTGTTGGATGGACTAAAACTTTATTTTGTGAGTTGTCATTATTTGGTAAGTCTCTGTCTATATTCTCTTCTATACTTTCGACTATGATGTAGGTTTGATCACATTTGTTATCATAATAGTTCCGGAAAAGTGAAGGCCGTAGAAGGGAGAGGTTTGTTGAAGACACACCCTTATCCTGATTCGTCACTTCCAACTCCAGTTCAAGTTTGTCCTGTACAGCATGATGGGTCATGAAATCTTCTAAGACTTCTTTATATCTCATTCCTGTTTCGCTGGCTTTGAATTTAGTAAGTTTTTCACGCTCTGCCTCTAAAAATTTGTTGTGCAGCTCCGCTGATAATTCTTCCATGGAAAGCTGTGGCTTGCCTTGCCCCAAAATGTGTAAATCTTTCCTCGTTATTTCCACAGGGGGTTCTTGGTCTTGAGTCGACTGCTTGTCATTATTGTTAGCCCCTATGTTCCAAGGATTTATTCGAGGTCTAGACGGTAGCCCACTTGTGGACGAAGGACTGAAGATGTGAAGGGGTTGACTTGTTTCAGACTTGTTAGAACTTTTTTCCAAAGAGGGAAAGTTCATTAAGCTGGGAGGTAGCTTGGGAAGAAAAGTTCTTGCCCTGTCACTTCTACTGGAAGGTCTTTGTGGACAGCCTGTGAAAGTTCCAGTGTGTGGACCACCACACATAATACATTTCATTTTAGATTGATTCCCTTTTGAGGGGCAATCTCTGGTGCTGTGTCCAAGGGCACAAAAAGCACAGTTTGGTGAATTAAAACAGTAGTATGATGAATGTCCGAATAATAAACAATTTCTACATTGTAGAGGGAATTTATTACCTCTGTAACGGTCTATTTCAATTGGTACGTCTTGAATATCAACTAAGTTGGCAATTTCTTTGCTGCTGATAGGTACTTCTACCAAGAACAGTGGTAGAATACGTTCAGTGGAATAATTTCTCATATTGGAGATTTTTTTGATCTCAAAACCCTTGTTTATCAAATCTGATTTAATGTCCTCAAAGCTGGTGTTCGCCGGAAGGCCTCTGATGACGAATTTTAGAGATCTCTCACTGTCTAGTTGGTATGTGTGGTATTCCAGATTCTTTTCATTTAAATACTTAGTAGCCGTTCTATGATCTTTTTCAGAAAAGACATTTAATAATATATTTCTCGATGTTGGTTTGGCTACCGGAGGGAATTCGCACATCCCCCTAATTCTTTTGAAGTCATTAATCCAGTTTTCACCCCATTTGGTGATAACTATTTGGGGAATACCCGATTTCTTTCTTCTGTGGTTCACTTGCGTGAAGTAATCATTGTTGTGGTCACTGTCATGCTCTGATTCGTCAGAAAGTTCCCCATCGTCTTTAGCTACATCCGCAGGAACACCAGTATCCGTAGTGGGTCTTTGAGGACCAGGTTTGTTAATGAGCGCAGCCTTGATGTTTAAACACGAAATGTACGAATACTGCAAGTAAGAGTTGTTTTCTTCTCCATAATTACATTGATTATATTTTATTCATTTTGTTTTAACATTTATTGTTTTATTTCATATTATCGTTTCGATTTTTTCTTCCATTGTTTTAACATTTCTATACTATGATTAACATTTTTTAGGTCAGACGTTGATATTGTTACGATCTGTAAGCGATAGATGGCGCGATTTGATCGATTGCTCTCAGAAATATCGAAATCGGTTGATGCCGGTTTCGGTTCATCGGAGGAAGATGCTATTGGTGAGAACATTCCAGAAAGTCCCGCCCCCTCCAGACATTGGTTCGGCCCCTCCGTACAGTGGCGCCGCCAACTATGAAACTGTAAGATAGAATTTTGTGGAATGTTCCATTTCTCGAAGTTTCTGTCGGGGTTATAAATAGTGCGGCGCTCACAAGATGGCAGGCTAGACAGGCTCAAGGAGACTCGAATAAGAGAGATACTGGATGAAAAGTCAGTCGTGTTTAAACGTTGAGAGAACGTAGTTAGCTCTCTGATTAGGCTGTAAATACGTGTAAATTGTTGTTCTGTAAATAAATCTGTGTTTGTCCGTCGGAACGCTTCTTGTTTTAGAATCACGAAGTCTTGTGGAAAATTATCCGCAACAATATTCTTCGACGATGCTGCTTGCAGTTTCGTAAGTTCTTGGAATTAACCGGGGTCGACCCATTCCAGTACCTCACCATAGCCTCGGCCTGTATGGCGACCTACAGGTCAAAATATATCGAAGGCGGCACGATTGGAATGGTTCCTATTCAACGGCTATGTCAGCAATAGCAGCCGTCTAGGCGTTGAATGGTTAGCGTATCTTAGCCACAAGCATAGCCTGAACATTCACCATTCCAGAAACGGGACGGGAGAAACTAGAGTGCTTGGTCTCAGCGTGGACGGTTTCTGTGCTGAAACAAACACGGTCTATCTGTTTCACGGTAAGTAATATTAATTAATTTTATTTTACTTTACTACATGTTTTATTTTATTTATATACGATATGCTTTGTTTCTTTTTTTTTTTCCAGGATGTTACAGGCACGGGTGTTCACAGTGCTTCGAGAAAGATATGGTGAACCCCAGTACTCACACGTATATGTAGGAACTCCACAAGAAGACACTAGAGCAAGAACAAAAGTTTCGTCAAGGCGGCTTCAATCTTGAAGTTATGTGGGAGCATAATTTCAATGCTCTGAAGAAAACAGACGGGGATCTGAAAAATTTCTTGGTGGATTTTCACTTAGTCGACAGGCTGGCACCCAGGGATGCGTTTTATGGTGGAAGAACCAATGCCACTGAACTTTTCTTTAAAGGCACTGCAAAATATATTGACTTCACGTCTTTGTACCCTGGGTCAATAAATACTGCGAGTACTTTAAAATTTATAACTTAACAAATATATAGTTATCCTCTGTCCAATGTTTCGGGTGCCAATAGAAGTTTTACAGCTTCGCATTACGAGAAATACGACTGGCTGGAATACAGTGTTAAAGAAGACGCAGTGTTCTGCTTCGCGTGTAGAAATTTCCCCTCAGGAAACAAGGAGGATTTATTTACAACGCGAGACATGAACAATTGGAAGAAAACTAGCGAAAAACTGCATAAACATGCGGTAAGTGCAGTACACTTGTTTTCAATCTCTAAGTTGCTCGATTTTCGAAAACCAACCGATTCCGTTGCAACTAAAATATCAGATTCCCATAAAGTACTTGTAAGTGAAAACAGAGCGTACTTCAGGAAGATTTTAGACATTTTATTGTACTTTGCGAAGCAAGGTTTGGCTCTTCGTGGCCACGATGAATCTGATAAATCAAATAACAAAGGTAATTTTTTAGAATTGTGTGAACTTTTTTTTGTAAATATGACCAAACATTTAAAGAAAAGTATGGGCATTACCATAATTTGACGAGCCCTCATGTACAAAATGAACTATTAGAAATAGTGAGAAGTGAAGTGCTGAGAAAAATAGTAAATGAAATAAATGAAGCTGGGTATTTTTCTCCGATGGTCGACGAGGCGAAATGTCATAGAGTGCAGCAATTGTCAATTTGCATTCGCTATCTCAAGAACAAGGATATAAAAGAAAGAATACTTGGCATTATAGATGTTTCTATTTCACGAAATGCAGATGCCCTTGCTATGATTATTCAAGGATTTCTTGATGAAGTCGGTATCCATACATTAATGATTGGGCAATCATACGATAGCGCTAGTGTGTTGGCAGGGGTAAAAAATGGTTTACAAAAGATCATAAGGGATAGCAACCCGTTTGCTGTATATGTACATTGCTTGGCACATAAGGTAAATTTGGTTCTTGTTGCTGCATGTAAAGAAAATGATTTTTGTTGCAATTTTTTCAACATTATGCAATCATTGTACCGCTTTATGTCATATCCTGACATGCATGCTGAATTCCAAACTATTCAAAAAGAACTAAACATAACATTACCTGGCCCTTCTGATATCAATAAGCTCAGTGACACTCGTTGGTCTTGTAGAGCCACGGTTGTGCTTGCTGTAAAGCGCAACTACGGAGCTATTATCACGGTCTTGAATAACAGGGCAACAGACATGAGAAGCTCAAAATCTGCTGAGACTAGAGGACTTTTAATGTCTATGAAATCACTGGATTTTGTTGTTTGTTTGGCGGTATTTACAGAATCGCTGCCTCTCATTAATGTCCTTGGTAAAGCATTACAAAGAGAAGACACTTGCATTGCCCAATGTGCCTAAGCAGCCGATGGAGTGATCAAAGAGTTGGAAACAAAAAGGAACGGTAATGGATGGGATCAGAAATGGTATGAAATAAAAAAAATGGACAAAGACTTTGACCTTCATGCAATTCCTGTTACAGTTGAAGTGATGGAGAAAGGGGAGTGTTATAATCCTAAACGGCCTAGGTTGATAACGAAGAGCCTAGATAGCTACATAGTGATGACATCTGTTGGACAGAAAACGAGGATAGAAGGGAGAAGTTCAGAAAACGAAGTTTTTGGAACAGGAAATGTTGAAACTGAGTTGAAACAAAAGTATAAGCGCGATTTCTATTACCCTTTTTTAGACATTTTGTTGCAAGAAATGAAAAGAAGATTCTCTGGAGAAGCATTGGAAATTGCAAAATCTAGCGAGAAGTTTCTTCGCCTTAACGTAAAGGAATCAAAATTTTTCATGAACATGTATGCTGTACTAGGGATTGATGGAGCACTGACTGAAGCAGAAATTACAGTTCTAAACAATGTCAGCCGAATCCCACCAGACATGCCTCTCAACAATATTGTTGAACAAATGAAGCAAAATGTTATGAACACACACATATATCCCAATGTGAAGACTCTCTTAAAAATATGTCTGACATTGCCATCAAGCAGCGCTAGTTGCGAGAGATCGTTTTCAGCCATGAGGAGAATCAGTAGTTGACTGAGGTGTTCGATGAACCAAGAGCGCTTTTCGGACCTCATGGTTTTGTTTTTGGAGTCAGACTTAATCAACAATTTAGACCTAGATGTTCTGATTGACATATACATTTCAAAATGCGAAAAAAGAACGATTACACTCCATTGAAACTGCGCAGACTTGCACACAGTTGTTGTGGAGGTGGATTTCTTTAGTGAGCTATACAGTAATTCGCAGTAAGTTCCTCTATAAAATAAAATCTATTTTGATTGCAATTTATTAAAAAAAAATTTTAAATTATTGTATGCAATATTTTTCTCTATGAAGAAGTAATAGAAATATTCAGTACTGTACAATGTCGCACTGGTATCAATCTTTCTCGTTCAACCAGATTCTTCTCTCTGGCTCGGCTAATCCTTGGTTTCGGATAGGCCAGATCAGGGAGGTTCTTTTTTCATTGGTGTATTCTTTTGCGCTCAGTAATTGATTAAACCTTTCACTGTGTCCTTTTGAAATGTACCATGTTCACTGAATATAGCTAACCACAGGTGACAGTGATAGGGTTAAACAACATTTTTGATTAATTTTTTTCCAATTCTAAAAAATTTGTTTTTAAAAATTACGTTTCGTTTTTTATCCGAGGAAGTTTATGCCTCTTGTAGTTTGTGTACATCAATCTAAGCCATTTAACCAGTTTCCTAGGTTTGAACTTTTTTTTTCATTTCCGCATGTTTGTATTTATGTACGTTATACTATTTGCACATAATATATTGTATGTATACTGTATTACATATATAAATGTGATAAATCGGAGGTTGTCTATAATCGTCGGTTATTATGCATAATCACTAATCGTCTCGGTAAGTTTAATAAATTTTCCTGTATTTATTGGTGATTATGCATAATTTTCGAATGAAGTTGGCAAGTGTATAACCATCACGTTACGGAAAATACTGATCAGTGGTCTAATTTAAGCTATAACATGATTTCTTTCATGATAAATATGAAAGAAATCATGTTATAGCTTAAATTAGACCACTGATCAGTATTTTCCGTAACGTGATGGTTCTACTACGGATGTTTGTCCATAAAAATATAAAACTAATTTTAATTTCATTTTTATCAGTATTAAAACGTATAAATTATTATGTCTTGTAATAAATTAGTTTTTTTTCACATTTATCAGCATAGACTGAAGTGCCAGCAAAATGTCCGGAAAATTCAGATAATTCGTTGAAGATTTATCATATTTAGCAACACGAGCTGGAGATTATACATAATCACCGGAAATTGTGATGAATCCGCAAAATTTTATCCACTTACCAAAATGGTTTCATATTCATAAAGAACACGGCAATTATGCATAATCACCGTGCTTATCACATTCACCGTGACCTACTTACACGTAAGCGTGTGCTGCACGTACTCACATACATGCATAACTATCATCATCATCATCGTGCCCCCCCCCCCAGCCCTTCCAGTCTATCGCCGCCTATGTGCCAAAAACATATTTTTGGCATTTTTATCTACTACAAGTGAGAATTCTTGTTTCAGAGAGAGAACGCGGACTTTTGGGACACCCTGTATATTAAACAAATATTCATAATTTTTCAAGGGTTCAAAATTTTTCACGTTGGAAAACAAAACCCTGGAATAAAATCATACTAGTACTTTCAGTAGTCATCTAAAAGACTTCTATTGGTGGTCATGCACATTTTAAATGAACAATGAATTTCCACTACCTACTTGAACTTTGCAAAGGCAGTTATTCAAAATCTTCGTAGTCCCGCTAATAACGAGGACGCTGACACAGTCAACCCTCGATTTACGAACATCTCGATTTGCTTCAATTCGGTTTACCAACAACAAAAATTGATTAAGTTTACGAACACGCAAGTCGAAAAATATTTGACTAAATTCGAAATGATAGTAGAGAAATTGAGGTGTTTTTTTTTTTTGTTACTTTCTTCCGAATTCACCTCCTTTTATCCAGCTCATGGACCAGCTTATCATTTCAAACTTTGAGACGGTTTTCATCAAAGAAATTTTTGAAACGTTTTGCAATAATCTTTGACACACATAATTACCATAATTATCTGATTTCTAGAAACATCATTTTAATATCCTACATTGCTCGTAGTGCTTGTTGATGAAGCTTGGCAGCAAGTGACTTATAAAACCATGAATTCGGTTTGGAACGCATTGTAGCTAGATTGCTTGGTAGGCACAAATTTCGAGGGCTTTGACACAGAGATGAAATTAATGAGACTAGACATGGGTACGGCTCTGCCCTGGTATAGGATATATGTCCGTTTTCTCGTTGGGTTTGGATTGTTCCTCCGTAGAAAAAAAAAAGTGTTTTTATTGTTAGTATTATTTCAATGGGTTGCATGTTATGCGCTTGAGCGTGAAAAAGTGTAAAGAGTAAAAGTGTAAAGAAAAGTGTGTATTGACACTGTAGAAAAACTTCGGGGTCCCAGAAACAAATAAATCTATTTTACATTGATTCTCCTATAGGGAAAAGTATTTCGGTTTGCGAACGGATCTCAGGAATGAATTAACTTCGCAAACCGAGGGTCGACTGTATTATAACTTAGTACCTACTATTAAAGGAGACATAGAGAGACTGCACACTGAAATATTAGCTTTTAACTAAGCACTTTAATACTTCACTTAAAAATGAAGCCTGAAGGAAAAATGTATCGTTAGTTTTATTCATTTTTGCGATTAAATGCAAAATCTGATTTAGAAAATTTTATGCCCCAAAATTTATGTATCTCTCATCATTAGATATGAGTGGTCGTTATTTGTATTGATCTTGAACGGATAAACATTTTTCTGGGACAACAAAGAAAATATCAGAGAGCCAGCGGTTCATAGACAAAATACATCTCCCATCACTTCATTGTAAAACTCGGCTTAGTGAAGCAATTCGATAAGGCACTCAATAAATAAAGTGGCGAGTGCTTCCAATACATTTACAAAAAAAATGATAAGCTGTGAGCACGGATTTTTGATGGTTCTCAAATTCAAATTTCTTGAAGATTCGAAATTTTCAGCATTTTTGACGGATATTATAAATCTTCAGTTTGATCATGTTTCATATCGGTCATTGAGAATTTTTTGAATGATTACAAAGCAGAGAACGATGAAGAGTTGTAGTAAAAATCGTAAGTAGTAAGAGTTGTAGTAATTAAATTGATTCATTCCATTGATTCAAGCTTGCTAGTGATGAAAACTCCGCTCGCAGATTTAAATGCGATTTGTGTGCTGCTTATGTAATACTACTGAAATTTAGTTTTCACTTTATATTAAAAATTAGAGCATTTGAAAAAAAACAATGCCAGATTCAGAATCAGCACTTAAAATTACCCTGAAATCACTAAAAAGTTTTGGCAATAAAATTAGTGTTGAGCAGTCTACGTGTCAAAGCACTCGCAATTTCTGCCTGAAAAGCAATCTGGCTACATTGCGTCCCAAACGAATTCATGGTTCTGTAAGTCTACAGCCGCCCTTAGATATGTGCGGCAGGTGCGGTTGCACCGGGTCCCGCACTCACGGTAACTTATTGGAGGCATTCATCAATTCTTAAATTATTTCTTGCATTAATTCTGAATTTTCATTGGTGCTGGAACTATTTCTTTGAGTTATTTTTAATTCTTCAATTCTAAAATATTCATCAGTTTCTGGAATTGTTTCCTCTCGTTATTTTAAAATTACCTTTAAGTACTGAATTATCATTAACTTTTTATTTACATTTTATTGTGCATTTAAAAATTTTTGTTAGGATATTTCTCATCATTTCTGCATATTCTGAAATAATAGCTGATGATCCCCTTGGAATGATGATTTCCCCTGTGGAAAAAAGACGACCGATATTGACAATATCGTCATCTTTTTTCCCTAACTACTGATGTTGAACAATTTAAATATTTTCAAATTTACCAGAGTACCAAGTTTGAATTTTCAAAAGAAAATTGACAAATATTTTATTTTTAATCAATAAATCATTATCTTCTATCGCTCACACTCTAGCTCAAATACTAGTTCGACACGCGAGACGCTTGACCGAAAAGAAAAATTCATTAAAAGGATTTTAAATTCATTCAAAAGAAAACATTTTTTCGGGGAATTTTCTTATTCTCATAGCTAAAGCGGCGACACGCTATGCAAATGAACGGAGTGTTCCCCCATTTCCATTGGCCCGATCACTACCGATTGCCGGAATAGGGAACACCAAGAAATATTTCCCGTTAGCTGTTCAAAACCTGAAAACTAAAAACGTTGAAATTCAGGTTTTTAACCAATTGGAAACGATGCGGGTTTTAAGAATCGGAAAAAAGCACGCACAAGCAGAATTTAGACTGGCCTTGCGCGGTGCTACGCCAAACCAAACAAAAACCGATTTGGAAGCGTGGCTGAGGACACCAGCGATTCTGACGGCGCGACAGAACCAATGAAACGGGGGCGGGGGAAGTTTGTATACATATTCTCGCAATACGCGGAATCTAGAGTTCTCGTGAGAGAAATTCGCATGAGCCGGCGAACTAGTCTTCCGAAACATCGCGCATAAAAAAAAATGGCAAAATAAAAATCGGTTTTCAAGCTGATGTCAGACGAGCGCGATTATCGCCCTAAGGGGAGATGGCGGAACGCACAACCAGTTGTCGATTGAGCACTGTTTTCCAAGGAAAACGTTTCTCGTAATTTTTGGCTAAAATCGGGAGAAATTTCGGAGAGCAGCAGGGAGGGTAAAAAGTCCGGAGAGTTGGCAGGTCTGAAGTACAGATTTGAAGGGTTGTGAAAAATAATAGTTGTGTTTGAAAATAACGTCGTGTTTGGCGATTATGTAAAATTTAAATAATGAAGCAAATTGAAGTGAAAACGTTGAACGTGAAGGGGGGGAGAAAAAAACGAACACAAACCAATTATAGGTTACACATGCATAAACATACGATATACTGTGTATATTGCACATGATTTTGACTGCGAAACTACGAAAGGTACAATCGATTTTGCTTTCGAAACATTCATGAGAATTTGTGTCACAAAGGTCTTTGATAGTTCAAATATGACTTCAAAGTACATGGAAGAGGAAGAGCATTAATCTTTTTTCGCATAAAATATGAATAGTAGTTATGAAGAGAAGTTACTTCACACTCGTGATCACTTGATTTTTTTTCACCACCTGTATTAGAGCTATTTTCATCATCGTCAGAGTCTATATGCTTGAGAAATAACGTAGTAGCTTGTTCACAATTAAATTCATCACGGCTGTCAGTTTGTTTCAAGAGACGATCGTGCAAGGTATCCGATTTTTTTCCCCCGGGAACGACGTCACTATCTTCTATGCCACGTGGAAGATCACATTCAGTTTCCAACGATTCGTTCCATACTTTCATATCCACTTGAAATATAGTAGAGTCTGACACACGGTTGTCCGTGAGGAAATTTCCGTTCGATCTTTCGCTGGTGGCATTCGCATTGGTAAAATCACACTGATTATCTATTTCTGGTTGCTGGACTTCAAACTCTTCTTTTTCCGTTTGCAAAGGGACAATGTATTCACTTGATCGAGATTCATCAATAATCATGTCATCTGTTGAAGAATATATGAAAGAGTTTATTTGACTGCTTTGAGAATCGATCTTCGAAGGTAGACTGGGAAAATGACTGTCATCGTCTCCATCATTTTCACCTGCCTGAGTGTTGAATGAGCCTTCAAAATTTTCTTCAAAAAGTGGGATAACTATTTGTTTGACACGATGATCTTTTTTCCTTTTGGCATTATGTCGTCTGCTCTCGCTCTTCAATGCAGGATTTTCTGCACTGATGTTTCTTCTCAAGTGAAACCTCACTATTGATCGGCAGATCTCTTGCAGCGATAAAGGAGCAGGTTCAGCTATAAATAAAGGGGAAAAAATCATGTATTTCAGAGATGCAACCACTAAAGTAACCACTTACGATTGATAAAGCGAATGAGTAATTGATACTATCAATTACTTAATGATTATGAGTATTAATTCGTACACATGGTGCATAACTAACAACTCTCACCGCAAATAACCGGGAACCGTTGATCATAGACACATACTTAAAATTAGAAAAAGTATCCAAATAACAGGTAGAATGATACATCATTCATATTGCCATAGACGTACGCAGAATTTTCTGCAACTTTTTTCATTCACACACATTTTAATTTTTTTTCCTTCTGAAGGGGGAGGGGGTTTACGTTATTTTCCTGCAAAATAACACTATAATCTCGGCTTGAGGGAGGGGGGGAAGAGTGCTAGAACCCCAAACCCCCTTTGCGCCAATGCATATTGCAAGGGATTGGATAGTTATGAAAATAAAAAATTAACTTTTCATACGAACATCCTGTCCTCGAAAACCAACTCAATTAGAAAATTGTTGCCTTTAGCCCCTTAAATACATTTGCAAGTGCAACATTTGCTGAGATATTTGAATTCAAAATCGGAGAAAATTTGGGAATGAACATAAAATAACGAACAACGCTTCTTTCCCTCGTTTATGCTGTTGCTTCCCAACTCTTCTCCGAATTTTTTTGAATTCAAATATCTCAGTGACAGGGTGTCCACATAAAAATTTGTTTTAATAACCATACATTCCCATGGCAGTATGAATGACGTATCTGAGGTCTACACGTTATTCGGATGCTTTTCCATATTGGAAGTATACCACTAGGATCAACGGTTCGGCGAATTTGCGGTGCAAATTACTTGAAAAGGATAGATAAAAAATCTTTCATATTAATAATGAAATTAAATTAGTCGCTAGTCCATATGTACGAAGAGCCTGTATTCGTTTTTCGAAGTATGTCTCTAGGATCAACAGTTCCCCATCAATTGCCGGCGAGAGGACTTTTCTATGCATCCTGTATACACGTATAAATTTCACACATCTATGTAAATTAGGGGCGTCAAACTAGTGCTTTCCCCCCCCCCCAAAAAAAAAGGTGCCAGTTGAAATTCTAGGAACTTCATAAAATCAGAGAAATATCTTTGTTTTTACTAAAAACACTTTGAATAATTTTATTATTTAAAAGTATGAGAAGCTTAGCTCGCAAGAAATACCTTTATTAAAAGAATAACGGGACTAGCCCAATTTGCGTAACCAGTTGAAATGAATATCTTTAAATGAACAGTGTTTTTTAATAGCACTCGATGAAAGTTCAGGAATTCAAGGCATGGCCAAAATTACTTTTTTTTTAGACTTTACAATATGAACCATACTCAGCGGCGTCGAAGCCAGGGTTGCCGTGGGTACTCACAAAATTTTATGGAACAGGTTTGACCACTTCCACAGAATTAAATCACACAAATGACAATTTCCTGCATAAAAAGATCAAACTAAGCACCACCAAGTCTGGAGCACTTCCGACGCCACTGGAGAATATGGAAATGTTTCTATCCATGAAACTCCAACAGAGAAAGACATTTTTGATACCGTGTCACTCTAACAGTTACGGTTACAGTAAGAAAATTTCGAAAATATCAAGTGGCAACACCAAGTTTTTTGTATTGGAATGTGATCTCCATTGTGAAAAACCCTAAATAGCGTTCGAACGGCAACTGTAGCATGAAAATCACCGGCGGTAGATAGGCTAAAAGTGAGGGCAACCAATAAGGACAGAGAAGCAGCATAAAATAAAGCATTTTATTGTGTTTCACAAATTTTCCACATGACCTTGTGGAGGACTAACCAGGCTGGGATCTCAGCGGAAGAAACGGTGTGACGAATGAAACTAACATTAATGCTCTGATGCATGGCAAAGTCCTTTTTACTTTTTCCTTGCCTAGCTCCGGGGATTTTCGTGCTACAGGTGCCATTCCAACGCTATTTAGTGTTTTTCAGTATGGAGATCGCATTCCAATACAAAAAACTTGGTGTTGCCATTTGATATTTTCGAAATTTTCTCACTGTAACCGTAACTGTTAGAGTGACACTGTTGTTTTCCATGTCATTCTTGAGCGCATACCTCAAAATACCTTATGCCAAAATTTCATTCAGTTTCTGTGAATGGTATGATAGTTAGGGGCCCATATGTCGGGATAGTTTTTTTATAATCACCCCGTATATTAAAATAGGCACTTCAGAAAAATATCAACTTAGGGATAAACTAGTATGGAACGAATGATATGCCAGCGATGGCTGGCAAAAATATCAATTTTGTTCCAAGATGTGCAGCGAAATTGAAAGAAAAGTCATTCTTAAACTGTATTCAGGGGTGGAAAATCTACTACAATTTCAGAAGTCTGCCACATTCTGCTAAAAAAATGTCGAAATTCTTCGATTATGCACCCTCTTACACCAAAAACAAAATTTTCTTTTAAGAAACTTTGAAGTAGATTCACAATACAAGTTGACTTTTCAATGACGCATTCGCCCTCCTCGCAATTTTATTTCTTGGGTAAACGAAAAAGCAAAATAAACATAATACAACACAGCAAAAAGTATGATAAATTATTTTCAATTCAATGTAACCTTTGCGGTCATTCAAGTATTACGTCAGCATTAGGGGGAGGGGGTTTCTCATTTGCTGACTTTTGTTGACAAGGAGGAGGGGGGTTTGAAGGTTTCTTACGTCATCAGCCACCTTTTTCTGAAGATATGAAATATTCTAAGCTGCTGAAGAAATTTTGCTTGGGGGGGGGGGGGGGTCAGTGTTTTGCTGACAAGGGAGAGGGAGTCAAAAATGGCTAAAAATTTGCAGACATAATACTTGAACGCCCCTTTGCGCTTGAAGACGTCATAATGTCATCAAGTTACGGTACAGGATGAAGTTTGAATTATTTACAAATTAGTTTTTTTTTGGATAAATTTGTATTTGGGTAAATCAGAATTTCAAACTAATCAGAAATTATAAATAATCAAATTTCAAATTAAAAAAATTATGTTTATGAAAAATATGGATTATAATTTCGATACGGTGAGATTTACATTCATCGTGAAAATCTGATGTCTCGTTGGATGACAAGCTATTTCCAAGTGGCTTTTTTGGTTCATAATGTGGCCTGTCTCTCGCAGGCGAGCGAAGCACCGTGTGAGTTGGCTTAAACACAACACAATATTTCACATAACAGACATTACTATATGTAATGTACAGGATGCATAGGTAAAAAGACATATGATATTTTACTGGTAAACCGTTCACCCTACAGAAATACTTTCAATTAGAAAAAATTATTCAAATAATGGGTAGTACTCAGATATGTCATTCATGTTGCAAAGGGGTGTATAGTTATTAAAATAAAAATGTTAAATTTTTATACAGACCCCATGTGCTCAAAAACCCAATTACAAAGTGTAGCCCTGTCTCTCCTGATGTCAACAAAACCATTTTATCCGCACTGAACACAGTTTTTTGGTTGGTTGTCTTCAAATAAATGTTACTGTCAATCACTGTCATTAAAGTAACACTGTACATATAAATACATTCATCCTGAAACCATATAATTATTGATAACACATGCTTATGACTAGGTTTCTGATTTTTATGACCTAAAGAAGAAACGTAGTTGCTAATAACTTATCAGCAACACGACGTTTCATTTTTAGGTCATAAAAATCAGTGCCCTACTTATGAAAAATTGGATGAACACACACAAAAATGTCATTTCGTGAAACTCTTGAAATATTTGATACTTCAAATACTAAATTCCATCTTTTAACTTTTCAGACCCTTATGCTCAGTGATGAAACATCCTGCGGTGTTGAAAAAGCAATCAAATCTTTATGTTAATATTACTTAAATGGGGGAAAAATTTTGAAAAAAATATTCTATGCATTTTGTTTCAAATTGAATTTTTTTGGTCACTCTTTTAATAAATTTCTTCGTGGTCCCATTATAAGCAGCCATGGCTCCCCTTTTGCGATATTCCAGGTTGAGAACCACTGTTTTACTCTTTCTACCACTAATTGATGGTTCCTTGCTTCTCGCTCTGTTCTTTCATCGGTAATACTATTTAGTAATTCTTTCACAAATTCTGGTTCATAATGAGGGCTTTTCATGATTAGCTCTCTCAAATCCACAACCTTTGCGTCTTTGGGGACTTCCACCCGTAACTCATCAGCTAAAATCCGCAGGTCCTCTTTTCATCCCCTGGCCAAGACGGCCATTTTTAATCATTTTTTCTTTTTTTAAAATCGGTATCGAATGAAATTACAGCACAAAAATAGTTCGGTTTCGCCTAGCAAACAAAGAAAACGTGACCGCTCACCTCCTCAGTATAGGCGAAAGTCCTGATGCTCGTACGTTTCTGCCGATGGTCGAGCTATCATATAACTATTCCGATACATATATAATATACTTGGTTTAATCATAATTTTTCACAATAAACATTATACTATTGACACGTCCTCCTCACTTACAGAGAGTCTTTGAAATTTCCTCCTGAGTCCACATGAGCCACTTTCTAAGTAAAGAAAAACATGTCAAACTTCTTTCCTCTTCTCCGTCGAGTACCTTTCTCCCCCACCCACTCTTTTTAATTCCATCATGTCTCTTCCCGATGGGGGAAACCTTACAATACACAATAAGCAATACAGCACGCGATCCATTACAATATGGAATGCACCACTATTTGCAGTACGCGGCAATAAACAATACATCCCCAATACGTAATAAGTATTCATTAAAATAAGCAATACATCACGCGATGCACTACAATACGCAATACATTACAATAAGCAATACATCACACAATGCACTACAATACGCACTGCATTACAATATGCAATCCGCCACAATACGTAATACACGATGTATCGCATCAAGCAAAGCACAATAATACGCAATGCACCACAATACGCAATAAGCACAACAGCACGTTATGCACTACAGTACGTAAGCAACAAAATCAGCAATGCACTGCAAAAAGCATCACAATAAGCAATTTACCACAATACGCAATGCGGACTGCATTATAATAAGCAATATACTGTGGTACACTAAAATCAGCATTGTACCACTATTTGCAGTGCACTACAATAAGCAATACAGCCCGCGATGCACTACAATAAGCAATACAGCCCGCGATGCACTACAATATGCAATGCATTACAACAGTTGTTCTCAACTGGGGGCCATATGGCCTCCTAGTGATACTGGGATACTTCAAGGGGGCCACGGAAAACAATGGAGAAAGGGGCCATGACAGGTGGTTTGGAGGACTGCAGAGAGCTGAGAAAAAAAATTAAGGTATGAGAAATAAAGATTTTATATTAGTGACTATACACTTACAGAATCCAAAGAAACCACCTGTAAAACCAGGGCTGTCTTAGGGCATGGACCCACCCGGGCCTCACCGCCTACATTTTGCAACAAGTTCCCTAGGATGGGGTTTTTCGCAGGCCCCCGGTTATATTTTTCACAGACCTCTCTTCTATATTTATTTAAAGTGTGAAAAACAAAAAAATGATTGTAAGGTTCAGGAGAAAAAGTGCGAAGAAGGCCTGGGAGAAACAGGAGTCGCGAGAGAAAGAAGAGAGAACGGATTGAGACATTCGAAAAAGTGGGATAGAGTGTAAAAGTTTGTACCGAACAGACATGACGGTTGGTTAGGGATGTTGGATAATAAATGGAATGTAGTGTTGTTTTCTTCTTCCGGGAGTCTAGACCCAATTATTTCGTCCTGAAATCGTAGTAGAAGTACAGCCGAGGACCTACGACTGATAAGAAGACAGGGGAAAGTTTACTGGTGCAGTCGACAGGATAGGATCGTGGCTTCAACCACTCAAGATAGTGAGCTGAATCATAAGAAGAGTGTCCTAGCCACGGTGGAACCACCCCGATTCGTATAGAAGGGTAGCAGCAGCGTCGAGCTCCCACGCTGTTTTTTTTTTTTTTTTTTCCTGAAGTCAACCCGACTACGGTGCTGAGAGGAGCAATCCTGCCTAGGGAAGAGAAGCAAGTATTGTGCGGCGGTATCGAGACGATAAATAAAGATGGCGTGTTTTACAAAAGAGAACAAGGAAGATTTGGAGACCATGGCCGCCAACTTGGGGGTTGAAGTTCGACCAGAGTTCAGTTTAATGCAATTAGCGAATGTCATACAGTGAAGTGTACAACGAAGCGACATGCAGAGAGATGCTGAAAATGATCATAGGCAATAGGAAAGATAGAGAGGAGATGGAGGAACAGCGTAGAGAGATGGAGGAGCGGCGTAGAGAAAAGGAGATGGAACATGAACTCGAAAGGCAGGATCGAGACAGGAGCCAGAAGAGAGGCGGATAATCAGGCTGGGCGCGGCAGAACCCCCAGCCGGGAGATTTCCAGAACATGATGCAAAAGTTCAGGATGGAAGAAGACATACGCCTGTACCTAGTGCTGTTCGAGTGGCAAGCTCGTCGCGTGGTCCTGGCACGGGAAGATTGGTTAGCTGAGCTCTTGGGACTTCTTCCCTATGAGATGAACCAGTTAGAGACCAGTTAGAGCCCGCGAACCGGTAGAGACTATAATCAAGTTAAAGAATTATTATTGAGGAGATTCAAACTCATCCCAGAGAAGTTCCGGCAGATGTTTTCTTCGCGCCATAAAAATCAAGAGGGCACCTGGTCCATCCATCACCTATTTTGATGGATGGACAGCGCCTTTGAGGGTCACAACGTTTGAGCAACTAAGAGATTTAATCATCACCGATCAAATGAAAAAACGCATCCCAGCAGATTTTAAAGAACACTATCTGGACGAATGGAGTGATATGGTGTCTCCAAGTGAGCTATCAGAGGAACTAGATAGGTTCGATGATGTGAAGGACTCTGAAGACACCCTTCCCTAGTGACAGAACAAGAGACCGGTTCATCAAACTCGCCAAGAAACACCAACAAAACTACGAGATCAGCAAAGGAATCCTGATGCATAATGATGAAGTTTGCGGCGAGAAAGTGAAGCAAGTCGTGGTGCCGCACTGCAAGCGTGAAGCGATATTGAAAATGGGTCACGATATGCCAGTATGAGGACATTTGGGTGAAAAGAAGACTAAACAGAGGATCAAGTATTAATTCTTTTGGTCGAAGCTCAAGAAGGACGTCAAGAAATATTATGAAAGCTGCAAAGCCTGTCAACTACGAAGGCTGATATCTTACCGGGACAGAACTCCGATTCAGCCGGTCGTGAGACCAGAACTATCCTTCGAAGTGTATCGCGTAGATTGCGTAGAGCCTATATATGGCCGTGGATACAAGTTCATCATCTGCGCTATAGATGTATGCTCTCGTTGGGCAGAGGCCATACCGGTGAGAAATATCAGTGCAAAAGCCACGTGTAATGTGCTTATAGAGATTTTCACTCGTACCGGATTTCCGAAGACTATATGCACCGATCAGGGTACAAACTTCACGTCAAAACTTTCGGAAGTTTTTTGGACGTGATTGGTGTGACATCCAGGTTCGCAACACCAGGACACCCAAGAGCATGGGAGTGGTGGAAAGGTGGAACAGGACCCTCAAGGACTTGCTGAATAAAAATATTCAAAAAAAAAATGGTCGCAATTGGGACCTGCACTTACCTTTGCTATTATTCGCATACAGAGAGATGCTTCATAGCACCACGGGAGTGTCTCCGTTCCAACTAGTGTATGGGCGTTTACCACCAGGACCGTTACATCTAGTGTAAGGCAGATTCCGCTCGATGTTTCTCGTTCCATTGAGGAGTACATTGAGGATTTGCGAGAAGATCAGCAAAGTGAGTGAGATAGCGAAAGCGAAATCCGAGAAAAGTCAATCCATTTACACGAACCAGTATAACCTTCGGTCTAGGGCAGTGTTTCCCAAAGTGGGCAATATCGCCCCCTGGTGGGCGATGGAATGGTCCAAGGGGGCGATAGAACCTACTGTTTTAACATAGGATCCTATGGGTTTACTTGAGTTGGGGGGCGATGAGAGGAAAAGATTTCTGATGAAGGGGGCGATGGAACAAAAAGTTTGGGAGACTATGGTCTAGGGAAAATAATTTCAAGGCAGGTGATCAAGTACTAGTCTTACGACCAACTTCAACGCATAAGTTATTAAAGACGTAGCAGGGACCAGCAACAGAGAAGCAGCTGACCAGACAGTGTTCCGTGCTCATGGACTTTGCAGACGGCAGCTCAAAGGAACTACACGTCAACAAGATAAGACCATATATCACCAGGGTAAATCATGTGGGATTAATCTGCGACCAAGACGCTCATTTCGGGGAATTGCACTATGCTCCGACGGATAAGAGAAAGGCGACGATCGCTGATATATCAGAAACCATCTATGCAATACGAGGGAAGCTAGACGGAAAACAACGGCTGCAGCTAACAGAAGTGTTGACCAAATATGTTGATGTGTTCAGTGACAAACCAGGACATGTAAAGGTGGATGGACATTCCATAAAAGTCACGACCAGGGTCGGTCTTAAACCTAGTGGCGCCCCCCTCCCGCAGGCGAAAATCCAGAGTGATGTGTCAGAGGAGGCAATTTTTTCTAGTCATTATTGCCCCGTAAAATACAGGACATTCATTCTACCATATTATCAGACTCTTAGTGTAGTGATCGTCCCCATGACCCCCCCCCCCCCCCGCACACTGCTTGGTTGGATATTAAGGGACGAAGAAGTCGGAAAAAAACTTTTTTGATTTAATTAAGGGATTCGAAAACCTTAAAAAAGAAAACCGTCACACATTCATGCAGGATACTCATCACAAAGGATCTATCTTGTTCATACTTATTTTGAGTTTTATGGTAAAATTTGTGTAGTGCACGCATCACGTATGGGCTAAGATGATAATAAAAGTGGTTAAATTAAAGTGATATTTCCGTATGATTTCGTTCATATTTATAAAACTCATGCACTTCATTTGAAATTATTCCTTTCAGACCCAGTACTAAGAAAGAGAAGGGGCAGGCAAACACCAGCTAAAGCACTGGGCCCTGCAACTTGGGCAGGCCCGTAACTATTCTGAGGCACTTGGGCGGTGCCTCGAGCCCAATGGGGGGGGGGGGGGCTTGTAACTCTTCCTTTTTCTGAGCATAACCATTTCAAGAAGGAGATTCCAAGAAAAGACTGCCTCTGAGAAAGCACACTACGACCCTGGAGAAGGGGAGGGCCGTCTGAAGAGCATCATGGGGAGGGGCCAAGTGGTTTTGCTGAGGCCCTACCTAGTAAATTCTAAAAAAATTTAACTAGATCTCATTTCCGTGAGGCCCCTCTACTCTTGAGGCTTCCAGGTAGGCCCCATACGTTAAGACGGCACTGGGAAAGGATTGTTTTACTCTCTGTAGATTTTTTTTAACCTCAGGGACTTACGCTTTAATTTCAACGAAAACGCACAATTCTTGAAGTTTGGGCTGAACATCCCCGAGATTAAAAAAAGAATATCTAAAGTGAAAGAAGCAACCCGCACGTTTGTGCATACAGGGTCTAAAAGGATTATGCATAATCACCGGTAAAAGTGATAAATGTTGCGAAATTTATCAAACTTACCGAGACGATTGGTGATTATGTATTACCGATTTAATATGAATTTACCGTAACATACATTTAATTCTATATATTTCATCAGCTTCAAAAAAACCTCATTTCAAATATACGAAGATACATGTCCGAAATTTCTCTTATACGAAATGGATTTTGCCGCTCCCCCCCCCCCTCCTTGTTTTAGATATGTAAGGTACACTACTTTATTTCCATACTTCCATGGAAGTCCCAATTAACCTACCTATTCTGCTGCGTATAGTCAGATTAGATTATACGTTTAAAAATTACGTGGAAATAAAAACAAAACGTCGGAAATGAATTTCCTATTGTGGAGCGAAGTTGCATGAGAAGAGTATTAACTTTGAAGCGGCTTTAGAGTGTGGATAAAACCACTGCGTCTCATCTACAGCTTTATTTTTTTTCCCGAGAGAGGTTTCACTAGTTATAATTACGTTAAAAATTTATTAACAAAAACATATATTTTTTAAATATTTATAGATTGGGTAGATGCCGGTACAAAAATTGACATTTTTTCTACAAAACCGTTTTAATTAAGAGTGATTTTATATTGATAAATGAATTTTTTTCATGTGAGTTATAATTCGCTGCGAACTATACGTGGGAGCCTTTTTCTCCTCAAACTAGCGAAGTTTGCATCTGCGGATTATAAGCAGCAAAATTCGATAGGTCCTGTTTAATTCCTATTCAAGATTAACGTCGAGGAAATGACTTACCTACAAAATGACTTTCTTCATGATGATTAAAACTCTTACACATCTTATAGAGAAAACTAATACAACAAAAATTAAAATCGAAAATTTCGCTAAGATCACCAGATTTTCATTTCGATCGAATTTATATTGAGGTTTTGGCCCTTTTTTAAAGTCTGCTGAAAAAAAAATCTCAAATTTAATTTCCAACATACATTCCTCATTAGTTTCTTGAAAAAGATGTAGATGTCTTTTTAGAATCCCGTTGTGGCCACACCTTGCCAAGTTCCTAGACAGAGATACTGTCTAGGAACCTCATAAGAGCCTTTACCGTTACTCACCGGGTATCTATAACAAGATCCATGAAACTCCGAAAAGATGTTCAGTTGTGTATATGTACAGTTTGTTAAAATTTTCCACACATATGTTGCACTCAGGGGCGGCTCAAGACAAAATCTCTACCTGAGTGGGACCTATATTTGGGCTCCCTAATTAAAAAAAAAAACATTTGTTTCAATCGCTTCGTTGTGATGCATTCAAATAAACAGAGATATTTTGTCAAAACATGTCGAATTTCTTTAGGCCTTTTACTTTGGATTTGGCTCTTCTCCTAGAGCGGGCAGAAATAATTTTCCCATTTTTTCGCCCTTTTACCCTGAACTTAATGCTCCTGCTAGAGAGGGCACAAAAAAGTTTTCCTAATTTTTTTTTTTTTGCGTTTCCACTTGTGTATAAAGACTCTCCTAAAGCGAGCAGAAATAATTTTCTGTAATTTCTTTCTCCCTTTTACGCCGGATTTGGCAGGGGGCAGAAATCATTTCTCCAAACTTTTTTCACCCTGTCTACCTCAGACTTGGCGCCCCTTCTACACACACAGCGGGCACAAATAATTTTTCCAAATATTTTTTTTGCCCTTTCACTTCGGATTTGATGTCCTTTTAGAGCACACCCAGTGGCACCGAGCTGTCCCTGGTTGAACAAATAGGAAAGTCGGAAACAATAGGAAAGTTTGGGCGAGTTGGAAGACTGGCCAGTGATCGGGAGCGCTAAAGTACATGGGTTTTCTCATGTGATCACATTTTTGTTTCTCCTCGTCACATTTTTCTAATTTCTGTCATTTTTCATGTATATTTCATAGTTTTTTTCATAAATACGTATTTGAAAGATATTTTTCTAGTAATGTATATTTAACGCGATTTGGCCCCCTTTCTCATTTAGCGACCGGTGCAAATTGCACCGGTCGCACGGTCCTAGGACTGCCCCTAGTCACGACGGATTGCACGCCGAAGAGGTTACCCCCTTATAAGGGTGCCGTTCGCCCTACGAGAGGAGGTAGACAAGTGAACAAACTGCTACAGCTCAAGCTAATAGAACCCAGTAATAGTGATTGGAGTCATCCCATTGTTTGTATAGCAAAAAAGGACGGATGTGTCCGACTATGTGTGGACTACAGACTGCTAAATAGTTTCATTTTCCCGAATGCATACCCCCATGAAGAATGCGACGGAGCTGTTGTATGAAATTGGGAAGGCGAATTTTATTTCCGTGGTAGATTTGACGAAGGGTTATTGGCAGATACCCGTGGCGAATGATTCCAAGCATTTTACGGCGTTCGTCACTCACTCTGGACATTATCCGTGGAACATTTCTTCCCTTTGGATTGAAGAACGCCGGCAGTACGTTTCAAAAAGTGCTAGACAAGTTAGTTCCCATCAGCGATATTGTCGCTCTTACATTGACGACGTTGCCGTATTCTTGAACACATGGGATGACCACCTGATTCACATAGGAAAAGTACTCAAGGCCCTCCTTCAGGCAGGCTTCACCGTCAATGGAAAGAAGTGCGTCGTCGCAGAGAAGCAAGTAAGGTTCTTAGGACATTGGCATATAATCGGATCTCGCAAACATGCCCCGGACCCTCAGAAAATTGAAGCAATGATGCGGTTGAGTCGTCCTACACCTAAGAAGGAACTGAGAAGCATGTTGGGCCTAGCAAGTTACTATAGAGATTACATTCCTGGCTACTCGGGAATGGTTATGCCTCTCACTGATTTGACAAAAAAAAAAGGGTGCCAAATCTGCTTCCTTGGAGCAATAAAGAAGAAACAGCATTTCAGGTTTTGTAGCAGAAACTAATTAACGTACCCACGTTATATACGCCCGACCCAAGTAAGGCATATCAGTTGTACACAGATGCTTCGGCAGACGCTGTTGGAGCGTGTTTGTCTCAGACGGATGGGGAAGGACACGAGCACCCCATAGCGTTCTTCAGTAAGAAATTATCTCCTGCACAGACTAGATGGTCTACAATAGAGAGAGAGGCGTTCGGCGTGGTAGCGGCCTTGAGACGATTCGACACTTTGATCTTCGGGGCAAGAGTTCGGGTAGTTTCTGAACATAATCTGCTGAGGTATCTGACAAAAGGTCTACCGCATAATGCTAAACTAGTTAGGTGGGCACTGGCTATACAGCGCTACAATGTGACTATATCGTACAGAAAGGGTGGCATGCATGGTAATGCCGGTGCCCTGTCACGGTTGCTGTTGAGAGACTGAGTTGGATGCACTCTTGAAGCATCACAAAATGATGGATGTGCTTTTCGATGATGGGACGTGTAAGGTTAAGGAGAAAAAGTGTGAAGAAGACCTGGGAGAAACAGGAGTCACGAGAGAAAGTAGAGAGAACGGATTGAGACATTCGAAAAAGTGGGATAGAGTGTAAAAGTTTGTACAGAAGAGACATGACGGTTGGTTGGGGATGTTGGATAATAAATGGAATAAAGTGTTGTTTTCGTCTTTCGGGAGTCTAGAACCCAGTTATTTCGTCTTGAAATCGTAGGAGAAGTACAAAGTATCTTTCTTCTAGATGAAAGTTGAAGACTCTGGGTAGGACCACGCCAAAATAGCCATGAGAAAAAATATGGTTCAAAGGGGCCACAGGAAAAAAAGGGTTAAGAAACACTGGAGTAAAATATAATGAAAGACGTAAAACACGTGCCAATAATGATAATAAGATCAGGAAATTCATAGTATCGATGAATGCATTGAATGTGGTTTTCGAAGGAGAGGAAGAATTCAGAGAGATCATACACAATCCTACGAAGAGAGATAAATCTAGGAATATAAATGAAAGAATTAAAAAAAAAACTCCCACACTTGACGTTTGATCAGTTAATAGAGTTAAAGCAAGTTTTGTTGGGACATAAAAAGTTAATTGAAAGACCGGTTTGTATGGCGAATGCAAAATCACACGAAATTGAATTAATGCCTGGTGCAACAAGAACGAAACCACATCAGTATAAGATACCAGAGGTGTTCAAAGATGAAGTGGAGAGGCAGATAGACGAATTGCTAGAACTGGGTCTGATAGAGGAAAATGATGCAGAAATCGCTTGGTAGGGAAATCTAGCTGGATTACAGTCATCGATTTGTGCAAGGGCTACCATCAAATTCCGATGGATGAGAGCAGTAAGCAATTTATGGCATTTGCAACACACGCGAGAGTGTGGCAATGGTGAACTATGCATTATGGATTGAAAACATTGGGAGCTACATTTCAAAAGGTATTAAATCAAGCGCTGAAGAAACATAGGCCGTATGCATAAGCATATATTGATGACATAGCAATATTTTCCGATAGTTGGAACCAGCATACGGTCCATTTAGGGGCAGTTTTGACTGAACTGGCTGAGTTGAACTTCACTGCGCAGTTTGAAAAATGTGATTTTTGGTAAACACTAAATCAAATACCTGGGGCACATAATCGGTTCAGGAAAACACTCCCCAGACCAAGAGAAATTAGAAGCCATAACAAAATTAAAAAGCCCAACAACCAAGGAGATTTGTTCAGTTTTGGGGTTAATGGGATTCTACAGACCATATGTGAAAGATTATGCAGTTATTTCTGCACCGCTAACAGAGTTAACCAGAAAGTCATCCCCGAATAAATTACCATGGAACGAGGAAGCAGAAACAGCATTCAAAGAATTGAAATGTAGGTTATGCAATGCTTCCTCACTGACGACCCAGAATTTTGGAGTTCCATTCGAAATCCATACTGACGCCTCAGATTTGGCGGTGTCAGCACGTTTATCTCAGAAAGACAAGGATGGTCGGTTTGCACCGACTAGTTTTGCTAGCCAAAAACTCTCTGGAACTCAGTGAAATTTGGCATTGATCGAGAAGGAAGCTTACGGTATATTGTTCGGGTTAAAGAAATTTGAACATTGGATTTTCAGAAGCAAAATATTTATCCATATGGACCACAACCCATTAAAGTTTCTTTCGGTCCACGCCACGCAGCCCCAAGCTGACTCGTTGGGGGCTAGCATTGCAGCACTATAACGTGAAGATCTTGTACACCCCAGGAAGAGAATCAAAGTACACACAGACGCAATATCACGGTTACAAACTGAAGAGAGGTGAAAAAAAAAGAGCAAACAGAAATCCTTTTTTTAGTACATTTACTGAATCATTGATTTGTTATGAACATTTATAATCTCACTGGTATTTTTGTGTCATACCTTAATCATGATTATCTCTCTATATATATATGTGTGTGTTGTAGCGAATTACACCACTGGAAAGTGTCATATATTCATGTCATGTTCATCATATATGCTACATTTCAATTTTTTCACTATGTGTACTAATGTAATGCATGTAACCAGGTTGTCTTGTAAAATGTTATGCATATTTCACGCTTAGGAAGGGGATAATGTAAAGTTTCCCCATGGGGAAGAGGCATGATAGATATGAAAGCGTGGGTGGGTAGGTGGGGGGGGGGGGAAAGGCCCTTGACGGAGAAAAGGAAAGGAATTTGGTGTGTTTTCAGTTAGAGAGTGGCTCCTGTGGACTCAGGAGGTAATTTTAAAGGCTTTATTGTGGTGCATTGCATATTATGGTACTTTGCCTATTGCGATGTATCACATATTGTGATGCATCTGTTTTGTTGTTTACACAAGATAGCGCTCTGCAGATTCCTATCGCTATATCCAAAACCAACTTCGTTCTCAGCCTCAGGTAGAGGTGACATCTTTTTCTCTTCTTCAATACTCGCGTACATGTCCTCCTCACTTCGCTCCGTCGCAGGAGGATGGTGCTTTTCTCTTTCAGTGGGAAAGGACAATCGCCCTTCTTTGGTGTCTGCGGCATCGCAAAGTAATCCATGTAGGTTTGGTGGAATAATGCATTGTTCTCGAATTTTATCTGTTACTGCAGCGAGGATTTCAACAGGCTTACAAAAATCTACGTTGTTTCCCACTTTCAACGAAGCACTAGTATTCACAAGTGACGCTTCAATTCTTTCTCCAAACGCACTCGTTAAAATGAGTTTCCCTTTCTTAATTATTGATTCCGGTATACAGTCCAAACGAATCACTGGAATTTGAAATCCAGAATCCACCAAGCTTCTGATTTTTCTATTTCCTACACAAATATCAGCATAATGTAAAGGGTTCAGATCCAGGTTTGGCTTACTCGAATCAAATAATTCCGATCGAATTTCTGCAATCAACAGATCATCTTCTGGGTTTTCTTTCGTGTTCGCCTTCTCACGACGAAAGCCCTCCCCTTTTCACGCCGCCTTCTCGCGACGAAAGTTTTTCCCGTTAAATATTGTTCGATCTATTGCTCACAGTCCTACCGGCTGCACCAGTGTGATGACCTTGTGTTCTTCGAATAGTGAGCACTCATCACGACAAACATAAACAGAAATTTATTAATAAAACAATTAGAATAAGAACGTAAACATGAGACGCCGAACCTACTCGATCGCTTTTACACGCCATTCTCCCCGTTTATTTTTGAATGTCCAATGTTGTTTTTGCAATCTCCGCTCTCCTAAGGCTTTTCTTCTTCTTGTGCTCTGGAGCCTTATACCATATTGTTACGTCAATGTTTTAACTGAGAGACGCGCATACAGGACACTACACCGTGATTGACACCTCGTTTATATGGCACATCGTATAAATGGGACCTGAGCCCCTCCCCAACATTTTCAATAACTTTACGCCTATGACTGTGGCCAAGCCATCCCAATCTCAAGTACCGCTTGGAGTATATCATGAATCAGCACTTCGACCTTGCAAGAACAGTGCAGTTGCAGAGATCGACCTTGCAGAGACACCAGTGATGCCTATGCGTCGGAGAGGCCGTCCTCGGAAAAAGTCAAAAGGCAGAAGGGCATCAGGAATTATAGGTGGCGCCGGAGATTTGCTCTTAGAGCAGAGAAGTCGAGAGTGTTTGAGAAGAGAAGTTGTCACGGCATCCAAGCCGTGCTGTTGTATTGTAGGCGCTGTTATCTCTCAGATGTAATTTGTGTTTTGCTTAAATAAATTATGTTCAAAACAGCGTGTGGCTACAAAGTATTTTTTAAATAGATGAGTTAAAAGTGATTTGCTTGGCCTCCTCGACATATCACGATTTAAGTACATACTAGAGCCAACGAGAATAATTTATATAATCACATAAAAGCCTAGCCACGTGCTCTCTCGTCCAACAGTCAACAACCTATCTTCTTCTGGCTCCACTGCCTTTTCACCCGATCCGATTATTATACATCACTTCATTTCACTTCCGACACAAAAAGCACCTGAGGAAGCAGAATTAGTTAATTTTTGAATATATTATAGGATTTCATTTGTATTAGAGAGAAAAAAATTTAGTTTGGGTTTCGGGAAAGAAAATGTATAAAATCATAAGAGGTAGAACAATTAATATGAGATATATTTATAAAATTAAAATTAAAATTGTTAGCTAAGAGCAATCGATTTGGTTCTGATGGCAACCTTGATTGTTTATCATTAGATCCAGACAGGGTTGTTTGGTTCAAACCTTGGTTTTAACCAAGTGGTTTTTTTTTTTCAAAAAATCAAATAAAAGTGGCCTAAATATAATTTTTTTCCCTTGAAAAATGTCATATTGGTTCCTTACAAGCCAAAATTTTTCATTCTTATGACATTTTATATTCTTGGGGTACATTCCCATGTCATATCTTTAGATGATAAGTGGTTTTTTTCCAAAAAGACTCATAAAAATGGCCTGAATATATACACTATCTACCAATAAGTATTTGGACACCTATGCAAATGACGATATCTGCGGTCCTGAGATACGTCACGCCCTCCGCCGGTATATATCGTGTAGGAAACAACATCGGCATTAGTCGCATGCAAGATGCCGCGCAGTTCGGAGCTCTCTGATTTCGAGAAAGGTATAATTATTGGGTATCACAAAAATGACCAATCCTTAAGGGATATATCTAGCGAGCTGAAGTACCCAAAATCGACAGTGGCCTATGTGATTAAGAAGTGGAAGGTGAGCTGTGATTGTCGGAATTTGCCCCGAGTCGGCAGACCAACGAAACTGGGAGATAGAGACCGACGGGTGCTGTCCACAGAAATTCTGAAGAACCGCACCCAACCGATGGCCCTCATCAGCGAGGAGTTTCAACAGGCATCCGGGAGTATTGTTTCAATGAATACCATCAGTAAGGAAGCACATCTGATTGGTTTTCATGGTCTTGCTGCTGCCCATAAGCCTTTGATCACAAAGTCCAACCGCGTTGCTCGGTTAATGTGGTGCAAAGCACATCGAAATTGGACCGTA
The DNA here is from genome assembly GCF_987345545.1 of Pholcus phalangioides. Lineage (NCBI taxonomy): Eukaryota > Metazoa > Arthropoda > Arachnida > Araneae > Pholcidae > Pholcus > Pholcus phalangioides. Next base: position 16,958,762 of record NW_028301628.1, read on the forward strand.
GATCAGTGGAAACGGGTTCTTTGGAGCGACGAATCAAGGTTCACCCTCTACCGTTCGGATGGCAGGGTCTGGGTCTGGCATCTGCCTGGAGAACGTCTCCTGCCAGAATGCATTGTGCCAACAGTCAAGTTCGGCGGAGGTGGAATTATGGTCTGGGGGTGTTTCTCCTGGTATGGACTGGGACCCTTGGTCCCCATTCATGGTAAGCTCAACGCCGATGCCTACCGCACTATTTTGGATGACAATGTGCTTCCTACGTTGTGGCAGTTTTACGGGGTGGACCCCTGTTACTTCCAGGACGACAATGCCAGCTGTCATACTGCGAGGTAACCAAGGCTTGGTATGGTGCCAATGGGGTTCATCGAATGGACTGGCCTGCCCAGAGCCCAGACCTGAACCCTATCGAGAACCTCTGGGACGAGTTGGATCGCCGAATTAAGGGGTGCCCTACCCGTCCAAAATCGGTGAAGGAACTGACATGTCTTCTCCAAGCCGAGTGGAAGAAAATACCACTAGCCGTCACACAAGGACTTGTGGAAAGTATGCCCCGGAGGGTTCACGCTGTAATTGCCTCTCGTGGAGGCTCTACCAACTATTGATTTTGAATAAACTTAGTTTTTCTTTTCTATCACCGGTGTCCAAATACTTATTGGTAGATAGTGTGTGTGTGTGTGTGTGTGTGTGTGTGTGTGTGTGTGTGTGTGTGTGTATATATATATATATATATATATATATATACACACACACTGCTCAATATATATATATATACACTGCTCAAAACAATTAGGGGAGCACATGGTTTTAACAAAATTACGTGATGATGTATACCGATAAGTAACATAAAATGAATCATCCATAATTTAAAGCCTAGCAGGAAATGGTAGAAGAAAACTTCATATGCAAATCAAAGTTCATGACGTCAAAAACCAAAAAAGGAGATAAGGGCAGAAATCGGGATGTTGCAGAAACGTCTGTTTTACTGCCGTAACTGTGAAATTCGATTACGCAGTATTTTTTTTTGAGACAAGGTGACTTGAGGATGTCTCAACAACGTGATTTACTGGAATCCATGGCATGGCATGTTATAGGCAGACTGGACTCCAGGCAAACACAACGTAGTGTCGCGGACGCTGTCAGAGTTGCCAGAAGTGTTGTTGCAAGGCTGCGGAATCGATTCCAAGTAACAGGAAATGTTAGACGTGGACCAGGGCAAGGTCGGCCATGTGCCACTACAGCAACTGATGACCGGTATATACGGTTAACAGCCCGTCGAAACAGAACAGAGAATGCTACGCAGCTGCAAAGACGGTTGCTTTTGGCAACAGGACGAAGGGTGTCCAGCCAAACAGTACGTAATCGGCTTCATGAGGGAGGGCTCTATGCACGTAGGCCGATGGTCTGCATTCCGTTGACCCCACGCCACCGTGCGGCCTGAAGAAGATGGGCTGCTGAACATCGAGATTGGGAGCAACATGATTGGAGCCAAGTGCTGTTTACAGACGAGTCCCAATTCAGTCTGGAGTGTGACACCCGACGTGTTCTGGTATGGAGGGACAGGGGCACTCAAAATAACCCCACATTCGTTCGTGAAAGGTCACAATACAGACGAGCTGGTTGGATGGTATGGGGTGGAATCAGTATAGGCGGACGTACGGACCTGCATATCATTCGGAATGGCACTTTGACGGCCCGAATTTATGCAGACGAGATACTGCAACCTCATGTCATCCCTTACGCTGGAGCCATTGGAGATTCCTTTGTTTTCCAGGATGATAATGCCCGACCGCATAGAGCTCGTCTGGTGGAGAATATGCTTGAAGCTGAAACAATACAGCGTATGGAATGGCCAGCGTGCTCTCCTGACCTGAATCCATCGGACGACGCATTGCTGCGCGACCAAGGCCGCCTGTTACTGTCCGAGACTTGCAGATTGCACTTCTTGAGGAGTGGAACAGTATTCCCCAAAGTCTGATCGATAACCTCATCGCATTCATGGCAAACAGGTGTGCAGCAGTCTTAGCTGTTCCAGGAGACCACACGCCCTATTAAAACTCATGCATCATGTCTAAACAGTACTTTTTTTTATCGTTTACATGTAACCAAATTGTTGCCCTAAATCATCTTTTCATGTTTTTTCCATATTTTCAAAGAATTAAAGCTTAATTCCAAATTTTTTTACGTCTTTTTTCTGTATTGCGCATTGATACGCGTGTACTATCCATTGTATGCCAATACGTGGCTGTCTCGCACGGTTTTCTCCTTTTTTTTTTGCTTGCTCCGCTAATTGTTTTGAGCAGTGTATATATTCATATAAAGTATCTAGTACTTATCTAAAGTAACTTATTTAGAGTTATATACAGAAGCCAAAATCATCAGTCTCATTCTTACCACATTTTCTAACCTTTGGCTAAATTCTGATGCTCTATCTTTAGCAAATTCATTAATAAGGATTGCATCACATCTAAATGTAATGGTGTATTATCTCACAGGTTTCTTTTTCCCTTCACAAAGAAGCAGCTACAGTAGTGACACCATTATGCTATTGGCAGGGGCACAGATGGTCCTATAATCCAATAATTCACCAGCTGTCCCTAAAGGACAAAGACCAGTGTACTAGCAGTTACATTAGCTCACAGACATTTTCATTTTCTTTCCCATAAGAGGTAGTGCATCACCCACACAGTCTTAATATTCAATAGTTTTTTTATACTTTCATGGTTAAGCCCAGTTAACTACTACTGTATAGTAGAAACAGATTTATCAAAAATAATCAACTATATACAGGGTGATTATAATTAAAGTTTTGATTCCAAAACTATGTAATAAGTACTGGTCAGAATGACTTGAAAATTTGCATGGATATTCCTGAAGCAATGGAAATTGTTTTCGGCAAAAAAAAAAAAAAAAAAAAAAAAAAAAAAATGCAAGTAGATGATGCTGTATTTGGCCAGCAGTACAATCTATTTTGCGCAACCATATCATTTTGGCACTTCAACAGCATCAGCGTGCGGATAGAACAACTTTTATCAAGATGCACATTGTAATACCGGCAAAGCAGCTGTTGAAGAACTATTTTGACATTACACCTGGCCAGTTCACCTGACCTTAACCTTTGCAACTTCTGGCTGTGGGGGGTACCTCAAAATGGGGATCTGGAAATTTTGTCCTCGACTTTTCGTCCATAGAATGTTTCGTCCCGGTCACATTTTACCCCCAGAAATTTTGCCCCTGACCTTTTGCCTCGTAACATTTGGCCCCTAGGACGTTTTTAGCACCTGATATTTCACTTGCCCTGAATGCATGAATGACTGTGTGACCAAGTGAGTTTGAAATCGGCTTTAGGAGTGAGTTAGTGACCGTACAAATGACTGAGTGAGTGACAGTATCTCTGAGTATGGAATTGACTGTACGAGTGAGTGACCACGTGTTGTATTTTTCAATTGAGTGATTGACCATATGAGTAACTGAGTAATTGACTGTATGAGTGACCAAGTGATTGACCATATGAATAATTGTATGAGTGACCAGGTGAGTGGCAGTATGAGTATCCAAGCGAAGGATTGTGTGGTTGACTGTATGAGTGTCCAAGGGAGTTACTGAGTGATTGACCATATAAGTAACCGACTGAATGCGTGTATGAGTTTCCAAGTGAGTGACTGATTGATTGAGCATATAAGTGACCAAGAGAGTGACCAAGTGATTGACCATATGCATGACCATGTAAGTGACCGAGTGATTGCTTGTATGAGCTCCAAAGTGAGTGACTCAGTGATTAACCACATGAGTGTATGAATGATCGCCGCTGTGGTGGGCAAGTGGTCACGGACTCGCATCACGAGGATCCAGGTTCAAACCCCACCACTGCCGCAGTGGTGGTCAGCTGAAGTTGGTTTTCTGCGGTTCCCAACTTCGAGGTGCGAATGAGAGCCAATCTACCCATTAAAAAGTCTCACCGCAGAGAGCAACAGGCCTACAACGGTATAATTATTCATTCATTACACTTCATTCTATATGAGTTGAGTTTAAATAAAATGATTGCAGATGGCAGCACTACACATAACAAGCATTACACAGAAACAAACTTTACGGAAGGTTCACCATACATACACACACATTCCAACACGTACAAATTCGTTAGAAGTTCCACAGAGGAATATGGACGAGGTGCATGTCTGGTTTAGTAGTAGTAGTTGTACGAGTGACAGAATGATTGACCATATGAATGATTGTGTGAGTGACAGTATGAGTGTCCAAAGAAGTTACTGAGTGATTGACCATGTGGGTAACCGAATGAGCGACTGAGTTAGTGCTTATTTGAGTTTCCAAGTGAGTGACTGTATGGTTCACTGTATGAGTGATATAGTAAGTGACCATATGAGTAACCATAATAATGACCGAGTGATGGAATGAGTGACTGAGGAAGTGACCATATGAGTAATCAAGTGAATGACCGCATGAGTGACTAATCGAGTGGACGTATGATTGACGAAGTGAGTGATCAAATGATGACCGGGTGAGTGTCTGCAAAGATGATCACGCCTCTTCATCGCCCCTCTTATGGGTAGTTATGTAGTACTTTTATGGGCCCTAAAAATTTGGAATTTGCTGTGAAGCATAAAATAATTGTTCCCAAATTTATGTTAAAGCGAAATTTCCAACATAGCTGGAGTATAACACTCCTGAAGAAAAACATTAAAATCCCCCAAACTATGCTCCTGTCACGTTCAATATGTACACCAATGCATTTGTGACAGCAATAGACATTATATTAGGCTTGTGCAAATTTCTGCCGCATACTCACCTAACATTTACACAAGGGGGGGGGGTGTAATGTTAGGTGAACATTAATAACACCTAACATTTTTATTCAGAGGCAAAATGGCGGGTTTGAAATGAGATATCTGGTCCAACTCACGTAGTTGCTCACTTGGTTATTCATAGGGTCACTCACTTGATGATTCATACCATCACTCATATGGCCACTCACTTGATGATTCATACCATCACTCATATGGCCACTCACTTGATGATTCATACCATCACTCATATGGCCACTCACCTGATGATTCATCGGTCAGGGCAGGTGAAATGCCAATCGGTAAATGTCTATTAATATAAAATAACTTAATCATTCATGCGGTGACTCATACAATCATTCATATGTTCACTAAATGGTCACTCATACCATTGGTTATGCAGTCAGGGCAGGTGAAATGTCAGGAAGTACATGTTCAACTCACTTGATCACCCACAGGGTCACTCACTTGGTCAGGGCAGGCAAAGTGTCACAAGTAGATATCTAACTCATTTTATCACTCATGCAGTCACTTACATGGTCATACTTACCATCAATCATCTGTTCACACATACGGTCATTCATACCATCGCTCATACGGTCAGAGCAGATGAAATGTGAAGGGAGTAAATTTCCAGTTCACTTGATCACTCATAGGGTCACTCACACGGTCAGGGCAGGCAAAATACCACCAGGGGTTGAATGTCTAACTTACATTCATACTATCACTCACACCATCATTCACGTTTACTCATACGGCCATTCATACTGTTATGGCAGGTTAATTGTCACGGATAAATGTCCAGCTCACTTGGTTACTCATATGGTCACTCACTTGGTCACTTGTACCATCATTCATATGTTCTCTCATACGGTCAGAGCAGGCGAAATGTTGGGGGTAAAGATTCCGTGAACCCTCAAAATGTTATGAACAGTGGTCGGATTGCAAACTTAGGTGAATTGCAAGCTCCAGCAATTCTCCTATACGTTAGAAGTTCCTCAGGAATATTAATGCGGGGTGCCTTTGGTTTAATAAAGGTGAATTGCAAGTGCATCCCCGCACATCATGACCATGGCATACTCTTAATATGCTGTTGAACACAAGCATTTTTCTGCTTTCACTTCATAGCCCCAAAACACGGTGGATAACATATTTAACATTTCTTGAGTAAATTGTAGTTATTTTTTCAATTACTTCATTTTTGTGATGTTCCCATGAACTATGAAATCATGCAATACTAATTAAGTTATCGTTTTGCCTTGACTGGCTATCTTGTCCATTATGTGAGCAAATTTCCCACATGTTGGATGAGTACAGTGCCATTAAATTTACATTTTTAAGTATATTTTTCCCCTTTGCCATATAAAATTCCATTGCTTCAGGAATATCCATGTAAATTTTCAAGTCATTCTTACAATGTTTTTTTTACAGTGTTTTGAAATCAGTGCTTTAGTTATAATCACCCCGTATATTGTAAATCATTGCTAATTAATCTGCATTATTTATGCTTCATTAAATATATTATATTCACCTAATTTTTAATATAGTTTTGCCAAATAGCTTTCTAATTAAGCATACTGAAAGTAACTGGAGAAAACACCTTTATGGTTAATAGTAACATTAAGAATTTTCAAAGTCAGTCATTGAGTTACGCAAAAATAATTAAATTGCAAAAGTTGGTTTTTGTTAAAATGTAAGAAATATTGATTGATTAATTAATATGGGAATAGTGTTAATTACATTAATAAACATTTTATTTTAATTAATTATTAGAAGTTTTAATGATTTTTCAGAAAGTTTATTGTTTTTAATGTAATGCTATTTAAAAAAAAAAAAAAAAAAAACCGGTTTAAACCAAAAAAAACCTAGTTTAAACCAAAAAAAACCCAGTTTTTCAGTTTTTACCAACCCTGGATCCAGATAAATTATTAATAAACTTCCTTTCATGTCTGGGGTTTTGCATCTGTTAAATTTATGTGAATAATAATTTTGTGTTTTGCAATTTTAATTTTTGATTTCACACGTGAAACAATACTTTTGTGGACTAAAAAGATCAAAGTATCAAATGGATACCTTTTGGTTCTTAAATGTAACTTTTGTTTAATTTTAATCAGATCATGAAACTCGTTAGTATACCACTCATTTTTAATCTTTCGTGGAGAGACGCTGTGATAACAGTAATGATTATCAAGAATCGTTAAAAGTTTTAGAATAAAATCATCAAATGCATTGCCTGGATCATTTGTAAAAAAATTAAAGGTATAAGTGGATAGGTAGGATGAAATAGCGATATAATCAGTATGTCTCAAATTTTTGAAAGAAAATGTGATCTAAACAGGACTGAGAAATCAGCTTAGTTAAATCATCGATTATTGATGTTAATCCATGGCATCAATGTAGTAACGATAATCATTAGAATCAGAAGTAAAATATCACTATTAATACCATCAATACAAATAACATTTTTATATTTTATGTATCTTAAAATTGCATCCAATATGGGCAGGATTTATAATTACCAGTGTAAGCAAAAACACCCCACAGATCTATTACAGTCACAACAATAAGAAAATAAACGAAAACCTGGAATTTTATACAAGTCAACCTCATTAACATATCTTTAAATCTGCCAGAGTTTTCTTTATATATTTCGTTCTACACATATATACACACACCACAGTCTGCTATGCCACTTCCTGCTCTTTCCTATTTCTTTCTGTTACTGCTGTAGCATACAAGACAGATTTCATGATACGAAGAACAGCATTTTGCACCAGAGCAAACCTTGAAACTAAGAAATTTCCACATGCCAATCATTCCATAATAATTTAACAATCTCACATCCCAGACTACACTCATTAAAGACATTGAATCAAAGGACCAAATAAATCTTGCTTTACATCACTGAGAAATATTGAAGCGCTCCCGAAGAATAAGTGCATCTGAAAATTTATTACATAATGCCTACGGGATGTTAAAAAATCTCTGCACCAGCAAGCAACCATTAAACTTTGAAATTGGGATAAATTTACATATAGGCTATATACAGGGCTGGATAGCAACTCAATGCGTAAACTATTTTTGCTGCCCACTTCAATATTTACATGCATGCTGCTCTATTCCCCCCCCCCATCAAGCCTGGTTTTAGCCTAGAAGCCAGGGGATTCATTTGCCTACACAAAGGGGGTTTTGGGGTTCTAACCCCCCCCCCTCCCAAGATTATAGTGTTATTGTACAGGAAAAACGTAAACCCCCAGAAGAAAAAAAATCGGAAACCCCCCTCAAGAAAATTCTGCATACGCCTATGAGGCGATTAACTAATTTTTGCTCTGCAATACATCTACCAAAAAATCCATGGGGGCGGTGAAAATCTTGCCTCTGAAATCTGTCGAAAAGTCTTTTCCTGAAGTGGGGGACACTTCCAGCAAACAGAGCTGTCTTAACATATGGTCATTGAACTATAGGTTAGATATCACATAGGCATATTGAAGTGCATTTAGATAAGTTGACAGAATTTCCATCAATCACTTTGTTCCCCAGTTATAGGAAAATATAAATTATAATCAATGTATCAGATGCCAGTTTTATCGTCTCTGATGTTTGGTGGGCTGGTGCGATTGCACCCTGAGCACAAAAAAAATTAAAAATAAATAAAATAGGAAATAATGTGAAAATTTAAAATTCCATAGAAAAAAGTAACTCACGTAAAACTATTGATTCTAAAGCTTCCTCTGGTGATGGAAGAACCAAAGAAGCAAAAGACACAGGCAAAATGCTTTTCATTTCCCAGGTTGTTTCACTTGTTCTAATAATCTGAAAAAGCTAATAAGAATTTGACCCAGAATTTAATTTGATGAATACAGATACAAAAAAATGTTATTCAAGAGATAAATAATGCTAATATATATGCCAGGACATAAATCATTTGATTATATTTGGAAATAAAAGAACATAGGAAATGTTTGAATGTTTACTTTTCCCATGTTACATATTGAAGTTATTTTCCAAAAATGTTTTGTAACACGTGTTTCAATAAGGATACACATTCAGATTTCAGCGTAGCCGGTCAATTTGTCGCAATCAACTTGTCGCGCTCAACTCGTCGCGCATCAATTTGTCGCAGTGCCAATTCGTCGCGGTACAAATTCGTCGCAGAGCCAATTCGTCGCGATACAAATTCGTCGCGGTACAAATTCGTCGCGATACAAATTCGTCGCGGTACAAATTCGTCGCAGAGCCAATTCGTCGCGGTACAAATTCGTCGCAGAGCCAATTCGTCGCGGTACAAATTCGTCGCAGTGACAATTTGTCGTGTAACCAATTCGTCGGGACGTCAATTTATCGCAGAGTCAACTCGTCACGCGATCTGTATGTAGGTTTTTTTGTCTCATACGTGAAAAAATAAACATGAAGAAAAGTTTTTTTCCATCAAGAAATGCACACAGTTTACTAAATTTTTTTTTTTGTCATTTCGAAAAAAATCATCGAAATTACATCGAAATTAAAATTACAATTGATATTAATGTTTTATTATTTAATTATTGTAAATGTTAAAAAAATCATTTTTTCTATGATAAAATTTTAAAATTCTGTAAAAAAATGTCGGTGTTTATGATATTCCCCAAATTACAGTACAGCGGAGGCTGTCTTTAAGTGTAAACTTGTATCTGTCCCATGTGGAATCGAGACTCCCACCAACATTAACCACTACAGTATCTCCACAAGAACCTGAAATAATTAATAATTTAATTTAATTAATATTTCATTTTCACCGGATAAGCCACACTTGTCGCTTTCTCTCGAGATTTGCATTACTCGTAGCGAGGGGAGTTGGGGCGCACACCGAGATGATAAATTGCGATCACATACATTTTCAAAATTTAATTTGCACCGGATAAGTTGCTCAAGTTAAAAACTCAAAAAATCCAACCAATAAAGTTCATAGGTTACATTCGAGCAAATGCAACCGATAATCTTATTGGTTGAATTTTTCAAGTTTTATAAAAGGACTTTTAGAACACTTTCATAGTGTAATGCTAGCCTTAGATATATTGTCGGTAAAAAATTCCTCAAAGATGTATTCCCTACATGGCAGATACATATTCAATAGTGAATTAGGGCCATTCAAGTATTACGTGAGCAGATTTTCAGCCATTTTTGACCCCCTCCCCCTTGTCAGCAAAAATCAGCAAAACACTGACCCCCATCCCCTCCCCCGTCAGCAAAATTTCACCAGAAGCTTAGAATATTTCATATCTTCAAAAAGGGGTGGTTGATGACGTAAGCGACCTTCAACCCCCCCCCCCCGCCATCAAAAGTCAACAAATCCGAAACTCCCTCCCCGATCCTGACGTAATACTTGAATGACCCCTTAGGCAAATTGTGCTTTGGGATGGGCATTGATCCTAATTTATCATCTTGGTGTGTTCCCGCAACACCCCTCGCTGCGAGAAATGGAGATCCCGCCAGAAAGCGGGAGTGCGGCTTATACGGTGAAAATTTAATTTTGAAAATTTATTTTATCGTAATTTATCATCTTGGTGTGTTCGCCCAACGCCACTCGCTGTGAGAAATGGAGATCCCGCCAGAAAGCGGGAGTGCGGCTTATACGGTGAAAATTTAATTTTGAAAATTTATTTTATCGTAATTTATCATCTTGGTGTGTTCGCCCAACGCCACTCGCTGCGAGAAATGGAGATCCCGCCAGAAAGCGGGAGTGCGGCTTATACGGTGAAAATTTAATTTTGAAAATTTATTTTATCGTAATTTATCATCTTGGTGTGTTCGCCCAACGCCACTCGCTGTGAGAAATGGAGATCCCGCCAGAAAGCGGGAGTGCGGCTTATACGGTGAAAATTTAATTTTGAAAATTTATTTTATCGTAATTTATCATCTTGGTGTGTTCGCCCAACGCCACTCGCTGCGAGAAATGGAGATCCCGCCAGAAAGCGGGAGTGCGGCTTATACGGTGAAAATTTAATTTTGAAAATTTATTTTATCGTAATTTATCATCTTGGTGTGTTCGCCCAACGCCACTCGCTGTGAGAAATGGAGTTCCCGCCAGAAAGCGGGAGTGCGGCTTATACGGTGAAAATTTAATTTTGAAAATTTATTTTATCGTAATTTATCATCTTGGTGTGTTCGCCCAACGCCCCTCGCTGCGAGAAATGGAGATCCCGCCAGAAAACGGGAGTGCGGCTTATACGGTGAAAATTTAATTTTGAAAATTTATTTGATCGGCGTACTGACTCTGCGACAAATTTGTACCGCGACGAACTGATTCTGCGACAAATTCGTACCGCGACGAACTGATTCTGCGACAAATTTGTACCGCGACGAACTGACTCTGCGACAAATTTGTACCGCGACGAAATGAGTCTGCGACAAATTTTCACCGCGACGAACTGACTCTGCGACAAATTTGTACCGCGACGAACTGACTCTGCGACAAATTTGTACCGCGACGAGTTTGTAGCACGACGAATTGACGCTGCGACAAATTGATTGCGACGAATTGTCGTGCGACAAGTTGATCGCGACGAATTGACCTAGACCCAGATTTCAGGTAGAACTTAGGTAGTTAAATCAAGTATCCAACACCAGCTGATAAAAAAACATTTTGTGTTTCTGGCATGAGGAAGATGATATGCCTCAATGAAGTTATTAGACAAAAATAAACACCTGGACCTACAGTTTGGAGCCGATTTTGAATGACTTTTCTCACAAAGAAGTTGTTGAATTAACTTGTTAGGGTCTGGACTTTCACGTAATAGCCATGCTTGTGTAGTTGCCCTGGTACCATCTCTTTTCCTCAAAGGGAAGTGGCAATCTTGCAAGAAGGATTGTAAGTAGAACTGACTAAACTTTTAAACATACATTAAGTGGATATTTCATTGACCTGATTAATCGTACTCCAAGTAGTCGGATGATGTCAAAATGACGTGAAAATTTGGTCATTTTCTCTAGGTGACGTCAATTTAAAAAAACATGTTTCAAAGTCATTTAACGACCATAAGCGATGAAGGTCATGAAATGACGTGATAATTTATGGCCTTAAATACAATGAAGGTCATGAAACAACAAAAAATAATTTTTTTTTAATCTGAAAATTCTGTTCCATATAAGAATATTAAAAATTAGCCAAAATATTTCTTGAATAAAATTATGAACTTCGAGAGGGTTTCAAAATTGTTCACTTTTTGAATTACTGCAGGGATGCCGGAAGTCAAAAATTATTGGTGTTGCTTGAAGTGTGTTTGCTACGCAAAATATTAATAATAATAATATCATCTTATATTTCCCACAGACCACGCCTTACTTTTAAGTGGAATGTCCTGTAATGCCCCAGGCAAGTGTGGTAGACCTATTGGGATCTGAATTCACCCTTTGGCCACTGACTCGACATTGGAAGAGTCTGCCAAAATATAGTATACTCTTTGCAACAGGTATTGTGGATCGGCTGCGTATTTATTTTGCACATATACTGAGGGTTCGGATTGGATTCTGTGTATGCAATGTTTGGAGGAGATAGATTGTATTTTTATTAGTAACATGTGCACACATGGTGGACTTGAGAAAGTGCAATCACACATGGGGTCACAACTATGGCCAGCCAGGGAGTCTGGTGCCCTGGGCATTGGACCAGAAAGGGTGCTGAGTTTACTCTTTTCCATTAAAAATAATGGGAACTGTGACACCAAAATGAACACTGTCCCCAAGCAACAGAGTAAATTCTCTTTTCTAGTTGTGAGTTGCAAGCTGCTGAGATCAGAGTCACAGTCACACTACAACAGGATTAAAGTTCATGATAATTCTCATCTAAATTATTTCATTTATATTAACACATCACAAGAGCGGGGGATTGAGATCTCAGTTCACCTTCCTCTGACTCATGGGAAGATACACAGGGGCATGGGGGAGGGTCCTCCTGGCATCAAAGGCAAAACTGACTGATCTAATGTATATGCGTATATATATGAATTAAAATAATTATTGTTCCCCCAACAGTTCCACCTATGGTCTGACTAGAATATAAAACTGTTTTTTTAGCTGCAGAAAGTTACAGTTTGTGGGATCTGAAAATAGGGGGAAAGATCTTTATTATCTTGTTTTTTCTGTACAATTAAAATTTGCAAAAAAAAATATGACTGGAAAAAACAAAAATGAGTTAACAGTGATGACAGGATTAAGATATCACACCAGTATTGTGCCTAGAAGAAAAGATAAAAGTTTCAAGCAAGTATTAATTTGATTACAATTTCATTTTGTCTGTTTCGTTCTGACCAAGCCTTAGCTCAAAATTCATATTAGGTAGCCTATATATATATTTGCATGTGATGCCATACGAGAAACATGTTTTATGCTTTCTTTACAACAATTTGTAATTTATAACATAATTTATGTTTTCACACACAATTTATATTTTTTTTTAAATATATTTATTACTGATTAGGATTTCGTGCACATAAATTAAAAGAACTTTTTAAAAATTTCTCGAATATGTTATTTGAATAATTGGTAAAATATGCACATAGAAATTGGGAAATTAGGTTATGAAAATCAAAAAGTGGCGGAAAATCGAATCTCCCCACATCCTTCAGCTGATAACCCAGGTTGGAATTTTTCACTGGGCCCCCCTTCTAAAGTAAATTTGTAGTGTAAAAGAGATGAGGGTAACCGGATTTATGCCAGGCTGCAGCGGTAGAGCCCTCTCGGCCCTTTCCTCTTTCTCATGTGTTGTCAAGACTGGCCAGATGAGAAAATAATGAGACAAGATTCATCTCAACAATTTCAGGGGAACAAAAATGTTTAGGACTCCCTTTGCTTCCGTTTTACATATTTTGTAGGGGGAAGATAAAATGGCATCCATTATTCCCAAATATATAGGAATGCTGAGAAATATCTATAAAAAATTTGAGCACATAATTAAATGTAAATTAACACAATCATTGATTCAGCGCTGAAGGTAAATTTAAAAAATGAGAAACAATTCCTGAGACTAATGAAAATTTTAGACGAAGAATCAAAAAATAATTTAAAGAAATAACTCCAGCACCAATGAAAATTCAGAATTAATGGTAGAAAAAATTGCAGAATTGATGACAACTCAGAATTAATGAAAAATAATTTCAGAATTGGTGGAAGCCTCCAATAATTTACAGTGAGTTCAGGTAACACCACCTATCCTCTGTAGGTGGTGTTGGTTTGGGGGTCCCATAAAGAGAAAAGATGCAGTGCGATACCACTTGTCACACACCCCTTAAGGGCAGTTCTGGTATGTGGCATTTTTTCCCGTGTCCGGAAAATTCACCGCTAGGAAAATTCACAGACCAACAATTCACCGCCATGCAATTCACCACTAGGAAAATTCACAGACAACAGTTTTAGTGCGAGTCAGTTAGCAAGGGAGTGAGCGATTGAGTTACTGAGTGAGTGAGTGACCCAGTGAGTGACTGAGTGAGTAAGTGATTGAGCGAGTGATCGAGTCAGTGATTGAGTGACAGAGTGAGTAAGTGATTGAGCGACTGAGTCAGTGATTGAGCGAGTGACCGAGTCAGTAATTGAGTGACCGAGTGAGTAAGTGATTGAGCGACTGAGTCAGTGATTGAGCGAGTGACCGAGTCAGTGATTAAGTGACCGAGTGAGTAAGTGATTGAGTGGGTGAGTGAGTGACCCAGTAGTGACTGAGTGGCAGAGTGAGTGATTGAGCGAGTGATCGAGTCAGTGATTGAGCGAGCGAGTAAATTGGTTAATGAGTGAGGGAGGGAGTGAGTGAGTGAATGTTCAGTAAGTGAGTGAGTGAGTGAGTGAGTGAATGTTCAGTGAGTGAGTGAGTGAATGTTCAGTAAGTGAGTGAGGGAGTGAGTGAATTGGTTAGTTAGTTAATTTTTTTAACGTAGTAGTGTCACAAATGATTAAAAAATCTGATTGTTCCGAAAACATATTTATGATGAAGTGTAAAGATTATAAGGTAAAAAAGAATGTGTTATTGGCACAGGTGGAGGGTGTGGAGGTGGATATTTACCCCCCCCCCCTTCTGTTCACGGAATACATCCGCGGTGATTCGTACCCCCTCCCCTGTTAAGAATGTTCTTTAGTTTCCTTTCGGTGACACTTTGATTGATTAGCAGTAACAGTCAGGACAAAAAAAAAATAATCATGTGACCATGAGACCACCTTCTACGACGCATTTTGGTCGGGAGTTCATTTCAAACTGATCACGGTCTTGAATACTGTAGGGAGTTGATATTTTTATTCTATTTATCTCAGATTTGCTCATTCCAGTCAAGTTTTTGATTTTTCGTTGGATTCGGACGTAAAAAATGCCTCTTGAATTTGCTAGTAGTGAAAAGCGCAAACCAAAGTTAATTGTTGGTGGACATTTATTTTATAAAGACAAACAATCGGCGGAGAAAATATTTTGGAAATGCCAGGAATACCAGAGAATCAAGTGCCCAGCTCGCGTGAGAACGCAAGGTGATGACATCATCCGAGAGTTAAATGAACATAACCATGGTGGAGATGCTGCTAAAGTCAAAGCAGGCATATTTATCAACAAAATTCATGCAGCTGCAATCGAAACACGTGATTCACCCCACTTAATAATATCTGCAGTGTCTAGTGAAATAAGTCAAAGTACTTCATCGAATCTATCATCAATAGATAGTCTGAAGAGGACCATCAGAAATGTGCGGCAACGAAACAATTGTGCACCAGCAATTCCTCGTCGTCGCAAGGACATAGTTTTGCCCCCGGACTACATGAAAACCGAAAAAGGTGAGAATTTTTTAATTTATGATTCCGGATCGAATGACGATCGTATACTGATATTCAGCACGACGAAAAATTTGGAAATACTGGGTCAGTCCGAGCACTGGTATGCAGATGGCACATTTAAAACTGTGCCTGAGATTTTTTCTCAGTTATACACGATACACGGAATAAAAGAAAACGTGTCCATACCATTGGTATATGATTTGCTTCCAGATAAGGAGGTAAAATCTTACGTTCGGCTATTGAAAAAAATAAAAGAACTGGAGACGTCCATTATACCCATATCTATAATGGTTGATTTCGAAATCTCTATGATAAAGGCGATTCAATTTGAACTACCTAATGTTCAAATCCGAGGCTGTTTTTTCCACTTTTGTCAGTGTATATTCAGAAAGATAATTATAAGTGGCTTGAAAATAAAATATGAAACCGAGGTGGATTTTGCGTTAGTAATGCGACAACTATCAGCACTTGCTTCCGTTCCCGAAGCAAAGGTAATTGATGCTTTCGAGGAGATATGCGGAAGCGATTTATTTCCAACTGAAGCACAAGAAATGCTTGACTACTTTGAAGACACTTGGATCGGGCGTCCTCTTCGTTGTGGTGGTCGTCGTCAGCCGCGCTTTGACATCGACATTTGGAACTGCTTTCAAGCAGCGCATAACGATTTCCCTAATACCAACAATTCTATAGAAGGATGGCATCGAGAGTTCCAACAGCAATTATCTGCTCACCACCCAGATATATGGAAGTTCATTGGTGCCATAAAAAGAGAACAGAGTTTGAATGAACTTCGGATGGAGCAAATTGTAAGTGGACAAAACCATCACATTAGGAAAAAGAAATACCGGGACTCTGCGCAGAGATTAAAGAATTTAGTTGATAAGTATTATCACGGATGTGACATTAAAGACTATTTGAGAGGTATAGCTCATAATGTATCATTTTAATTATGATATCAATATTTGTGAGAAATGAATATTTTTCTCCCGTTTTTTCTTACATTTGCATGTTATCTGTTTTTCTAGATAAGTAGATTGGAACCCTTTAATTATAAATATGTAAGGAAGAAAATCATGTTGAAAATTGTTAAATAAATACTGTATGTTTTGAACAAAAATTATGTCAGATATTACTGATTAAATATTGTAGGTTTTGATTGAAAATTACCTATTAAATATGTATGTAATGAAAACTGTGAAAATTATCCTTCTAAAATACTCCTCTAACATTGCCCAAAAAGAATGCCATTTTTTATATCGTTTTTTGAAGCTGTGGCTCCGTGAGTTTCAGTTTTCGAAAATGTTATTTGTTACCCAAGAGGTTTTATGTCCAAGAATAGGATGTTTAAAACGAGATAATTTCATACGATTTTTGAACTCACGCATATAACTTTAAACAATATGAGTCTATGACTTTCTTTTACCAGTTTTGCCGATGGAGAAAATTAAACTTATCTTTATATTCACTTTATTCCATTAATTTTTTTTCCAGCATCAGTAGTAGGACATAATTATATGGCCTCTACAAAACGAACTGCGTCGTAGCGAACTAATATGAGGTGGGGATCATACATAATCACCGGTAAATGTTAGAAAATAACTAAAAGAGCTCTAGAACAATATTGTAAAAGTGAAAGCAATACAGTCAGACTCGGTTATAACGCCGAAATCCCGCGGAATCTTCGATGTCGTTATAACCGAGTTTAACTGTATTTAAAATACTGGTTTTAATAGGTGTGGCATCATCAACAACCAATTTCAATCCACTGCTGTATGTAGGTGTCCTCCTTAGATTTTCCCTCAAACGAAATGCAATATTTTATGAAATTTTCGGAACTTCTATATGGTAATATTGCAACAACAAATTCAAGAAAACTTCGATTATAAACGAGTAAAACCTTTTTCAAAAAGTCTCGATGGAGAAGAAAAAACAAAAACCGGACAGTCACGGAAAATACGAGACAAAATGCAGGACATGTGGTCACCGATGCTTAGACTAGATTTTTAAAGATTTGTAAAATCACCCCTACCAACAGCGAGCTCTAAATCCACCCCCGTCTTCAACATATAGGCTTGTGTCATCCGCGAATGAAATTATTTTACCGTTCTACTTCATTTTACATAAATCATTAATATAAACTAGAAATAATTATGACCCAAGGGCCGATCCTTGTGGGACTCCTTTCATTATATTTCAAATGTGCTGATTTTACCATTTATTATGGCAGCTTGTTTCCTATTGTTTTAAACCAATATAGTACATTACCTCATATGCCTGTTGAGACGTGTTTTTATTTGTTAGAATATTTAAATCAACATAATCCAATGTTTGTTTTAAGTCTAAGACTGTAAGTCAAATGTCAAAATTCAACCCCCCTGCGGGGGGTTCGAAGGTTATATGGATTAATCATCACTGAGCGAAATCAATGAAGCCATAAATATGAAATTTAGTAAGCATTATATTTTATTACATTTTATTACCAGTTCTAACCCGCGGCTTCGCTCGCGTGGATTTTGCAATCTCAAAATTACTCTCACCTCATAACCCCATGGGTGATAAAGTTTTAGAAATCCTGTCTTAGTGTGTATGTACATTATAAAATATAATACTAACTAAATTTCATATTTATGGCTTAAGCGACTTCGGCTCAGGGCTGATTGCTCCATAAAACTTTTGAAACCCCCTTACGGGGTTGAATTTGGAAAAATCCCTTCTCAGTGAGTCTATATTACAATATTGATCTAATGTCATATTTATAGCTTCAGCTGTTTCGGCTCGGCATGATTTCAACGTTGACCCCCACTCTTATGACGCCCTTAGGTTGTCGAATATGGAAAAACCATTTCTTAGTGAGTCTTTACGTCGTGAAAAAAACTATTCACAAAATTTGATATATTTACAGCTTCAGTGGTTTTGGCTCGGCGATGATGAATCAGTCATGACATGTTATTTTATATACAGTACTAGGGGGCTCTGCCTCCCCTGCCATCTGTCAACCCCCCCCCCCTTCTCTTCACAACATATCTTATTTATTTCATCCCACTTCATCAGCGTGCTATGGAAAGGGACACGTGAAAGCACCAGCTTACTGAAAAAGCGAATTTTATAATAATAAAGCAACAAAAAACAAATGTGATTTATCAAGTAACCCCAGAAAACTTCCCCATGGGGGTCCCCAAACTCCAATTCGTTGAATTTTAGGGGGGGTGGCCCTGACTGGATTTATCTCGGGCTACCGATGTGTTGCAAATTTTACAATGTTAAACAACAAAAACCAATGAGATTCATCCAGGGACACCCGAAATGAAACCTATCAACTTTTCCATGGGGCCCTGACCTGAAGGCTTGTCGGACATACCCCCTGTGAGTGGCCACGAACATTTTTAATTTTTATCAATTTTAAAATGAATAAAATCCAGGGCCCACATCCAGTAACGGGGACCCCATACGCAGATTTTTAGTGGGGCACACAGACACTGGATTTATCTCGGGCTTGTGCTGTTGAAAATACTACAATGTTAAACAACAGAAAAGAATGAGATTCATCCAGTGCCCCTAAACTGGAACGGGACCCCTGACTCGGAAGCTAATCGGGCATCCCCTGTGAAGGCCACTGCAAATATTCATTTTACCAACGAATAAAATCCAGCCCCCCCCCCCACGCAATTACCCGTGACCGAATTCGCAAATTTTATGGGACCCCAGACTGGATATACATTGGGCTTCCGCTATCGCAAATTTGTCAATGTTAAACCAGCAAGAAAACAATGAGTTCCATCAAGGACCCCTGGAAATGAAACCTTTTAACTTCCCCATGAAGGTGTATGTGCAATCTCCCGGATACCCCGACCCTGTATGTTGGGAGCACTGGTGATATATGTATATTTTACATATACATACCTCTCGGCATGACCCCCCCCCCCCCGAGGGCAAGGCTGACAGGGGCAGGAACGTTTCTTATCGCTTTTTGATATTTTCACAGTATATATTAAGCACAGAGGGGCCCGTGAAAAAGCTGGTTTGGGGGCCCGCCATCTATTTCAGCGTAGGGGACCTGCTGTAGGATGTGGGAACCTCTGGGTACATGCACATAACTTGGTCCCGATGTGTCAAATGGGTCCCAATATATGCAAGAGTTAAATGAAAACTTGACCCCAAAATCGTAACCGACTTCCGTAACACAAAAACGTAACAGATTTCGATCACTCAAAAAACGTCACTAATTTCCGTTGCATAGGAAGTATATATATACGTATACAGTAAATATAGAGTACATATAGATACGCACTAAGGCGGGATTTCTGAAAGTTCATCACGTGAAATCGCGGGTAACAGCTAGTTCAGCATAAAAAAAACCCATTGGTTACTGATGATCAGCAATGTTTTTTATAATATGAAAGTGATAACAGGAGATGATTTTAAGCATTTTTATATCTTTTAATTCTGTTATTATCCCTTTTAACATTCCATTAGAAGGTTCTGAGTAAAACAGAGTTAATGGAATTTTGTTGAATATACTATCTTGTATTGGGCAACAGCAATTTGTAATTTATACAAATACAAGGCCATAACAGGCAAAATGCCCAGCGAGAAAAAGATGCCCACAATAAATATGGATGTCATATATTTCAAAAATACAGCAACCACAATCCGTATCATCTGAATTTCTTCTCATAAAGTCATTAGTTAAACTTTCCGCCATAGCTTTAGGATATGGCACTTACTCACTCAATAGATCACTCACTCACTAGATCGCTCACTCACTTACGGACTGACTTACTCGCTTATTGAATCAGTAACTCACTCGCTCACTGACTCACTTACTCACTGGGTCACTCACTTAGTAACTCAATCGCTCATTCCCTCGCTAACTGACTCGCATAGAACTGTCGTCGGTGAATTTTCCGGCGGTGAATTGCATGGCGGTGAATTGTTGGTTGGTGAATTTTCCTAGCGGTGAATTGTTGGTCTGTGAATTTTCCTCGCGGTGAATTGTTAGTCGGTGAATTTTCCTAGCGGTGAATTGTTGTCTGTGAATTTTCCGTAAACCATTTTTTCCAGCATGGTCCAGGTCTTCTTAGACCACCTGCTTATCATATATATTTGAGTTGTCTGTCTCATATATCTCTTCATTAAGACAGAGCAGTGGGCCATGATCTGGTTAGGAGGAGAAGGTATGAGTGATTTAATCGTCAATTTTTTTAAACTAGTGGTTTTCAATCTTTTTCGACTTGCAGAGACCCGTGGACCTCTTATTTTAAAAAATTAAATTTACTGTTTTATTTTGCTTCCTTGAGCGGCCGCAGAGTCCCTGAGCATTTCATACAGAGCACCGGTTGAGCACTGGCAAACGCAAGGGGGAGGTTTGAGGTTCTAAACTCCCCCCCCCCCTAAACCGAGATTATAGTGTTATTTTGCAGGAAAAAACATAACCCCCCCCCCCCCCCCCAAGAAGAAAAGAATTTAAAACCCACCCCTTGAGAAAATTCTGCGTATGCCTATGCAGTTGAGTACCATGTTTTAAACCATCATGCTGAAATAGGTAATCTGAATAATTGCAGTACGCATTTTAGAACTTTTTCTTATCAATTCAAGTTACAAGCTCATTGGATTAGCCACGTCCTCCGAAATTTAAATTTAAAACCACCACCACAGAATAATATTGTGGGTCATTTGAGTATATTGTAAAATTGAGTACAATCAATAAATGCATTTTGAATTGCTAATTTATTATTGTTATGTACTTGGCTATCTATGAGGGTAATACACAATTTAAGTAGTACCAGAATATATTTTAAGCAGTACGTAAGGCCTCTCCAAAGCATCACAAGACATTTTCAAGATCTCCTATATGACCTGACGACTTGAAGTTTACATATGTCTTAGAAATCTCTGTACCACTACTAAACCAGACATGCACATCGACCATATTCCTCTGTGGAACTTCTAACGAATTGATACATGTTGGAATGTGTGTGTGTGTGTATGTGTAGTGAACCTTCCATGAAGTTTGTTTCTGTGTAACGTTTGTTATGTGTAGTGTTGCCACCTGCCATCAATTTTTCTAACTATACATGAAGTGTAATGATTGAAGAGTATACTGCCATTGTAGGCCTGTTGCTCCCTGCGGCGAGACTTTTTAACAGGGAGATCGGCTCACATTTGTGCCTCAAAGTTGGGAAAATTTTTGTACCATATCTAATAATAATGAGACTCTCTTATGGACCTGAGGTCCCCGAGCCATGCTAAGGATGGCACACTGAAGGCAGAGTCACCGGAATTAGAAGTGGCGGGGAAGGCAACTGCCCCAGGCTGCAAAATTTAGGAAATGTCAATTTTAGGTGGGAACAAAGAACACTATTATCAAATTTGAAAGTTGTGACAGGTGGCAAAACTCCTAGTTACGACCCTGCTCAAAGTACTTCCTACGCTAGTCATTCTCAAAATGTGCATCACAGCTTCCTGGGGCGTCACGACAAGTTGGTTTATTAATGTGAGCCCATTCAAGACTTTTAAAGTGATCCTTTTTAGACTAGTCTACACAGTCGTTGATGAACAATGACGAAGACAAGGGAGCCGTAGGTGGAAAAAGTTTGAGAAATGCTCCCCTATGCCCACACAACTATTTATTATGTGGGGGAAGGGAGCAAATGAACTAACATATGGAAAAAATGTGTGGGTTGCAAGAACTAAAAGGTTAATAAACTCATTGCTATACACACAGCTGCCCATATCAGATGCTGAGCCCGGTACAAAAATAATTTTGGGGCACCTTAGCCCAATTTTATATATTTTGTGGGGGAGAGCAATCAGGCATCTAAAGATATTATCATCATAACAGACATTATCACAGAATATGAATACAGGAATACTGAAAAAATATACATATTTAAATTTGCAAATTATCACAAAAATTAATTAAAATTTTGAATCTATAAAACTTTTGAGTTAATGAAAGAAAAAATACCAGAATTTTACTTCAGAATTTATGGAAAAGAAACCTAAAATCAATTTAAATTCAAAACTATTTTAAAAAATCCCAGAATTCATGGAAGTTCAGAATTAATGAAAAAAAAACTCCTATAATTGATGAGAATTTAGAATTAATGAGAGAAATAATTCCAGAATTGATGAAAATTCTGGAATCAAATCAGTTGAAGCTTAGGCACCTTGTTTACTACAAAAATATATATTGTATCCAAAGGTAGAGTTTCAAGAGGCTGTGAACGCATGCAAGGTATGCATGGCACATGCAATCGTTAGAATAGAGAGAACGAGATTCTGGGATTCTGACAGAAATCGAAGAGAGAAGAAGTTTGGAAGGCTGCTCTAGTTTTAGTAGTACTTTTAGTTCATGTGAATAAAGCTGTTTATTTGTTCTTGAATCTTCGTTCCTGTGAATGTCTACCCATCCTCAAGTCCTCAGTGAAGACCCCAGAAGAGATCCTGCGACAAGATGAATCTGGTGAAAGAGGTTCTATGAGTGACCCGGCGGCGCGCAATGTAATGATATATATTCGATGCATGTAAACATTTCTTCACTTCTGTTACAATAAGTGCAGAGGATTCTAAATCATGGGTCCCAGTGTGACTACACTTTTCACATACTACCGAGGGTGGCTCTGGCTGTACACACAACATTACGTACTTCTGTACATAGTGTGTAGCCCCAGTGTGTGTCATATGTAAACTGAAAAAGTTTTTGATAAATCTTTTGCAGCCCCAGACCAGCCCAACAGAAAAAACAACTATAGCACTTCCTCTGAGGCTTGCATCAGGCCTGCACTGCAACACTTTTTTTTTTGGCCACCCAGTCGGTATATATGAACTTTCTTGTTTCAACAAAGAAAAATGGAGATGCCGTAACTAATCAAAAACTCTTGTTCCTTGACTCTAGATTTGTCAATACATTGGTTTTTTTTCTGTATTACCCATCACCAGGTCTGTGAATTCTTTCTTTTTCACTTTTTTTTTGGTCTGCAAAACTGTTCATGCATTTTCACTGATCCACAGATGGGAAAAGGTTTAAGAATACTGATGTACAGTCTATCATAAGAAATGTTTTAATAAATCATATCACTGAGTTACTGAATGGATAGAACATCATGGTACCACGGCACAAAATTTGGAAACAACTGATACAGCAAATCTAAGTCTTTTGTTCTCTGTGGGTCAAGAAAATATATCACTGAAGAGAAGTGACTCTTAACCTTTTTTCCATCCCACACCCCCAGTGCAATATGACTTACCTTCCCACACCTCCTTTAATAATAAATTTTCTACTTGTTATTTCTTTCTCTAATCAATTACATTAATTATCTGTATTAATTAATTTTTATAAATTTGTTTACTTATTATTTAGTTTCTTTTTTGGTTATAATTAGCATTTAATATTAATACAAGGTATAATAAAGTAAATAAACCGCAAAATATTTTGGTTATGGGTATTAATGATGTTTTCTCTCAATCCAAATGCAAAACAAATACGAAACGATTGCTAATCGAAAAAGGAAATTTTGCAAAGCTAATTTTATGCAATACATTTCTACAAGCAAAAGTTGAAAGATAAGGTGTCAAAATGTCTGTCTTGTTCATGTTTTTTCAAGAATCAAAAAATTTAACTTTCACAATTTCAATTTTCCTGAGACGGGTGAAATGTCTTTTTCCATCTCTCACCTCCAAAAATGATCTCTAGCACCTCTGGTTAAGAACCACTGCTGGAGAGGGATTGCTGTTATACTGAGAAGGCAGCTAGACTAAGGACATTTCCAAACAAGATTAAAAAAACATGTGAAAGAGGCACTTATCGTTGTACCGAGTATCGTTGAAGTGAAGATTCACAAACAAATATTGTTGGTTTGAGACAGTATCACTGGGCATTAGAGACAGAATACATTATTACGAAGTAAATAATAAAATAGAGCAGCAGTGCTCAGCGGAGCCCCCTTAGGGTTCCTTGTGCACATTTACAGATCACAGGCACAGTTCCAAATCACTCAAGTTACTCTCGCAGCTGCTCCACTTCACTTAAGTGACCTGCGACGCATTTACATATCATTCAAGTGACCTGCGACACATTTACATATCATTCAAGTGACCAGCGGCACATTAACTCCCAGATCAGTAAATATGCCACAGCATATTATAGATCATCTTACGTGACCCACAGCACTTTCTAGATCACTCAATCAAGCGGTCCATGACGATTTTCAAAAAATCCATAAAATGGCCCACATTATACTGAAGGATGTAATACCCTTGATGTAACACCTCCTAGTTTTATTACATCCAAAAAATGCAAACATTAAAATGGTCTGCAGTTCATAAACTTTTTTTTTCAAAGATGACAGAGTAGTTGTCAATAGCATAAAAACGAGTTTAGAATGCCTTTAAACACATGCCCAACCCATTACCAGCGTGCCAAATGTGGCCCTCAGACAGGGATGCCGGAAGATATATGTTCGTGTTGCTAGAGCAATACCAATCATTTTTATGGTATAGCTCAACAATACCAATCGTAATTTAAAAATAGCTCATAAGCAAAAAAAAGAAGGAATTTTAAATTGCTATTAATTTGAGTGATTTGTTCATCTCTTTTACACACTACCAATGGTAAAAGCTACCATTTTCCCCTCCTCTTCGGGAACCTATCAACTGATGAAAAACTTGCATATCCAAAAATGTCTAGCATTAACTAATTAGCCCTGGGAATGACAAAACAGGATTTGGCTAAAGACATCCGTAACCGAATGCCATTGTCATCTACTTCTCGATATTACTTGTATTCATCCTTCCCTCGTGATTTGTGTCCTGTTGTTGAAATTGTGGGGAAACGGAAAACAGCAGTGTCCAGTGTAAAGCCCGCAGGCACCATGACACTCGAGATGGTTTTGTGGCGGAGTTTCGTCATTGCTTGGCATTAAAAGTGACTATGCATATTAGTGCGCGCCAAGTGACAGGAAGAAGAAAAAATATGCAGTTGTGCGTGTCAGTGTAAATGACATGTTGATGTTTTTTCGAATGTGTGAATTTTTGTAAATAAATTAATGTGGTGATTGTTGACAAGTCGTCTTATAATCAAATCAGAGTGAAGTCAGATATGCGTTATCAAATCAACCCGGTCACCACAACAAACGTAGTGACGCGGTGTGGAATGACGCAAGAACATTAATTGGCACATGGCTGAATAAAGGTAGGCCAGATTCTCATGTTCACTTTCTCGTGTGTCCTCTGGGGTGTTAACAGTGCAATTCCGTTCATATTGGTATTGAAGTTTACACGCTCATAATGACGGATCCGAAACCTGGAAATTCAGGAGATGAGAAAGTTGAATCACAATGTGGTTGGGTGTCTGTCAAAGTGCCAAATGTTTTGGCCAAACAATGTGAAACTATTTTTTGTACAACTCGAGTCCAGTTTCAGGTGTCTGGTATTACTGTTGAGCAGACAAAATTCGACACTCTAGTTGCTTCGTTGGACCCTGAAACACTGTCACATGTTACTGACATAGTTTGCGACCCCCTTCAGATCGGCCTTATTCTCAGCTAAAAGCCTGTTTGCTTTCAGAATTTGAAATATCTCACATGAAAAAAATTCTGCTGTCTCGGTTGCTTCCATAAATGCCTCTCATTTGACTGCTGGTAAAAGTGATGAAAGAGCAACACTAGTTGATCTCAAACATAAGGTAAATGAATTAACAAAACAAGTAGAAAATTTGACCGAGCTGAATCACCGTCGATCTAACAATAATCGTGAGGTCGATATCGATTAATTCTAGAAATCTTAATGCAGTAAAAAAATAAAATTGGCTTTGTTGGCACCATTTTCTATTTCGAGAAAAGGCAACGAAGTGCATTTCACCTTGTTCCTATGTGTCAAAAAACGAGTTAAGCCATCAGAAGTAGCTGCAGCTTCTGGGAATTTGGTTTTAAGTTGCAAGCTTTATGTGAAAGATCGCTTAAATAAGACTGGATATTTGGTAGATACAGGTGGCAATGTTTCATGCTATCCCAGATCATTTGTGAGTAAAGAAACAACTGCTAGCACATTTAATCTCTATGCTGCGAATGAGACATGTATAAAAACATATGGTGTCAAATTGCTCACTTTAAATTTAGGATTACACATTGCAATGGACGTTTATCATTGCCTATGTCAGCAAACCTATTATAGGGGCTGATTTTTTACAGTATTTCAGTTTGCTTGTTGACATTAAAAAACGCAACTTAAATGACCCCTTGACAAATCTTGTGTCTCATGGTCGTGCCAGTTTATGTGACATTCAGGCAGTAAAAACAATCTCGGACAAATCTGTGTATGCCATCTTTTGCTCAAGTATAAAGAGATAATGCAGTTAAATACTGCACCTCAAAATACTGTAAAGCATAACACGTTGCATTTTATACCAACCGTAGGCCCTCCTGTTTCAGCCAAAGCATGCAGATTAAATCCTGAATATAGCCAAGCGAGAATTTGATTATATGTTAGATAAGGGTATTTGCAGGCCTTCAAAAAGTAATTGGGCCAGCCCTTTACACATGGTTCCCAAGGGTTCGTCTGACTGGCGACCCACGGGTGACTACAGAGCTCTGAACCACATTATTATACCGGATAAGTACCCTGTACCACACGTTCACTATTTCTCGCATATGCTCAATGAGAAGTGCATATTTTCTAAAATTGATTTAGTTCGCGCCTATATACCACCAAATTCCAGTTAATCCACCTGATACACCCAAGACTGCCATAATAACACCATTTGGGTTATTTGAATTTCCATTTCTAAATTTTGGCCTCAGCAGCACAAACTTTCCAAAGATTTATCAATGAGGTTATGCGTGGTTTAGACCAGTGGTTCTCAACCTTTTTTTGTCTATGGCCCCCCTTTCAACCATTTCTCATTCCTGTGGCCCCCTTGCGAACATGAATAATTTTCTACTTCTACTCCCCCTTCCTCCCCCCCCCCCCGTTTTCCCATTAGAAGATAGTTATTCAAAAATTGTATGAAGTATAAATATTTTTGAATTTAATTTGATTAATTTTTAATTTATGAAAATAACGAAAAAGCAAAAAAAACATAATAGAATACAGTAAAAATATAAAAAATCCCTTGGGGTCACAAAGTGCCTGTATCATCATAATGTTACTTTTTGTGAAGTTTATTGTTTTGTGTTTTTCTCAGTTTGATTTGTATGTATTATGTGTTGCGTCACACAGTCCAATTTAAAAAAAATATATTTTCAATCAATGTGTAAACTCTGCGCTTGAAGACGGCACAATGTCATCAAGTTACTGGACTGGGTGAAATTTTTATTATTTTCAAATTAGTTTTTTTTTTTTGTGTAAAAGATTATGGTTTCATTGAGAAATGTCAGTTGTAGTTTCCAAAATATGCATTCTTATGATGATAAAAATCGCAAAAAGTGGTAGCAAGCAGTTTTGTTAATTTTATTCTCTTCGTGCGGATAAAAGTAGTAATGAGGGAGACCACACAGATGAATGACAATTGAAAAGTTCAACCTCTCACATCGTTTTTAACAATAATACATGTATCAAGGATATAGGTTCAAGTTTTAGCCCTACTATGAATTTAAAGAAATGAACTAAAATACGTGTGAAAACTTTCTTAATATTTGTTTGAACCATTCATTCCAGAAAAACCATATACGCAGTGGCAAAACTGTTCATGTGATCAGAATAATGATTCATTGTCAGGATTTCAAGCCCATCGGAAAATATAAATAATCAGATTTTCAAATAAGAATATTATCAGTTTGTTGACTTCAATTTCGATACAGTGAAAATTTGATATTTCGTTGGATGACAAGCTACCTTCAAGTGGCTTTTTGGTTCATAATGTGACCGCTTTCTTGCAGGCAAACGAAGCAACATGCGTGTTGGCTTAAACACAACACAATATTTCACATAACAGTCCGTACTATGTTTAATATACAAGGCGCATAGGTAACGGAGCGTATGGCATTTTACTGGTGAACCATTGGTCCTAGGGGCATACTTCCAGTTGGAAAAAGTACCCGAATAATGTGTAGTACTCAGATATTTGATTAATGTTGCCAAGGGTTACATAGTTATTAAAATAAAAATGTTAACTTTTTATGCGGACACCCTGTGCACCAAAACCCAATTGGAAAGTTGTCTCCCAGTCTCCAACAAAAAATTCAACGTTTCTAATTGCAATATTCACAGAGATATTCGAAGAAAGTTGGGGGGAAAAAACAGCATTAAATGCGGGGAAACCATTTTACCCGCATTTAATGCTGTTTCTTCCCAAATTTCTTCAATTTTTTTAATTCGCATATCTCGGTGAATATTGCACTTGGACACGTGAAATTATTTTAGTTGGCATCGGGAAAGACAGAGTAACAACTTCTTAATTGGGTTCTTTGGCACATGGGGACAGTATAAAAAGTTGGGTTTTTTTTATTTTATAGCTGTACAACCCCTTACAACATGAATGACATATCTGAGTTGGACACATGATTTGGATACTTTTTCTAGTTGGGTATGTCTCTAAGATTAATGGCCCACCAGTAAATTGCCATACGCCGTGTTACCCATGCAGCCGCCCACACGTAAAAAAATAGCTTGAGACGAAATACAGTCAACTCTCATTTTAACAAATACCATTATAACGGGAAAAATATTGTTTTAACGAAAATCCCTCGGATATAGGAACAATATAAAAATCTGGAATTCCTTTGTAACAAAATTTCGTTATTACGAAGTGATTTCTCGGGCCTCTTGGAGCTCCAGTCTAATGGGGTTTGACCAAAAATCGTATTAATAAAGGGTCTTTAATACGCTTTCGGTTTGACTGTATTTCTCCAAAAAAAAAATCTGACATGTTTGCAGTAAAGTAATTGAACTTCGGCAATTTGATCTGAAAGCAGTCCTTTTTATAATGATTATGTCCTTTTTACTTTTATAAATTTAGGAAGGAAACAAAAGGAAGAAAGGGTGGGGAGAAAAAGAAAAATTGGCCAAGATGGGCTCGGTTGTGCGTAAATGCCTTGAAATTCCACTTGCGCGCAAAGAGATTCGTGCCTCACTCTCAGTTTTATGACAAAATCTCACATTTATGAGACGTTTGACTACGGGCACGATTAATCTCTATATCTATAGCTTTCAATATTAAAATATTTCATTTATACGAAGCACAATTTCAATTATTTGACATTTTCATTTTGATTCGAACTCCAGATCTTTGGCATTTAGACATCATTTCCAACTATCAAATCCAAGCAGTTTTTGCAGATTGTAAAAATGCGTTTCTGAATTGGTTTTGCATGCGTATTATCAACACTAAAAACCATAAATTTTAGGTTGACAGACACAAAGAGACGCATTGAGCGGGTTATGGACATTTCAAAGTGAAGACTTACGTGAGAATTTATTGCACTTTTTTTAGAAATCAGCAGATGCAGTGAGTCTCTAATAAACGGATTTAAATTGCTTTAAATGTAGTCATACGCCTTTCTAGAATTTTTTTCTAATGTCCACAACATTGTTCTTGCAGGATAGGAAAATTGCATTGAAATTATTTAGGATGCTGCAGGCCACTAGTAGGGCAGTTAAAAGGAAGCATTACAGTACTGATCAAAAAACTCTAAAGATGTGGTGTCAATATTAGAGGAAGTCCCAATACAGGGGCGGCTCAAGCTTACCTGCCGCCCGGGTGTGAAGCCTCATGTGCCGCCCCTACTGGCGCCCCTGCCAGGAGGCTGATAGCGCTTCAAAGAAAGGGCACCTGGAGATAAACCTGATTTTTTTTCAGAAGAAAGCCGCACATCATTGTTTACCGTGCAAAATGTGCGTGAACATACGTCCCGCTTTTGAAGTAGAAAACTTTTTGCCTTTGGTAAAATAATTCTAGAACAAAAAACATTCTTAATAAATGCCAGATAACTTAATCCTTGAAAGAGCACTTATTTTTGTGAGCCATCATCACTTATCCTGTAAAGATATTAAACGGGGTAATTTTTATTAAGAAAATTTTTTTCTAAGGTGTTTCTGGTATTCCAGGGGCAAGTGAAAAATCAAATTTTTCCTTTCTCTTCATTTGACTATTGTGGATCAAATTCTGAGTGAGGGTATGGGCCCTTGGCTGGGATCTTTTGCAGGCCCCCTCCCAGTCAGATTTCTCACGGCCCCTTCTATAGTTAATTTATAGGCTGAAAAAGGCAAAAAAATTATGAGAATTATCCCGGGCTCTTGTGGGGGCCATGGGTGAGGGAACTAAAATGCACATATGGCCCTTGTTATAGAGTGCAGAGGTGGCGATTGGCCATGCCACCCATTGCGGCCACATGGAGCACTGCTTAAGAGGATGCTAAATCCGGGGTGAATGGGTAAAAAAAATTCCATTGGCCAAAAAAAACCAAACTGTCGGCTCTGGAGGGGTGTATTGCTTATTGTAATGCAGTTACAATAAGCAATACAGCACTATATGCAATGCACCACAGTACACAATGTATCGCATTGAACAAAACACAATAATACGTAATGCCCCACAATATGCAATGAGCACTGCGTTGCAATTAGCAATACAGCACGGGATGCACTACAGTACGTTATGAATGATAAAAAGTATGGGGCCAAAAAGTATGAAGCCGCTGTGGTGGTCGAGTGGTTATAGTGACGGACTCGCAATGCGAGGATCCGGGTTCGAACCCCACAGTGGTGGTCGGCTGAAGTTGGTTTTCTGTGGTTTCCAACTTCAAGGTGCAAATGCGAGCCGATCTCCCCGTTGAAAAGTCTCGCCACAGAGAGCAACAGTCCTACAACAATAAATCATTCAATCATAACACTTCACTCATAGTTGGAAAAACTTGTGGCAGATGGCAGCACTACACGTAACAAGCATTACAGAGAAACAACAAAACTTCACGTCAGGTTTCACTACACGTACATTCCCGCATGTACCGGTTCGTTGGGGGACGGGGTTGTATGTGTGGTGTAGCAGTAGTAGGTAGGGCCTCCAAAAAAAATGGCTCAGGGATCCATGATGTTCTTAAGTCAGCCACCTCGTTGGGCAATTTGCCTGTTGTGGCGTTGTATTTGTATTTCAAAGACACTTCCTTGAGGGACTCCACCTGTGACGCCTGTCCAACCAGAGAATTTCCCGTTCACCATAACTCGTTGCAACCTATCTCTTAACCACGATTCTATTCAATTCAGCAAGTTGCCCCCAATTCCAATCTCGTGTAAACACTTCAAGAGTTTACCATGTTGGACCCGATCGAATGCTTTCTGGAAATAAAGGTAAACAACATCTATATTTTTGCTCTTACCCAAAGCCTTAGTCACATGATCATAGAAGCAAAGGAGGTTAGTTACACGACTTCCCCTTCCTGAACCCATGCTGATTATCCGATAATACATTATTCTCGTCTATCCACTTCACAAACTGCCTTTTGATGATAATTTCCAAAATTTGAGAGGGAGCTCGTCAAACTCACTGGACGATAATTGGACACAGCTTCTCTACTACCCTTCTTAAATATCGGAACAACATTAGCAAGTTTCCAATCCCTTGGGATGATACCCTCAGCACCACTACTCCTGTATATCTGTGCGACTGGCCCTAACAATTCATTAGCACATTCCCTGAGGACCCTGGGATATATATCATCTGGTCCTGTGCTCGCACATATATTTTTTAGAAGATTTAGGACCTCTACATCTTCCACTTGAATATCGTTGAGGATTTTATTTTCCCATGCAACCAGGGTTGTAAAATTTGCTCCCCCGGGCTGGGTTTTTTAGGCTAAAAACCCGGGTTTTTTGGGAAAATTGTTTGTTTTCAAAGAAAATGTGTAGCTTTCAGGTTAAAATTTTACTCTGAGGTTGGTTTATGTATTTCAAAAATCGCTGCATAGTGCAGTGTTTAAAATGTGTATATTTTTAAATGATTTTTTTATGAGCAAAAAAATGTGATAAGTAATTTATTAGAACCACACACTTTTTATAATTCTTCTACGTTTTTTTTTATGTATTTAGATGCGACATTCACATTAAAATATGTTACAAGAGACTACATACAGAAAATGTAACCATGGACCTTAATTTAACAAATATACCCGATATGTGATAAGCATATTCACAGAAGTTATTGCTTATTTATAATACAGAATAATTTCTCTCTCACACACATAAATCCTTGTATGAATAAATTGAAGCCTCTGTGAAGTAAACCAATGCATGTAAACTGAATTTTTATTCAAAAAATATTTACATGTTTGCATTACATTTTTATGAGTTTTATGCAGGTACATCAGACTTTCATAATTGAAATATCAAGAGACAAAAATAACATTATCTCATGACGAAAAGAAAATAACCGTGGGATTCTTGATTGAACATTGGTGTAACGAACACTTTTCTTCAAGTAAAACAGAACAAAAAGTAGTTTTTCTCAGAAAATAAGACCTAACTAGAAAATAAGCCTTAGCTTGATTTTTCAGGATGCTTATAATACAAGACCAACTGCAAAAATTGGTCTTTTAAAATTGTCAGTCCAGATAAAGGCATTCTCTGAACTCCAACCCCCCCCCCCCTTTGTATACGCCAATGGCTGTGTGTTTGAGCCTAAGCAATGCATTACAAGCAGGCTATAAACAAGAAGTGCTCATTTTAGTAGAGCACTATTGTTAGGAAGATCTCTGGGGCCAGTGGTTCTACAGGAAATGTAGTAAAAAAAATTGAAGCATGAATTCCCAGAATTTTGTACATCAAAAAACAATAATATAGGCTATCACCTAAAGATAATTCTTAATGCATCCTTTGGAGCAACAATTAATATGAAACAGGGTCTCATTTTAGGAGAAACACTACAAGAGTGAAATAGAATAGAAAAGTAATGAGAAAACTTATTTTATTTAGTATCAAGAAAGACATGGAAAATGGTTTTTGTTCCAAAAAAAAAATATGCATGTATACAATCTACAATATCGTGAATACCTTTAAGTGTGTACAATCACCAATCTTCTTCACTATTACTTTTTAGCAACTGGTGGCACTTCACTATTTTTTCAGCTTTTTCAGTGCCTAATCTATTGCGAAGTTTGTTTTGGACAAATCCAAAAGTGGAAAAAAGACGCTCAACTGATGCTGAGCTTGCAGGCAAAGAATTTAATTGTGCCATGTATTCGCAAAAATCTTTGCTCAAAAGACCAGTTGTTTTTTCAGCCTTTTTAGCCATTATTTTCCACCATTTTGATGGAGTTAATGCATCAGCAACGCTCGGAAGCAGCATTGATTGTGGATAATAATCAGTATCTGATATTTGTAATGACATTAGTGGTATTACATAATTAGTGTTAATGTTTCTTAGCCATTCTGAAGCAAGTTCTTCTTCAGTACTTGTCAGCTTTTCCCCTTTATATTTTGGATGCGCTTGATAAGCTACCATATGTGCTGGGGTTATGCACTGATTATAACGTTTCTGGATGGCATTTTTGTATGGAAGAAGCACTTCAGCTTCAAGTAACGTGGACCAGATAGGGATGACTTCTCCAAGACAACAACTATCCTTCTGCAAGTTATCTAATGCAGTGGATACTAAACGAAGTTGTTGTTGGAGGTGTACAGTTTCCATATAAAGGCCCACATTATTCATTATTTTCACTATGTCTTTGTCTATGTCACTTTTATGCTCGCAGCATATCTCGTGCATTTTTTGATAGTTCTTTAAAAAACTATCTATGCAGTCATTTTGACTGTTCCACCTTGTAGAGTTTGGCAGCTGTGGTTTGACACCATTCTTCTCAAACAGCCATCCTGAAGGTTGGTGGTGGTTTCTGAAATACCGTTGAACTTCAACGATTTGTTTTAATATCCCTCTTGGGGAAGCATCGTTCTCCACAAGATTTAAATAATGAGCAGCGCACCCATAAACCAATGTTTTTTTCCTAGACGATCTTCGTTCTTCCTTTCTTCAAATCGCTTCTCCAAGTTTTTCCTTGTTAAAATCATCTTGCTTTCATTATCGGAGCAAAAGGCTATAACCTGGAAATGTAAAGTAGAAGTTATTCAGTATTCATTTTGAAAAGGGCTTCACATGAAATATAAATTTTAACTTATAAATTATCAGCCTATTTTAGATATCATGATCTGCTCTTAGGTTACTATTTTAGAATTATCTTCAACCAATTTTTATAGCATAAACACTTGAAACGTTAAGACAAAACCCTATAAATTGTAACTAGTTTTCAATTTAATACAAAAGTTATAATTGACATTTTTTTATGATGTAATCACAATCTTTTTCAAAGAGAAAAATACCTGGTGTCATTATGTTTCTCTAAAAAGTCTAATAAGTAATATCTTTGATAAAAATTGAGAGAAAGGAGGAAGATAATATGTACATACTAACCTTGCATTTATATTTTTGCTCACAGTAATCAATTTCTCTTTCTGCTAAGTTTGTGCAGTACTCTGCAGTTTTTTTCACTGATCCTGGATCAATTGTGCGTATAAAAAAAGATTTGCTCCCATTATGCAAGCATGTAGCAATAACTGGATGGTTATGCACATTTGACCAACCATCTTGAATCATTGTTACATTTTGACCCTCAAGTTCAGAAATCAATAGTTTCACATTCTTCATGCACTTCATCAAGTAGATATGTACTAATTTCATGCCTTGATGGTGGTGAATAGGAATTTCCACGCATTAATTGCATAAGTTTTTTCATGTGATTATTTTCAACAACAGAAAACGGAATGTTGCATGCATAAAATAACTTTGCAAGCTGTATATCAATTTTTTTCTTCTCTGCATCACTTGTTTTGGAAATAAAGTTATCCATTTTAAGACAAACTTTCTTTGGTGGTAAATTAGTTTCATCAGATGACACAGAGGCACCTCTTTTTCTCACAGCAGCACTTGTTTTTTCAGGTACTAAAATTCTTCCAACTTCAAGTGTTTCTGAATGGGATGAACTTGGATTCAAAAAAAAGTATTTCTTCATCTGATGACCTTTCAGCTTGCAGTAGAAACTTGTTACACTTTTTCAAGTCATCTCTTAATCTCTCAATTTTTGAACTTACTTTTATCCCACAGTGGACACATTTCTGTTTCACAGATTTATCAGTCACACATTCTTCAAATTCACCCCATTCTTTTGCCCTGTAAATTCCTTTACTGGACATTTTTCAAATTTAGAATAGATCTAAAAAACAAAACATATATTCGGTTAGTGTTAAAAAAAAACTCATGTTTTTGAAATTCCAGAATTCTTTTTTCAATTATATTCATTCATTTTAACAGTACTTTGAAAGGAAACTTCCTTTCCTTAGGAAAAGATTTCACATTCTTAACTAAAAGTAATTTTCTTGAAAATACTAATCAATAGTGAAAGTTGTGGTTTATTGAATTTTTTTCTTACCTTTCTTTTTATAGCTACTGGTCCTTCTTTCTTTTGTTCAGTTGAGCTTTTCCAAAAGTTTTAGGTTTAACATCTTAACCACATTTCCTCAATAGACTTGACTTGACCTTGAATTCTCAGTTCTAATTTAGAACTTCTAAACGGCCTTGACCTTCTTTTTAAAGTTCATACCTTTGAGCATTTTGAAAAATACCTTTGCTTCTAATACAATGTCCCTCTGTAAGCAGGAATCAAATACCTGCTCCTTTTTTTGAATTATTACTGTTTCTTTTTGAAATTTTTCAGAATTTTTTAATTTAATGAAGCAGGAATATTCTTCAACAGTGAGGAATTCAAGAAAAAAAAGAAGCATGTGACTTTAGCTCCTGAAAGTTTGGGTTTGATTAAAAAAAACTTAATGGTTCTGGTTATATAGCTAAAGGTTTCATTTTTGATGGATCAGGACACTTTTGGATACATTTTTTGCAGGGCTTTAAAAATTCGGGCACCATCCTGATTTCTCAGAATTTTCATTATCAAAATTCATTTATTTTACCACAACTAATTTTCTTGCTACAGTTCTGCATAAAACTGAAGGTTCAGATTCAATTACGCAGAAGCGGGTGTGTTTTTGTGTGAACAATCATTCCCTTATTGTATGGTCAATTTTATTAATCAAATGCATAGTTTAACATACATTAAAAATTTATATTTAGACATAATATAAGATGTACACATAAAGGATGTACATACATGTTTAAGTTGGGTATTTTGAGGTTCTGGAAAAAGGAATTTCAATTTTCCCCATTTTGCCCAAAAAACCCGGGTTTCTTACAACCCTGCATGCAACACCCGTATATCGAATATCATTATCTCTGTTAAAAACCGATGTGAAAAAGTCATTGAAGTACACATGTCAACATTGCTCTCTAACCTAGACCCTCCTATCAAGAGGGGGCCAACTGTCCCCTTACATCCATAATTGACGTATCGAAAAAATGATTTTGGGTCAAAGCCAATGTTATCTGCCAACCTAGATTCAACTTCCTTTTTACTATCCCTTATCGCTTTCTTCAACAGTCTTCTTTTATCAGTAAACAATGATAGGTCACCTCGTCCACTTTTATACTCTCTGAATGCTCTTTTCTTTTCAAGATAGAGGTTACGCACGCTATCCGTGAACCATAGAGGGTGCGATGTACAAATACGCCTTTTTCGAACAAAGGGTATGACGTCGTGCAAAACAGAGGACAGTTTCGTACTAAATTCCTCCCATTGACTTACCACCCCTACTGATTCAAACCGGTCTTTGAAAACTTCTGCTAACCTTCCTCTCAGAACATCAAAATTAGTTCTTCAAAAACAAGGAACCAGTCTTTTGTTATCAACCTTACCCGAAAAAAAGTTACAGTGAAATCTGACGATATGATGATCACTTGAAGAAAACTCTTCCCCTACCGAAACATGTTCAACAAGATCCTCAGAACTAGTGAGAACTAAATCCAAAATAGCAGTACCCTAGTGGCTTCTGATACAAAAAATTTTTGAGCACCAACTCAAGAAACTCTCTTTCATACTGATCTCTAGATGAAAGGTTCTCCCATTGAATACCTGGGTAATTGAAATCCCCTAGTATGAGAACCCTCTTACGCTTACACATGTAGGAAATTTCATCATGCAATTTGGTGATGTAGTTTGGATCCTTATTCGGTGGATTGTAACAAACCCCAACAATAAGTTTATGATGTCTTTTGTTCTCAAACTCAACCCATACAGCTTCAATATCACTTCTCTTCACATTACACTCTCTAGCCTTCAAACATGATTTCACATATATCAACACTCCACCCCCATTCCTATCCGATCTATTTCTCAAAAAAGTATCGCATCCTGAGATGTGTAAGAAAGATTCATCCCCATCCTTTGCCCAAGATTCAGTAATGGCTATAAGATCCAGGCCCTCCACAACCATCATAGTTTCTAAAAAATCTTTATTACCCAAGCTCCTGGCATTAATTAGCACACATTTTAATTTCTCCGGTGATTTATTGCCAATCGAGAAGCCATTCAAGTCAGTGGTGGGTAATTCCCCGTCAGTACTGTTATGATTATCATTAACTAACCCGCATTCCCGACTACGTGGTCTGGGAGTAAAAAACCTAACCTAACACTATCGCAAACTTCCCAGACCCTCCCTTATTTAGATGGATCCCATCTGAACGAAGCCACCTATCAGTAAATGCGGGAAGCTCCAAAAACGTGACCCCAAGTGAAGAGCAAATGTCCTTCAGGCCTATATTGAATTGTTGGATCCTAGTCCTATACCCTCTACTACCCCTTGGCAGCACTGGAATCACTGCCACATCTGAACCCCCCCCCCTCCCTAGCGGATAATAGTAAATCCCGGTACTCTGACACTCACTCACTAATATTCGCTCCTACCTGATTCGTTCCCACCCACAGAATCACCCACAAGGGCAACTTTCGGCGATGAAAAGCGTCTCGAACGTTGCCAATCTTACCCCCAGAAAGACAACAGCGCCGATGATTAAACTCCTATCACTATCCCCCTCTACTTCATCCACGACCACCCATTCGCCCTCTAAACTGTCGTTGTTCGTGGAGATTGCTTCTTCATCAACAGGTGGCTCAACGACAAGAGGCTCCGGCTCCGTTATAACTGGGCCCTCTAGAACCTTAACTTTTTCCCGTAAGGCTTCGACCTCGAGTTCCAACCTTTTCCTATCCAAGCACCCTTTACAATTGAAACTATCAGCTACTATACCCCTAGACCAGGGAAATCTTCCGTCGCAAGCTCTACACAACACTAGTTGAGGTCGAGGCATACTAACACTATTGCTAAAGCTAGATAATAATAATAATAAAAAATAGGAAAATGAGAAACGTTAACAAGAAATTAAAAAAAATTAAAATACATTACAATGCGAAACATACGTAGGAGATTGTACGAAAAAATTAAGTAAAATAGAATGCTCAACACTAAATCTCGAAGAAAATATATAATAAAATAATACAACACACTCAAAAAAAGAATTAAGCTACTAAGTAGCTTAGCTTTTGCTAAGTGCAATTTATACTTAATAAAATTAGCCAACTATATATATCTGTTCACTAACCTAAAACAATAGCACCCAAAATGACTAAATTACTGGGAATACCCAGCGAAACCGTTCGCTAACACTAATGCCCAAAAACTCATGAAAATATATCAAAAAATGGGGAAAGAACACGAAGAAATGGCGCAAAATAGTTGATTATTGACAAAGGCAATGGTCACAAACCTGGCGAAAATAAACTATCGAGAGACAAAAACATCTGGAGAACGAGATACAAAATGTGATAAAGGCAATCGAATTCAATTCAGGGCGTATGGATGACATTGGTAAAAAATTAGAGAACGTGAAGGAAATAGTGGTACATCTAACAGAGGAAAACAAGGAAATGAAATTAGAGAACAAAAATTTGAAGACTGAACTTAAAGAACTGAAACAACGAATGAATGATATTGAAACGAGAAGGAAAAAACAATGTAGAGATCAATGGAATTCCTGAAATTGAGAATGAAAATGTTGATGAAATACTTCAAAAAGTGAAAATAAACTTGGATATTCAACAAGAAACTGTAATAGAAAGTGCACACCGAGTTCCAACGCAGAACAACAAGAAACCTAGGCCGATTATTGTAAGATTTCAAAGTGAAAGATCAAAAACCATCTGGATCCAGCAAGCGAGAGGACAGAACACGTTAACAGCTGACCAAATCAATACTAATTTTAAAGACAACAGAATTTATGTCAATGAACATTTAACAATAGAAAACAAGAAGCTTTTTTTTATGGTAAGACAATTTAAAAATGCAAACGACTACAAATTTGCATGGGTTAAAGAAGGTAAAATTTTCCTCCGAAAAGATGAAAAGTAAAAAATATTGCGAATAACAGAAGAGCAATTACCCAAACTAGACACAAACATAAATGGAAACTGATATTGATCAAATATCTACACTAAATCAAAAACCATTGGAGGATATTGAAGAGGTTCAAAATTTTTTCAAAAGGCCTGCTAACACAAATAAAACACTAACATTTTTAATACTTAATATACAAAGCTTAAGAGCAAATTTTGACAACTTTACAGCATTTTTAAAGTCTTTGAATGTATCAATAGATATTATTTGTCTAAATGAAATATGGATAGAAACAGACGAATTGTTTAATTATTATATTTCAGATAATATAAATGACTATTACAGTTACGCAAACTGTACAACCTATAATAGGTCAGGAGGAGTTATTATGTATATAAACAAGTCAATTAGATCAATACAAAAAAAAAGCTATAAATTCCAAACAGCAGAAGAACTTTGCATATTTCTCCCTGATTATGAACTAGAAATATTACAAATCTACAGATCACATTGTTATACCATATCACAATTTAATGATGAATTGGAGTTTTACATGTTAAATTCGAAAAGTAATACATTAATAGTGGGAGGCATAAATATCAATCTTTATGGAGAAGACATAGAAACATCAAAATATCTTGATATAATGGCGTTAAATGGATTTCATCCATTACATGAAAAAGTAACTAGAGAAGGAAATGGAACCAAAACATGTATTGACCATGCTTTCTATAGAACCAAACAAACAACCACACAAGAATTCACTGTTTACAAAACACAAGTCACTGACCATTACCCAATTATAGGTTACATCAATTTTTTGGAAAGGAATATAAAAATCAACAGAACAAATGAACAAATAACGATAATAAACTATGAAAAATTTGAAAAATTCATTTCAAATTTGAATTTAATGACTATTATTGAAGAGAGTAATACTCAAAATAAATACAAACGGTTCATGGATGTGATAACATTAAACTCGAACTTATGGTCTAAAACGGTTAAAAAAAATCCAAAAAAATCCAAGAAAAAATGGATCACCAAGTAAATTATAGGTAGAATAAACTACAAGGAAAAGTTATACAAAAAATATCCAAATATAGTATCCTTTGAAATAGAATACAAGAACTACGACAAAGAATTAAAAAAACTCATAAAAACCACAAAACTGAAATACATTAAGAACAATTTCAACACTTGTGAAAATAATAAAAGGTTGCAATGGAAATGTATAAATGAAACCATTTTGAACAAAAATATAAAGAATATATTACCAGAATTCCAATGTGCTTCAGATAAGGCTGAAAGATTCAATGTCGATTTCATAAACAGAAATTTGGAGGATGTAGAAGAAAATGAACATTATTTTTGCACAGCACAAACAAATAATAATAATGCAAGTAATTCTATGTTTTATTTTGAAACCACTGATGCAATAATGAAGGATGTAATTAAAGAAATAAAAGAAAACAAATCAAGTGGATACGATAAAATTACCCCTAAAATGATTAAAATTCTTTCAACATACCATTTAGACGTAGTAAGAAATCTCATAAATTCATCAATATCAAATGGACTTTTTTATCCGGAACTCAAATATTCCCTGGTACACCCAATTTACAAAAAAGGAGATGCAACCGACTTAATAAATTACAGACCGATCTCTATTCTACCTGTTTTTTCAAAAGTTATGGAAAAATGTATAAAAAAACAACTTCTAAATTTCTTAAATCATCAAAAAATTTTTGCCACCAACCAATACGGATTCCAAAAGAAAAAAAATACAGAAATGGCTATAATTGATTTATGTAATCGTTTAAACAATGGATATAACTTAAACAAATACTCAATAACCGTATTCCTAGATCTTAAACGAGCCTTTGATTACGTTGACCTTAATATCCTAACTAAGAAACTTTACTCAGCTGGCATACGTGGTAATATATTGAAATGGTTTGAAACATATTATTACAATAGACAACAAGCAGTTAAAATAAATGAAAAAATTAGTACATTCTTGGAAGTAAAAAAAGGTGTACCTCAGGGATCAGTTCTGGGACCTGTACTTTTCCTCATATATATAAATGAATTTTGTAAACTAGAACTAAATGGAAACTTAATATGTTTTGCCGATGATACAGTACTGTATGTAGAAGAGATGGAAATGGAAAGTTTATTAAAAAAAGTGGAAGATCTTTTCAAAATAAATAGTTGGCTAAGTAAAAACAAACTGCAGATAAATATTCAAAAAACTAAATATTTTTGCTTAAAGACAAAAAAACATAAATAATTTTAATAATATACATATAAAAATTCATAACCATTCCCCTAGTCATAGTATATCATACTGTAACTGCCAAGAGTTTTCGACTACAATTATCTGGGCATAATAATACAGGACGACCTAAAATGGAATTTGCATTGTGGAAAAATAACTAAAAGAATTCGAACTTTTGCAGCGGTATTATATAGACTTAAAAATGCAATAGATGAAAAAATTTTTTAAAGATATATTTTACGCATGGATATAT
Source organism: Pholcus phalangioides (assembly GCF_987345545.1). Lineage (NCBI taxonomy): Eukaryota > Metazoa > Arthropoda > Arachnida > Araneae > Pholcidae > Pholcus > Pholcus phalangioides. Next base: position 17,001,183 of record NW_028301628.1, read on the forward strand.
TCAATTGTAACGTATGGAATCTGTGCCTGGGGAGGTGCATATTATACCAACATAAATAAATTAGATAATATATATAATAAAATCAGATTCACAATAAAAACTAATCCCACTAACCAAAACAAAACTGAGTGCCATGCATTATCCATAAGATAAAACTATATATACAGAATAATAAAATTTGTTATAGCAAATGAAGAATGGTTAATAAAGAATCGAAACAGATCTTCAAGTAGATTAAGTATGGAATATCAAGTGCCAAAAACAAATAAAACTCTATTCAAAAAAAGTTTTAGTTACACTGCTCCAAAGGTACTAAATAAATACCAAACTGCTAATTATACTAATAAAAGATTGAATTATAATATTTTTGATTTTGCAAAGAGCATTGTGTTTGAAACGCTAATACAATAGAAATATTTACTAATACAAAAAAAATTTTTTTTTTTTCTAACTTTTACAATACATGTGTTTAATTTTTGTGCATAGAGATATCTATCATAAATATCTATATTTTCAACAATTTTCATGAACACTAATCAAAATTTGAAGAGATAATACTATGAACAAGATGTATTTTTTGTTTTAATTTTAAATATTTTCAACATATTTTTGTGATGTTATAAAAATCCAATTATTGTGCATGCACACGATCATAAATTATTAATGTTTTTTTTTTGTTTATGATGATAGAACAATAATGAAGATTGCTTGAAAAATAGAAATATAGTATTACAAATTATTCGACCTTCTGGAAGGACAAGTAGTCCCTTGAGGGTCACAGAGTGGGTGTATATGTATGTCCATTTGTCCATTTTTGTTTATTTATTATGTATTTTGTTTTATCATCTGTCTATCTTATGTATTTTGTAACGTGTTCTGTTTTGTCCAATTAAAAAAAAAAAAAAAAAATCTGAAAATGAAATGAGAGAGAGAAAATAAAATTTAAATCAACCGAAAATACCAGCGAGAGATAAAAAAATTGAGACGAATAAAAAAAAACCACTTATCTCGGAATCCAAAGATGTGCTAGAAAAAAGAAAACACAGCCGAATATGACCCAAAAATTAAAAACACGCTAAGTAGACTCACAAGAAAAAGAAAAACACAAAATGGCGAACTGACGTGACGGATAATCCTTCAGTAATCTCCTGACAACGGTTACAGAAAAAACTGCTGCTATTGGTTGGTGAGCGGAACGCGATAAAAGCACATCCGGTCACAACGACGGCGAAGGCGAGAAATAGCAATGTACCACTATTTACAGTGCCCCGCAATACAGCATAAAACGTAATGCACCACAATACGCGATGTATCACAATAAGCGAAGCACCATAATATAAGCAAAAAGTACTGTATTATAGTAAGCAATATATCATGCAATGCGCAATGCACCACAATAAGCAATACAGCATAATGCGCAATGCTACACCATCGACGATTCAGTGCAATAAGCAATGCACCATTTTAGGCAATGTAGCACAATAAGTAGTGCAGCCTTATATTAAGGACACAACAAAAAACAATGCACCACTATATCAGGGCGGCACCACATTAACCAATACAGCACAATACTTAATGCACCTCCATCGGCAATACGGGACAGTGCTTATTGCACCACCATCTGTAATACAGCACAATAAGCAATGCACCACCACAGGCAATACATCACAATAATTAATGCACCACCATATTCAAAGCACCGCAATAAGCAATGCACCACTATATTCAGTGCACCACATTAAGCACAATACGCAATACACCACTATATTCAGTGCACCACATTACGCACAATACGCAATACACCACAATAACCAAAACAACACAATGCGTAATTTACCCCCATCGGCAATACAGCGCAATAACAAATACACCACCACCGTAGGCAATACAGCACAATAAGCAATGCACCACAATACGCAATGAACCACAATACACCATAAGCACTGCATTAGAATAAGCAATATGGTAGATGATTCACTAAAATACGTAATGCATAACAATGCGCAATTGACCAATATTTACAGTGCACCACAATAAGCAATGCAGCACAATACCTCATGCACCGCAATACCGCATAACATGCAATGCATCGCACTAAACAAAGCACCATAATACGCAATGAGCCACGATAATCCATAAGCAGTGCTTTACAATAAGCAATACAGCACTCAGTGCACTATAACACATAAAGCATCACAATAAGTAATGTAGTAATGTGTGTAATCAGTAAAATTGTACACCACAAATAAGCAATGCAGCATAGCATGCGATGCATCGTAATAAGCAAAGCCCTATAAAAAGCACTATAGTACGCAATGCACCACAATGCGCATTAAACGCGGCATTACAATGAGCAATACAGCACGAGATGCACTACAATATGCAATGCACCACAATCAGTAATGCACCATTATTTTTTCAGTGCTGCAATAAGCAATGCAGCACAATGCACAGTGAGAAGCAAGTATTCATCCTCGACTCAAAATGAAACCTGTCAATTTCCCCATAAAGAGATCTGTCCAATGCCCCGTCCTGGGTACCCGGACCCTGTGTGTTGGGAGCACTGGTGATGTATACATACCTCTGGGTAAATGCACAAAACTTGATCCCTACAGATCAAGCGGTTCCAGATGTCCTAAGGAGTTAAATGAAAACTCGACCCAAAATCGTAACCGACTTCCGAAACACAAAAACGTAACAGATTTCCGTCACCCATTTCTGTCACTAATTTCGGTTGATTAGAAACAGGCCCTTTTCGAGTTTGTGATTTTATATTATAGAGTAGATATACCAAGCTACAGAAAACAATCCAATTACAGCAAGGTAAGATATAGCAATGTAAATACAATAAAATCAAACCAGATAGAATGCAATATACACTGCTCAAAACAATTAGGGGAGCAAGAAAAAAAGTGAAGAAAACCGTGCGAGACAGCCACGTATTGGCATACAATGGGTAGTACACGCGTATCAATGCACAATACAGAAAAAAGATGTAAAAAAATTTGGAATTAAGCTTTAATTCTTTGAAAATATGGAAAAAAAATGAAAAGATGATTTAGGGCAACAATTTGGTTACATGTAAACGATTAAAAAAAGTACTGTTTAGACATGATGCATGAGTTTTAATAGGGTGTGTGGTCTCCTCGAACAGCTAAGACTGCTGCACACCTGTTTGCCATGGATGCGATGAGGTTATCAATCAGACTTTGGGGAATACTGTTCCACTCCTCAAGAAGTGCAATCTGCAAGTCTTGGACAGTAACAGGTGGCCTTGGTCGCGCAGCAATGCTTCGCCCGAGCATGTCCCAAACATGCTTGATTGGATTCAGGTCAGGAGAGCACGCTGGCCATTCCATACGCTGTATTGTTTCAGCTTCAAGCATATTCTCCACCAGACGAGCTCTATGCGGTCGGGCATTATCATCCTGGAAAACAAAGGAATCTCCAATGGCTCCAGCGTAAGGGATGACATGAGGTCGCAGTATCTCGTCTGCATACCTTCGGGCCGTCAAAGTGCCATTCTGAATGATATGCAGGTCCGTACGTCCGCCTATGCTGATTCCACCCCATACCATCCAACCAGCTCGTCTGTATTGTGACCTTTCACGAACGAATGCGGGGTTATTTCGAGTGCCCCTGTCCCTCCATACCAGAACACGTCGGGTGTCACACTCCAGACTGAATTGGGACTCGTCTGTAAACAGCACTTGGCTCCAATCATGTTGCTCCCAATCTCGATGTTCAGCAGCCCATCTTCTTCGGGACACCTATGTGCATAGAGCCCTCCCTCATGAAGCCGATTACGTACTGTTTGGCTGGACACCCTTCGTCCTGTTGCCAAGAGCAACCGTCTTTGCAGCTGCGTAGCATTCTCTGTTCTGTTTCGACGGGCTGTTAACCATATATACCGGTCATCAGTTGCTGTAGTGGCGCGTGGCCGACCTTGCCCTGGTCGACGTCTAACATTTCCTGTTTCTTGGAATCGATTCCACAGCCTTGCAACAACACTTCTGGCGACTCTAACAGCATCCGCGACATTACGTTGTGTTTGCCCGGATTCCAGTCTGCCTATAACACACCATGCCATGGATTCCGGTAAATCACGTTGTTGAGACATCCTCAAGTCACCTTGTCTCAAAAAACAAAATACTGCACAATCGAATTTCACAGTTACGGCAGTAAAACAGACGTTTCTGCAACATCCCGATTTCTGCCCTTATCTCCTTTTTCTGGTTTTTGACGTCATGAACTTTGATTTGCATATGAAGTTTTCTTCTTCCGTTTCCTGCTAGGCTTTAAATTATGGATGATTCATTTTACGTTACTTATCGGTATACATCTTTGCGTAATTTTGTTAAAACCATGTGCTCCCCTAATTGTTTTTGAGCAGTGTAGATATAAAATACAAAAAATAAAAACAAACATTAGTCAATACAAAATAAGTAAAATCAAGGCCTGTATAAAATCACCAGATTGAAAATGAAAATCAATTTTACATAGAATCCCAAACTCGAAAAAGGCCTGTTTCTATGTAACGGAAATCAGTAATCATTGTAAAATGTGCAACAGTGGAAGCCCGAGATAAATCCAGTCTGGGCTTCGCTAAAATTCTGTGAATCAGGTCCCGGGTCCTTGATGGGGCCCCTTAATTTTTTTGTTGGTAAAATTAATACAAGTGAAAAGTTTACATGGTCCAACAGGGCTCCAGTCTGGAGACCCCCCATGGAGAAGTTTTCTGGGGCTACTTGAAGAATCACATTTGCTTTTTTTCCCCCTTTATTATTGTAAAATTTGTCAGTAAGCTGGTGCTTCCACATGTCACTTTTCATAGCACTCTGATGAAGTGGGACGAAATAAACAAGATATGTTGTGAAGAGAAAAGGGGGAGGGGGTTGGACGGCACAGGCAGAAGAGCCTTCTTAGTTGATAAATAAAAACACACAGCAATTAAAAATAAAATGAAAATAAGTAAAATAAACAAAAAAGGAAATATTTTAAGTCACAGACAGAAAGAAAAAAAAATGCTCAACAATCGAAGAAAACAAGCTCTTTGAATTTACCAATAGGTGTTGCAAATATATCATAATTCATCTGGTAAACTGTTATATAAAATACAAAATCTGTTTATAGCACAAGAAAGACCAATCAAGGTCCTGAAGCAAATTATTTGACCTGGTGTTGTACCGTGTAACTAAGAATCCTATTTGGGATAACAGAAAAGAACAATCACTATTACCATTAAGTAACTGCCAGAAAAATTTCAAAAGAATGAAATTTCTTATCTTTTGGAGTGTGGTAACTAAAGAATTTGTCGAAGGAAAGTTGATGAAGTTATATTGTCATGTTCCAAATTTCTTAAAATACAAATATCACATAAATTAATTTTGTATAATTTGAATATAATCAACACAATTATCGTAATGAGAATTCCAAACAACAGATGCATATGCAAGTTTTGATAGTATAACAAAGTTGAAAAGAACAATCATTACATCCAAATTCGTGAAATCTTTAGTTATTCTTTTAAGCCAAACAAGTTTACGATATGAATTAGTACAAATATTGTTAATATGATCATGAAAAGTAAAATCGGAGGTATAGATTACACCCAGGTCAGTAGCAGAATACCTTATCTGTAAAATATCAGGTCCAATATAATAAGAGTATTGGACAGGATTTTTTATACGGGTCAGAGACATAACAAAACATTTGTTTATATTCAAGTGTAGATGAGTCTCGATACACCAATGGTAAATGTAGTTTAACTTATCTTGAATAATAGAACTTGATTCAAAACTTACAATAAAGTCAAATACTTTAAAATCATCAGCAAATAATAAGGAATTATGAAGAGAAGCTGCAAAGTCATTAATAAAAATGAGAAATAACAGAGGTCCTAGGACAGACCCATGAGGGACTTTGGATCTATGGCAGGGGGGGAGGGGCAAAGCGAAATGTCATATTTTGATAATATTGCATTCAATAAATCTGTTGAAAATTACTTGTATCAATATTTTTGATAAAATAACAAATTCAAAAAACTTCGACTAAAAATGGAAAAAACTGGGGAATTTTTTTTCAAAAAAGTCGGAACACAAAGAAAACCGAGACTGTCCTAGAAAATACAGGATAATGCAGGACGTATGGTCACACCATCCACAACAATAATGGGGGAATCACTCCTCCCAACAGCGACCTCTAAATATGCCCCCTGCTCTGGATGTTGCATAAAATCCATCCTTAAGAGACAAGCCAAAAGATACAATAATCAATCTGTGTTTTTAGGTAGAAAGCAAATAAATTACACGTATCATCACAGAAACCATTTTTTTAGTTTGTACATTAATATAGAGTGGCTAACACAATCAAACGCTTTAGCAAAATCTGTGTAAATTACATACAGCTGACGTTTATTAGTTATAGCTTCAACAATTTGTGTATTGAGGGAAGGAGGGAAGGAAGATCGGTAACCGCAGATCTATTTCTAACAAAACCCTGATGATTTGAAGAGATGCAGGTATTAATTTGAACATATATTTTATCATATACAATGGATTCAAAAATTTTAGCAAAAGGTTACAGAATGACCACGCCTCTATATATAATTTTGAATTTTATGTCTATAACCTTTTTTAAGCATTGGAACAATTTTTGCTTTCTTCCATTCATCAGAAAGATCCCATTTTTAACAGACATATTAAAAATTTATAAAAATGTATACAGCAAATGTTCATCACATGCCTTGATAAAATATGGAGGTATACCATCAATACTCCTGGAGCTACTTCCTTTCAACCTTTTTATACTAAACTGAAGAGCCAAAAAAACTGGTATAGGCATGCGTATACAAATAAAGAGGTATGGAACCAATCAGAGTACGGCGCTGCGGTCGGCAACGCCTATATAACACAACAAGTGTCTGGCTAGTTGTTAGATCGGTTACTGCTGCTACAATGGCAGGTTATCGAGATTTAAGTGAGTTTGAACGTGGTGTTATAGACGGCGTACGAGAGATGGGACATAGCATCTCCGAGGTAGCGATGAAATTTGGATTTTCACGTACGACCATTTCACGAGTGTGCCGTGAATATCGGGAATCCGGTAAAAAATTAAATCTACGACATCGCTGCGGCCAGAAAAAGATCATGCAAGAACGGGACCAACGACGACTGACGAGAATCATTAAACGTGACAGACGTGCAACCCTTCCGCAAATTGCTGCAGATTTCAATGCTGGGCCATCAACAAGTGTCCGCGTGCGAACCATTCAATGAAACATCATCGATATGGGTTTTCGAAGCTGAAGGCGCACTCGTGTACCCTTGATGACTGCACGACACAAAGCTTTATGCCTCGCCTGGGCCCAACAACACCGACATTGGACTGTAGAGGACTGGAAACACGTTGCCTGGTCTGACGAACCTCGGTTCCAATTGCTTCGAGCTGATGGACGTGTACGGGTATGGAGACAACCTCATGAATCCGTGGACCCTACATGTCAACAGGGGACTGTTCAAGCTGGTGGAGGCTCTGTGATGGTATGGGGCGTGTGCAGTTGGCGTGATATGGGACAACTGATACGTCTAGATACAACTAGGACAGCCCTGCAGGATTCATGGTGTCAATTACCTCCAGCACTACTTCAGACATTAGTCGAGTCCATGCCACGTCGTGTTGCAGCACTTCTTTGTGTTCGCGGGGCCCTACATGATATTAGGCAGGTGTACCAGTTTTTTTGGCTCTTCAGTGTATATTTGATGTCATTTAAGGAGATAAAAGAAATATTTACAACATCAGGAGATACAGAAGAACGATTATGATCATCCTCAGAAGCTGTGAAATTTGTTACAAAAAACTTGACGAAACCATCAGCAATCAAGGCGTCTGTTGATAAAATATTGTTTTTGAAATACATATGCTTAGGTGCAATTTTTTTTTTGTTACAATAAGACCAAAAATGTTTAGGGTTCAATCTGAGAGATGCTTCAATATCATCAATATATTTATATTTTTATGAGCTTGTGTTATATAGATTTTAACCTTAGTTCTATAACGTTTGTATTGTACCAGGTCAGAGATACTTTGTCATCAAATATCTTTTACGAAATTTCTCCTTGCATTAGATTATTGTAAATAATATTCCCATCGAACCAAGGAGGATATTTCTAGTAAAATTATTTTTTAATGGTACACACATGAAAAATGGTATAAATGTAGAAGTAAAACATTTCAACAGCCTCGTATACAAATGTAAAAAATTCCAATGAAAGTGACAAAAAAATTATACAATGAATGAAAGTCAGGTTTTTAAAATCATAATTAAAATCCTTAACATTTGTGGTAGGATGATGCTCAACAGAAAGTTTTTCTAAAGATATCAATAATACAGGATGATGGGTGTCTTCTTTTATAAGTGGAAATTCCTCCCCGTTGACAACACAGAAAAATAAGGAACAGATAATAGAACCAGATCCAATATTCTTTCAAATCAATTAGCTATAAAATTGCATTAAATTAAGGAGAATATTTTTGCATGAAGTTGAAAAGACTAGAAACATATCTCGATCAACCATCATGCAAATCATTGAAACTACTACTCTAATCAATTCCAGGAATGTTAAAATCCTCAATTATAATTAAATTGTGCTTATCATCATTGTAAAATTTATCAAAGATATTACACAAATCACAATAATACTGAAAGCCACAAGTTGGTGAACAATAAACACAACACAAATATAAGATTCTGACACCATTGCAAAATATCTTAACACATGTTATCTGCAAGTTACAATCCAGAGAAATAGAACTAACTTTAAATTTATTTTTTGCTACGATAAGAACACCACCACCTCTTGAGCAATGTAGATAACTGTACAATCTTAACGTCATCTTCATTAGCTTTTATATATAAAGAGGCATATAATTTATATTTCGTTTTCATCCTGTGTGTGGTGCATGTGAAATTATTAAGATTATTAGAATCTAAGAATTGAATCCTCGATTTTACTATCTGAACTTAATCTGAATAAAAACACAGCTGATCTCTTAGGAAACCACTCCTTAACCTGTCCTTTAAGAATCAAACTTTCACTTTTACCATTTAAAATTGGCTTATGAACTGGAGGTGTATAATTAACATCAGAAACTATTTTATAGGTGAGTTGAATTGTCCTGATTAAATGTTGAGGCATCAGCTTGTTGTCTATTTAGTAGAGCATGACGGGAATTAATATAACCAGGTACAGAGGTTTTATCTTGTAATGATTGCGGCGACACTTTCTCTGAAAATGTCTCAGAGAGGGTCAGACCAGAAGATCCACCGAATGAACGCCAGGGGTTCCACCACTGGACTTATCCCGTTGCCGAGATCTCTTCCAGCCCAGCTTTCGTGGCAGAGTCTGGAACAAAGTGAGTGCATCTAACAGTCTGATTGTGTAGCTAGTGTTGTATCTGATATTTCAGTGCTGCCATCTATACCACCTGATTATCAGTGCTGCCAGAAGATCCACTAGTTACTTCAGTATTCGATGACAATTTAGCAACTTCCATTTGAACTGCTAGAATGATTTGAGTAAGTTGTTTAACTTTTGGTAAAAAACAAGCAAACTTCAGACTTTTTGCTTTTTGTATTAAAATCTTGTGTCATTATATTTGACCTTCGAGGGTCACCTAAGCAATCTGTAAATGTGCTGCTTAGTTCATTTTTACAAAATTAGGTTTGAGGAGTAGCACATTTGGTCAGCGGGCCAAGGGTTTACCATATTTGGCTTAGAGGGTAGGTCACAATCAATTTCTTGAAAAGAAATTTTGAGTTCTTAGCCTTCGAATAGCTTTGAAATTAACAGAAATTCATTATAATAATATATATAAAAATATATATATATATATATTTCCTTCCTTAAAAAACTAACATCTGAAATAATAAATATCTTCACAACATCCAGTCTTCTGTATATCTTGTATTAACAAGTGGAGAGCGACATTCATGTCATATATATAGCCCTCTGGTGGCTCGTCGTCCATGAGCTATTAGCTGATCGGTTTCACCGTCCATTGCACGGTTCCGTTCGGCATATATACGCTCTAGCGAAGGAAAATCTCTATCTCCTCTGTAGCTTAGTGGTCAGAGCACTCGTCCGGCAATCGAGGGACCCGGGTTCGACTCCCGGTAGAGGCAGAGAAGAGTTTTTTCCTTCCTTAAAAAACTAACATCTGAAATAATAAATATCTTCACAACATCCAGTCTTCTGTATATCTTGTATTAACAAGTGGAGAGCGACATTCATGTCATATATATAAAAAGGTATTTTCTTTAAAAAAAATGTTTTAAAATACTTTTTGCACTAAAAAATCAATTTTTGATCAGCTAAAAATTTGCTGACATAATACTTGAATGGGGGGGGGGGCATATATATGAGCATCCTCTTCCTAGATACATACATATAGAGTTGGTTTCAATTCTTAAACATGTTGGAATATGATTTTTGAAGTCCCCTTATGCCTGTTCCAAAAAAAAAGGAAATATGTTCAATAAAAATTGTGTGTTGACCAGCAGCCGCTACACGAGCTCATAGTTGCTTATCATCTCTCTTTGAAATCCACAAAGTAACCTTACAACTACACAAACCCCATGAAAGCTTTGCGTCAAGAGTTCAGGTGTTTCACTTTGCCTTTGAGAGGGGCAATACCGCTATCGTAATGTCCCTTGGGAGGCTAAGGGGGAAATTGCTACACCACAATTAGTTTATGGTTCTTATTATATTTGACCTTCGAAAATCCTCCAAAGCTTGTTTCTGAACATGTCAGATTTCCGGAAGTGGGGGAGGGGAGCAATTCCAAAGCAAAGATAGAAAAACAAATTCCCTGGACAGATCTTTACAGATCTCGGGAATATGTGAGGATCACGTTATTATTAAAAAATAATAATAATAATATTTGGTCTGTTGTGGAGGCAAAGCTCAAAAACTTTTTTTAAAGAAATTGGAAGACAAAAAATACAGGTGAACATCTGAAAACTATACATGAAAATATCGTGGATCGCCATCGCAATGCCCTTGGGAGCCGCAACACACACTTTGATAACCACTTGTCTATGCCAATCAATGCAATCACAGAGAATATAGTATATAGAATCGCAAATGATGTTAAAAAAATATGAAAAAAGCACCACTCACATGATCATTCAGAGGCATGACCAGGATACCTCCAACTCGAATCAGATTTTTCATGTAGTTTTCATGTTCCTGTGGACAGGAAGCTCCACAATAAATTCTATCATACTGTTGATTGGTATTCAGAAGAAGACAATTACCTCTGATGAAAACTGGTTGGCAGAATTCATATTCATCTAAAGCTGGGGACAAACTTTTAAACTCTTCAAGTTTGGTATATGCATAATCCACAACATCACTATAAATTTCGACACCATGATTCACACCATATGGCCCTATAAAACAAGGAGGGGGAAAAAATCTTAGAAGAAATATTTTTTGTGTAAAAGAAAATCAGAACAATCCAGAAAGTCGGGAATGCAGTTCATGAAATGCTCAGGTTGGAAAGCTCAACAGTTCATTCATAATTTGCATTTCCATCTTGTAAGAGATTCTTCTTGAGCACATCAGTGTTGGAAAATTTAATTAAAATGCTTAATGGAATTTTTAAAATTTTTCACTGATGTCTAAAAAAATTATAACACCAAATAAAAATGGATTATTACAAGAATCTTTTAATGCAAATGGAAAATAGACATCCACTTGTTAAATAAGACTTGCATGTCTTCCCTTTTATGTATGTCAACATAGAATAGTTTAATCTTAACTTTACAATATGAAAAAGGGATATTTCTACAAATAATAAACTGATGTTCAAATATACAAATATACAAATATACATTTCAAATATACAAATACAACGCCACAACAGGCAAATTGCCCAACGAGGTGGCTGACTTAAGAACATCATGGATCCCCGAGCCCCTACCTACTACTGCTACACCACACATGCACCCCCCCCCCGCGTAACCCCCCCCCAACGAATCGGTACATGCGGGAATGTACGTGTAGTGCAACCTGACGTAAAGTTTGTTTCTGTGTAATGCTTGTTATGTGTAGTGCTGTCATCTGCCCCCAGTTTTACAAACTATGAGTGAAGTGTTATGGTTGAATGATTTACCGTTGTAGGACTGTTGCTCTCTGTGGCGAGACTTTTTAACGGGGAGATCGGCTCGCATTTGCGCCTTGAAGTTGGGAACCACAGAAAACCAACTTCAGCCGACCACCACTGTGGGGTTCGAACCAGTTGCTGGTCGTCCCGTATATACAGGACTCAAGCACATACACAAGAGAGGGAGAGTGCATTGCATTGGTTTTCTAGAAATTATTGGGGGTACTCAGGCCAGGGACAGGCTTGAGTATTTTGCAGCCCGGTGCAAGAAAAACCTTTGTGGCCCTCTGGGGTTTCCCAACATTCCAATGTCTATGGGTACACTGGTGCCTGGCAGGTTCAAAATTGGTTCTTGAGAATGACTATCCAACTACTATTTGATGGTTATTAAAAAAAACTATTCAGCAATAAATATGGACAATAGTGTCCACTGCCCAGCAAGAAAACTGCAAATGTGCCCCCCCCCAGCACCTGAAGGTTGGGACTGACAGGGCCAGAAAACCGATTATATATCCAAGGCCTCAACTGAATACTCTTTCGGCTGGGCTGGGTAAACATGCATTATGCCTCCTTCATGTAATTTTGAACACATGACTAAAAGACTTTAGTGCTCCCTCTGATCCAGCGCCCAGGACACTAGATTCACCTGCACCACTCTTCTTGGCAGGGGTGTCGGAAGTGTATGAAACTTGTGGGTGCTCGTCTTGATTTTTATATAGGAAATTTTGACTTCTGAATCAATTCAGGGTGCTCAGCAGGGTTTAAGATAGATAAAAAAATTCCTTTCGCAACAAAGCAAAAATGGGGAGAAAAGCTTTAGCAAAATGCTACAATGCTAATGTAATGATTGATGGTTGAATGTCTACTCGTTCTGTACGCATTTTTGCAAAAGTGGCTACCACTTCTTTTGCATTCTAAGATTTTCTTTCGCATTTTGCGAAAAATGCAACCATAGCTTAAACCCTGGTGCTCAGACAACTTCTTCTACAACAGAAAGCCTCTGCGCGAAGCTTTGATGTCACAGAAGTTGTCCATTTCACTTGTAGCCATTGAATATAGCAGGCAGACGTATGCGAAATCGTTACCTTTTTTTGCAGTAATGACTATAGGTGAAATAAATAACTTTCTGCTATAGACGGTGTTGGCTCATACCCATGTCATAAATTACCATAGGTGCTTCAGCACCCCTGGCCACGAAGCCACTGTCAACAGGTTACTTCTTTTGCATTTTTATTCATATGCAAGGGTATCAGAATATATCTGCAGATTGAGCCTTTACATACAAAATTTTCATTTCTGAATCTTTTCCTGGGGATGCCAAGACCCATGTCACAAATTACTGTAGTGCTCGAACCCCCATAGCACCCCCAGCTCCGATATCATTGCTTCTTGGCTTGGAAGAAAGGGGGTCTGCTGAAACCCTCTGCTAAATGGTTCAATGTATGAATGTTAGCAGTTCTCTACCTTCAACTGAATTTTAATTAAGGTATTGCTTAGTTAAGAAGTCAAACCTTTTGTGGCCCCAAATTTAACGGCCCAGTGCAGCCGCCCCCTTCCCACCTGCCCAAGTCCAATACTGCGTATGAGAGTCTAGCAAATCACTCAAGGGAAACTCATACAATGCACTGAGTGGACAATAAACTATTTAGCTGACTTCCTGCCCTCGAGATAGAATATGGAGAGGGGTCTCTTGAGGTCTCAGAGGTACACTAGAGAAAGAGGTCTTTTGAGGACTTATCAACAGAGGGGGATGTTAGCTCAGGTGCCCACAAACTAGAGAAAGGTTTTTCCTAATTTTACGCATTCCTAGTAAAGATGCCGATATTTCATATTTTTATAAAGGGTGGTTGATGACGTAAGCATCAGTCAAACCCCCTCCCCTCTTATCAACCACACACAGCAAATCCAAAACCCCTCCCCTCTATCGATGCTCATGTTACTTGAATGGCCCCTATATGCATTTTGCCTGTTTCAGCACTTAACTTGATATTTATGCTTTAAACTCGCAACACATTCCACCTGTTTTGGTCAGGGACGGGCTAAACTATTTTTCAACTCTGCCTGGTGCAAAAACAGTTTTGCAGCCCTCTGAAATTATTTTCCTCGATTTTTGAGATTGGGGTTGAAATAAGCCTCAGCTTCCAGGTTCCGATATCTATGCCAGAGATAGCATAGGCATTTGACCCATTCTGCTGTAAAATGTGGGTGACATGTCTACAAAATCTGTACACAGCACATCACAATGAAAGGGATGTCAGGGCTGGAAATGAAGTAAGAATATTACTATGTGTTCTATGTCTATGGGGCTAGACAACGGATCATCTGCCCAGAGTTGATAGCCTACTCTTTCAGCTGTGGCAAGCATGCATTATGCCAACCCCCTTCCCAGTGTAGTTTTAAATACATTAGAGTGATAGTTTTGAGCTCTTCCTTGTCCAGCATTCTGGAGCAAATAGGGCACATGCCCACAAATTTACAGGGTGCAAAATTTTGCTGCCTTTTCTATAGCCCCCACAAGGGTGGGGCTGACAGGGCTCCAACCATGGGCCCCGGGACAATTCTAATAATTTCTTGTTTTTTTAGGCTATTAATTCTTCATACAGGGGCAAGGGAAAGTCTGGTCTGGGGATTCAAGATGTGGATATCATGGCCTTTTGCATTACATACAAATCCTTCCCCTACGTTTCTGCCTCAAAGAAAACTATACAAGGGCTTCCCGAAGAACAGTACTTGCCCAGGGCATGAACTTATGAGATGCAGATCCTAGGTTTGGGAGGAAGTTGACAAAATCCTAGATCTCAAGGGTACCATCTTGGACAGAATCTTAAATATTGCTTTGATACGAACAACATATTTTTCTCAATGTAAGCAAAGTATTTTTAATTTGTTCTGCGACCCCTAAAATTTAGCAGCCCGGTATGGCTGCACCCTTCACACTTGCTCAAGTTTAACCCTGACAGTCCCTTGCGAAATTTATTGGCAGGAGGGGGGCTCAAATTGCCTCAGCCCCTACGTTATGCTACCTATGATATATGCCTATATATCTAGAATGAAATATCAATAATAAATTTAAACAAATAATATTTTCAAAAATAATATCTTTCTGATTTTGTGTGATGTTGCTTCTCTTCCCCCTCCCCCCAAAAAAAAAAAACAATAAATACCATATATTTTTCTACTATTTTTATGTAAGCATAATTCTATACAACTCTGAAAAGATGAGGGGAAAAAGTTTCTCTCAAACTTTAAACAAAAGCTGGGGGGGGGGGGGAGGGATGAAAAACATGCTCAAAGATAAAGTCAACAATAAAACTATCTTGGCTCGTCACCTTGCGAAATTTATTGGCAGGAGGGGGGCTCAAATTGCCTCAGCCCCTACGTTATGCTACCTATGATATATGCCTATATATCTAGAATGAAATATCAATAATAAATTTAAACAAATAATATTTTCAAAAATAATATCTTTCTGATTTTGTGTGATGTTGCTTCTCTTCCCCCTCCCCAAAAAAAAAAAAAAAACAATAAATACCATATATTTTTCTACTATTTTTATGTAAGCATAATTCTATACAACTCTGAAAAGATGAGGGGAAAAAGTTTCTCTCAAACTTTAAACAAAAGCTGGGGGGGGGGGGAGGGATGAAAAACATGCTCAAAGATAAAGTCAACAATAAAACTATCTTGGCTCGTCATCGCCAGAATGAGAGGGTTTTAAGGAGAAAAATATTTCACGATTGCCAAAATAAAGCATATCAAGGTAGACAAAATACCTCATCTTTGCCGCTGTAAGTGAAAATGCAAACCATTGCTCAGTAATCGAATCAAAATTTGTTTAAAATTTTTACTTCTTAACTGAACTGAAGTTCCGCTGTATGTGTTTACATTCTTTAATACGTCTGAATATACATAGCTTTCGAGACCAGTGGCATTCAACATGTGGGAGACATAATGCTTTCAACAAGTGAAGTTAAATACAGGCTTATATACAGATCAATTTTTGAGGAGAAAAACCACTTCAGGACAACTGTTTTGGAGGACCAGAAGAGGAAGAGTCAGCTTATATATGAATATATATATATAGTGATTATTTCGCTAAAAATACCTTATAACATGAATTTTTCAGCTGACAAAGATGTTTTTTTGCGATATTTCTACATAACACAGCAGTGTTGATAGTAGAGTTTTCGCATAATCATCATATCATAATTACGGTCACTTGAGCCAGATTAATTTATGTCTCCCTCAGGATCACTTTTTAGATAACCTCTTCCACAAAGTTTTAAAACCATTTTTGTGAAATGAATGATTAGGCTAAGAGAAAAAAATAAATTAAAAAAATCCTGTACATGGATGTTTTCAGAGCCTGTTTCTTTTGGTGTGACACTCTTAGCTCAAACTGAAGAGTCTGGAAATTCTAAAAAGATATCTATCTGTATGTATGAGGCATAGAAATGATCTGGTCAGTTCATACATGCAGATATACAAATGAGCTGAACAAATCACATAAGAGGACACTCAGGAACCCGCAAATGAGTTGCAGTAAAATAAAAATATCTTCAGTTATTTGAAGTACAGATGGAAAGGAAAGTCATATACCTCTGTGGGGAATCAAACCACCAACCTCACACTTTTTGGGTGCGTAAGTGACCCGAGTAAGTAACATTAAGATACAGAGGACAGATAAAATAGAATCCTTTCTCAAGAACACTCATAGGCGTAAACTTGTATCCGTTCCACAGGCCCAAGCCCCTTCAATAGTTTTGAAGGACCGACTCCACCACCAAAAATTCACGTGGATACGTTTCCGACATTTGGCTCAGAAAAACAATTTTTATGATTAAAAAAAATTGTCCCAAAAAAAGTTAAGTAAAAAAAAATCTGCTCAAAATTTTATTTTAATACTTTTTTTAAATTGCAATAGACTTGTCCTTGGCTTTCTTTTTTTTTTGTAACAATTTATAGTATTTTTTTCATGGTCAACAATGACTCTATTTCTAATCATCATTCTCTCTCTGTGACAATCATAGCTACACGAAGGCATGCATCTCTGGATGGCATCTGGAGATGATATGGGGTTAAGGTGCTTTGGTCCTTTCTTGTTCCCGCTGTCAGAAAACTCAGAAGCATCTCTTCTTTTGTTTGAAACGTGACCCTTGGAGAAGGAGGCTTCCAGACGATGCAGGAGGAAAAGAACGGTTAAAAAATAGGCCAATAACCATTCAAACCAAAACAAGTACACTCCGAGAGCCATATTTTACTTATCGAGTTTGGGAGCCTGAGCCGAAACATTTTTGACAAAATACTATATGACTAATAGCACCGAGACAAATAAACAATAGCTAAATGGAAGGCAGTGTAACTTTGATATAACGATTGCGGACTAAGAAAAAATATTGTTGTAGAGAAATTATCATGTTATATCGAGAGGCAACATTATCATCACATGCCCTGAAATTTCTGTTGCTGTTGGCATATTTTCTGAATCGGTGTTGTTAGTACCACCAAAAAAATTCACTTTTGAGTATTTATAGAAATAATTTAATTGATTAATTAATAAATAAAATTCATTTGCATGTATTGCCCCCATAAACAGCTTAATCACAATATGCCGTGGCCTGGCCCTCATCCTGTAGCAGGGCGTGTAGGCTGGAATCTTTTGCGGGCCCATTATGGTGAATTTATAGCGCAAAAAAAAAAAAACCAAAAAATGATGCGAATCCTCCCAGGCCCCAATGGGAGCCATGATTGAACAAGGGAAAAATGAAAAATTTGCATTTGCCATCTATGCATTTTGAACTTTTTTCCCCTTTGAAACTATTGCTAGTCTTTAGCCGCCAATAAAGAGGCATTCCTGTAGAGCCCCCACACTCTACCTCTCTTTCTCTAAATTTTTGGTTGTGTGGAGGCTTTCTTGCTTTGCCCCAGGGATGCAGTGGGTGTATCAATAGGACAGGGGATGTGCTACTCGCCAGAGGCCAAGCCCCATAACTTCAAAGTAGAATAAGTGATTGATTGGGAATTCCCGATATTTATGACCTGCCGTAAAACCCCTAAAATTCTCTAGCAGTCCAATTATAATGAAGGAGGATGTAAGCATTAACCTGTTTTCAGAAATGAACAAAGTAATTGACATGTGATGGTAAATGACAGTGAAGTACCTGCTGAATATATTGTGTTTTGAATCGGTCATCAAGGTGCACATGACTGGTGATGTACCGTACAGTTTTCTTTTTTCTTTGCATGTAGTGAATTACGTTACGAGTCTCCGTTGTGATTTTTTTTCCAGTGTTGTATTGTTCATTTATTCAAATGATAGGTTCACAAATCGAAATTTTGTTTTGAATTTAGAGAAAAGTTTTCTAAGTTTAGAGTAGAAAAATTGCTTGAAATTTACACAATTTACATGAGCATCTATCCTGAATATACCTAAAAGAGTCTTTCGTCCAAAATTGAACACTCTCTTGCTCTTCAGCTGACTTTTATGGTGAGTAACACAATGTAGAATTTTTTAATACAATTATCTTTTTTCTAGCTAAGATTAAATGCAAAAATCAGTCATAAAATATAGTTTACACTAAATTATTAACAAAACATGTCATAAATAAGTGTTACGTCAATGTAAGTCAGTACAAATAAATTTAAATGTATGGCAAGACTTTCATTTCCCACTGTGAATGAAAACTGTAAGGTTCAGGAGAAAAAGTGCGAAGAAGGCCTTTGAGAAGCAGGAGTTGCGAGAGAAAGAAAATAGAACGAATTGAGACATTCGGATAAAAGTGAGATATAGTGTGAAAGTTTCTACCGGAGAGACATGACGGTTTCGTTGGGGATGTTGGATAATAAATGAAATAAAGTGTTGTTCTTTTTTTGGGAGTCTAGAACCCAGTTATTTTGTCCCTGAATTGTAGAAGTACAGCCAAGGACCTACGACCGAAGGGGGAAAGTTTACTGGCACAGTCTACAGGATAGGATCATGGCTTCAACGACTCAAGATTGTGAGCTGAATTAGAAGAAGAGTGTCCCAGCCACGGTGGAACCACCCCGGTTCGTATATTCGTATAGAAGGATAGCAGCAGCGTCGAGCTCCCAAGTTGTTTTTTTTTTTCATGAAGTCAACCAGACTACGGTGCTGAGAGGGGCAATCCTGCCAAGGGAAGAGAAGCAAGTATTGTGCTGCAGTATCAAGATTATAAATAAAAATGGGGTATTTGGCAAAAGGGAACAAGGAAGATCTGGAGACCATGGCCCCCATGGCCACCAACTTGGGGGTAGAAGTCCGACCGGAGTTCAACTTGATGCAATTAGTGAGTGCCATACAAGAAAGTGAAGTGTATAACGAAGCGACATGCAGAGAGATGCTGAAAACGATCATAGGCAATAGGAAAGAAAGAGAAGAGATGGAGGAACGGCATACAGAGATGGAGGAGAGGCGTAGAGATAGAGAGATGGAGATGGATGAGCGGCATACAGAGATGAAGGAGAGGCGTAGAGATAGAAAGATGGAGATGGAGGAGCGGAGTAGAGAAAAGGAGATGGAACATGAACTCGAAAGGCAGGGTCGAGACAGGAGCCAGAAGAGAGGAGGATAATCAGGATGGGTGCGGCAGAACCCCCAGCCGGGATTTCCAGAACATGATGCAAAAGTTTAAGATAGAAGAAGACCTAAGTCTGTAAGCAAGCTTGTCGCGTGGCACTGGCACAGGAAGATTGGTTAGCTGAGCTCTTGGGATTTCCCTACGAAATGAACCAGTTAATTGCCTGCAAGCCGGAAGAGCAAGTACAGGACTACACACACAATCAAGTTAAAGAATTGTGGAAGAAGAGATTCAAACTCATCCCAGAGAAGTTCCGGCAGATGTTTTCTTTGCACCACAAAAATCAAGAGGGCATCTGGTCCATCCATCACCTATTTTGATGGATGGACGGCGCCTTAGAGGGTCACGACGTTTGAGCAACTAAGAGATTTAACTCTTTAATGCCCAGATAGAAAACCTGGGAGGGTCGTGAAAATACCAAGTTTTTTGAGTTCGAAGTGGACTCGTCCAAATTTCGGCCACTTTCCCTCTCCCCATCCTTTCTCCATGAGTTTCTATTCACTGCAAACCCTTTCATTTCAATGGATTTTCAGGAGATAATTTGTCTACTGAAAATACCGCTTTCCTCACACTATTATCTCTTTGTAAAATGCACATTGAGTACCCTTATCTTTCTATAAATGAAGACTGGTATAAATGTGAGTGCAAGGAGATGTGATCCATACAGGTCTATTGTGTGAAAGGGTGTACTGGTCAGTAATCGCGTGTACAGCAGCAGTTTCGTCTGGTGTCCTGCAAGTAGTCATCTATCACCCTTAGCCTTACTATGATTTTGCCAACTGCTCGCTAATGTTGGTTTTTTATAGATATCGCACACACAAAAATTTTAATATTTTATTCTGCAAGACCGTAACTTTTGTGTTCAGCTTTTTTTTTTGTTTGTATGATAGATCAGAAAAAAAGGTAACCACAAATTAATGTGATGTTCATGGAATGTTTCATGAATGCCGGTATAAAAATGAAATAAATAAATTCTATTGCAATTCATTAAACGCAAATGGTGTTCACTGTTACATCATACCATGCCCCAAAACTTCAACAATTGCGACAGAGGTAATTTTTTGAGAAAAAAAGTATATAGTGAGTCTTGATTTTTTGGATCAACCCTTTCAAAAGCAGGCTTTTGTTTTGTACTCATACAGAATAATACGTAAGAAGGGAAAAAAAGGGGATGGGGGAAGAGTTGTATCGCCTTTGCATACTTTTAATGACACGATGGGTGGGTGGAGGATTGAATAATTATTTCAGAGCAACCAATGCACCAAAATATGAAACTTGAAAATAAAATTATTCGAATTTGAGAAAATATTGGATTCAACATTAGCTAAGGGTGGAACACGAGTACTTTTTCATTCACTTCCAAAAAAATCAAATACTTCCGATAGAGCCAACGACAGTGGCGTATTTACAGAGGACTAAGTGGCCTATGACCCAGGGATGGCATATCCAATATTTTGGTGATCAAGAACAATAATGTTATAATGGCAACATTTGAATAGCCCATAGGTGGCAAAGCCACAAGGGAACAGGCAATAGCATCAAACATTTCTGTTACCTAAGCTCACTCACACGCACAGATTGATTTTTAATCTAACTATGTTGACACCTTTTTCGCCATAGCATCAATTTTACCATAACCACTACACTGGGTTTTTTTATATTCTATAGATTGGGGGAGGAGGGTTTCAAACCACTGAAGTGGCTTTCCTGAGCTTCCACAAATACTTTGCGCATTTCTGAGCTTCTGTACTTCTCAGCAAAACGGTAGGAGGGGGGGGGGGAGTTATTGCATATTTAAGTCATTAATTCCATTGTTCAATCAATTTTACCGCACTTCTGAAATACTAGTCCCCCCTCCCCCAACCATTTTTTTTTTTACTTCTGCCCTGCCTCTGAGAAATGCTTTATTTCTATCAGTACAGTACGTGGGAAAAAAAAATCTTATTAGAAAGCAATTTTAACAATTTTGTAGATTCGAAGGGTCTATTTTTCCAGGGCATTTCAAAGAGTGAGAAATAAGAAGGTCAGTCAAGCGTAGGTCAAGGTTCTTGATTATTGAACTTAGAATCACAGGGATTTTTTTGTTGGCATCAGGAGAGACAGGGCAACAACTTTCTAATTGGGTTTTGGAGCTCTCGGGTGCTCTGTAAAAAGCTAATTTTTTTTCCACATTTATAACTATACAACCAATAAGACCGTAGAAAAAGACGAGATCGGCAAACTAGAAAAAAATTGAGAGCGACGAAACAACCAAAGAATTCACGTTTTTATGCAAATGGAATGAGAGCTAAAAGCGAAAGAGATGACTGAAGACGCTGTCCAAATTCTTCTGCTATTGTTGCAAGCGTCCATGTATTTAGGTAGCATATGCCAAGCCAATTTTTCTTGGAATTCACCTATCTCCTTATACGTATGTCTATTATTCACTTTGTGTAAATGAATTCTTCAGTCAAGTGGACCAGAGGTTCGAAATGTGAGGGACAAGTGTTTATCAACATCTATTCTCGTGTTCTTATCACTAATTTTAAGCTGAGCAAGGTGCGGAAACCAGAACTTTCTAAAAGTACTAAATCCACAAAAATAGCATATAATCTTTTTTTCAGTTTTACTGATTTTTATTTCATTTTTTGGGAAAAACTTTTCATTTTCTTGGTGTGTGTGTGTTTTGCTAAAAAAACGCAAACATACACAAACAGCGAAAAAAAATTACAAAACGCTCCAAACTTCAGTAGTTGAAGAAATCATTTGAAATTTTACGAAAGTTAATAAACAATGAACAACAATGATATATTTGTTTAATTTTTTATTCGATATTGATTCCTTCGGTTTCTAATGGTACTGATATATAATAGCTATATCTAAATCTACACATATATCAAGTAGAGAAAAATTACCTTTAGAGTGAGACAAAATATACCATGGGAAAACCAGACTAACCTAAGTTCTCTCATTATTTTCGGCCAAACTAAGTTGGTTTCCCTTTGGTATATCATATATAACGAGTGTTTCGTAAAAAAAAATGCCCAAAGAAATAAAATTGTGAGGTCTATTTTAGGAAGATAGTAACTGAAATATGAATCAGCAAGACGGCAATGTTTAGAAATAAAAACTGATGCCTCGTGAAATAATTATTACAACATCTAGACCAGTGTTTCTAAACCTTGATGTTGCAGGGGCGTGGACCCCCTGTAGTGAAAAACAGTGCTCTCCAGACCTTTGTAGTAGAGAACAGTGCTCTGCAAACACGCTGTAGCGTCAAAGGTCAATTTCGATACCATCCTCCCATAAAAGAGGCAAAATGTTTTTTTTTAATAATTTGCATTACATGAAAATTGAATAATTGCAATCTTACAGTACAAAATGTGTCATTCATTGCAATGGCAGTAAATGAAAATTGAAAATGATCCCGCGGACCCCTTGCAAAGTACTCACGGACCCCTGCGGACCACGGGTTGGAAAACATCGATTTTGACTATAAAACATCATGAAACAAAAGCATACTTTTTAATGACCCCCCACTTATTTATAAGAAAAGTCATGAAGATATCTATAATAGAATTTTAAATTTTCCGCAGCTAAATTGACCAAGTCTGAAAAAAATAGAGATCATGGCTCCTATATCCCATGCCCAAGTCTGAGATTTTTTTCTTGCACCCTTCTATAGTAAATTTATGGTGTAAAAAATAGAAATAATAAAAGATTAATTCGAGGAAACACTTTGAGCAAATGACATTTTGTTAACGAGGGTATTTGCATCGATTGTAACAAAGTGATTGTAAACAATATTCAATTAATTTAGTTTATTATATTTCCACTAGTCTACAATTCTTCGATCAGAGAAATGATAGCAAGTAAAGTTTTTCACGCCGTGCTGAATAAATTGAGCCCAGTTAGTACGGTGTCATGATGAATCTGAGTGGTTTATTAGTGTTATAAACGCTAATGATATAAAAAAAAATTGAAATGCACGTATTTATGAAGGCGGATTAGCGTGGGGACTCTGAATCAAGACACATAATTTCGCACAAACAGTGCATCATTGAAGGTGGGCCCAGGTGAATTTGGGGGACCTCTGCGAGCAGTACAGTCATTGCATTTCTTGCACTATTTTTTCACATCAGACCTGGACTCGTCCAAGTAGAATCGTTCACTGACCTTCTGGAAAGTCTTAATTATGCCGAAATGTCCACTGGTCGGCTCCTGTGCAACTCGTTCAAGACCTTTTTCACACGGCCTCTGGGTAGGATGTGTTGCCATCTGAACATTTTCCCGTCCTCTGACTCTCATTTGCGGTACAGCATGCCATCTCTCATCTCCAGAGAGACCTATAGCACCCATTATCTTCTGATCTTCGGACTGGAAGAGACAATGTTTTGCCACATTGGTTTGTTTTCGACAGATTCCTTCAAGTCCTCTTGCTGAAGTAGGCAATGACGTGTTTTTGCCATCCACTTCTTGCGATAGAACAGCTCTAATCCCATTGTTACTTACATTGGTGTCGAGGATAAATTCTCTCTGCTCGTGAGAATACCAATATTGGAGCTGATGTTAGAGCTTGTTTCAGAGACGTAAAAGCCCTTTCGCATTCGTCAGTCCACAGAAATTTTTGCTTCGCTCCAGTGAGACAGTGGAGGGGTCTCGCTATCTTAGAGAAGCCTTCGACGAATTCCCAGCAATATGTGCAAAGTCCCAGGAAGCTCTGAAGTTCATGCACATTCTCTGGTCACTTCCAGTCTTTTACGGCTTTGGTCTTCTCAGGATCTGTCCTTATTCCTTCTCAAGAGATGACGTGACCCAAATAGGTGACTTTGTGTCTAAACAGACGGCACTTTGTCGAGCTCAATTTCAAGTTAGCATCTCTCAACTTCTGAAGTACCTTGCTCAAATTTTCTAGATGTTCCGAGAATGTCCTTCCCACAATTATTATTTCGCCCAAGTACACGAGACACGATTTGTAAGACAGTCCATGTAAAACTATCTGCATCAGTTGTTCGGAAGTAGCTGAAGCATTGCACAAGCTGAATGCCATGACTTTGAACTGCCACAGTCCTTGTCCGATCGTGAAGGTCGTCTTTTCTCAATTGTCCGGATATATTTCCACTTGCTAATATACACTCTTCAGGTCTAGGGTAGAAAACCACTGATGTCCAAAAAGCGTGTCAAGAGTGTCGTCGATTCTTGGCAGCTGATAACTATCTTTCTTAGTGACGTTGTTTGATCTTTTGTAGTCAACACAGAATCAGGTGAAACAATCTTTCTTCATCACCAGCATGATCGGCGAAGCCCAAGGACTCGTTGATGGCTCGATGATGTTGTTGACTTGCATTTCCTGTAGCAGTTTACCAACTTCTTCTTGCTGGGCAAATGGAAGTCTTCTAGGATGTTGTTTAATTGGTGAATGGTCCCGGTGTCGATGTGATGTTGCGTCACGTTGGTTTGGTCACATTAGCTGATGACATAGAGAAAACATCTCTGAATTTTTTGAATGTCAATTGAGCATGTCTTTTCTGGTCAGAATCCAGCTGGGCACATCCTATCAGGCTCTCAAACAAACTTCCGGAATCCTTTGGTTGGTTTCCCGACGAATCACAAACCACACACGCAACTGGAACACATGTACTGATCTCTTAACCCTTCTGAACCTCCTTTGACTTGTCGCTGATGTTGACTAATCTCACAGGAATTTACAATGGTAATTTATTTTCATTTACAATAATAACCCCAGAAGGCGTGAAATGCACTCAAAATGCAAAATACTGGAGGAAAATAAAAATAATAGTCAGAATGGGAAGCACTTTGCATACGGAGTCAAATCGAAATCCTCATAGGAGGCGCATACAAGTCCTGATTGAAGACTGTTCCATATTCTCACAGCACGGAATCTATATCCGTGGATAAAGCAATCTCTTCTGGCCGTTGGTATTCTTATTTGGAAGCGATGCCTATGTAAGTTAACTCGCCTGTCCATGATCTCAAAGAAAGGTTCTCTCAATGGTAGATAAACAATTTGGTAAACTAGTTTGTAATACATCTTCAGATCTGCAGCAATTCTGCAACATTCCAACGAGTGTAAACCCAGAAATTGAAGTCTCTGGCAATAAGACAGACCGCTCATGCCAGGTATTCGTTTAGTAAATGACCTCTATGGCTTTTCTAGGAGCTTTATGTCCTTGATTTTGTAAGGGCTCCATACTTGCGAACAGAACTCCAGAGTCGGGCGAACGTACACACAGAAAGCATATGACAATGTATGCACATCACACTTACAGTATGCCATACATAACATATATGAAATTCTATTAGCTTTGTATTGTAGACTATGCCATGATAATGAACAGTGAAATTCAGAATGCGGCTCATTGCAATACCTAAATCCACGCATGTATCCAATTGCTGCAACGTTTCATTACCTAGTTGATAATATTCAGGATCGGTGCATCTACCTAAATGCATTGATCCACTTTTTGATGATGAAATAGGTAGTTTATACTGGAAAAGTTATTGGCATGCAATTCTTAGGCCCCTAGTGTTTTCCACTGGAGAGAATAACTTCACGTCATCAGCGAATTACACTAGAGAGATCTGTGGCACAGCCTGAGTAATATAAGTGTACAAAGTAAATAAGACCAGGCCTAATACCGATCCCTGGACGACTCCGCTTGGCACCTGACATTCTCTAGACATCACGCTGACTACGTGAACCTAATGAACTCTATCTGATAGCAGTTCTTAAATTATTCTTGCAACTTTATCTGGAACCCCCATGCAAGCTAGCTTCCTCAGTAGTAGCAATCTGTCAACTTTATCAAATGCCGTTTGTAAATTGACATAAATTACATCAATCTCTTGTCCAGAGTCTATAGCACTCTCCCATATATCATGCCAAATCAACTGCTGTGCTGGTAAGGAGCGGCCAGGAATGAAGCCAAACTGAACTGAGGGGATTAAGCCCATCTCGTCGGCAAATGGAAGTAACTGATTGACGATGCATCTCTCGAAAATTTTGCAGGATATATCAGTTAACGATACCGGGCGATAATTTATCCTGGAGCCTTTATTCTTATAAATTGGACTAATAACTGCAGTTTTCCAAGAGCATGGAATAGATCCGTAGTCATAGAAGGATTCAAAGATGGAGCTAAGCAGAGAAGATATCGGGTCTGAAAGGCGTTTGTAGAAACAACTAGGTACTCTGTCAGGACCAGGAGATGATCGACCAGGAAGAGATGCAATAATGGCTTTTATCATCTGAGTGTTGAACATTTCACAAAAGAAGAGATGATCATCCATAAGGCCATGATAATCATGGTCATAACTGAAATTATATGAACAAGAAAATATGTCCGCAAAAACGTTTGCTTTCTCATAATCTTCTGTTATCGTGGTACCATTCACAGATAGCATAGCTGCCAACTTTTAAAAATGAAAATTCTGGAGATTTTCGCGCAAACCTGTATTTTATGCTAAAACCACTTCCTAATAAATACAATAGGGATTTTTCCCAATAAATAGGGATTTTCCAAACAAAAGTTAAAGCATAGGGAATAAAATCCCTACTCAAAAAGTGAAGTAAAATTAAAACAGGGATTTCACACACATGGAAGTTAAACCCTTGGGAATAAAATTCCTAAGCGAAAAACAAGTGAAATTGGAGGCCAAAACTTCAATGATGTAAAAATAAATATTGTGTTCAATCAGAAACGATGTGAACAAACATTCTGTGCGAATGACCACAAAATCATTGGAAGATGAAGGGAAAAAGCGTAAATTTTTGAAGAACACTGACTTTTTGTGACGCTTGATGTTTTTTTTTTCATTTCACGAGTGATGATGGCAGTCTCCATGACCGATGTTTATGTCCGTAACACAACTTGTACAAAAAGAAAAAGTCTGCCCTCTTCTGGAACGTTTGATGAAAGGAAATTAATCGGAATAAGTATCTTTAAAATTGATTAAATATGTTTTTGCTCATCAGTATTCATGTTTTGTTATATCGCACGTACGTAACTTCAACAAAAGAAATTTTTACCATATGTGCATCACTATAATCTTCAATTATTATCCAGGACTATTTTGGCTGTAAGCCATTTTCCTGTGCGATAAGACAAACAACTTTCTTGTTACCATCAGAGGGTTTGTAAAACTTCCTTAAAAAGGGAATTTCCCCATTTACAACGTGTGATGTCATTTTGAAAAGGAAAAGAAGAGGCTTCGTGCCCCAGGAGAAATTCCTTAGGGATTGTTTTCATAAGTGGGGATTTTTTTAATGAAGTAGGGAATTTTTACAGACAATTAGGGATTTTGGTGATTTTTGTAAAAATTCGGGAGATTTAAAGAACTTTACGGGAGGTCGAGCGATGAATCTAAAATTCGGGAGACTTGGCAGCTATGAGATAGCGTAGATATGTCCCGGGATACACAAAGTCTGCTGCGGACATCTCTGTGGAAAAAGTTCCGACCTTGATTTTTAGAGAGATTGAAGAGATGTAAATTCTCTTTCTCTTGGACGTAATTTGCATAGTTCCTAGCCATGACCTTGTGGCCCCCTGTTCTTAGTCATGTTCTTTAGTGGTTTGACTAGGTATTGATCTATATTGATGCCAAGCATGCAATTTCCTATTGTTTAGCATTCGTAAAACCCTATCTTTTTTTCTAAATCTCATTTGACAGGGAACATGTTCACGAGACAGCAGAAATAGAGCTGGCAAAGCATCCGCAGCTGAGATAGTTCCAGCCAGTACTTAGTTCTGCAGATCTTTTACAATAGTTGATAATCATGGATAATCTGCACTGTAATAGTTTAGTGTTGATTGACAATCTAATCCTGTTGTAATATGCAATGAGAAGTGTATCTGCAAGTGCGGTGGATTATCATTGTTGCAGAAGGATGGAAGTGCATATATGTCATAGACCACTGAAGGATCGGTAGCAAACAGAAGATCTAAGAAGTTCCCCTTTCGTGGGAAAATCGATCAACTGAACAAGGCCTAGTTCTGCTAATATTGACAAGAATTGTGACTCCAATTCAGACGAGAATCTCCCGTTTATCCAATCAATTCCATGCATGTTGAAGTCCCCAACCAAAATCACCGGAAAGTACGTGGAGCACACAGTAATGCCTTAGTTCTCTCCAAAACTCAGACCAATGATCCAAATTACATGCTTTATTTGGTGGAACATACGCTGTAATAAGCCTGCACTTCCTATTTCCACTTTTTTATATTCACTGATATTATCTCAACATCTTAATTTCCATTATGCACATTCAGCAGCTTAGGTTTCAGGCTGCTTCGAATAATAATGCATACACCTCCTCCTGCAGTAGTTTCTCTGTTGTATCGGAAAATATCGTATCCTGGTAGACATATCAATGAAGATGAGACTGACTGATGCAACCAAGTCTCTGCTATACACAGAATGTCGACCTCGTATGACTGAATGCAGCAACGCAAACCATCAATTTTATTCACAATACTTCTGGGGTTCATGAATATACCTGTAACTCTTGATTTAGAAACAGATGCATGTTCATTTGTTGAAGAAATTGGCGATGATTCTTGTCTGTACAGTCATTGTTGATTAGAGGTCTTACCGACCGATGGTTCCGTTATAGTACAAACTCCAGCCGGATCCTCCAGAAGATATCTGGGAATACCCAAAAACTCTCTGATGTGTATACCAGATGGCCAGTGGAATAAATCACTCAATGAATCCCAATTACTATCGACAGTGGTTAGTACAAAAAATTCATAGATGTTTGAGTTCCTTGTACTCAGCTTAACGCAGTCGTACTCGAGTTGCGTGTTCGGCAGTATGCGACGTACGTACGAGATAGATATCTCTGGAACAAATCTGTTCACCAGCAACCGACGTCTGCGAACCATTTGCACTACACGCACCTGCGACGTCCTTTGATGAATCCAGAGCAGCGGCAATCAACAGGATGTTCTTGTTATCGCTGGGAAAATTTACCAGACCGAGCTGAAAATCCCTGGCCTCTCCAGTTGAGTGATGGATGATGCTCTCAGCTTTTGGTGGAATTATGAAGTCTCAGGCTGCCAATATCTTTCTGAGAACGATCTCTTCATTATCACATCCAAATAGCATGACATACCCTTTTGGCATATGCAGCTTGTGATTTTTCGAGTCAGGGGAGATGATATATTTCCTGTGAAAGGCCAATCCAATGATGCATGGGTCCTGAATGTCTGCCACGAAGACGGTGTGACAATAGGGGACTGTAGCGAATTTCACCGAAGCTTCCATCTTCCCATGCACAGTCATCTTGTTTCCGGTAACTGTCTGTACTCAGTGAAAAGGTGGAACATACAGGAGTCATTGTCAGAATTTATGAGCCAAATCAGTCCGGATGATGCTTTACATTTGCTCCATCCGGCAAGAAAATCCATCAATTTCACCTTCCACGTACATTCCATGGTCTCCACCATGGCCCCCACAAGGGATGAGCTGGCAAGGCTCCAGTCCTGGGGCCTGGGATAATTTTCATTATTTTTTTTTGTTTTTTGCACTATAAATCAACCATAAAGGGGGCCTGTGAAAGTCTGCTCGGGGCGCCCACAGAAGATCCCAGCCTAGGGGCCCTACTCTAGGATGTGGGGGCCATGGTCTTCACCAATCCGCTGTGAGATATGATACATATGTGATGGGGCATCTCCTAGTTGCAGTGACCTCCGCCTCACCAAATGGCTGCTTTTCAGTTTAACAGCTTGGAACTTTGGGAGGTGTCCCCCCTCTGAGGTCTTTCAAGTATTACGTCAGCATCGGGGGGGGGGGGGGGGGTGTTCAGATTTGCTGACTTTTGATGACGAGGGGGGAGGGGGGTCAAAAATGGCTAAAAATCTGCTTACGTAATACTTGAATGGTCCCTCTCTTGGGAACTGTCAAGGGGCAGGATCTTCGTACGTGGCCACCTCATTGCAACTCCAGCATAACAAGGGCCTATCTTTCCCATTTTCCCAGTCATTCCTGGCACTTTTCAGGCGTTCTTTCAACTCTCTGATGATGTCCAACGTAGTGTCCTCTACAACAGCACAGCGGACTACTCGTCGCTCTCTCCTCGAAGCTTGATGGGCTGCTTCACACTTCATAGTGTCAACCAGGGCACTCTTCATGTCCTCGTATTCACTTAGACGCAACGCCTGCTGGATGGCAGTGGCGTTGACGGAGTCTGTGAAGCACTGCAGGGTCAGTCCATTTCTGATGTCCGGTGGGCAATTGGGATACGGCAACTGCAATAGCCTTTTAATGTCCATAGCCAGTTCCTCCAACGTTTCACCAGACTTCTGCTGCTTGGTCATAAGTTGCAGCAGGTGGAAGTCCTTGAGATAATATTCTTTGAACCTTAGCTCAAGTGCATTCATCAGGGCTGGATAGCTGGAACGGCCCTTGATGACAAGCATTTGAAGCATTTCTGCAGCTTCCCCTTGGAGTGCGGTGGCTAGGTGGAAAGCCTTAAGAACACAGTCCTATTCTTTGCATCTTTGCAAAGGCGATAATCTCTAACTGGGTCCTGAAGATCGACCACAATGTCCTTCCATCATCTGTCGAGGGCTTCATGTTCTGCCGACTGACATCAGCTATGGTTCAGGACCTGGTGAGCATCCATGGAAAACGGAGGCTCTTGAATTTTCTTTTCTAGCTCTTTCATCTTCTGTGAGAGCTTCTCGTCAGTCGCAATCACTCATTCCATGACAGAGTTAATTTCCTTGGTGAGTTCCTTTTTTTATGGCATCTACCATTCCTTTCACTCTAATTTCACCAGTGGCGATTTCTTCCTTCACACCGGCAAGAACGGAGGTGATGTCTCGCTTAATGGTGGCAACATCATCCTTGAATTCAACGATGGAGTTGGTTACATCCCTTTTGACTTCAGTGATAGAGGCGGTGATATCATCCTTGACAGCTGCACTCGTGGCATCTTGTCATTTACGGCAGATTTGTTCATCTCTTCCACGATGTCTAATTTCATCTGCTCCATAACAGTAATCAACTGGTTCAGCTGGTCTCACATCTTGTCCATCTCCATCCCGCTTGCACCATTCAAGTCCTTGAATTATCCCACTTCTGACACCAAATTGTTCCAGATAATTTCTCACAAGTCCTTGAAAGATCAGAGGGTGAGAAATAATTTTCAGGAAGTCACAGATTTATTTCCCGAAAACTGCTATTTAAAACTATTCACAATCTTGCATTGAGGATAAAGTCTCAACAACACTGACTCCTCTCTCTATTCCTCACATCGTTTTTAAAGACACATCTAAATTTTCAGAAATTCCACAGTAGTACCAATCTGGTAGCACCACCATCTGGAGGTCACATGAGACGTTCCGTATCAATCTAAAAGATTTGAGTGTTTATCTTTACACTTCCGGTTTGGCAACAGGAAATTACGGTCCCATGGGGTTGATTGCGTAAAAATTGTGCTACCAATATTTTTCGTATATGTATATATATAACAATATTTTCTCCGGATACTTTCAGCATGCTTAATTAGAAAGCTATTTTGAAAAAACTGTGATAAAACTAAGTAAATACAATGTGTTTGATGAAGAGTAATCACTAATTAACGCAGATTAATCAGCAATGATTTACAATATACAACATTATTATAACTAAAGTTTCAATTTTAAAACACTGTGAAAAAGAACGACAAGTCAGAATGACTTGAAAATTTCCGTGAATATCTCTAAAGCAATGGAATTTTGTATGGCGAAGGGGAAAGAAATTGAAAAATTTAAAATAGACACTATCTTCATAGCCCCCACAAGGGGTGGGCTGACAAGGCTCCATCCCTGGGGCCTGGGACGATTTTCAACATTTTTTTACTTTTTCACGATATAAATTTATCATAAAGGGGCCCGTGAAAGTGTGGTTGGAGAGGGGGACAGAATGGAAACAATAGCCACAGCCAGTCAGGGCAAAATAACTTAATTAGTATTGCACGATTTCATAATTCATAGAAACATCACAACAAACAAATACAACTTACTCAAGAAATGTTAAATATGTGGTGAACACTGTATTCTGGTCAAGAAGTAGAACTACAAAAATGCTTGTTCATCAACAGATCAGAGTATGCCATGGTAACGATGTAAATATGTTTTCAATTCACTGTATGCAATCTGACCACTGTACATAACATTTTGAGGCACCCTTCCTCCAAAGCCATAAGTTGCAAGGATTAAGTTCAGGTGTCATGTAATCCTGTTATTCCCGAAATTGTTCTTCAGCTTGTGCTGCCATTTGCATCTTGATAAAAGTTGTGCTATCCATACACTGATGTTGAAGAGTCGAAATTATGTGGTTGCAAAAAAATTGATTATACTGCTGGCCAAGTACAACATTATCCACTTGTACACATTTGTAAGGTTTTTTCTTTTGCCAAAGAAAATTCCATTGCTTCATGAGTATCTATGCAAATTTCCAAGTCATTCTGACCAGTAGTTCATATTGTATAGTGATTTGGAATCAGAATTTCAATTATAATCATCCTGTATATAGCTGATTATTTTTCATACATCGCTTACTACAGTCCAGTAGAACCTTGATTAACTGGGGGTAATGGTGAAAGGATTGTTGAACATTAAGCGTGGTGGGGATATACAGTCAGGGCCGGATTAAAACGTTTGAAGGCCCTAAGCACTTGAAAGGTTTTGGTGCCCCCCCCCCCCGCCCCATATCTAAAAGTATATATTACCCAATATCAAATCTATAAAAGAAAAAACATAAAATAAAATTTTATACTTCAGAAGTAAAGCTAATGTAGGGCAGCATTATGATTAGAATATTTTTAAACATAATATATAATACATAATTTTTTTTTTTTTATGGGGAAAAAATGGGGGGGAGGAGAAACTTTCAACTTGCAAAGCATTGATATCTCTTGGATCATTTTTGTTTATTATTGGGACATCTTTGAAAGTTTTTGGAATTTTTCTTTCGCATTTCCCAAAAAAACAGGCCTTAGATTTTTAGACTTTTTTCAAAATATTTTAAAGCATTAAAAGATATTTTCTCCCATCGACTGCTTGTTAGGATTTCACAAAGTGGCTTCAAACGCAACCACTAAATCTTGGTATAGCCAATATTACATTATTTTTGGTGAACCATTGGATACCTGTGCTTTCAGATGCATTTTCGAGTTGCAATCTGTTAGCATTTCTTTTACTTCTATGGTAGATTGAACTAAATCGTCTTCATACCTATATTGTAGGAGTTCTAGATCGAACCACAAAAAGGTGGCTCTAGACTGAGTAGCTTATGCATAGGCAAAAAAAATTTTTTTTTTATGTTTTTATATAGAATTTCAAACTATGAGAGTAAGACTATTCGCAGAGAAACCCATGATTTTTTTTTAACGGGATCCTCACACACTATCAAGAGATCCATAAGATCTGTCTAAGAAATTTTTTATTAGACATGGAAGAACCAGGATTCGAACCCAGATTGGCACAATCAGAGGCTAGCTTTCTAACCACTGGACTGCCAGGCAACAATTTTTGACGCATTTCATCTGTCTGGGAACACAGCAGCGAGTTTTCTGGATTATTTTACTGGTGTGACGTATATGCCAGAGAAGTGCCAAAATTGTCTCTTGCACAGGAAATAGTAATTAACTATAAGATAAACCCCCTAAAACCATGTAGACGATCCGTTAATGACTCAAAGATTTGAGCATTTTTAAGTTCACGTTTTTATTCTGTAGAATTTGGCTTTCTCTTAAATTTGTCATTTTTGTATCGTATGGTATTTATCATATCGGTTGGGAGTGATAATGATTTGTTTTATTAACTCGTGGGTCTCACCCGGACACAACCCGAGGACCTCGTGACAAGTAGATCTGTTTGCAATTTGCAGGAGTTAGTACGCAAATTGGTAGGCAGCTTTTTTAGCTGGTAGAGAGGGCCACTTCAGAAAAATCAGTTTGGCAAAGGGCCTCCATGATGCTGTTGAAATAGCTCAAGCTATCTTTATAAAAACTGCACAAAATCTCATTCCAAAAACAGCATTAATGTGATCTCTAGTTAAAATTTTAGGATTCTCTGCCGGATGCTTGATGTGGAAAAAAATACATTTAAAAAATATTTCAACAACTTTTTGTGGTCTCTTTTCTCTTGATACCCTAAGCACATGCTTATTTTGCCTAATGGTTAATCCGGCCCTGTATACAGTATGAGATGTGCGGCTTCTTATAGAAAGAAAATTAAAATGTCTGTAAGGTAATGGAACTACTGTCAAATCCCATTACAACAAACTCCAAGAGACCAAATAAATCACTTTGTTATAACAAAATTTTGTTATAAAGGAATTCCAGGTTTTTGCATTGTTTTCATGTAAACTTATCTGGGGATTTTATATAGAAAAGTTTTAATTTAAAAAGTTTTTTGCTATAATGGTATTCATTAAAACAGGATTTGAATGAACTAGTGTACATTGGTTTTTGCCCTTCAGGAGCAGCTCGTGCCTTTATTGGATTATAAGACTAAATGTTTGTGCCCCTAGCATGATCATGGTGAAGTCACTACTGTTTCTTTGTGAAGGGGGAAAAAAGCCTGTGAGATATGATACCACTACATTCAGATGTCGATTCAATCATGAATTTGCTAAAGATAGAGCATCGGAATGTAGGCCAAGGTTGAAAAATGTAAGAATGAGAAATTTTGGTACTGTATACAACTTTAAATAACTAAGATACTATATTCTCTTAAAACCCTGAGAAATGTTTCTATATAAATAATTTTAGTTTTTGTTTTTTTTTTGAAGAAATATTATTGAAAGAGAAAAAAAAAAATATTCTTTTCAAAATCTTTAACTGATTTAATTAAGTGGTTACAATATCTTCATTATCACAATATCTTTTAATTTTCCATGCATTTTACAAAGGTACACAATTCGGTGCCAAGGGTATAAGAGGTTATATGAAAAAATACACACATATATTCAGGCATCTTTTATGAGGTTTTTTTGGGAAAACCATTTATAACATTTAAAGATGTACCCCAAGAATAGAAAATGTGGTAAGAATGAAAAATTTTGGTTAATAATGAACCAATGTGATATTTTTCATGAGAAATAAATAATATTAAGGCCACTTGTGTTTGTTTTTAGTTTGTTAAACCACTTGGTTAAAATCTAGATTAAAACAACCCTGTAACTGGATGGCAATGCTAAAGGTGCATTTTCAAAAGAAATGCTTAATGCATTATGATAAAAAAAACTATGGGTACTTTAGAAATTACAAAATACTGTTTTAATGAATTGGGTTTTGAATATTTTAACTGGAAAAATATATCCAAACAAATAATTTAGAAGCCAGGTTTAAGAAATATAGACAGGTGTTAACAATATTTCTTTGAGGAAAGTTTTAGAATGAGAGAAATAAAAAGTCTGTGGAGTTTTTCTAACATATTTCTGAAGAACCTTCAAATAAAAATGAACTTTTAAAAAGGAAAATTATAAGTACAGTATACTATCGGTAACTCGACACCCCAAAAGTATCGACAAACATGTCGACTTAAGCAGATGTCGAGTTAGTGGGGTTTTACTCTAAATGTTTGTCCGATCGTTTTTGTGTAAGTAATTATATACTTATACTTTCTAACAATTGTATTAAATAAAATGTTAATCTTCATTCATTTTAATTCGGGGTAGTTTCAAAATAGAATTAAAATGTATAATAAACTTTATGAAAAATAATCAAATATATTTGATGTTTTTCTTTCCAAAGAGAAAATTTTTTTCTACACTATTCACAGTTTATACCGCGATTGTTCTGCTTTTTCCTGACTGTGTAGGAAGTGACGTATCACATCTAGAGTTTTTAGCGCATCATGGAGAGATGGTGCAGATAATTTTTCCATCTGAACTTTCTGTGGTGTGTGTGTGTGATTCTATTTCTTCGAAACATGAAGCACTTGCCTTTTTTTGGGTGATTGATTCTAGAATATTGTCGTCTGCAAAAAGTCCTGAAGTTACAAGATCAGAGTCAATACTCACAAATTCATCGTCGATACAATCACTCATACTGCTAATTATGCTTTCTTCACACTTAATCTGGGAGGAATCTTCAGGAGAAATAATCTTTTTATTTTAATTAATTTTCTTCGGAGAAATAATCATTCTCCAAAGACTCGGAACAAAAACCAAAATGACGGAAGCAGTTCCGAATCGTGGCACTCGTGCTTGAGTTCCATGCAGAATCAATCATTTCAACTGCATCTAAAACAGAAATTTTTGCGTCCATTCTAACATCCACAAATTCACAAATTTTTTGTCTAATTTTCTGTAAAAAGTTTTCATACTTCTGATAATTCCTAACTTCCTTGATTGAGACTTTTTGCAAAATCGTTTGCTTTCTCTTGAATTATTGGTCCTTATAATGGGATTGAGTGATTTGAACCACAAAAGAGTTGCTTCCTCTACATCGCTGAATTCTGATTTCTTATGCGTTTTCTGCTAGGTTTATAAGAAGATTCACATAAATGCTGAAAAAAAAATTCCCCTCATTTTTAGCAAATGTTGAAATGGGTTCCATGCAACTCCATATTCTTCAGCAAGTTCACTCTGAGTTTTTCCCGATTCCAGTTTTTTGAAAATTTCAACTTGATTTTACAACCTGATTTTTTAAAGTTAAACTCTGAAGTAAGCATGGAGCCATTGCATTCACGGTCGTCAATATTCACAATGATAACCAAATGACATATTCAGCGTCTAACCAGGCTTCAGCTCTTTTTCTCTTTTTCTTTTACTCCTTTTCCAAGAAATCATAAAACCAAGTTCCTCCGAAAACATTGTCCGCAACAGCCAATATCAAAACTCACAATAGATAAGATTTTTATCCCTATTAGATGTTGACAATTTCAACATCCAATAGGGATCATACCCCACTTTAAGGATCATCGACACTCCTTTTGGCCATGAAAAGAAAGGCCTGTCTTGGAAACGCCACTAAAATGATAGGCTGGCCAAGATGCTTCAAACATTCATTCTTCACATGCCCCCCCCATAGCACAAAGAAGAGACCCATCATATAGAACAAAGAAGCAAAGGATTATCGAAGTACCCACGGACAACATAAAAAAATTCTTAGAATAGTAAAACACGGGCAATTGTAAAAACCAGCCGTAGTAAAGGGACAAAAGTCGTAGTCGACTTAAGCGGAGTTAAGCCGAACATATGTCGAGTTAGAGAGGTTTTCCTACATTGAAATTAGCATTGTGCCAACCATGGGAATAATAGATGTCAAGTTTTCCGGAGTGTCGAGTTATCCACGTGTCGAGTTACTGAGAGTCTACTGTAGTAAAACATGATTTTATTCAAAGAAGTGGGTGACATTTTCAAAAAAAGTAACTCTTTCTGTAAATAAATTTTTATTGCTTGAATCACATCTTATAATTTATCATAATTTTCATAGAATGTTATGCATTTGTTTATGAATGAGAATCACGTTCTGAACATGTTCCGTAGAGTTTAAATTATAATTTTCAAATGATGGAGAATTCTGGAAGGATAAAGGCAAAGTATATTTGTTTTTTCATTTGATGACTTTTTTTCCTTTTATGATAAGGAAACATATGTAAAGTTTTCATAATAAATCTACATACATAATTTTTTTGTTTATAAATGATCTGAACTACCAGACAGATACCCATGTAAATATTCCTTACGGAACCTCTAAAGTAAAGAGTATCTGTTGGAAAAGTAACAACACCCTCCCCAGCCCATAAAATCTATCCATCCCACCTGATCAAATATGAGAACACTTTTCAAAGTACATATAGGGTAAAAAAAATGAAAATATATAAATGACTGGAATTATATAGAGTGAATATTGCATGTCTGTTTTAACGAAAAATAAAAATTATACAATTAAATCGGTCTCAATTGTCTTTTGTTATTCAAAATGGATGTTTTTTGTTTGTTTTTTTGGATAAAATCAACAGAAATACTCTTATTGAAGTTTTGAGGTAAAATGCTTATTTTTCAAATATAGTGTCAAGTTTTTATTAAAAAGACTGACCCTAATTGATACTTGAAAATGTTGAATTATAAGTATAAACTCATATATTCAGGTGCTCATTTTTTTTCTTTGCTATATAATTTAACCATTTTTTCTGCAACACTGAGGGGGAAAAACAATTAACAAGGGTCAAATATATAGAGCATGTGCAAGTGCATAGACTTGCTCGTTTGTGGTGCTACATGAAAAACACTTTAAAAGGACAACAGATTTCAATGATCTTGGATTATGACATACGCGTAGGTTTTCTACTATAGTTGACATTTCATTTTCATCATTTTTTTTTAAATGTAAGACTTCAGTTCGATTCCACTGTTTTAATCATATTTTTCTTCTGCCCCTAACACGAAATGAAAACTTGGATTACATTTGAGGTATAGGCCAACATGAGGTACTCATATAAAAATAACAATGAGACAAAAAATATGAAATGAAGTTAGAAACATAGTGGGAAAGAAGTCCAACCTAATATGAGCCCCACCATTGTGCTTAAATACCCAGTTCCACTTCCAAGATTTAAGAATGATATGCCAGGTACTACTTGCAGATATTCCATGACTTCTGAATATATACATGGAGCTGAGAGATGCAAATTTCCATGCTTCCATGCTAGATCTCTATATGCATTTTCTTTGCATCCATCAGCATAATATTCAGCACGATCAATTGCTCTGAAAACCCTTTCCACTAGAGGTGACTTGATATATTCGGCTTCGACCAAATTATCAATGAGTTCATCATTGTCTTCTCCAGCACTAACAGCTCCTCCCATTTTCTCCGCAGTTATCCCTAAAATAAAGAAATAAATAATGCAACATCCAATAATTTCTACAGGGCGGTCATAAAATAAATTTGCCAAAATAAAAGTACCTAGCGGCCACAAAAATCAATGAATGCAAATTAAATTCAAGATTTAGGGGAAAGTAGCCAAATTTGGACTGGTACTTAATTTGAACCACCTCTTGTTCTCAGAAATAAGAATTGATTAGTACATTTATTTGATACCAAAGGGCAGGGAACTGAAGAAGTGTGCATATTTTTTTATATTTCCAGTTGCATTTTGTCCTGGTACGATTCAGGGTTGGGTTTTTGACATGACAAGCATCAAAAACTGGTTTAAACCATCAAAAACTGTCGAAACCGTTGAAAACCTAAATGAATGCCTTTTGATAATGTTTTGAACACAATAGGTATACAAAATGATGAAAAACTTACTTTTTGCATATTACAACGTTTTATTTTTAAACATTAATTTATTACAATAATTAAAACAAAATATTAATTATAATTTGCAATTTTTAATTCTTCAACATAAGAGCCTAGAACATATAAAATATAATTTTATGGTTTATTTATCTAAGCTACTCATTACGTGTGTTCAATTTGCTAAGTGGAATATACAGGGAGGACGTCACTCTCCGCTACCATACGAAGGTTTTCAACAACTGGCTGTTGCGAAGATATATTTCGGAAAGAGAGAAAATTCAGCGGCCCCTGCGGGGAATGGTGGTGGGTCCACGCAAGTGGGAACCCACGTCCTTCCACTTTCCGGGTGAACGCCCTAGACCACTAGACTACAGAGGCACAGAATCTCTCAATCTTTCCTTGGAGCTCGTGTACACTGAAAGGGACCGTACATGGACGGCCGGACCAGACTCAGGCCAAGCTCACAACTGCTGACATTGCCACCAGATGTGTCCCTTTCAGTGTACGCGAGCTCCAAGGGAAGATTGAGAGATTCTGTGCCTCTATAGTCTAGTGGTCTAGGCCGTTCACCCGGAAAGTGAAAGGACGTGGGTTTGATTCCCCGCAGGGGCCGCTGAATTTTCTCTCTTTCTGAAATATATCTTCGCAACAGCCAGTTGTTAAAACCTTCATAAGTGGAATAGAGCTGCTTATTCAAAATATGTATGATAGGGAACCAGTGTTAGGTTTTTGACCCCCAGAAACTAACTCGGTATTAAAACTATCAAAATCTTACTGTCAATGATGTCAAATAGTTTTTGTTAACTTGATAGATATGTTAAATAACAAAACACTTACTTTTATTTGGATTAAAGGGTTTTATATTCAGAATGATAATTACTGAGGAAAAATATCTATTTTGATATTTTAAATTTTCTGATCCAAATTTTATTAAATATAAAAATTCTCACACAGCATCTGTTGAAGCACTAATTAAACTCATTTATTTTCACCTAAATATTTCTTAGATCAGGGTGTATAAATTCACAGAGCTTTAAAGAGTATTTTCAACCAAAGCAGAGCTGACGAGACTTGATACCAAAAGCATTTGTTTTGCACATTTGAATACAGATTCAATTGGAAAACCATTGCATTATAAATGCTAGTAAATGTACCATATCATAGTGCAAAAGTAAGAATAACTAAGTTTGACATATACAAGCTAGCACTGCCAAATTAAATGACATTTTAGTCCTACAATTTAGTATTTTGATCGCTATATATATTTCAATGTTATGCGCAATAAGAGTATCGTTTTAGTATCAGTGGTTATCTAGATAATTTAATAACAGAAATCAACATTACATACATGATGCATTTCACGTTAAAAATATTCTTGACAATGCTGGCTTCGGTTTTATTTGGATTCAACAAAATCCAAATCTTGTAAAAGCTTATCTTCCACTGATTATCGAGAGCATAAAAAACCAGAGTATCCAAACTGATTTCTCCCGTATTGTAAATAGTAAACATTTTTCTCACTATAAAGACATAAAAACAACTTTCCTGATGGAAGACTATTTTTTCCTCCCTTTTCATATCTCAGTCAAAAGGGTTTTTGCCCAACTCAGATTTAATCAGACATCAATTTTTGTTAATGGTAAAAACTTTTCTATAGATCCCATCAGCAATTGTACGTATTGCAACCTTTTGGTATTTGAGGATTGGAATCATGTAATTTTTCACTGCCCTTTTTACTCTAATTCCAGATCCAAATATTTAAATCTCTCTTCAGGTCCCGCTAATATTGCTCAATTACTTTCAATCACTGATAACTTATACTCAATATATCTATTTATCTTATCATGTATTCGCCTACGCTCGCTCTGTTTGGACTGAAGTCCATATTTTTCTATTGTAATTAATTTACTTTTTCTTTTATTACTTGCTTTTTGTCCGCTCTGTATGTATATTACCTATTTTTATTTGTCGGTATATTATAATGCTTATTCTGTGTCTGCTTATCATTCATTCATTATTTCCCCTTACCTTATATTAACTCTGTTATAACATCTCTATCTCCTCTGTAGCTTAGTGGTCAGAGCACTCGTCCGGCAATCGAGGGACCCGGGTTCGACTCCCAGTAGAGGCAGAGATGAGTTTTTTTCCTTCCTTAAAAAATTAACATCTCAAATAATAAATATCTTCACAACATCCAGTCTTCCGTATATCTTGTATTAACAAGTGGAGAGCGACATTCATGTCATTTATATTAACTGTTCTGACACCAACATATGTGCTCCATTATATTCCCAATGTATGGTATATTTTGTAAATATGACTGTAAAATGTGGCAACAATGAATTGCCACTCATTGAAGGACCTACTGGTCAAATCAATAAAATTTATTATTATTATTATTATAAACTTTTTTAAACACTTAACTGCTGTAAAAAGAGGACAGCAGACGGTTTATATCAATGCAAACATATATAAGCAGTTGAAGAAATTTTGGAAGGTCAAGAATCATCTTGAATCAAAGAATGTCAAATCATTCCACAGTTTTCCCTTCAATGTTCATGTTATGCTTTATTGAAATTTTATAAGAAAAAAAAACTGATATATTGTCCAAAATAATTCTGTCAAGAATAGAAAATTATTTTAGAATCTTATTAAATATTTATTCTTTGTACAACATAGTCACTTTAAACATTACATGCAATTAACGTGTACATTCCCAATGGGAATTTTTATATCGAAAAGTAATATTTGAGGTTTTTGATGTGACAGTTTAAACTGCGGTTTAAACCGTCAAAAACTGCCATGTGTCAAAAAATTCCAAACCCTGGTATGATTGCACATTGTTATTTACTGTATATTTCCTAACCCTTTGTGTATTTTCAGTAATAAGTAATTAAAATGTAACATTACGGTCATTTGTAATGAGCTACTATTTGCACAAAATGTCAATGGACAAGAGATTGATGTAATTTACGTCGATTTCCAAAAGGCATTTGATAAAGTAGACAGATTGCTACTACTGAGGAAGCTAGCTTGCATGGGGGTTCCGGATAAAGTTGTGAGGATAATTCAAGAACTGCTGTCAGACAGAGTTCATCAGGTTCGCGTAGCCAGCGTGATGTCTAGAGAATGTCAGGTGCCAAGCGGAGTTGTCCAGGGATCGGTGTTAGGCCCAATCTTATTTACTTTGTAGACTTACGATATTACTCAGGCTGTGTCACCCATCTCCCTATTGCAATTCGCTGATGACGTGAAGTTATTCTCTCCAGTGGAAAACACTAGGGGCTTAAGAATTGCATGCCAACAACTTTTCCAGTGGAGTTGTCAGTATAAGCTACCTATTTCATCAGCAAAAAGTGGATCAATGCATTTAGGTAGACGCACCGATCCTGAAAATTACCAACTAGGTAATGAAACGTTACAGCAATTGGATACATGCGTGGATTTAGGTATTGCAATGAGCCGCATTCTGGATTTCACTGATCATTATCATGGCATAGTCTGCAAAGCTAATAGAATTTCATATATGTTACGTACGGCATACCGTAAGTGTGATGCGCATACTTTGTCATATGCTTTCTGTGTGTACGTTCGTCCGACTCTGGAATTCTGTTCGCAAGTATGGAGCCCTTACAAAATCAAGGATATACAGCTCCTCGAAAAGCCACAGTGGTCGTTTACTAAACGAATACCTGGCATGAGTGGTCTATCTTATTGCCAGAGACTTCAATTTCTGGGTTTACACTCACTGGAATGGCGTAGAATCGCTGCAGATCTGAAGATGTGCTACAAACTAGTCCACCAAATTGTTTATCTACCATCGAGAGAGCCTTTCTTTGAGATCATAGACAGGCGAGTTAACCTACGTAGACATCGCTTCCAAATAAGAATACCAACGGCTAGAAGGGATTGCTTTTTCCACGGATATAGATGCCGTGTGGCAAGAATATGGAACAGTCTTCCATCAGAACTTGTATGTGCCTCCTACACAAGATTTGCTTCCGCTATTGAGGATTTCGACCTGACTCCGTATGCGAAGTGCTTCCCGTACTGACTATTTTTTTTTTTTTTTTTTTCTTCCAGTATAAGTGCATTTCATGCCTTCTGGGGGTTATTGTAAATAAATAGCAAGATTCAATGTTTCCTAAATTGGACCAGTCAATGTTGGCCTATTTGGACCGGCACAATTTGGGGA
The DNA here is from genome assembly GCF_987345545.1 of Pholcus phalangioides. Lineage (NCBI taxonomy): Eukaryota > Metazoa > Arthropoda > Arachnida > Araneae > Pholcidae > Pholcus > Pholcus phalangioides. The sequence continues at coordinate 17,045,389 of NW_028301628.1, forward strand.
TCAAAGTGGTCATCTGATTTTAATACATTTTATTATAATTATATTCTAATGTGAATGAGAGTTTTCAATGGAGAAAGAGTGGCACAATTTGACCTTTTTAAAAAATTAGTGAACAAACACATGCTAAATGATTCACGAGTATTTAACATTGATGAGAGTGGCTACACCATAGTACAAAAGGAATCCCAGAGGATAATGGGCACAAACAGAAAGCACCAGATTGGCTCAGCCATCAGTGGAGCGTAGGGTGTGAATACCATAATTGCAGGCATAATGGTGCCAGGTTAATGTTATTTTTCTACATTTTTCACTCCAGGTGGCGCTAGTAACGAGGGATATTCAAATGGCGTCTCCCCTTGTGTAATATTTGAAATAGCGTCATTTCATTTTCCATTGTCTAAACATGTAATTGTCTCCTCTCACTAGGATTATTTTTCCGTCAGGTTGTACTTTTTCTGATTTATTTATTTTCATTATTTTTTGTAACTTTTGCCCTTCTGTTTTCAGTGTCGTAAAGAAATATGATTATTTTAGTTCACTATCATTTTACAGAGTCTACGTACCTAGAGGCAGTGGCATAGCAAGGTCTGGTGGCACCTGGTGTGGAGTTTTAACTTGTCACCCTCATGTCCACCAAAATATAAAATGAAATTTATTGAGGAAGTAATTTTCTAATAAGACAACAAATAAAAGACAAATACCAGTAAATACTAAAAAATTTCTTATGCATTTTGACACGCTATGGGCAGGGGAGCACGAGCTTACCTGCCGCCAGGGTGCGAAGCATCATATGTTGCTCCTAATGGCAACCCTGGCAGGAGGCTAAGTGACAGGGCTTCAGTGAAGGAGACCTCGAGATAAACCTGATTTTTTTTCCAGAAGAAAGCCGCACATCATGTTGTTTACTGTGCAAAATGTACGTGACCATACGTCCCGCTTTTGAAGTAAATTGTTGTTTTTTGTTTAATGTCAGAATTATCTTACCACTCTTAATAATGCTAGATAAGTTAATCCTTGAAACAGCACTTATTTTTGTGATCCATCATCACTTATCCTGCAAAGATGACATGTAACAAGATTATTTTTACTTAGACATTTTTTTAAAAGTTGTTTCTGGTACTCCAGGGATCGGCCAAGTGAGAAGCCAAATTGTTCCTTTGCTTTCATTTGACTATTCTGGAACAAATCCTCGGCGAGAGCGTGGAATCCCCCCCCCCCCCTTCTCCTTCATCCTAGAGAAGGGCTCCTAGGCTGGGATCTTTTGTGAGCCCCCTCAGTCAGACTTCTCACGGGACTTTCTATAGTTAATTTATAGCGTGAATAAGCCAAAAAATTATGAGAATTGTCCTGGGCCCCAGGGATAGAGCTCTGTCAGTTCCGCCCTCGTGGGAGGGCCATAAGTGACATAACCAAAATGCACACTTGCCCATTGTGATAAGAATACAGGGGCGACACTTGGCCATGCGACCCATTGCGGCTACACTGGGTGTCGTTCAAGAGGGGTGCTAAATCTAAGATGAATGGGTTAAAAAAAGTTCTACTGGCGGAAAAAAATCCACGAAAATTTCCTTTTTGCTCTGGAGGGGCGCAAAATCTGAGATGAAAGGGCAAAATAATTTTTTTTGTTGTTAGGAATTGTTTTGATAAGTCGTGAGGGAGAGGCAAGACCCCCAAGGGTAGGGCCAACAGGGCTCGCCTCCAGCTTGGAAGCCCGGGTCTAAATCCTTATAACTTTGTTTTTTCATACTATAAATTAACTGTAGAAGGGGGCGCTGATGGAAAATCTATCTTGGGTTAAGTGAAAGATTCCAGCCTGGGAGCCCTGATGTAGGAGCTATGGGGTGGGGGCAATAGGCAGGAGGCATAAAAAATAGGTCCCGCATGGGTACAGATTTTATCTCGAGCCACTTTGATTGCTTACATTCTTGTTTCTGGTATTACAGGCCGTATATTTTCTCAACGTTTCTATTGTCGAGGTATGACTCAAAAGTGTGATGGCATGTAAATTTTTACTGAGTTAAATTTTGGGGTCTTAACTAAAGGCAGCGCTGCTGCCCCTTACAACCTGGCGCCCAGGTGTATCACACCTCTTGCATCCTCACTTGAGCCACCCCTGGCTATGGGTGTCATCTTCAGAGGATAAGAATATCATGCTGACTGAGTTTACTTACACGCAGGCGCTCCACTTCATTCTTGCCACAACGTTTGACTTGGACAGGTGTATAGTTTTTCTTTCCACTGGATTGAAGATTTGAAGTGGGAAACTCGGTCAGCGTGATATTCTTATCCTCTGAAGACACCCATAGCGTGTCGAAATGCACGAGGAATTTTTTAGTATTTCTTGGTATTTGCCTTATTCGTTGGCGATTTTTTGAATATTATGATGTTCAGGTTAAAAATACGATCTTGTTGCGCAGAATGACTTGGGGTGAATGATATTTGTGGGAAGGATGAAATAATGGGTCACCAGGACTGGCTGTTTGTTTACTTGAGCACCAACAATGTTCAAAAGAAACAAGACAGAATACCCCCATGCACCACACAATAATACTAAATTATTACAGCATCACATCGTTCACCTGCCAATTTGCTGCAATTAGCAAATTTAAAAGCCCATGTAAATTATTTGACATGTTATTTTATGTAACAAAAAAGGAACATTAATACAAAACCGGCAATTTTTTGTCACCCCTCAGAGCTGGTACGCAATGTGGGCTGCACCCCCTCCCTCCACGCCTTCCTACACCACTGTCTAGAGGAACTTATCCCTGGATCGATTTATTATTTCGAAGAGACTGGGTTCTTTTCATGCTGAGAATATTTATTTGTATTATTATCTATAATATTACTGTTGGTTTCCGCTTTTACGTTTCCTATGCTGGTGATTTTTTTTTTCGGCATCCGTAGTCAGTCAAGGTCTTGGGGATTTTTTGTCGGGCCGTTGGACGTGTTTGGCACAGGAAAAAAGTCACCAAGGGGATCTGGATTTCCAGAAGACTAAATACTGAAGGTCGAATGTATTTTAAGTGATATATGTTTGTATCAATCAATATCGGAGTATTTTATTCTTTCATAAAAGTAACACTTTGAAGAAGGAGTGGCGAACTTCACAACGCGATCCCGTTTTACATTTCTTTACAATAATGGTCATTTTTGCGAACTTTTCATTGCGTCTTCGATTTTGAAAAGTTGGCTATTCCTGCTTTCAAGCTCATGTTGTATTGTAAGTGATCCGTGCAAAAAAATGTCAGAGTAAAAGTGTTCAAAAAAGATTGAGAACCAACGGCTTACACTAAGAAGGCAATGTATTTTTCTGTGGGCTAATGACAGTTCAAGCTCACCTATTTCTACGTCGCATTCAGATTATCAATGGCGCATCCAAGAACGCTTTTGTCAACGTGAACCTTTTGTGTTCTAATAAGAGAGTGGAATGACAATATATATTGCCGAGATACACTAGCAAATTTTTAGGTTTTAGCTTAGATTATCAAAACAAGACCACGCAACGAAAAAAGAAAACGAAATAACTCACAAAATAAGCTAAGGGAAAACTTTCCCTTCATTGTTGCCAAAAATATCTTCATTATTTTAACGAAATATCATTATTTCATCCAGAAAATATTCAACATAAGCTGACCATATTTATTCGAGAAAAGTACAGAAAATCGGACTTCGAAATACAGGAAATAACGGGACACTACCGTCGCCAAAAGTAAGGTAAGTTGTTAACTCGCGCTAAAACCACAAAAAAAGTCGATAATCGCGGAAATGAAGCGTCAATTTAAATTTTAGTGAATTTAAAAAAACATGACAAATATGTCAGATAAGTATTCTTATTTAGGGATCGTGTACACTAGCGCGCGGATCATGCAATGAAGGCATTCGCAATTGGTTGTTCGGTAATTTGTACGGTGTTGCGAACGATTCTTGAGCTGTTTTCACCGGACCCACCTGGAATCGGTTTTTTCAAAGAAAACAAAGGAAAGAAAGGAACACAAATAGGCTGACCATATTTCCTCGAGAGAAATACGGGACATTAAGATTCCAAATACGGGAAAATACGGGACATCGCCAATTATCGCCAAAAATGACGCCAAAACCGAGCAAAGTTGCCAAATATTGTTAAAATTACGGTAAAATCACAATGGCGGGAAATGAAACGTTACTGCAAATTGCAGTGGATTAAAATGAATTTCACGAAAAAAACGTTCACCGAGACAAATGTGGGAGATAAATATTCTCATTTATAGTTATAATTATCATAATATAGTTTATTAGTTGAAAAATAATTTCAATCTTTGACTTCAATAAAGAATAAAAATTCAAGTAAGCGTCGTGTAAAATACGGGAAAAACCGGGACACTTTTGCGAAAAAGTCGGGACGACCAAAAATACAGAAAATACCGGGACTGTCCCGGGAAATACGGGACGTATGGTCACCCTAAACACAAAGGAAGTTTGTGTACCCACGAGCGGATTAGAACGGCTGCAGGGGGTCGTGCGTTGCAAGATCTGCGCGCTAGTGTATACGCGCCTTTACAGTTGTAACTAGAGTGATGTTTTGTGAGATGTTTGAGTTTGGAAGATAACTAATTGCTGATTCGAAGAATAAATAGTCAAGTTGTCTTTGATCAGAATACGTGAGAAATTGCGACATTTTTGCAAAAAGTCGGAACCACCAGAAAATCCCGGGAGTCTTGTGAAATACAGGACGTATGATCTTACATTCGAATAAGATTTGATAAGCAAGGGAAGTTAAAAGAAAAAACGACCCATTTCTGTTTTTCTTAAGCTGGCCATATTTCCTCGAGAGAAATACGGGAAATTGGGATTCCAAATACGGGAAAATACAGGACATCGCCAATTATCGCCAAAAACGATGCCTGAAATTACGGAAAAATCACAATGGCAGGAAATGAAGCATTACTGCAAATTGCAGCGAATTAAAATGAATTTCACGATAAAAAAAACACGTTCACCGAGACAAATGTGGGGAGATTAATATTCTTATTTATATAATTGTAATTATCATAATATAATTTTTGAGTTGAAAAATAATAATTTCAATCTAACTTCAATGAAGAATAAAAATTCAAGTAGGCTTCGTGTAAAATACGGGAAAAACCGGGACACTTTCGCCTAAAAGTCGGGACAACCAAAAAAAAAACAAAATACGGGACAGGCCCGGTTTTTTTTTTCCCCTGGCCGTTCCGACCAGGCCCGTCATTTGTGGTTCGGGGGGGGGGGCCGTTGCCCCCGGCTTTTGAAAATACATTAAAAATGGTGTATATATATAAATGGTGTACAAATATATATATATAAAATTATAAATACATTGAGTATATGCTCTTTGCGCCCCACCCCCCCCCCCTGGAAAAAGTTGAAATGACGGCCGTGGTCCCGACTTTTTGGCAAAAGTGTCCCGGTTTTTACATAACGCCTACTTGGATTTTTATTCTTCATTGAAGTCAAAGATTGAAATTATTTTTCAACTCATAAATTAGATTAATGTTCTTATTTATAGTTGTAATTTTTTACCATAATCTCATATTTGTCTTGTTGAACGTTATATTTCGTTATAAGTCATTTTAATTCTCTGCAATTTGTAGTAACGGTTCGTTTCCCACCATTGCGATTTCTCGTAATTATATATTTGGCAACTGTGCGTTTTTAACGATGTCCCGTATTTCTCTCGAGGAAATATGGTCAGCCTACTCATAAGTAAAAATGGAGTTTAATTACCCTTAAACTTGGCTTATCTTACGTCCTTTTGTACCAACCTAGGGCTTTAGGAGGAGAGAAAAAAACAAACACACAGTTTGTGTGCTAGATTGTTAGTTTTATAGAGTAAGAAAGAATTTGATGCATCAGAATATATAAAAAAACACCATACAATTAGAAGATATAACAAAAAAATTATGTGCGAGATATTTATCATATACATACACACACAATATATTAAACACAGGTGCGAACATCGAGGAAAAATACAAGTATAGAAATATAGATATATTTCTCCTCCAAGATATATACTGTGAATGACATAATAATTGTACATTTTGTTGAAAGGCTTCACACACTTTCTCCTTGACAGTATGCACAATAGGGTGGGTCACCGTTCCATGTGAATTTTTTTTTTCAATTTCCATCCGGCACAGCACCAAAAGGGTGCCAAATAATGCCTTTAGCTCACATTTTTTTTTAAGAATGGGTTGCCATCTTCTGCCTCCGGATTGACTTTAAATACATATTTTGAAGAAAAATAATATTTTTTTGATTAGTTGTCAGTGAGGTTTTAAAAAAAATTTTATAATGTGTGTATAAAACATACAAATTGCATGAGTAACGTTTATTTATTACAAGGAAAAGTTGACAATAATATAAATGCCATTTTTGTTATCATATTTCAAATATATAGCACGAAATCCTTACTATTGAATTTCGGCACAGCGTTTCGAGAGACAAATTTTTTTGCACAATGTGGCTGAAGTTTCTGTAACAGTCTTGCCCGCCTTTTCTACAGTTTGTTTCACATGGCAGGCGTAGTAAAGGCAGTTCTGATTTTTGGGCGGCAAACAGTTGGATGTCTTTGTCAGGTATGGATTTAAATATTGATTATGATTTCAATATAGTGACACGACGTCTATTGCACACCTGCTGAAGGCTCTAGCCGACTCCAGCTTATTCGAAGTTTCCGGACCCTTGATAAATATTGAGAACTTGATTCTTCGTACTGACGGAGAAATTATGTCTAACGGAAGAGCTCGTCAGCATTGGGATTTCCTCAAGGATCAGATATATATTCTACTTCTGCCAGTCAATGAGATCGGTGCAAGATGATACAAATTTTACAATAGGAAGGTGAAACAAACGCAGTTATTTTTCTTAATGCGGCGGGCTGTTGGTTCACGGATGTGGGGTTCAGAGTCGGTCAGCATTGCGACCAATGAATTTTCAGTGTGTGCGAAGTGTTTCTTTGAATTTCGGGATATATTTTGTCTTTCAGTTCCGCGAGCAAATACCTAGTTGCAACGATGAGCTTCAGCAGATGCTGTGTTCCATCTTTACGGGAAGGGTGAGTTTTGATAGCACACCAAGTTGGATCGTAAATATTGACGAAATAAGTTGCTAGAATTATTAAATTTTCAGAAGATTCCGTCGAAACGTACAAACGTAGAATTCGATAAGGAGTTAGCCATCGGGCACGAGGCATTTTGCCTGACGATTTGTTTGCTAAATCCTTAGGTCTTTTCAAACTGCTGAGACCATTCTGTACAAATATGTTTGGTTGGGTAACTGTTAAAACAACTTGAAACGAAACAGTTTTTTTTTTCACATATATCTTTGCCGATTCTTCCTGAAAATGTTTTGGGTCCCGATGTGCTGCCATCAATATGTAGAAACAAGTGTCGGAAAGGTAATTCGTTCATATGCTGTAAATAGATAATCCACCGCAACGGCTTATCTAACTTTTTTTCAAGCAGACGTATGACACCTTCAGGCAGAATGAAATAAATGTCAAACAAATTTACGGCGAAACTCTTCTAATGGCTTCTTCGGTATTTTAGGGTGCGATTTTAAAATATTTTTGTATTTCATACATGATACGCCTTTAACATTGCTTTCACTCGTTTATGTTGGACAGAAGGAATGGAAGATCTCTACCATATTTCTTCAATTTTTGCCACAATGCCTTCTAGTTCTTTATACGTGGGCTATTTATTAGTTTCAATATAACGTTTCATCTTATGACGGTTCCATTCATAGAACATAATATCTTCGTAGGTTGGTAACATTGCATTTAACGTCACTTGAATCACGAAATAACGGACATTTCCACCTTGAACGAGTAAGATCCATGATGCACATAGCACAAACGAGCGCGACACAACCTCACCTTATTTCAGTCGGAGTTATACAGGGAAACATGGGCATCGCATGCGTATAGGGTCTTCCTAGACTCTCCCCCACTCTACCCACCCTCACACCTACAACGTGACGAATTGCCTATGTTTGTAGAAAGCAACGTAATTGGTCGACACCCTAACTGAAATCTACCTTGAAAAAAAATAAAATCGATATCAATCCGGAGGCAGTTACACTAATCAGAACGTAAAAAAATCATAAGTGTGATTTTGAGACCATTTTAGCACCTTTTTATCGCTGTGCCCCTTGAAAAACGCGAATTTTATTTTTTTGGCCCACGTTTTCTATTACAAAAAAGGAGGGGGGTTTTCTCTTTTCTCCCTCTTTATATTCGGGGGGGGGGCGGGGCTTCCTCTTATTTTTCTAAGCAATGCTATTCATCACCATGGGAAATGCCTACTTTAAGAAACATCATCCCTTCAGAGAAAAAAAATGGCTTTTTCAGGAGTGGCTGCAAAAAGTAAGGAGTTGTAAGGGCCTTTCCAGAGGGAAATGAAAAAAGTTGAGACTTTTTAAAGAGTTTGTAAGAATGTACGAACCCTGGTCAGCTATTCAAAAAATTTCAACAGACAGGCAACGTGGCCGATGCGTTAGTCAGAAATGTGGGTCCCACCGTTATTGAGCGTTATCCGAATAAATCTGTCCGCAGACTTGCATCTGAATCCAGAATCATCCAGCACGAACAGAATCCTGCGGAAGACATTACACATGTTTCCGTACAAGATTGAATGCGGCACGCCACACCAGTTCTATGGTTCGTACTCTTCCAACGAAAAAAAATTCGAGGACTATTCAAGCACTTTTCAAGGTAAAACTTAAAAATTCAAGGATTTTTTTTCACAAACGCATACTTTTCACATGAATAGGCGCATATTTAATTTTGTTTAAAACTTTCAGAGATTACATTTCTACCTACTTTATTTCACATCATCCGTAATGAATAAAGGAGGACACATACACATATTTCAAAACATATGACACATTGAATAACACAGTTCGTGGCTGTCAATTTCCTCATTGAAACGTAGTTTAGTCTCTAAATATTGCAATTAATTTTCTTTTAAAGACTAAAAAAAGAACTCTTCTAAAGAAAGAAAAAGATTAAATTATTTCTTTCATTAATTCTGAATTTATTTATTTCTTTAACGCTGAAAAAATTTCGTTAATGCTGGAATATTTTCTTGCATTAATTCTGGAATTATTTCTTTCATTACTTTTGGAACAATTGCTTTCATCAATTCTGGATTTGTTTCTTTCGACTAATGCTGAAATTCTTTCTTTCATTAATGCTGAATTCTTTTATTGATTCTAAAACTATTTCATTAATTCTGGAATTATCTCTCATTAATTTTGGAATTATCTTTCATTAATTCTGGAGCTATCTCTTTCATTAATTTTGGAATTATCTCTCATTAATTTTGGAATAATATCATCGATACTGAAATTTTCTTTCATTTATTGTTTTAAACTCCTTTAAACAATTATGGATGTCATTAGAAAATAACGAAGATGCGCCGACATTCAATGCGTCACGTGATCTTGCAAGGAATGATGTAGACCACTGAGACGTCATACCAGCGCCGGTACTAGAGGGCGCGGGGGGGGGGGAACTGCCCCGGGTGACAATTTATAGGTGAACACCGTTATAAACTAATCGAATTCCGAATTGGTGGGGGCGACAAGACAATACAAAAGTCCTAGTTATGGCCCTGTGTTATACTCCCTCCAGTAATATAAGCTCAATGGATTTCAGCGCCGATTCACCCATTGAAGCACAGCTTGCATTTGGCGGCATTTTTGTCTGGCACACTCAGCAACCAATCTTGATAGAAGGGATTTTTCAGCCACAAGTAATTAAAAGTACACACACTTGCTACTCATTTTTTGTTTTCTTTCTTTAAAGAACCTTGTACAGGCACTTCACATCACTCCTAAATAAATATTTTGTTGACAGCATGGGCGGAGATACGGGGGGGGGGGCAGCGTGAAAGGTGAAGTTGACTGATCTAATGTATATATGCATAATGAATTGACATCATCGTCATCGTGCCCCCCAGACTTCCAAGTCTATCTCTGCCTATGGTTGACAGTAATCAGAGGAAGCTTCGCTCACTTACGGACCGAAAGGCTGAAATTATTTCGGCAAAAAGTATGAAACTGTTTTTTCTAAGATATTGATTTCTCAAGTCCTCCACAAAAAATACCTAGTACAGAAGTTTAATGACTTCCGACTCCAAATACGTCTACATACGATCACAGGATACATGCTACCATAAAGCCGGGTTTTCCTAGAAGTGGGTTGTTCCAATACCTTCTAGAGCAGAAGGACTTCTACTTTAGAAGGAGGTATTGGTTGTTGGGGGCCAGAGCGTGCCGACTGAGCTGAAGAAAAAAACAATGATCGGAAGTTCATTTTGAGCTCTAGCTTTTATTCTATAAAAATTGCAAGGAAAAAAACAGGATCATTTACGATCATAAAAAAAATAAATAAATGAAACGGCCGACAAATAACAATCGGCAATCTGAGGGAGAAAAAAAACAATCCCGACATACACGCGGAAAAAAACCAGCCTACAGTATAAAGCCGAGCTCCCGTGAGGGTGAGAGCACGCCGCCGGCGATTTACATATTGCGTCGGGAGCGGTTCCACGTGCACAGAGAATAAATAGGGGAAAACATTCCAACATAGGTTTTTCGCGCCGCATGAACCGAACTGGATCATTTCGCGTCGACAGAAACGTGTTACATAATTAACACTACGCGTTTGTGTATTCCTACCGTGGCGCGTCAGCTCACGGCCCTGGCATCAGCTACTCTGTCATCTGCATGCTCCGGTTTGAAGGGAAGCATCGAGCTCGATGAATGGAAGTGAAAGAAAACAAAAATGAAGAGAAGATCGGTAAAACGAGTGGCGCTCAACGCATTTGACTCCTTCAGCAGCAGTCGGCCAATCACGCCCGACGTAAAACACTGCCGTGAGGCTTGTTGCGCTCTCTAGGAAAACAGTCCAACTTGTTTTCTTATTATTGGTGAGTGGACGGGGTGTCACGCTGGGCGATTCACTTTGCACGCGGCACAGAAAACCTGCTCCTACGAAAATCCGGCTTAAGAATAATGGGAAAAAACGTGCTTTGATGGTTCTGGTTTCGATGTCGCCCGAATATGGTTTACAGACGATGCGCATTTTCATCTGGATGGTGTAATTAAGACAAAATCTGTGTTTTTGGGGTACCGAAAACCCACATTTGTCTCACACACGACCACTCCATTGCCCAAAAACTTACCGTTTGGGCTGCAATCTCCTGCGAAGACATCATTGGGCCCTTTTTCTTGCGAGAAACAGTGACTGACCAGACTCTAAAATCTCTATAACCAAACTTTTAAAACCTGTCATCATGACCAGGATTAATAGGGGGGTGATTACACCAAAAATTGTTTTGTTGTAATGTTTCAGGCAACTTATATTTCACAATATACACGAAATTAGTAAAAAAATTTAAATTATTTAACAGAAAAATGAATATTCTCACCTCACATCTCTAATAAAATTATATGGAATAAAAAAATACGTTTAGAAAGAGTTTAACGTAAATAAGTGTTGGGCAAACAGAAAAATAGGTTAAGAGTTTATGAGTATTAGATTATTTCTTATTTGTGGTTATTTTCATTGGTTTTGAGTTTTAAATAAGCTCTATAAAAATTGTAATCTACATTATTATTTCACTGTCATTGTTTCATGTGTAAAGTAAAATTTCTGAAGTAGTATGAAATATAGTTGATACTTTAAAAGTTGACGCACATTAATTTCTGGCTACTGTACTTTATTACAGAATTTGATCAAATCAAGTAAACCTCTCAACTCCTAAGCAAGCAGTCTACAGGCAACACTCTTGGGGGTTCTGCACTTCTTTTCACAAAAGATAATTCGACAATTTGTCTGAGATGATCATACAACAAGACGGGCTCATGCAATTTTTTTTTCTGCCTTTTAATTATTCTATCAATACATTTATGAGTACAATAAATAGCAATTATAGTTTTGAAAGTTTGATTGACTTTTTTTTCGAAATTGTCAATTTTTTTTTTCAATTGATTTTTAAATATTATTTCAGAGTACAGTGTCTTTACACTACAAAAACATGTTTTATATGTTCACCATTTCGCAGGAAAAATTTAAACGTCTCTATGTTCAAGGTATTCGAAAACATGCCGCCTCGTATGAGATTTGTGTGCTGAAAAAATCTTGGAAATGACAAAATATGGAAATACATTTTCTCATCTGTGCATTAGATTACTAATAACATTGGACTACGAACAGATTGTATCAAGAAGCACCATTTATCTTTGCATTGAGAAGCTGAGTTTGACAAAAAAAAAAATTATATCAAGAGTTATGCTCGAAAAATGCTATATGAATGCACACTCATATTGAGCATCCAGAAGTACATAATTTATATAGTTATCCACATTTTGCAGTTATGCAAAATATATACTGTGCTGTGTAATATTCAATTACATAATGAAATTGCACAGTATTACTACAGTACACTGCTCCATCATGACATTAGTAACAGAACAAAAAATTTGAAAAACACATGAGAAGTTATGTGCCATATGAAATTTATAATGTGGCTCTGGAAAAAACACCTAGAAATTTTAATCAGTGTATGAACTTCGAATCATCGAAAATACAGGAAAAAAATTATTGATCAATTCTTTTTCTTCCAATAGTTTAAAGCAGCGGTTCTCAACCGGTGCTCCGCGGAGCCCTTGTGCACTCAAGGCTCCGCGGCTCGAGGAAATTAATAAAAAACAGTAAAATTTTAAAAAATGATTATAAATATTTTTAAATAGTAAAAATAAATTAGTAACTTTGATCAGTAATTAAATTTTCCCACAGGGTTCCGAGAGTCAAAAAAGGGGGTTGAGAACCGATGGTTTAAAGTATATTTTTTTAAATTACCAAATGAACAGAAAAAATTGAATGCAGAGACAATGAAATAGAATTAGTTTCTAATATATGTATATACATATACGAAAATAGATTCAAAGTCCAGAAAATGAAATTTGAATGTCTTCATTATTATTAATATTATATATACAGCCGATACGCTTATAACATCCCCACAACGTTTTCTCGATTATTAAGACTAATTATTTTCATGTCCCCACATCCTGGAGCAGGGCCCCTAGTCTGGGATCTGGCTGGCCCTTCTATAGCATTTATAGCGTGAAAAAAATTATAGTAATTGTCCCGGGACAGGAGCCTTGTCAGCCCCGCCCTTGGGGAGGCATTCCTTCCCCCAACGTCAAAGGTCTAATGTATATATGAATTGACATCGTGTCCCCCCCCCCCCCAGACTTCCAACTCCATCTCCGCCTATGTGTGGGGGCCACGGTCCCAATCGTTCTCAACAATAAGATTTTCCGTTTAAAGCGTTTTCCCCATGATGGTTTATGAAAAATGTTATATAGGCGGATCCAACTGTATAAATATATATTTGGTAATTCAACGTCCGTGAAATTAACTTTGAATTGCCCAAAAGCGCGATATGCATTTCAGAGTTCATGAAACTATGAAGTACTCAAGAAAGAAACCGAAAAAAAGGAATTTGAATTCCGCAAAAGAAATTACCAAAAAAAAAACAAGTCTGAAATTGTACAGTCGAATTCCGTTATTACGAACTCCAAGATACCGGAGAAATCACTTCGTTATAACGAAATTTCGTTATGAAGTTATTACAGGTTTTAGCATTGCTCCTACGTAAACTTAGTCTGAAGATATTTTATCTCTGAATGAGCAGTGCAATTGTCCAAAATAAGCAAAAACTTGCTCTTTCTCATTTAAAGTGAGTTTGGTCTAGCTTTCCCAAACATCTCCTGCTCAAAAAGTTTCAGAAAACATTCACCCTACCCAAAGATGTGAGAGAATCTTTGACACATAATCAATTGTTGAATGAACATTGAAAAAAAAGTTATTGAAACACACAAGTGAGCAATTTTGTAAAATTTTTCGAACTAATCAACAAATGAACAATTTCTAGAAAGTACGCAGAAGGAAAATATGAGAGGAATGTGTGTGAAGTGCATGTATGGTTGTTAGTAGTGTTCCATCACTATGGATACATTGAAATATTATTTGTAACTATTTAAAATGTTTTTAGATTTTTGACTTTGCTGAAGTGAGGGAGTTATAAAAAGGAAGAAATTACATTTTTCTGTTAATGACGTAGAACTCAGTGCTCATGAAGTGTGCAGATGGATTTAATCCATGAATTTCTCAAGTAAGTTGAACCTTCATTTTTAACTCTGTCATTTTTATGACACACACACAAAACTTCCAATATTCATTAATTTATCGATTTACCCACTTCCTCCATTTCAGGTGAAAATGCTGAATGAAATGACCTTTCAGTGATGACTAGGAAGTTGATCATCATGTATATTCATACGTAGCACGATCATATATGTGCATGTGAAATGATTTTGATGATACTGTATACAAATATCTAATAAATTTATTCATGAGTTGTAAATAGGTGTTTTCTGTTTTGTGATTACAATTTTTAATTCGAAAAAAATCTATGGATGTTGCTTTATTGCAGTGAATTTGACGCAAGAATTAGTTGCATAGGAAATTCACGTGTATTTTTAACAACTGGATGGAATAACATAAAGTTAATCTATCCCAATTATAGTTACAATTTATTTTTTTATTAGATGCAGCTGAAAAAACAAAATGAACAGTTCTAAATAACCTTATTCTAATAACTTGAGTGTAAATACATTATAACAGATGTAATTACGTAGTTGATAACTTGCTTGTTATGTTACAGTACAAAGTGGTTATCCTACCTAAGAAATCTCTGGTGAATACATTTCCCTGAGTGAGAGATCACACTTCTCTTGAGAATATAGTTTTCCCAACTGACCTGCTGATATTGCAAGGGCTCTAATTGTATGTAGCATTTGTTTAGGAATATGAGACATAAATCCAAATGGCTTTAACATTGACATTAAATTCATAGACTTGGAAAATGTTCAACATCCCACCCCGATGATTGAACATAACTGCTGTGTCAACCTCTAAGTGGTTGTGCTATGCAGCATGCGTTACATTTTTTTAATGAATATCATTTAGGTGTTGTTGATTCCTTTGAGTTTTTACCTAAGAGGATATATACCTCCCTTATTAATTTCCTCATACTTCCTCTAAGGTTTTTATATCATAGATAAAACTCAACATTGAGTTTTAAAAAAAATTCAAGTAAAACTAACAATCTCTATAGTAAAAAAATTTCTATACAAAAAAATTGAATCTAAAAATTTAGTCACTTTCGTGGATATTTACTTTTTTTGTTACGTAATCATTTAAGACCGGGAAATTTTTGAAAACAAATGTTTGCCAAGTATCTCACCCGCAAGGGTTAAAGGGATAAGCTGGCTAAAATTTAATGGAAATAAAAAAAAATATACATACATATTGAGTGGCAACAGCGAACGCCGTAGGTTGTGTTTATTTGTCGCTCCGTAAATTTTCTTAATTTTTAGTAATTTTCTCGAAGTTTGGTGGCTAATTTTTTTATTAATAGGTTCAAGTAATTGTTGATGATTTAATTTATGTAAGTGTTTAAGCTCCTGTCATCTAATTACATCGTTTAATCATGCCGAAGCGTGACACGTGCTCGGATTCAGTTGAGGTTTCCGATTCACTCAAATGTAGCGGGTGCCAACGAAGTTTCCATTTCACGTGTGGCGGATTCAGCGGTAAGGCTGCACGTAAACTGTCACAGGATAAACAGAGGAAATGGACTTGTGTAGCGTGTACGTCCTCTCCCAGGACTTTGATACTTTTGCTGGCGGTAGTGATTGCCCGAATATTTCGGATTTCTTGGAGAGGATTGTGCAACAAAACACCGATCTCAAGGACTTCGTAACCAACAAGTTGGAAGAATTTAAGCAAGTGATCGATTTCAATAATGCTGTCATGAAAGACCTGAAGGACTCTATAATTCAGCTACAGAACAAAAATGAGGAATTGCAATCAAGGAATGAGACTCTCGCAACTGAAAATATAGAGATCAAATCCGAAATGAGGAAACTGCAATATGACATCACTGAGTTGAAGCAATATTCAAGGCGTACTAACATGGAGGTTACTAATGTCCCGGAATCAGAAAATGAGAATCTGTCCCAGATCTTATCTAAGATCGAAGATTTGGCTGAATGTGAAATGATCAACAGTATAATGGTCGCTCACCGTGTGCCTAGTATGAATAAAGACAAACCTAAACCGATTATCGTTCAATTCTCGTCTAAGCTGGTGCGTGATCAGGTGTTGAAGAAACTGAAAGATAAAAAAGTGCGTCACAAATCAATTCCCGATTCTCTACTATCCCGGTATATTTCAATGAACATTTAACTCCTGAGCTGAAGAAGTTGTTTTTCCATGTAAGTAGTCTACGCAGCGCTTTACTGAGATTTACGCCGATTTCCGCCGCTAGATGGCGCCACCGGAAATGTTTTCTATTTTTCGCGCGTTTTTGACCGACTTCCTTTTTTAGCCGGATTTCGCACCTCTCGAACCAGACTACCTGCCGACCGTATTTATTTTCAAAATGGCGGTTGGTCTTATTTATTTGGAAAAAAACTATTTTAGTGTCTTATCGGGATTCGAACCCATGACAACCGATAAAGTATATCGTTCTCCAGGCTAGTGTGTTAACCACTGAACCAAACAGACTTACTAAACAAATGCCTTATGAAATAAGTATATAAAAATAATAAAACGTAGAACGTTTAAGGAAGTGTATTAAAAAACGTCGCTCCTAATTTTGATGTGCCTATGATCGACGATTGTCCACGGAGTAATTGGTGAAAAGGGCGAATATTGTGAACCGTATCTACTGTTTTTCAATTATATTCCACGAACCTTTTTTTTTAAATGAGTTTCAAAAAATGTTCTCAAGGATTTTGCACCTCTCGAACCGGACTACCTGTCGCCATTTTTACGTCACTGTCGAGACGTTAAACTTTCCGACGTTATCTTGACCATGGGATGTTTCCGTTCTCACGGGGTTCTTCCCGATAATTACTATAGCTTATCTACAGAGGCGCTATATATGACCCCGACAGCAAGGAAAGATCATCATTCTTAGTTTCAAGCTCGATCGAGATGGACTCCGCTGCAATCTTTGACGAAAACCCATTACCTAGTGATATTGACTGGGATCTAGAGGAACAGGTATGTTATTCGATACACTTGTCTTTCTCGCTTTATTTTTCATGTCTTTTTTTTTTACCAATGTATCCAATGTATTTTATTTCTGAACGATTTTTTATTTTTTCTAGAACGCGTTGATCTTCGGATCGGATTTTCATATTGATGAGGCGCAGTGGATTATGGCCGAGAACCCTTTCTCTCAAGAAATCAATTGGACCCAGGTCGAGAAGGTTGGTTTAATTGTTTTAAAATTATTTACTATCTCTTTTTATTTGTCTCCTTCGATTATTTAATATCGTTTCTTTCCCACAGGATGCCATAGAACAGATAGGTGGTGGTGATGATCCGGGCGAGGGAACTTCGAATTCCGTAAGCATTATTTAATTTATTAATTATGTGTTTTTTTCAACGCTCATTCTATTTTTTTTTCTTTTATAGACCCCACGTCCATACGTGTTGCAGGAACAGTCCCGCAAGCTGAACAAGAAGTTCAATGCTGAGCAAATCACGTACTCTGCCCGTATACGAACCGAAGCCCTAGTGAACCCGTCAACTCGCCTGATAGCTGCCATGGCTTTCTTGAGATCAATGTTGAGGCAGTTGATAGACGCGACGACCAATGGGCTGCACCCCGAAGACCGCATTCGGTAAATATTTATTGGATATTCAGAGTGATTTGAATAATTTTTTTTGAATAATTTATTATTTTCTTCTTTTTTCAGGATTGTCATGACATCCGATAATTTCGACAGGCCCATTTCGACATCTCTTGTTCCTGTGTCCTCACTCACCATAGAATCACTCCTGGCTGTGATAATGAAGGTTCTACAGAGCAAGAACGCCATACCCCTGGACGACCCATCTCTCAGGTTTGACATCATCACTGTCAGATTACAGCGAGGAGGTGGCAGATGCAAAATTGTCAACATATCGACTGACCGGCTGACAAAGAAGTCAGTTACACGTATACCTGAGGATGGACTGTGTTGTAGTCGTGCCATAGTTGTTGGACACGCCATCCTTGAAAAGCATCCGAGGCTCTCAATGGTAAAAGATGGGCGGATAAATCTGCAAAAAGATATGGCTTTGGCATTACATCGAGTGACTGGGGTTCCCGAGGGCCTTTGTGGATTCGATGCTATCACAAAGTTTGCCGAGGTTCTAGACGTTCAAATATTCGTCAAGTCTTCGGAAGAATTTTATCGGGTAATTTTTATTACTAAAAATACTATTTAATGAGCGTTATATATATGAATGTTATATATTCAATTTTGAATATTCTTTTTATAATTTTGTACTTATGTTTTTTTTTTTAATGAAGGTTGTGTTCAAGACGGCTAAGAAAGACAAGAAAATATTTTTGTTACTTCACAATGGACACTACGACCTCATTACATCTCCTAAAGGATTCCACGGCACTAATTTCTACTGTGTGGACTGCGACAAGGCCTACGACCATGTCCAGTATCATGAATGCGCAGTCCGATGTAACACCTGCTTTGACGATTCATGCACTCTTGTCATTCCCCAACGCTGCGATGACTGTCACAGGACATGTCGATCGGCTGAATGTTTTGCAAGGCATAAGAGTCTTGGAGGCAAGAACAGCACGTACTGCCAGCAATTCTACGAGTGTCTGACATGCAAGAAATTTCTCGTAACGAAAGAGCGACCTCGAGAAAAACACGTCTGCGGGGAAAAGTATTGCAGCAACTGCAAAAATTTTCATCAAGATGAACATCATCTCTGCTCCCTCAAGAAGAAGAAGGTGAAGACCCCTTCCGACAAGCTCGTTTTCTTCGATTTCGAGACGGATCAATCTTCAGGCGAGCACGTGATCAACTTTGCAGTTGCGCAGTACTCGGACGGAACTGAATTCGTCTTTCGAGGGTATAATGTCCTCAACGAATTCTGCGCCTGGCTCTTCCGCAAAGAACATAAGGGATACACCGCCATCGCACACAACATGAAGGGGTTCGATGGCCAATTCCTACTCAAGTAAGTTTTTTTTTTGAAAAAAAATAGCGTGTTACTGTCTTATTTTTATTATGCATGCATTTTGTAATTTTATAACACATGTGTTATTTTTTTCTTTACAGATATCTCCTAGAGCAAGGAATAAAGCCTTCTGTGGTGCCGTGTGGATCCAAAATAATGGCTTTGCGGCTGGATACTCTCAACATCCGGGTTATCGACAGCCTTAACTTTCTCCCGATGGCTCTGTCCAAACTGCCGAAAACATTCGGTTTGGAAGAATTGAAGAAGGGTTTTTTTCCTCATCTCTTCAACCGACCTGAAAACCAAGACTACAATGGACCCCTCCCTTCCATGAACTTCTTTAATCCGGAAGCTTTCACCGTCGAAACGAAGGCGAAATTCGACAAGTGGTACGATGGAAGAAAGAGCGGAAAATTCGTGTTTAAACACGAAATGTACGAATACTGCAAGTAAGTTGTTTTCTCCTCCATATTCATTGTTTTATTCGTTCCGATTATTTTTCCATTCTTTTAACATTTCTACACTATGATTAACATTTTTTAGGTCAGACGTCGATATTCTTCGTCGATGCTGCTTGCAGTTTCGAGATGAGTTCTTGGGATTAACCGGCGTCGACCCATTCCAGTACCTCACCATAGCCTCGGCCTGTATGGCGACCTACAGGTCGAAATACATCGACGATGGTGTCATTGGTATGGTGCCTGCCAACGGTTACGTCAACAATACCAATAGCAGTCGCCTAAGTATTGAATGGCTGTCATACCTAGGACTGAACATTCAACATTCCAGAAACGGGATGGGTGAAAAGAGAGTGCTTGGTCTCAGCGTGGACGGGTTTTGTGAGGAAACAAACACCGTGTTTTTATTTCACGGTAAGTAATATTAATTAATTTTATTACTTTGTTTGCTTTACTACATATGCTTCATTTTATTTATATATGCTTTGTTTCTTTTTTTCAGGATGTTATTGGCACGGGTGTCCACAGTGCTTCGAGAAAGACATGGTGAACCCCAGCACCCAGACCTACATGTGGGAGCTCCACAGGAAGACACAGGAGCAAGAACAAAAGATCCGTCAAGGCGGATACAATCTCGAAGTCATGTGGGAGCATGACTTTAACGCCCTGAAGAAAACGGATCAAGCTCTCAAATGCTTCCTGGTGGACTTCCACTATATTGATAGGCTTAACACACGGGATTCATTCTATGGCGGAAGAACTAATGCCACCAAACTTTTCTATCAAGGCACTGCAAAATATATCGACTTCACGTCTTTGTACCCGTGGGTCAATAAATACTGCAAGTGAGTGCTTCAAAATCTATATAACTTAACAAATATGGCTTTTTTACTTTTTTTACAAGTTTTTTCTTATTTCAGATATCCGGTTGGACATCCCAAAGTCATCACCGAGAACTTTGGAGAGTTAGAAACGTATTTTGGCATCATTAAATGCAAAGTTCTGCCACCAAGAGCATTATATCTGCCCGTTCTCCCTTACAGGTATTATTATAATTTCTTATAAAGTGATCTTCACGTATTCACAATCTAACATATTTTTTTCATAAAGTTTTTTATTATTTTTATCATAAAATATTTCATTTTTTATAGATCCGGTGGAAAATTAACCTTTCCCCTGTGTCGTTCGTGTGTGGAAACACGCATCAAAGAATGTCATCACAACGACGAGGAAAGATGTATCACAGGCACTTGGGTTACTGAGGAACTCAAGAAGGCTATAGAAAAAGGATATGTGGTGAAAAAGATATACGAGGTTTTTTTTTTTTCTAACTCATAATTATTTTAAATGTTTTCCACGATTATTTTTGTTTTCTAATTAGGATTGTTTTTTCTAGGTTTATCATTTCGCTGAATCTAGAGAGGGTCTTTTTGCCCCCTACATCAACGCCTTCCTCAAAATCAAACAGGAATCCTCTGGCTGGCCGACTAACTGTGTCACGAATAATGATAAAGACTCGTACCTGAAGCAGTATAAGCAAGTCGAGGACATAGAACTAGATCCCAAAAACATCCAGGTTAATCCAGGTCGACGCCAGGTGTCAAAGTTATGTCTAAATAGGTAACTTTTAACTTTATCATACATGGTTTGATAAAAATCACGATGTTTTTCTCTTTTTTTCATGATCATATAGAATCACTGGTAAACTAACGGTTTTTTTCTTAGCTTCTGGGGTCGCTGGGGAATGCAAGAAAACAAGACGCAACTATCATACGTGACAAAAACAGCCGATTTTCACAAGATGATGAACGATCCTTCTATTGAGGTACTTTTTTTTAAATAATTATTATTTTTTTAAGATATTTGATTTCATCAAACTAATATTTAAAAAATGAAATGTGACCAAACTATTTTATTTTTCAGGTCAAGGATTTGTATCTCCCCAGTGATAACATAGCTGCAATAGAATGGCGACACAAGTCGGATTTCATACCACAGACCGATCGGACAAATGTCTTTTTGGCTGCCTTCACGACAACATGGGCCCGCTTAAAATTGTACTCCGAGATGGAGAAGCTAGGCGATGCCTTGCTCTATTTTGACACCGACTCGTAAGTTCGCAGAAAATTTTTGTTTAATTTAATTTTTCAATGTTTTATCACTTGACTTATTGGTTTTTTTAAATTTCAGAATCATCTATGCTAGCAATGGGACCAACGATCCACCACTGGGCGACTTCTTGGGCCAATTCACAGATGAGCTCGATGGTCATCACATTACGGAGTTTGTGTCAGGTATTTTTCTCATTCCCGTTATCAAACTTTACTTCATTCTTTAATTCCACAGATTGAGACGTTTCTCTTCAAGATTCTTATTTGTTTTTTAAAAATGCTTATTTTCAGGTGGAGCCAAGAATTATGCCTATAGGAGGTCAGATGGCAGGACATTCTGTAAAATTCGGGGCTTCACACTCAACTTCAAAAACTCGCTAGAGCTCAACTATGACACGATGAAGGGCCCTGGTCCAGTCCATGGATTTTGCAACGAAGATCGCTATCGTCGATACTCACAAGATAGTGAGGGAGGCTAAGAGAAGGCGGATACTGACCAGACGAGAGGAGAAAAAATACGGTCTTGTATACGACAAGAGGGTTCTTCTGCCCGATTTCACGACACTGCCTTATGGGTATTAATTTTTTTTTTTCACGTCAGAACATGCTTCTTACCGCAAAGTCTCTTATGTAAATACGCCTATTTCATGAATAAATTATTTATGTTATAGATTTTTTTCTCTCGTTCTTGTGTGTTTTTTGGTATTTAATGTTATGCAAACAGAATTAACTGTCATTTGCGATGGAGGAGCTAAAGCTTAAACATCCTTTTGGATGTATAGTGTCTGGACCGACTTCTTCGGGAAAAACTCGGTTTGTTTCGAGACTCATAGCCGAAAAAATGATTGATCCATTTCCTACGGAAATTGTCTGGTTCTATGGTATTTATCAATCGTTTTATGAACAGATTTCAGGTGTCACATTCGTAGAAGGTTTACCTACAGATTACGAATCTTACATAGGTTCGCGAACGTTATTTGTTATCGATGACCTGATGTCGGAGCTAGGCAACGACAAGCGATTAACTAATTTGTTTATTCGCGGAAGCCATCACAGAAACCTTTCCGTGATATTCATCGTTCAAAATTTCTTTCATAAAGGCAGTCAGATGCGAGAAATATCTTTGAATGCGCATTATCTCGTATTGTTCAAAAATCCGCGAGATAGAAGCCAAGTTCAACATTTAGCTAGGCAGATGTATCCGGGTAGACAGACATTTTTTCAAGAGGTTTTTAACGATGCCTGTAAACCCGCTTATGGATACCTATTGATAGACTTGAAACCGAACACGGAAGAACAATTACGTCTGAGAACCGGTTTTTTCCAAAATGATACATATTACGCTTACCAACCCAGATAAATTCATTTCGTGTCAAGCAGTCGAAGAGGTCACATCATGGAAGGGGGTCTTGTCATAGACTTTGAAGGTTTCCAATGTACTTCGAGAGGATTTATAGTTAAAGAACTGGCCTACTTTTCGTTAGATGGCAGTAGTTACGGGACTTATACTTTTCAACCACCTTATGATTGGTTCGAACTGAGTGGTAAAGAAAGGGCGTCTGCTACGTGGGTGATGTCTAATCTACACCACATTTCATGGGAGAGCGGCAACATGCCTTATGAAAAATGTTCAGAAATTCTCTCATTGTTGTCGGATTCGTATTCTGAAATTTATTGCAAAGGACTTGAAAAATGCAAATTCATTGGGCAGATGACGGGGAAGATCTGCCACGATCTCATTGGCTATCCTACATCCCCCTCTTTACCAAATCCCAAAGTCCGCTGTTTCAAACACGGCTTTAATTTTCCCAATTGCGCACTGATCAAGGCCGTCAATTACGGTATGTATATACGAGAAAGAGGTTTCGACTGTCAGTGACGATCAAGATGTCGAGGTATACACAACGAAATTTAGAGACTCTTAAAGAGCTCACCTGTTGTAGAGGCAAGAAGCGTACTGATCTGATAAAGAAAAGTAGCAACAGTCTCATACGGGGTCTATGTGAAGTGTGTCTTAACGTCTTAAAAGGCAACGTTCCCGTCACGAAATCTCAGAAAGCGAAACTCAGTCGTCATAAGAGGAGTCTGAGAAATTTGTCCAAGAAGAATCTCCCACTATATAAAAAACGGCGTATTTTAGTCCAGAGAGGTGACGGTTTTCTCAGTCTACTTTTACCATCCGCAATATCCGTTATCTCCTCCCTCATAAATGGAGCACGCTAAAAAATACGTCATCGTTCCGGCAGATAGACATTTGAACGCTATTGAACAACAGCTAAGCAAGTTAGATGGTGATATCAACATTGTCCTCAAGAGAAAAGGTCTGAAAGACGATGAAAAAGCGAAACAGTATTTGCAGGTATTGCAAAGGTACCTAGCGCTCACAGAAAATGCGAATACTGAAATTTTAGGGGAAAAGAAAGAAGATGATATAAGACCCGATTTCGAGAACATGATCATACGAAAAGCCGCTCCGAGTCACAAGAAAAGAGCTAGAGAACTGGTTGACACCATGAAAGTGAACAACAGACAGCTGTTTTGGAATGAGGACGGCGAACTTGTTCAAGATGGCGTTGTGGTCCCGGGAACCAATATCGTGGAACTCATAAGACATAATCTGAGAAAGAAGAAATTTGGAAAAGTACCTAGAGGAAACGAAGCATTTAAAAATTCCGTTGAACAAATAATGTCTCCTCAATGGTTATGCCTGTAACTTTTTTTAGAAGCAATAAGTAAAGAATGTGAAAATTTAAAAACCTGTGTTCTTTTTTCTAGTATATATTCTTACACGATATAATTATACTCTCATTTGCTAATGAACAGAGCTAAGAAACAGGTGTGTTTTAGCGATAACGTATCAATATTCGTAGTTGGAGGGGAGGATAGAAGAGGGTTTTGGGTCGAGGATGCGATAAGGTTTAGGAAGAGAATATCCGATTTTGAAAAAATATGGACAAATATACAAGTCCCTCCGAACCGGCCAGTTTTGGCGGAATCAACGCGTTTCACAGGCGTCTTAGAGAAACCGGAAAAAACGTAACTTTGAAAGATGTCAAAGAATTATTGCAGGGTAACGAAGCATATACATTGCACAAACCATCCAGAAAGAATTTTAAGAGAAATCGGGTGATAGTGGGTGGTATAAACGAACAATTTCAAGCCGATTTGGTAGACATGCAGGCCCTGAAGAAGGAAAACAAAGGTATCAAATACATACTTACCTGCATCGATGTTTTATCAAAGTTCGCTTGGGCCATACCGTTGAAAGATAAAACTGGAAAAGAAGTTACCGAAGCGTTCAGAAAAATTTTCAGAGGCCGCGTATGCAAGTATTTGCAGACTGATAAAGGTACAGAGTTCAAAAATAAAACTCTACAAACTTATCTAAAATCGATGAATGTCATGCATTTTTCAACAGAAAGCGAGAAAAAAGCCTCAGTTGTCGAGAGGTTCAACAGAACTCTTAAACAAAAAATGTTCAAATATTTCACACATAAAAATACGCACAAATACATAGACGTGTTAAGCGAACTAATGCATAGTTACAACAACACATGGCACCGCAGTATAAAGACTAAACCCGTTCTTGTTACCGAAGAGAATCAATCGGTCGTTTGGAATGAACTGTATAAGGATATCTTAAAACCCGTGAAGACAAAGTTCAAGTTTGACATCGGAGATACGGTCCGCATAAGTCGCGCAAAAATGGTTTTCGAGAAAGGATATGAACATAACTGGACTCGTGAAATTTTCACTATTAAAGAGAGACTCGAGCGCTTTCCTCCTGTGTACAGGATAGCCGACTCTGGTGGCGAGAATGTCCATGGTACTTTTTACGAATCTGAATTGCAGAAAGTGAAGCGGAGCGAGTATTACCAAGTAGAAAAAATTCTAAAGAGACGCAAGGTAAGAGGTAGAATGGAGTATTACGTAAAATTTAAAGGCTACGACAGCAAGTTCAACGTATGGGTGAGTCATCTCAAGAGCATATAAGTGACAGTGTTCACACAATTATCGGTCATTCAACAAGATGTCGTTCTATGTAACACTTCCCAGCGACAGTTCAGGGTCATACTATCCTGAAAATACTATATCTCATTTTGTCACAAGATTGCCATTTCCAATAAGTTTGACTGGCGAATGGGAGTGTGCGCTTTCGGAAATTGTTTATTCTCACACGTGGTACAACATAACCGAAAAAAATAATCTGTTCGTGTTCGATCTTGGTGATGATAAATTGCAGGGAAGAAACGTACCAGTCGGATATTACGAGACAGTTCCAGATCTCTTGAACGGCTTGAAGATACCAGCTTTAAGAAACAAAATATTGTTCAATTACAATGAAAACACCAGGAAAGTGAAAATAACACTAAAAGATGGGGCAAAACTTCTGTTAAAAACTGGCATTGCTGAGCTACTGGGATTCGAGCCAACGCTGATCGAAGAAACTACTGAAAGTCCTTACGTTGCTGACACAAACGTGTTTTTTCCAGTTTTGTACGTCTATTCAGATATCGTGCAGCCTCAGGTTGTGGGAGATGTGCAAGCTCCACTACTGAGAGTCGTTCGCGTGAAAGGAAAAGATAACGAGGTTATAAGCTCTCATTATGATAGACCTCACTATCTCCCTATTGCTCGAAAAGAATTCCAGACTATAGAGATAGAAATTCGAGACAGTTCGGGAAATCACATACCTTTCAGTAGAGGAAAATCGATTCTGATTCTTCACTTCCGCATGAGACAACTCTTATAAAAACACCGGTCTTATCGACCTATTATCATTTACGAACTAGATACGAAAGATGAAGGTTCCCTATCATTGTTGCACTAAACAGTTTGAGGACTACTATGTCCAACAAGCCGGACAAGGCCTGCCGTATTATTCGGGCGTTGTAATGCAGAGAGGATATGGACTAGGTAGTATATTCGGAAGTCTTTTTAGAGTAGCCTTACCTTTTCTTAAAAAGAGTGCTAAAACTGTTGGTAGACAGATTTTGCGCTCTGGCGCTGATATAGTTGATGACGTAATGAAAGGTGAAAACGTTAAAAGAGCAGCGAAAAGACGAATGGGTGAAGCTGGAAAGATACTGACAGAAAAAGCAGTGGCCAAAACTCGGTCCATGTTTGGAGCGGGACATAAAAGGAAACGAAGGAAACATAAGAAGGCGAAACGCATCATTTTAGCCAAACGACCCAGCGGGAACACACACGATATTTTCGATCCGTGATGGCTTTTCTCTTGAAGGATTCTCCTCAGCTGGCAAAATCTGAACTCAACCTTTTCACTCTACCCGGAACACAAACTACCATAGAAAGCGGAAAATGGGTCACCTATTACCCGCTTTCAAACGTCTCCGATGGAGGCCCTCTGGAATTTAACATTGGAGGAAGTGGTGACGAGTATCTGGATCTCTCTCAAACGTTAATTCACGTGAAAGCTAAGGTCGTGAAAGGTGATGGGTCTTTTCTAGATAAAGAGAGTAAAGTCGCACCCGTGAACCTTTTCTTGCAATCCATGTTTTGCCAGGTTGATGTTTCTCTGAATGACCGTCTGATATCATCTTCCAGTAACACGTACCCCTACCGAGCTATGATAGAAAAACTCTTGAACCACGGTAACGAAAGCAAAACCAGCCAACTGACAACTGAACTCTTTTATAAAGACACTGCCGGAAAAATGAGTGACGTGGACCCTACGTCAAAGGACCCCAATGAGGGTTTAATACAGCGAGCGGCGTTCATCGAAGAAAGTAAGACCGTCGACATGATTGGTTCGATTCACGGGGACATATTTTGTCAACAGCGACTCTTGCTGAATCTCGTTTCTCTAAGAATAAAGATGATTCGTAGCAAGTCAGAATTCTGTCTGCTTTCGCCAGACAAAAGTGCAAACTTCAGAGTTGTTCTCCGTGACGCATGTTTATACATAAGGCACGTCAAGGTCTCTCCTGGTGTGCTTGTAGGACATGCGAAAGCTCTAAGTCATACTTCAGCCAAGTATCCGATAGACAGAGTAGTATGTAAAGTTTACTCGCTACATCAGGGAAGCATGTCGTGGGTTCAAGACAGTGTCGTCGTTGGACAACTACCCAAAAGGGTAGTAGTCGGAATAATAGACAACGACGCTTTTTCGGGATCGTATAGCAAATCGCCGTTCGAGTTTAAACATTACGACCTTAACTTCATAGCCATGTATACCGACGGACAGCCAGTTCCTTTCAAGCCTCTAGAGCCCCAATATGATCAAGGATTATATGTCAGAGCGTATCATAGTTTGTTTTTAGGGACTGAAAAAGCATGTCAAGACAGGGGTATAGATATCTCTAGAAGTGAGTTTCCATTGGGATACGCTATTTACGCCTTTGATCTGAGCGCCGATCTCTGCCAAGGCGATCATTTCAATCTGATCAGACACGGCAACCTACGACTGGAAACAAAGTTTAAAGCTCCGCTCGTCCAACCAGTTTCAGTCATTGTCTACTTGGAGTTCGACAACGTCATAGAAATAAATCAGACACGAAACATCCTCTACGATTTCAGCAGTTAAATATGTACTCATCTCAAATAAAAACAATTTTAGAACGCGAAACACCATACTTCATCGATGTGTTTCCATGTGACATGCTACCTGTGCATATTCAAACCTATCCGGCGTCTTTAGTTGTGAACGCGGATAAGCACACAGAACCTGGTTCGCACTGGATGGCAATCAACATTCCGGACAAGCACACCTTGGAATTTTTCGATTCATACGGACAGAAGCCAGAGACTTACGGAAAAGAAATTGCATCATTTACAAGAAGATATAAAAACATTTTATGGAACTCGACTCCTCTACAATCACCTACCTCCAATGTATGTGGACAATACGCTGTGTTCTTTGTTATACAGAGAAGTAGAAATGTTGCTTTAGAAAGTATTGTTAAGAAACTAAACAGAAAAGGAAATGATTTTGCTGTTTATCAATATGTAAAGAAAAATTTTGCTGTACGATTATTATTCAAGAAATAAAGTATTTAGTCTAAAAAAAAATTGTCTAGCGTTGGTTATTGAAAAACAGTACACACATGAAACACAACCAATTGAAAATAAGAAAACATTTATTAAATGAGATAAATAATGATTATACAATGAATAAAGATCGATAAAAGGCTAATAAGGGTTATACATGAGGGAATAGGGTGTTTGCATAAATCGTCGTTCAGCCTCCTTAATCAAATCTGAAATACGAATCGACTTAAAAAATTCTAGATCGATGTAGTCTGCGACACGTATGTCACCAGAAAATTCAATAATTTCATTTTGATCATTGTTTGATATGATAGTGTCCTTGAGTTTGGAAGCGAAATCGTCCAAGTTCATGTATATAAGTGCACGGTAAAAGTCTTTCGTTGAAGCACCGAGGGTGAATTCAAAATCATTCCAATCAACGTTTCCGAATAAAATACGAAAAACAAAATCACAGAACACATCTTTCACAAATTGGTGGAGAATAGAAATCTGGTCTTCCCTAAGTTCTAAACTTTGATGAGGGGGGTCATATACCGATAATAAATCGCCGTCATTATGCACTAGCAGGGTTATACTAGAAAGTACGTTATTTTCAGTAAAAATTAAATTGTTCCACTGATCTTCAGACAACACAAAACATGTGGAGACACCCTTGACTTTCTCTATGAAAACAGTCTTACCGCGAACGCGCACTTTTACGTGATCGTTAATTGAATTTTCGTACTCACCCTTGTCGTATGCTAGAGACCGGCGGATCACGTCATCGCTGTCACATAATTCCATAAAGTCCTCTTTCGTGAGAGTGATACCATCTTTCGTAGGGTAATATTTTTGTCCATATAGAGCGTATCTTCTCAAATGGCAATATACATCACTTCTAAAATTGCACACCTTTACGTACATCGCATTACCCACTTCATAATGATGCTGAGGCACATCGGATGGTGAAAAAGCACCGTCATCTTATAATAATAGATATAAAAAGGGGATATGAGTAAATCTCATCAAATGAAAAGCTCAGAAATAAAACATCATTATGAAATTGAAAAGTTTGAAAATTCGCTTACCTTCACATTTGTCTTTAACTTTTTCATCGGTGATGGTGAAACATCAGGACCGTTGCACATCTTACGGAACGTCAGGCTGACTCTTGCTTCCTTTACCTCGGGGGCGGCAGGAATCCCGTGTGCCCAGAATCGATTCGTTGGAGCTTTCATTGTTAGTAGGGAGTTGTCCTGAAGAGTGTACGCAACGGGGTCAAAACCTTTACGGGTGAACATCATCTTTCTTTCAGCTCCAAGTGATACCGTTGCTATCGGATAATCAGCCTCCAGGTCAGATTCATCGTCTCGATGATTCCCGATTCGACGAGTCCCGTCAGCATAGCGGTTGATGAGGACGAAATTGAATAGGCATCCCGTAGCTGTTTGTATAACGTCTCTCACCTCTTGGAGAACTGGCAACCAAGGCTTGGCTGTCAATCTGAGACCACTAAAAGAATACGTAAGTCCGCTATCGCCATAAGCGGCATGCTGTCGTGGTATTGGGTGCTCTTTCCCACAGACGACGACTTTGGAAAGTTCTGGTGGCAAATACTCGACTTCTTTTTCTAATGTATCTAAGATTTTTTTCGGAGATTTCAGAATTTGAGCCTTGTAGTCCACGTTCAGATCCATCTTATCAACTACAGAACACGAGCAGAAATGATGAGAAGCACAGACTACGAACAAGGTTTCAAAGAAACGGGGTCGCACTGAGTGGAATCAAGGAACCCTCGCAATTGGACGAGTAAGGCCCCGCCCCTTTTAGTTTTACTTTGGATTTGAACTGCAATGAGCGTATAGTAATTATCGGGAAGAACCCCGTGAGAACGGAAATTAGTTGATAACCGCAGACAACATCCCTTGGTCAATATAACGTCTCGACAGTGACATAAACAGGGTCGACAGGTAATCTGGTTCAAAATCCGGCTAAAAAAGGAAGTCGGTCAAAAACGCGCGAAAACATTTCCGGTGGCGCCATCTAGTATCGGCATCAACGTGGGTCACGTGATCGACCATCTTGAGAAAATTTTTTGAAACTCATTTAAAAAAAAAAAAAGGTTCATGGAATATAATTGAAAAACAGTAGATACGGTTCACAATATTCGCCCTTTTCACCAATTACTCCGTGGACAATCGTCGATCATAGGCACATCAAAATTAGGAGCGACGTTTTTTAATACACTTCCTTAAACGTTCTACGTTTTATTATTTTTATATACTTATTTCATAAGGCATTTGTCTAGTAAGTCTGTTTGGTTCAGTGGTTAACACACTAGCCTGGAGAACGATATACTTTATCGGTTGTCATGGGTTCGAATCCCGATAAGACACTAAAATAGTTTTTTTCCAAATAAATAAGACCAACCGCCATTTTGAAAATAAATACGGTCGACAGGTAGTCTGGTTCGAGAGGTGCGAAATCCGGCTAAAAAAGGAAGTCGGTCAAAAACGCGCGAAAAATAGAAAACATTTCCGGTGGCGCCATCTAGCGGCGTAAATCTCAGTAAAGCGCTGCGTAGACTACTCATGTACGAAAATTTAAAGCTGAGCATGACTATAAGTTTGGTTGGGTACGTGACGGCAAAATTTTTTTGCGAAAGAATGAATCATCCAGAGTCATACGAATAAACTCTGAAAAGGATTTACCTTCGATTTCTTAACTGATATAATAACTGAACCCGATTATGATTGTAAAATTATTACAGGTCTGGATGATATAAGTGCATTTTTTGCGTCTTTACCAACCAAGTATAGTTTAAATATATTTCATACAAATATTCAGAGTTTGCGAGCTAACTATGATAATTTTTTAGCAGAATTTTCAGGTTGTTTGAACAAAATATCTTTATTAATTTTTTCTGAAATTTGGATTTATAGTAATGAAGTGAACTTGTATAATAAGTTGGATAATTTCAACTTGTTTTTCTGTTGCAGAGAAAATAGCAGGTCGGGGGGGAATCGCAGTCTTTGTACGGAAAAATCTTATTTTTAATCAGATTGATATTCATTTCACTACGGCTGAATGTATCCTATTATTCAGTAGGGAATTTAATATTGCACTCTTATCTATCGTTCTCACCAATTCACAATAGCTGAATTTAATAATGAGCTCCAATCTGTTTTATCCAACCTTAATTTCGATAATATTATAATTATAGGGGATTTAAATATAGACATTTTAACAAACAGTATTGACGTCCTTGATTACCTGAACTGTCTAAGCCAATATGGTTTTAAGTGTCTGATAAATAAGCCTACTAGAGTGAGATACATCCACTTGCATCGATCATATTTTTTTTAAATCACAAAATAATCCATCCACTATTTCTTCTGGAATAATTATTAATAATCTAACTGATCATTTTCCCATAGTTATGAAACTGAGCCATAATACAGTTCCAAGCTCAAAAATTTCTGATTGTAGGTATTTTACAGTAATCGACAAAAATATGCTTTCTAATTTTCTAAATAGTTATAAATACAATTGGAGGGATAATGTTGATATCGATACGCAATATAAAACTTTTGCATTTGCATTGAATTCTATTAAAAATAATTTCAAATATCGCACTAGGAGAACGCATAAATTTAATAATAATTGGATGACAAACGAATTGTTACGTATGGTTCGTAGAAAAGAAAAACTGTATAAAAAAATGCGGAAATATCCATTTGATAGAATCTACAGAACAGCGTATCAATGCACAGCCAATGAGCTTAAAATCCGTATTAAATTAGTTAAAAATGAATATTACAAGCAACAGTTTATGAAATGCGATACTAATAAAAAGAAATGGGAATTTATTAACAGTATTGTGGAAAAACAAAATAAAGCTATTGTGTTGCCAGATTCTACTGATACTCTAGAACTTGCAAATCAATTCAACACCCACTTTGATCATATAAGCCACAATACGTCTTTATTTGGTAACAATGATGATTTTAAAAAATACCTTGCGCCTACCATAAATTCCTTTGCCTTTTTTGATGTAGTCGATCTTGAGGTACTTAGCACTTTAAATTCTTTTTCTAAAACTAATTCGTATGATTACGATGGAATTAATATTTACTTGATTAAAGAGTTTGCTGCAAATAATGTCGCATTCATCACAAAGTTCATAAATACCTCATTTCAACTTACTGTATTTCCTGAGTCACTGAAACGAGCCACTATCACTCCTGTTTTTAAAGCTGGCGATAAAAATTCTCTGCTGAATTATAGGCCTATCTCAATTGTACCGATTTTTTCTAAACTTATTGAAAAAATTCTTTCAATTAGAATATATAATTTTTTGTATTCTGTGAATTTTTTTGCTAAAAACCAATTTGGTTTTCTAAAGGGACGAGGTGCTGAAAATGCCCTTTTGGCCTTTTCAAAATTTATTTATAATGGCATTGACAAGAACAAATTTACTGTTGCAATATTTTTAGATATTTCAAAGGCTTTTGACAATGTGAACCATTATATTCTCATTCAAAAACTTAATTCAGCTGGTATTCGGGGTCATATTTTAAATTGGTTCACTTCATATTTATATAATAGAGAACAAAGAGTCAAAATACAGGATAATTTCAGTAATTATGTCCATATAAATAGAGGAGTCCCACAAGGATCTATATTGGGTCCTTTACTTTTTCTGATTTTCATTAATGATCTTTGTAATTTAGAATTTGACGGTTCCATGATCACTTATGCCGATGATTCTGTTTTAATGTATTCGTGTGATGATCTTGACAGACTTAAGAATCATATTAACCACGATCTAATATTAATTCAAAAATGGTTCTATGCTAATGATTTAAAATTAAATTTACAGAAGACAAAATACGTTAATTTCAATCTTATGCAATCTGATTTACATCTTAATCTAAAATTTCATACCCTCGCTTGTGATTTTCAACCTCATTGTCATTGCGATGCAATTCAAGAAGTAAATAGTATTAAATACTTGGGTTTAAATGTAGACAGCAATTTAAAATGGAAATCTCATGTTCATGAACTACTTAAAAAACTCCGTTTTGTTTTATATAATTTTTATTATATAAGTAAGAAAGTTTCCGCTAATTTCTTAAAAGACCTTTACTATGCTTGGTGTTATTCACTTATAAATTATGGTGTAATTATATGGGGTGGTGATTATAAAACTAATTTATTGCCTTTATTTTCAATACAAAAAAGAGTTTTCAAAACTTTGAATCGGGGTCAGCCTCATTCCTCTACAATTTTTAGAAATCTTAATCTACTTCCTTTACGCCATAATGCTATTTTTCGTATTATTCTGTTCTTAAACCGTAATAAAGGCTTATGCAGTTTAAAAGATAATGTTTCCAAGCGTAGACCTCATATGATTTACCGTATTCCTACTTTTAGGAAAGAAATTTTTCGTAAACATTTTTATTATTTAGCTCCGAAATTATATAATTCACTACCGCTAGAAATACAAAATATACCCACACACGCGGCATTTAAAAAATCATTATTCAAATTATTAATTTCAATAGACGATGTAGACTCTTATTTTGACCTTTAGGAGGAGCAATAAAATTTATTCAATTTAGCTTTGCCACTTTAATTATGCATATTCTTTCAATAAAAAAAAATTTGTTCTTGTTTGTGTTTGTCTATGTATGTGCGAGTTTAATTTTTTTCCTCATATATTTTTTATCTATAATGTTTTGTTTTATTTTACATTTCTCGCCATGCATTAAGAACTTTGTCTTTTTTTGTGTTGTGTACGTTTTTCGTTCTTGATTTTTTTTTTTATCTTTACGTATTTTTTTATTTGACAGTGATAATTTTGTCTCTTTTATGTTGTATATCTGTCTCTTTTCTTTTTTTTTTAATGTTTCTGTTCATGTCGTATATTTTTAGATATTTTATTCATTAATTATGTAAATTTTCAATCATCCGTACAGGCTTCACAGCCTCTGGATGATAAATATGTTTTGTTTTGTTTTGTTTAAACTAATCTAAATCTTTGTATGTTGTAAATGAATAAATTGATTTGATATATAATTTTCAGGAAAAAACTAATATAAGATATATAATGAAAAAACTCTGAAACTAATTTTTCAAATGCAACCTAAAAGTTGATACGTATAAAAGCAAATGCCAATGTAAAAAAATAAAAATTAGGGAGCGGAAAAATACGCGCGAAATTAATATAAATAAAGCAATTGTTGCCACTTATGTAGAAGAAACATTGATTTTCGATACGTATAGTAGTATTTGTAAAATTTTTGCTTTACGTTGATTGGTCAAACGATGAGCTGAGCCGAAGAACCGAACTGAACGAACCGAAAGACCCGTTTTTTCTCCGCAACCAGTCACGTGATCCTAAGGATAATGGTTAAGGAGAAGGGGAGAATCCATCTCGGGGAATTCTCCTTGAAGCTCTCTGTTGAGCAGCTCCTTAACTTAAGTTAAGGACAAGTGCTGACCGAGCGTTTTCTAAGGACAAGGGGAGAACGTACTCTTATGTTATCAACACTACTTTTTTTAACAATGAAAGAAACCAACTCTTCTTAGGCTGCCGGCACACTACGGTTCGGCTGGCGCGGTTGATCTTATCAGCAACCGTGGAATTTCGCGTGAAACACACACTGCTGTTAGCAACCGGGTTTTTTTTATTTTTTAATGTCACGTGACATCTCGGGATTGGCTCCCGAGGGTGGCACATGGTGGCACAAAAAAATTTCGTTGACACAGCTGACTAATGGAACTGGTAAATAAGAAATGAGATGGATAAAATATGATTAGTAATGTACTGCAACACTGTGCAAGCGCCCTTGCCGACATTCTGTGTTGTAGGATTATGACGGTGCCTTTCAAAGTTGCCCCATGTAGGAGATGTCCGAGTTGACAGGTTCCACGAAATTTGTTGTATGTTTCGCGAAGTCCCTCTTTTTAAAAGACCATTCGTTTTCCCAAGGGCGTGCATGGAAGGCTAGTCAATTGGGCTTAAATGGAAGTACAGTATCTAAATTTTATTACTTTTCCCAACAGGTCTATTGCCCTTAAAATAGATAATGGTTTTTCTTATAATTCTCAGAAATCCGCATGAAGGCAAAGAAACTGAAAAACGGTTACCGACTGGTATACCCGTTTGGAAGACCTTGGCAGGGGTTCTTGAAACTTTCGCCACTCGCGGCTTCTTCGGCCTGCTCGTAAGAATAGCAAGAGCCATTCCAAAGCACTGCAGGGGTTCACGGCAATGCAAAGTCGTCGTGACGTCCTTCCGAGCGATAATGCCGAACATTCCCAGAAAAAGCGACCCACACCTCGAGAACTTCTGTTTTGGGTTTGGGGTGTACATCAGAAAGGGGGGGGGGGGAAGGGACTACTTTGCGAACTCAGCAAAGCTGTTCGTGGGGCCAAGGCCATCTTAAAGCCACCCATATTCGCGTGACCCTGGGCTTCTTGTTCACATAGGGCCTACATGACCAGATGTAGTATAATGGTTTAGAGCAGGTATCTTCAACCTGTTGCTCGCGAGCACCACGGTGCTACCTGAAGCAACTGGAGTTCTCGAAGCTCCTGTCCAATAATTGCTTGCTAGAATTCGATCGACGTTCCAATCAAATTACCTCGTTCAAATTGCATTCGAGGATTAAAATCCTAATTTTTCATGCATACGTATGATCAAACTTGTAAGGGTGCTCTCCTTTCGATGATGGGTACAGCCAGTGCTCACAACTAGAAAAAGGTTGAGGACCTCCGGTTTAGAGTGTAAATAATTACATAATGGGTGATTACAGTTTAAGTTCTCGTACTTCGAGTAGTTTTTCCTCAAAAACTGCTTAACCGAGTACATCCAAATTTTCAGGATATCTCAATGAGACCATGGGGAGATTTATGAAGTAAAACAAATACAGTCTAACCCTGTTTTAACGAATACCGTTACAGTGAAAATCTCGTTCTAACGAAAACTTTTCTAACCTCCCACAACAGTTTACATAGGCACAACGGCAACAACCTGGAATTCCTTTACAAGGAAATTTCGTTGTAACGAAGTTATTTCTCCGGTCTCTTGGAAGTTTGCTATAATGGGATTAAGCTGCAGTTCAATTTTCGACCAACAAGTGGAAAAAGTGCCCCCCCCCCACCCGGGGTAGAAGGTCCTGGGGAAAGATGGGGGAGGGGGCAGCACGAGAAGGAAATACGGTACAAAGGGCCATTAGCTCACAAAAATTGGCAACCACTGGAACATGTGATATTTTCGTTGAATGTAATTTTTTTTT
This sequence comes from Pholcus phalangioides, assembly GCF_987345545.1. Taxonomy (NCBI): domain Eukaryota; kingdom Metazoa; phylum Arthropoda; class Arachnida; order Araneae; family Pholcidae; genus Pholcus; species Pholcus phalangioides. Next base: position 17,082,401 of record NW_028301628.1, read on the forward strand.
TAATTTATTCAATCATACATGATATAACGCTGTATAATACTACTAAGAACATCCATCAACGGAGGATTAGTAAATTCGTTGTGATGAACATGAAGAACCGTGGTAACGAAAAACTTCATAAAAACTTCTTCGTTTATCATTTCTCCCGATCAGTTATCAGATGATTTTTTCCAGATGATGCGATGACACGAAGAGAACGTAATGTCCTTATACGAAATTATTTACATGCTTCACACTAAATCCGTTTCCAGACACAGATTTCTGGCTTCGCCACGTGCTGGCTATTCGAATTGCTCTGCCCCCTATTCACGTTATAATTTAAAGTTCTTGACCACGAATTACTCAAATTTGCCGCCCCTCTGAACTTGCTACCCCGGCCCGCTTAACACCCTGTACATACGGCATCAGGGCCGCAACTAGAGAGACCTGCAACCGCGCCGTAGTCTGGTCTCGGCTTTAGGCGCGGTTGCAGGCGGTTGGGGGGGGAGGCATCATCTATAGTTTTATTCTGTCAACGCACAGATACAACTGCAACCGCTGAGCGCGGTTTTTTCAACCGAGAAAATCCACATTTTTTTGGGACGGTTGGGGTAACCGGAAAGCTGCCATAATGTATTGCAAAGGTTTGAACACCCTGATGACGGTTCGGCTGGACCTGTGGTTGCTGTCTTCCATTGTCTATCAAGTGGTTGGGATGAGGGTGATGGGATTTCGGATGCACTGGACAAAGGAATTGCTCTCCTTCTCAGGTTGCCATAAAAATGAGGGGGAAAGACAAATTCGAAGACCTGTATGGTGAAGTTCCATGCGACGGAAACTAATTCTTTGTTTGGCGCTTTTGCACTGATAACAATAAAAAAAACCAATGAAGGAAAAATTAAATTTTTCTAACTAGTGAAATTTTTTTGCTTTCCTACATGAGCATACATTAAAACTCGGTTATAATGACATTCATAAACTAACGTGATTACGCTAAAACCGAGATGTATATTTTAGAACACTTGAATGAAATGCATTGGATCCCGATTATAACGTTTTAGCAAAAAACCAATTAGTTACCTCATCCAAAAGAGTACAAATTACCACGGGGACCAACCACTTATAATAAATTCATAAAAAATTATCAGAAATAAAAATAATTAGACATCTGAAGGAATAAATTTTTATACTTTTTTATTAAAACATTTATTAAAAGCCTAAGTATAAACCGGGAATGAAATATGTCCCTAAGAGCTGCATTGCGTGTGTTTTGCTTTCATTATTCTGTTTTTTTGTATCGTATATGAATGTGGCTGTCTATCTGTTGTTTTTGCAATTAAAAAAAAAATCTAGGTCAGCGGTTCTCAACCGGTGCTCCGTGTGAACTCCCAAGGGCTCCGCGGCCCTCGAGGAAAATAAAAAAAGAACCAGTAAATTTGAAAAAAATAATTATTAATATTTTTGAATAAAAATAAATCAGTAACTTTGATGAATAAATAAAAAAATAGGGCTACGTTGCTCCGCCATAGAAATTATATACTGGAAAGGGCTCCGTGGGTCGAAAAAGATTGAGAACCGCTGATCTAGACAAAACGTTGTATGTGGGTAATATCGAAGAGTGCACTAAGACAATTTTCACACCTACCGTTCTTTTCAAGCAGTTTTTGATTTACAAAGCCGCAACTAGGGAGAGAGGGTCCACTGTATCGAGTGCTGAACTAGAGGAGGCACCGAATTGCCCCTTTAACACCACTCCTTCTAATCTTTCCTTACACGGGGACGCCAAAAGCTTGCTAGCTCCAGTTAAAAAAGTATCTGCGGCCCTGTATGTGCCTTAAACCTTGCAACATACATACTGGTGTACAGGGATACAACGACATGCGTGGTCAGCCGGGGCAAGCACGCATTTTTGCGCCCCCTTTTAATATTGAAGGAGAGATGAAAGGTTAAACATTTGCGCTCCTGTCTGGCTCGGAGTTCGGGGCATCAGTCAGTGCCGTCTTAACGCATGAGCCCACCGGAGCACGGCCCGGGTGCCTCAAGAGAAGAGGGGCCTCCCAAAAATGAGATCCGATTTAAATTTTCAAGGATTTACCGTGTAGGGCCTCCTAAAAACCACTTGGCCCAGGGGGCCCATAATACTCTTAAGACGACCCTGGCACAGTCCCACCTGCTCCTCTCTAGTTGCGGCCCTGATGCCGTATGTACAGGGTGTTAAGCGGGCTGGGGTAGCAAGTTCAGAGGGGTGGCAAATTTGAGTAATTCTTTACAATAGAGATATTTCTTCAATAAATTTGAGTCACGCATATCGGAATAAAGTTTACAGAAATAACTTTTCGTGAAACGTTGGCTGGTTAAAGGATGAACCCAGTACCTATGAAAGCGTCGGCGTCGCTCATTTCTCCGATTTCTCACGATTAGGTAATCAATACAAGCTGTCGTCTCGAAGTCCATACTGGAAATAAAGTAATGCATATGATACACACACACACACATAACAGGTGTAGAGGAAGGTGGGATCAGGACAAAGATCTCAGGATTCAGGTTACTTCTTAATGTCATGCATCGCTTTTTGACAAAAACCGTCTTGGCCCAAACATTGAGTGCACAGTGTATTTTTATGAGGTTTTCTTTCAATCCCATTTTTGACTACCGTTGCGTTTGTGCAATGCTTTGTTTAATATTTTGCACGTAAATGTTTTTATGAAAGGGGCCATTCAAGTATTACGTAAGCAGATTTTTTGCCATTTTCGCCTCTCCCCCCCCCCCCCACTTGTCAGCAAAAATCAGCAAAACACTGACCCCTCCCCCTTCCCCCCGTCAGCAAAATTTAGTCAGTAGCTTAGTGTCATATGTATTTCATATCTTCAAAAAAAGGGGTGGTTGATGACGTAAGCAACCTTCAAACCCCCTTGTCATGAAATGTCCGCCGCGAAACCCCCACCCCCCCCGATGCTGGCGTAATACTTGAATTACCCCAAATGAACATTTTTGGGAACTAAAAGGTCTAATCAGTATCAATGTTTTTTAAAATTTGATTTTTTAGTTTTTAAAACATTAAATTTTCAGAAATTTCATTCCGATTTCCTATCTGAATTTTTTTTTCCTGACCATCAAAAGAAATATATTTTTTTAAACAGGAGAAAATAATTTTTTCCTTGCCTTTTTTTTTTGGTCATATGGGCGTTTCCCAAAATTACAATTATTATGCTTAATTTCCATTAATTAGAAATTTAATTAATCGGAAATCTACTTTAATTACAAAGAAAAACGTGCTAAATTCATGGTCAATTTTTTTAAACTTCGAAAATATGTCATTTAAATAGTTTTTTAATATATGTTATTTAAATTAATTATGATGATTCCAGTCATCATATATAAAAAAATCTGTGCGATTTGGTCACGAATCGTAAAAGCATCAATAATGGGCCAACTTTTAGGCTGTCTTTCTTCAACTCTGAATTAATTTCAAACGGCAAATATTGTTACAGAAAATTAAATTCCATTACATGAATGTTTTTATTAGTATATACAGTAAAACCCCTCCTTCTTGTGAACCCGGACAGGACAAAAAAATTATATCCATGTAAAATGGGTGACCGTTAAAAAGAGGTTTGAAATTCATACTTTTATATATTATACAACTGTAAATTATTATTTGTCCGTAAAAGAAGGAGTATCCGTTAAGAGGGGGTTTTACTGCAATGCAGCTTATGAGCACGAATTTGCATGCTAACTGGAGCCAACTTCAGCTTGGCGAAAATAATTTAGCCAATCCGGAGATGTCACGTGACATTAAAAAATAAAAACTTGAACACCCTGATGACGGTTCGGCTCAAAGTTGCATTAAGAGCCGCTTTCAAGCGGCTTTGGTTCGGCTGGACTCGCGGTTGCTGTCTTCCATTGTCTATTAAGTGGTTTGACAAGGAGGGTGATGGGATTTCGGATGCACTGGACAAAGGGTAGCGAGTCAAAATCGGACGGGACATATGCGGACAACATGGAAATAGGGTCAAAATCGGACAAATTTTGCCGCGCCCTTAATGTTGGCACTGTATCTCCCATTTGTTTCTCCAACCTGTTAAATGGCGACAAAATGGATACAACAAGAAACCGGGTCAAAATCGGACAAATTTTGCCGAGCCGGCGATGTTGGCGGTTTATCCCTAATTTTTCCACCAAGCTGCTAAGTGGCGATTTTCTCTTTGATGGACATTATAAAGACATGCAGAGAAACTTTTGGTTAAATTTGAACAATGAAAGACGTGAGTCGTCTACCAGTCGCCAGAACAAGTTAAAAAAAACCGTCCTTCTTGAACCACTGACAAGTGATGGATTGCTACACGTAAAAAAAACACGCCGACATAACCAACACTATAATAATATATAGCTTCAGTAGAACTATTGTCATTATTATTACCGGACTCGGCGCGGAGGTGATCATAAGTCCTTATCCCGAGGGATTTCTATCCTAGGAAAGGTCTCTACAATTAATCTCGCCTGAGTATTATCAGCACAGTGCGTGGACTACGGCATTGTCAAACCAAAGGAAGTTGATTGTTTCATAAGAGGGAAAATTAGTAAAATCATACATAAATGAATGAGCACTTATACGATCATATACATAAACGATATCGATTGATCGTACATGCAAGCTATATCGTGGGAAAAGAAAAATAACTACATCAACTGAACTAAATTTAATCAATAAAAATCACGGCAACTTACAGATGCCACACGTGGATAGAAATATGATAATATAGAAAACATGTGAACTAGTTCGACAGAAACATTAAGAAAAAGATTTTATTCTAATGCAGTGATCTAAAACTATGCACACACACACACTTATTCCGATTACAGTCAATCCCGTTTTTAACGTTCCCGCTTAGTACGACTTATTTCTGTGGTCTCAACTCTAAGTACAGTGGATCCCGCTTATAACATTTTTTTCAAAAACCTGTCACAAAAACATTGTAGGCGGGGAAATGCTTTAAATGGAAAATCTAAGAGCGAATTAGTGAGTTGTAAACACCAGAATAAGTCGTACTAAGCGGGAAAACTATATAAGCAGGATCGACTGTAATTGTCATTAAGATTTCCCATTTAAAGCGGTTCTCGCTTACAACGTTTTCCATGACAGTTTTGTGGAAAATGTTATAAGCTGGATCCACTGTATTATTTAATATTTATGCATTTGCATATAATAGGTGGTCTACTAAAAAATCTTTGAGTTGAGCATAATGAATCGAAATGATAGATATCAAGTAGATACATGCGATCTTCATGCTTAATTGATTCAGAATTGAAATTCTATTACTGTCTTATTAAGGATGGGACGAATAGTGATTTGAGCGAATAACCGAATACTCGGCGGCCGAGTATGTATTTTCTTAAAATTCAACACAATCATAAATAAAATTTGTGTTTTTAATTGAAAATAAAACTTATTTGTAATTTCAAATGATTGACATTGAATTTTAATTATGCAATTTATTTAAATAAATATTGAAAAACTGGTAATTGTCATTATCTTGGCAATAAAAATCTTTCAATAAAATTTAACGATGATGTATTGTATTGCAGTATTACTTATGGAATCAATTTTCTTTTCAACACTCGTTACCAGTTTTACGTCTTTAATAAAGAAAATGTCTCAGCCATTATTTACTCCCAACTATATAGTAATGTATCATAAATTTTACGACTTATTTTCTTATTTTTCCTCTCTAGATGTTCTGTCTCATTCAGGAGCTCAAAACGTATCTGGCCTAGGTACAACCTTCAGTTAGTGGAACTTGCGTAATTCATGCTAGCTTCCACCTTATTGAAGAAAAAAATAAGCGTGACCATACGTCCCACGTTTAACTAAACTTATCCGTTTTGTGGTCCAGGATTTTTTTATTGTTCTTGATTATGCCTGATAACTTGATCCACATTGCAGCTCTTATTGATGAACCATCGTTAGTTACACTTGTCCGAAAATGGGTAAAGAGCACTAATAGCTACATTTAGTAAGAAATTTATTTAAAATGCTCCAGAGGAGTATGGACCGGAGGAGGAAGCCGGACAAGTGAGAAGCCGAATTTTTCCTTTGCTTATATTCAGTCGTTCGAGAAAAATTACTGGGGTTACTGGTCGAAAATCTGGGGTGAATGGCACCGAGACTACCTCAAATTACCAAGGACTAAGATCAGGAGTTTCGGAAGTGTTTCGAACCAGTAGGTACTCATCTTTGTTTTAAACAAATAAATTTGCTTTCTGGTCGATTCTGCAGGTGTCGAATGCATGCCAAAAATTACCATGGGTGCTCAGCACCGACTCGGATTATCCGAAAAACGATAGAAAACGACTCTCGAGGGGGGGGGGGGCCTATATTGATTTAAGGGTAAATATAATAAAAAATGTTAAGAAAATACTAGGTTTATCCTGGGTCACAAAGCTGTAGCCCCATCCGCGTTCTACTTGTGTAGCGGCATTTGAAACATGAGCAGTTAACGGCCATAAGGAACTTACTTCCATTTGATGACATACTGTATAATAATTACATTAAAACAATTATTTTTCTAGTTTCTCTTCTTTTTGGACCTGCCTATTCAGACCCAATCTCCTCTGCTTTGTTATTAATTCAATAACTTAATTCGTTACAGATCAGGACTGCGAAGACCCATGACATCTTTATAAGGAAGACTGACATAGTTTCCAGATATATGAATGCTATCGTTTTTTGTTTGATGGCACAGTAAATTAACTATAAAGATGCTTATGAAAAATTTTAGCTAATCATTATAGGTACACGGAAGACCCCAGTTCAGGAGAAGACTCCTTCTGTCCCAGTCCAGTTCAAACGGGAATTGTAAGTACATTGTGTGTGCAGTGAATTCCATTCAGTAGTGTACGGAAAATTTTCTCATTGGGGTGGGGGGGTTAAACCTTTTCTTCGTCGAAGGAGAATGGTTGAATAATAGTTAACCTACAAAATAGGGTAGATAGATCTGTTGGTTTTACATGACAGTCTTTGTTTTTGTCCAATTAGGACCCCGCTTATAACGTTTTTGAAAAAAGTCATAGAACTTTGAATAAATTGAAAACGAATTCCCTTAGAGAGAGTCAGACTGGGGCAGAGACAAGGAATGTCTAATTTCGTTCGCAGTGTTAAAATATCCTCTGTAACACTACTGAAAACGAAAAAAAAATCGGTTTACCGAAGAAACTTCAACGGTTTTAGGGTAAAGGTTTTAGGTGGCTGCTAATTCCAAAACTGGTGTTGGTTTTGACGAAATGACTCTAGTTTTGAGATAGTGTGACGGTTGGTGAGGTGTATACGAAGCGACGAACATGAAGCATTCCTTTATTTTGCATTAACCTGTGAAACACACAACCCTTCGTCATGAAGGTTAAAATCGAACTTCTCGAGAATGTCTTCTTCTCTCGATGCCACTTAAATCTCACGTGTCTCGTGAATAAAAGTATTGCTGTACATCCTTGTTAACAGCTTGCCTGTTACAATAGTACATATTCTCAACATTCCAATGCAGTCTGTAATCACTATTTTTTGCGGCAGATTTTTACTTTTGTGTTTTTTTATTTATTTTCCTAACTTATTGTCAATATTATTGCATTTATATCATCATTAAGGAAGCGTAATTTTCATATTTACGAAATAAATGCGATAAAAGTGAAATTAGCCGATGTAGATGAGTAAATACGAAAATTTTGATTTTTATAACTTTTCCTCAAAATTTCGAAGATGTACAATTTTAAGCGAAAATAGGTTGTGATTTTGCTGAGCAAATTGCTTTTGAATTCTAACTCGTGAATTAAGAGTTCAGTTGCCTTCCGTTTCTGAGTTCTATCCGAAAATTATGGATGTTATTGACTATTTACAGAAGGACCAAACTATATATCCATTCGCGCACGTTTTGCGCATGAAGTTAATTTTCTCATGAACGCAAAAGTCAGAGCCATTTTTTTCGAAAAGACAGAAAAATGTTTGACAGCAGCAAAAGAGTTTAAATACATTTATTTTACACGATATTCGACGCAACAAATTAACCTCTGCAGCATATACAGTGGTTTTATGCTGGGCCTATCTAACGCCGTGACAACACTTACATCAACTTTGCACCCAAATTTTGTACTTTGGAAAGCTTCTCCAAGATAATATTTTTTGCAACGTTATGGCATGGTATGAAGTCATTGATAAATAGAATCATACTACTTTCAGTAGTCATCTAAAAGACTTCTGTTGATAGCCATGCACATGTTAAATATAATGAAATTCTACTACCTACTTTGCAAAGGCAGTTATTCAAAGTCTTCGTAGTCCAACTAATAGCAAGAATGCTGACACAGTCAACCTTCGGTTTACGAACGTCCCGGTTTGCGTAAATTCGGTTTACCAACAACAAAAATTGATTCGGTTTATGAACACGCAAGCAGGAAAATATTTGACTAAATTCGAAATGATAATGGAGAAATTGAATCTACGGCCGCATTTCGATTTTTTCAAATGCATTCCTCCGAATTCGACACCTTTTATCCAGCTCATAAATCAGCTTGTCATTTCAAATTTTGGGACGGTTTACATCAAAGAAATGTTTGAAACACGTTTTGCAATAACCTCTGACACATATATAATTACTACTATCTGATTTCTAGAAACATTTTAATGTCCCACATTGCTCGTAGAGCTTATTGATGAAGTTTGGCAGCAAGTGACTTATAAAACCAAACCATGAATTCGGTTTGGAACGCATTGTAGCCAGATTGCTTTGCAGGCAGAAGTTTCGAGAACTTTGACACTGAGATTAATAGATGAAATTAATCAGACTAGACATGGGTACGGCTCCGCCCTGGTATAGCATATATGCCCGTTTTCTCGAGAAGTCTGGATTTTCTCTGGAAAAAAGTGTTTTTAGTGTCAGTATGATTATTTCAATAGGTTTCGAGTTATTCACTTGAGCGTGAAAAAATGTAAAAATTTACACTTTTCGGGGTCTTAGAAACGAATGAATTTATTTTTACATTAATTCCTATGGGCAAATGTGTTTCGGTTTGCCAACGTACCTCAGAAACGAATTAACTTCGTAAACCGAGGATCGAATGTATTATGTACCTACAACGCCGTTACTATTCACAGAGGGAAGTACTATCAAAGAAGGAGATATGGAGAGACTACTGAAATATTAGCTTTTAATTAAGTATTTTATTACTTCGCTTCAAAATGAAACCTGAAAGAAAAATATATCGTTAGTTTTGTTCATTTTTGCGAATAAATGTAAAATCTGATTTAGAAAATTTTATTTTTGCGAAATTTCGAAATTTTATGCGCAAAATTTACGTATATATCATCAGACATTCGTTATTTGTCATGATCTTGAGCTGATGAACCTCTCACTGGGACAACAAAGAAAATACACTGCTGGCCACCGTAAATGCAACACCCTGAAGGAAGCATGCAAATAATATGAAATTTACAACATGCATTAGCGGAGGCGAGATATGCAAATGATTAGAATTTCAGCGCAGACGCACATCACGCGCGCCTGTGGCGCCACTTCAAAGCGCTATTTAAGGCTTGGAGATTTCGACGATTTGAAGTACGGCAATTGTGTTGTTCTTGTGGTTTTTTCAAAAAAACGATCATCTTTTGATCAAGTATCCGAGTTCGACAGAGGAAGGATAGTGGCCTACCGAGATTGTGGATTATCTTTCAGGGAAATCGGTAGTCGTGTTGGACGAAACCAAACAACTGCAATGCGGATATGTGATCGTTGGATGCAGGATGGTACGACCACTACCTCCTATATACAAAGCCCCTGCACACGTCACAGCTGACGTGGTCACGTGACTATCCGAAGGCCGACGACAGGAAGAAACCAGCTATGGCGATGCTGTGTGATATTTCGGATACCGCGTGGTTATGAAGAAAATTTGAATCTCTAATTCCAGAGTAAGTATATTTTGCATTTTTCGTTAAATTAATCGTTTAAGCTTGTATATTTTTAAATGAATTTCAGACAACAAAACGGTTACTTGTTTAAAATATTACTTGTTTTTGTAAGTACTGTACTACTTGCAATAGGCCTACCTTGAGGAGTTTACTTTTTCACCACGTTAAAAGGCAGGAAAGTCTGGTAGAAATATCGTTAAAAATATCATTTAACCATAGATTTATTTCAAATTTACTATACATATTTTTGATTATATATGCTATCCTGTGACAGTACAAAGCTTCAAATATCTCTAATACTTAATATTTTTTGAAACTTTCAAAAAAAAGAATGCATTAAAATTAAAAAATAATTTTTTTTTAGAACCCAAAGTATTTATGAATGGATCTCATCTAAAAATAGATTCCCATATTTCTTGAATATCAAATATTTCTAATTTAGGCCTATAATAATATAGGCCTATAATAAATAATACACATACATAAAATATAAAATAAAATCTATGATATACACTGCTGGCCACCGTAAATGCAACACCCTGAAGGAAGCATGCAAATAATGAAATTTACAACATGCATTAGCGGAGGTGAGATATGCAAATGATTAGAATTTCAGCGCAGGCGCACATCACGCGCGCCTGTGGCGCCACTTCAAAGCGCTATTTAAGGCTTGGAGTTTTCGACGATTTGAAGTACGGTAATTGTGTTTTTCTTGTGGTTTTTTCAAAAAAACGATCAATTATGCCTCGTAGGAAACAGCGATCATCTTTTGATCAAGTATCCGAGTTCGACAGAGGAAGGATAGTGGCCTACCGAGATTGTGGATTATCTTTCAGGGAAATCGGTAGTCGTGTTGGACGAAACCAAACAACTGTAATGCGGATATGTGATCGTTGGATGCAGGAGGGTACGACGGACCGACGTGTTCGATCGCATCCACCTCAGTGCACCACTTCACGTGATGACAGGCGTATGGCAGTGACGGATCGCTCAGCCACATCACGAACCATAGCACAGCACATTCAGTCTGTACCGCATCATCCAGTGTCTGCGCGTACCATTCGACGCCGTTTACAGCAGAGTGGTCTGTCCGCAAGACGTCCATTGCTTCGTCTACCCTTGACGCAGAACCACAGACGTCTCCGCCGCCAATGGTGCGATGAAAGAAGGATGTGGATGGCACAATGGAATGAAATTGTCTTTACTGACGAGTCACGCTTCTGTCTGCAACACCACGATGGTCGGATTCGAGTCTGGAGACACCGTGGAGAGAGGATGCTGAACAGCTGCGTTATGCACCGCCACACTGGTCCTGCACCGGGTATTATGGTATGGGGCGGTATTGGATATCACTCTCGCACTCCTCTAGTACGCATTGCCGGTACTTTAAAAAGCCAGCGCTACATCTCCGAGGTGTTGGAGCCAGTTGTCCTTCCTTACCTTCAGGGCTTGCCCACAGCCATATTTCAACAGGATAATGCGCGACCACACGTGGCACGCATTGTCCAAAGGTTCTTCGTCAATCGCCAGATTGAATTGCTTCCCTGGGCAGCTCGCTCTCCGGATCTTTCGCCGATAGAAAACATGTGGTCCATGGTTGCTCAACGATTGACCCAGATTACATCCCCAGCTGCCACACCAGAGCAACTTTGGCAACGCGTGGAAGATGCTTGGTCTGCTGTACCCCAAGAACACATCCAAAGTCTCTTTGAATCAATGCCGAGGCGTGTGGCAGCGGTGATCTCCAACAATGGCGGCTACTCTGGCTACTGATTTTGGCAAGAACCACACTTCACAGAAGTCTATAAATTTAATCATTTGATGCTTGGTCAACATGTTATCTACAAAATAAATATTGTTGCGATATCTCTTGTCTTTCTTGGTGTTGCAATTTGGGTGGCCAGCAGTGTATATAATAAAAAATAAATGAAATATCAGTTTTATGAATATTTTTACATTATAAAAATTGGGATATTATATACGAGCATATATCTAAATTTTTCATGGCTACATCATTACCTATTCATGATACTTTTATGAATAGTTACTATGCTTTTAATTTCTATTGAAGTTTTATACACTTCTATCCTGCCTCTGAAATTCTTTCAAACAGTTCAGGTTAAGAACCTCTGCTGTAAGCCATGACTTGCAATGAAAATAAATTGTTCATACATTTTAAGATTCACAACATTTCATAATTTCTAATTTAAAATGTGAAATTTAATTTTTTTTCAATCTTTCCATTTCATGCAGAATAACAAGATGCCTTTCAAGTGTTGTGTTACCAACTGCAAGGGCAATTATGAAACTGGGCCTAAGGTTTCAGTATTCCGGTTTCCAAAAGAAGAGAATCTAAAAAGGAAATGGATCAAAGCCATACCGCGAAAGGATTTCGAACCAACCTCAAGTTCCAGAGTAAGTACTGTTTTTTGGTGGTATTTATATATCATAAAGTTGTTCTATTCAAAGGTATAGGCCTGAGGACAGAGAGCCTCTTTGAAATTTTGTATTAGTTAGTTGCATGATATTTCATCTTTTCATACATCCTTAAAAACATTGTTAGAACTGATATTTATAGCTTTTACAATTCACAATATTTCACAAATTATTATTCCAAAGTTAAAATTAAATTTTTCCTTAATTTGCTTCAGAAATTATTTCTTGGTAGTCAGATTTCTTCGAATAACATTAAAGATATGGTAAATTTTTAATAAAATACAAATTTGTTGTACTATAACAAAATATTCATTATGATAGTATTAATTTTTAAATAATATAACTATAGATAATTTATCACATGCATTAAATGTCACTTGTTACAGGTACTAGTTCTCTGAAGGATTTTTTGTTTCTCACTCAATTATGTTTGTATGGATAAAGCCAAAATTTGAATACCAAATTCATTTCAGGTTTGCGAGCTGCATTTTATCGAAGAGGATATTGAAAGGAAAGTGTCGTATTATGATGAAATTACCTTGTTGCTAGCCTTCCCAACCTCGGCCCAGAGATGGTGCAGTTCCCCGTGTTTTCCATGGATGTCCCTTGTATTTGTCCACACCTTCTACCAGCAGGGAAAGTCCATTGGATAAAAAAGTTGAATTGAAAGTGAGCAAATCGCTGCTGCGATTGAGAAAAGCAAAGCAGAAGAAGAGCTCTACAATAAAAGATTTTCCTATAGTTCTTTAAATGAACTGAAAGACTGTTTGAAAAACTGTCCTGTTCCTAAGGATTGGGATGTTCTTGTGAAGGAAGAAAATATAATTTTCATTCACATCCAAGCAGAACCAATTCCGATAATACTTTTCTCAGTTGTTGTGGATGAAAATTTGATGGTTACTGCTTTTCGTAAAGATTGCAAACTGACCAGCGTTGATCAGTGTGCATTACCTACAAAGCTAACTGATGTGAATATGTTACATAAGTTTCTGTGCGATGTTAAAAACTCCAACAATGAAATGTGCCAAAATGCTTCAGCACTTATTCTGTCAATCTGTGATATGCTTCGAACACTCGAACAATATTTAATTGAGCAGAATGTAAATACAGAAATGATTCAATTTATTTTTGAGCAATTGAAATTGATAATTTGTCACAAAAACCATTACAGGTACAGTGGAAATTTTTTAATTTTGTTGCCTATTATTTTCCATATCTCCACATGCATACAAATTCTTACGCAGCAGTAACTATATTATTTTGCCACATTCATCTACCCTGACAAAGCTATGTTCTATGTATGATGTAAATCCTAAAATTGAACAGAATGATGAAAATTTTTTGGCTTATGCAAAAGAAAAATTTGCATTGATTGGTGGTAAAGATAAGCATGTTTTACTATTGATGGATGAAATCCACATAAAATCATATTTAGACTATAAAGGTGGGAGTATTTTAGGAATGGCATATAATAACGAAAAAGCTGCATCTTCAGCTTTCATGATTCAGAGTATTGAGTCTAATTATAAAGATGTAATACACATACTGCCGGTGAAAACAATATCTGCTGCTGTATTATATAATATGTTAAGCAAAATAATTGTTGGTCTTGAAACTATTGGGTTTTTAGTCATATGAGTTGTTTCAGATAATAATACTATAAACCGAAAGGCTGTTTCGTATTTCTGTAGCCCTCCAGAACTAAGCATTGTATATAAACACCCTTCAGATTTTCTTCGTCCTTTGTTATATCTTATTGATTCTGTCCATATATTAAAATGTATCCGAAATAATTGGCTTAACCAAAAGAATACAAGACAATGTATGTATTTCCCAGATTTTAAAGCTCGACCAATGGGCATCAATGGACAGCCATTGTTGAAAACAGCTTCCTATAAATTTAATCATTTGATGCTTGGTCAACATGTTATCTACAAAATAAATATTGTTGCGATATCTCTTGTCTTTCTTGGTGTTGCAATTAGGGTGGCCAGCAGTGTATTTTCAGAGAGCCAACGGTTCTCATAGACAAAATACATCTCCCAACACTTCATACAAAACTCGGCTTAGTGAAACAATTCGATAAAGGTACTCAATAAATAAAGTGGCGAGTGCTTCCAATTAATTTGTAAAACGTTTCCTGGACTGAACAATGAAAAGCTGTGAGCAGGGATTTTTGATGGTTCTCAAATTCATAAATTTCTTAAAGATTCGAAATTTTCATCATTTTTGACGGATATTAAATCTTCAGTTTGATCATGTTTCGTATCGGTTGTTGAGAATTTTTTGAATGATTACAAAGCAGAGAACGATGAAGAATTGCAGTAAAATACGATTAATTTGTAATTTGAATTTAAAAATTTTCAAACGTTTGAGAAATAGGCTGTTAATATGAGCACAAAGGCGCATTTTCTTCTTATTTATTTTACTTGGTCCAATTTCACAGACAATCTGAGTCATTTTAATGACAAGAGAGGCGGTTTCATCAAGATATGAAAGTAATGGAACAGAAGTATCAAGGCAAGCTCGAGTATGATGGCTGATTACTCTACCGAAGCCTCCTATGAAAGACATTCAAAACCCATAACAGAAAATCATGCAAGTGCTTCTCCTTGAATTAATTTAATATCATTTTGTGTTCATTTTAGTGGACAAAATGCAACATTATAGAGCATATCATTACTGCATTTATCTATTCTGATATCCTAAATATATTCCTTTATTTTCATTCCATATATCATACGATATATAAATGTATACACGATATGTATAATGTATATTATACATATATATTGTTTTACTTTTATTCTGAACATAAATGTACCACAAATTTCATGTGACGTGCATTACCTGCATATTGAAATCTGATAATTGAGTGGAGTGTTTTTAAAGATGTGCATTTATTGATTTACAAATACGCATTACTTCATTACCAACAACGGGCTTAAACATTTTGTGGCCCTCGAAAACTGAGTTTCCTAATCCCTGAGTAACCATGAACACCCTGGAGCAAGCCAGGTTTACATGGGCAGAATGAACATCAAACTACTATTTCATGGTCATAGAAAAAAATCATTCGACAATAAATTTAAACGATATTGCCCGCTGCTTCCAGACATTTAAAGGTTTGAGAGCTGTCGGAGAAATCGAACCGATTACCTATCCAGGACCTCAACTTCATACTCTTTCAGCCGGGCAAGTATGTCTGCCTCGTGTAATTTTTTAAATTTTAAAAGAAGAATTTAGCAACCCATCGTCCGAGCACTCTAGATCCACCTCCATCCTTTACTTGACTTGGAGGAAGGGGTTTTGTGAAAACCCTAGGCAAGAGGAATAGGGTTCGATGTCTGAATTTTAAAGGTTTTAGACAAAATTTTAAGCTACAGCGAAACCTCGATACATCGACTCTGCAGACCAAGAAAAAATGTCGTTGTAGATTATGTAGGGATTATATATCGTTATGTCGAGAGGTAACAGTTTAACATTAGAGTATAGGCATTTTCAAACAAGGCTTGAAAAAATATCGTTGTAGAGTAATTTATCGTTATATTGAGTATCGTTGTAGCGAGGTTTAAATGCATTCGCTTTGTTGAAAACGAAGTTTTTAAATTAAAATGCAAATCAAAGTATTTTCATTCATCACGTTTTTGCGGCTCTAACATTTAACGCCCCGGTTGCGGCCAACCTTCACACTTGCCGAAGTCCGGCCCGTCAGTATTGACTTATCTTCCGATTTATGTATTGATTACTTTTCATGATTAAATTGATTCAAGCTTTCTAGTGATGTAAACTCCGCTCGCAGATTTAAATGCGATTGGTGTGCTGCTTAGGGCCCTTTCACACGGAGCGGATGCGGAAGAAGTTTTAACAATTGGAATATACTGCGCCTTTCAGACGAGCCGAAAAATCTCCGCACCTAGGAAATGTTCATGCGGGTCCGGACGTCGTCCGCATGTGTCAAAACCTAAGTGCGGGCTCCGCATCCGCACATAGAAGTTTTGACAATAGGTTTATTCGGAGCTATTCAGACGATGCGGAGCGAATTCGTCCGCATCTTTGGCTACTTTTTGAAGGTGATTTTGCACGGAATTTTTTTAATTATTTGCCATAAATACCCTTAAAAACACCATATGATGGTCCCTGCTCATTAATATAATGTACCTAAATACGAATATCCCTCCGTTTCCTTCTGAGATGGAGATATAGCAACTTCAACTGCCTTTTGTCCATATTTCACAATTTTATACAATAAAACCTGCCAACAACGGCTACTGACGGGGCCAAAATTATAAGCCGTTCTGTTCATTACGAATATTTAATTGACTACATACTTTAATAACTTTTAAATTTAATTTAAAAATTTTAATTTTTTTCTTTTTAAATTTTTAAAATTATTTAAAAATATAAATATCTGAAATAAATATTCAAATAATGTTATTTTTTTAAATTTTTAATCTTAATTTTTTTAAACTTTAAAAAAATACTTTTATTAAACAACGTTATCCTCGTACGGTGTTCCCTCAGGGCCGGATTAAGTCGTTTGAAGACCCTAGCGCTTGAATAGTTTTGGTGGTTCCCCCGATACCTACAAGTATATTTTACTCAATATTCAGTCTATAAACTTAAAAAATGAAATTTTATATTTCAGAAGTGACTAATCTAAGGATGGGATTTCACTCTAAAAGGTTTATGAAAGTTATTTTATAAAACTTGAAAAAAGCAACTAATAAATTTATTGGTTGCATTTGCTCTAATGCAACCGATAAATTTATTAGTTGCTTTTTTAAAAGAATTATTATAAAATTTTTATAGTGTAATCCGTACTTGAGGCCGGGATTATACTATAAAGTTTTGTAAAAGATCTTTTATAAAAGTTAAAAAATTCAACCAATAGGCGCATCGGTTGCCGGTGATCTTAATGGTTGAATTTTTCACGTTTTATCAAAGAGCTTTTACAAAACTTTTATAGTGTAATCCCGGCCTAAGACAGAATTGTGATGTGAATATTTCTAAGCACAGACATTTTGAAAGTCCCAAGCCCTCCCTTTTTTTATACTTGCAAATTCTTTGATATTTGCTGAATTTTTTTTTTTTTTTTTTTTTGGAACATCGAATGTTTTTGGATTGGATTTTTCGAACATTGGATGTTTTTGGAATTTTTCTTCCATATTTTTCCGAAAAGACAAAATATTTTCAAAAAATTTTGAAAAAAAAATCTAAGATATTTTCTCCCATCGACTACTTGTGAGGATCGGAATGGAGGCATCTTTAGGCTCAATGATAAAAACCACCAAAGAATGCCTCTAGGCTGCCTATGGGCACTGAATCAGGGGTGAAGGAGAAAAATAATTACAAAAATTGCGGAAAAACAGTTTTTATGCACGAATTTCGAACTGAAGATGCGGGCGATTCGTCCGCATCTTCAGCGCTCGTTTGAAAGGGTATGCGGACCCGCGTCCGCATCGTGTGAAAGGGGCCTTATGTAGTACTACTGAAATTTAGTTTTCACTTTAGCATAAAAATTAGAGCGTTTGAACAAAAATAATGCCAGATTCACATACAGAATGAGCACTCAAAATTACCCTGAAATCACTAAAAAGTTTTTAGCAATAAAATTAGTGTTGAGCAGTCTACGTGTCAAAGCACTCGAAATTTCTGCCTGAAAAGCAATCGCTACAATGCGTCCCAAACGGAATTCATGGTTCTGTAAGTCTAAAGCCGCCCTTAGAGGTGTGCGGCAGGTGTGGTTGCACCGGGCCCCGCACTCATGGTAACTTATTGGAGGCTTACAATTCTTAAATTATTTCTTGCATTAATTCCGAATTTTCATCAATTCTAGAATTTTTTCTTCCGTTCATTCTAAAAAATATCAATTCTGTTATTATTTTCTAATTAATTCTGAATTTTCATTGGTGTTGGATCCATTTCTTAGTTATTTTTAATTCCTCAATTCTAAAATTTTCATCAGTTTCTGGAATATTGTTTCCTCTCATTACTTTAAAATTACCTTTAAGTACTGAATTATCATTAATTTTTTTTATTTACATTTTATTGTGTATTTAAAATTTTTTGTCAGGATATTTCTCAGCATTCCCGCATATTCTGAAATAATAGCTGATGATCTCCCCTCCCTACAAAATATATAAAATCTGGGCTAAAGGGGATCCTAAACATTTTTGATGCCTCGAAATTTTTGAGATGCACTTGACCCCGTGTCTGATAGCGGCGCCCCTGTGTAAGCCACTTGCTGCAAAGCTTCATGGATAAAAATTATGAGGAATGTAGTGTATGTGTTGCAGAAGTCAGCGATTGTTAATTCTGAGACAGATTATTGCAAAACACCTTCTTAAAAGTCCTTTGATTTAAACCTTCTCTCAAAGTTTTAAAACTACTTTTTTATCCATGGGCTGGATAAGAGTCGTATTTGGAGGTACGGACGGCAATGTTAGAAAACGACGTTTCTCAGAAGAAAACAAGGCGACAATTGACTTTAATCCTCCCAGCTCTCAATCAATTCATTCTTCTTCATAGTACAATCTCCCATGGGGTCGGCAGCCGACATACATTGATTCTTCTTCAAACTTTCCAGGAACTTCTTATTCTCCCTCCCCCCCCCCTTCCCATTCAACACATTTAGAAAATGTAGCTCGAAAAATCGCCAGAATCATTCACCAATATGTGTTAAATTATCGGTAAACATAAAATGTCCGATTTTGACCCGATCGCGACCAGAGAACGTACCTTAAAAATCGCCAGAATTACTCGCCATTAATGTTTGATTATTGGTAAACATAAAATGTCCGCATATGTCTCGTCCGCTTTTAACCCCTAATCGGACAAAGGAATTGCTCTTCTTCTCAGGCTGCCATAAACATGAGGTTTTCCCCTCATGTTTATGGCATGTTCAGCCAAATTCGAGGAACTAAATGATGAAGTTCTATTCGACAGAAACTAATTCTTTGTTTGACGCTCTTGCACAGATAACAATAAAGAAAAAATTAAATTTTTCTAACTAATAAAATTTTTTTACTTTCCTACATGAGCATACATTTAAACTCTGTAATAATGACATTCATAAAATAACGTGATTACGCTAAAACCGAGATATATATTTTAAAATACTTGAATGAAATGCATTGGATCCCGATTATAACGTTTTAGCAAAAAACCAATTAGTACCTCATCCAAAAAAGTACAAATTGCCAGGAGGCCCAACCATTTCTAATTAATTCATAAAAAATTATCAGAAGTAAAAATAATTAGACATCTGAAGGAATAAATTTTTATATTTGCAAATTCCATATGAAATTTATGAAACACTAGCTATAATACCCGGCGCTGCCCGGGTTTTCTTCAATGAGGCTTTTTGGATCATGCGATATGTCCCTCTTTCTTTGAGGGACATGCAAACCGTGTCTAAGTTCACCAATATGGCGACTTCCTGAAAGAAACAAATCTATAGATTTAAAGAAACGTAAAAATAAATATATATTTTTTTCTTTATTTAAAAGGGTGCTAGGTATTTCGACCCCCCCCCCCCCCACTGAACATCAAGTTATCAATCTCTGCCTGTTTCTGCTTCAAAAAATGCTTAATTAAAGCTGTGGAATTTTTTCGATGTAACTTTTTACGGGCCCATAATTAATTTTAAAACATCCTAAACTATATGAATTTATGCAGTTGAATATCAAAAGACAATATGGAGACATCAATTTTCATGCTTGAGAAGATATAAATAAAAAGTTGAAATCGATGTTATTGCATGAATGTCCAACTCAAAAGTAGTTCCTGCTAATTACTTCATATTTAATCTCCTGGGCTTCGTTATATCTCTCTAAGCGAACTTAATATTTCAAAAATCTAGAATTCAATAAAATTTTTAAAATTATTGATGTGTGACGAAAAACCCCCACCAAATTTCCACATGTCTACAGTAAAATCGGCAAATTTTAACAGTGATTTCTATGAGGATCATCCTTTGCTTGACCCTCAAAGTGATGACGATAATGATTATATCATCTATTCAAAAAGTCTCCTCACTGGGAGGATTGAAAAAGTGGCAAACCATTATAAAGGCATAAACTATTATACATATACTAACAGGATTAAAGAAGTGACAAACCGTTGTAAAGGCATATACACGTCTGAAACGCATTGCTAGGGAACCACGGTAACCAAAGTAAACGTTCGGAAAGTGATTGTTGAGGCCCAAAACCCATTGTTGCCGGACAGTTTTTTGCCCATTTGGGGAATTTGCCCTGGGCTGACGAAATTTTAAAGTAGCCTATCGTTCAAGTCGGGTCCCATTTGGTATACATGCAAAATTTGGCGACGATCGATCTAAAATTATAGATTTGTATAGAGAACATACACACACACACAAAATCAATTTTATATATATAGATTTATTAAAAGCGTAAGTATGAACCGGGGATGAAATATGTGTGTTTTGCTTTCATTATTCTGTCTTTTTGTTATTTATTTTTGTATCGTATATGAATGTGGCTGTCTATCTGTTGTTTTTGCAATGAACCAACTCAAACTGCCGCAAGGCAGAAGAGGAGTGCGGACCGGTGAACCCTCTACTGAGACAGATAACGTCTCAAGTGACGATCCTTGGAGCGACGAGAACACCAGGAAGGCCCAACTAGAAGATCCCGACATACGGCCGATAATGGACTTGAAAGAATCCACCGGTAGTAAACCAGCATGGCAAGACGTCGCCTCTTCCAGTCCGACGACCAAGAGATACTGGGAGCTATGGGACTCTCTGGCGATGAGAGATGGCGTGCTGTACCGCAGATGGGAGTCGGAGGATGGAAACACGTTCCGGTGGCAACTCATCCTGCCAAGGAGCTGTGTGTAAGAAGTGCTGAAAGAATTGCACGAAAGTACGACCGGTGGACATTTCGGCACGATTAAGACTCTCCAGAAGGTCCGTGAACGATTCTGTTGGGACAAATCCAGGGGGTGAACTATCTCTGCGGTCCTTAGCCGAAAAAAAGTAGTTAAGTCCCGATTTGTCCTTAGATGGCCAGTAGTTCGACTTTTCGGTACTATCTCTAAGCTAAGGACTTTTTTTAGTAGTTACTTAGGACCGCTGCTAAGGACTGCCTAGCACCAGTCCTAAAGCAGCAAGAAAAGTAGTTCACGGCGGCCATCTTGGAAAAGAGGAAATTTCGCCTCTGGCCGCGAGCTCTCGCTGTGATATTTAGCGATGAAATATGCTGGTTTTTTTTCGAATTAAAAAATTTTTTACGATAATAATGACATAAAACTTGCATTATATCTTCGGTGTCATCAAAGTTGAAGTGATTCATCGTTATATCCTCAAAAACTGCTGTAGTATACGTGTATATTGACATCGGCGATCGAAGCCATGACGAAGTGCTAGCATGTTCATTACTGAGGTAAGAATTATATATCGAACTATATAAGAAAAGTGTTTAGGGATATTAATATTTTTTTGCTCGGTAAATGCGTTATTTAACGTTATAATGCGTTATTAACATAATGTCACGCAATCAATAGGGCAGTGGATCCCACTTGGTAATGCTGGAAAAATATCAAATAGCCCATGTATATTTTGGGTTGTATTGAAAATATTTACATGGCGAATGAAAGATGAATCTTCAATTACGATAACTTCAAATTGAAATTTTACATTCTATGTTTTTTGCTACATTAATTTTTCTAAATGAAAAATTATGTCTAAATGAATTGAGCACATGCGTAAATAAACAATTACAAATACATTGATAATAAATTATAGCACCTAAATGACAAAAATTTTAATTAATTTTTTTGTGATGAGTAATGGTGAAATTGAAATAAAGCATGGTAAAAATTGGCAGTAATGTTAAATATTAAATTTTGTAAAACTCATGCACTAAATTTAGTGTAAAGGATTAAAATATAGATTTGATATTTTGAACTGTTCAAATGAACAATATTGTAATACTTAGTGAAAGTTGAATTTTCAGAAAAAAATCATATGCTGCTACTTTGAAAATTGCACTCTGTAACTCGCTCTGAGATGAAGAATATTTAATAAGGAATCATTATATTGTTTTATTGATATAAAAAATGAAATTGGTACAATGGGACTAAAAAACAAAGTTTTAATTTCAGGCACAGTTTTTAGTGTTGAGGTATATGCATTATAATGACAGGAAGCAGATTAGTGTTTGAAACATATTACTACTTCAGTATTTGGGGCCTTGCTGTGTGTGTTCAAATTTAATTTTTTGCCAAAAATTATTTTTGATTGTGTGTATGGATAAAGACAGAAAAAAAATTTCCATGTCGAATACTTAAGAACTTTAAAATATAACATTTTGAGATGTTATGGAACTGAAACTTTTAACATTTAAACTTTAAACTTTTAACAAGCATTTATTTTTTAACGATGTTGTTAGTAAACAGCCGATATATATATATATATTTTGTATATACATTTGTGAGACTTTTCTAACTCTTGAAAAATTTTGTTTCCCAGGAAATTGGCTGTAGGTAGCTACAAAGTTATGTGAAGGTTTTCAAGGTTACCAAACAATTCTACCAGAGCAAACAAAGGTAATTTTAATTCTTTGTATTTGACTTTGAGCAACAGTTTCCATTATTATTTTCATGTAAAATAAAATATTTCCATGCATGATTTAATGACATAAATTTTAACATTGTGTCGCATCATTTTCACTGATTTCATTTGTATCAACAACCCTAGTGGAACAAATACAGTCGAACCCCCGATTTAATGCCACCATCCCACCCAAATAATTTTGGCGTTATATCAGATCGCAGACATAATAGCGTTTTGGAGAGGCTGTATTACATAAATACACACGTTTATTAAGAAATGTATTTCAGTGTCTCATTTATGTTGCATGATGAATAAAATAACCTATTTTATACACATTCAATTTTAAGTTGAGAAAATTCATAAAAATTGTAAACTGTAAAATCACTTGAACATTTCCCAATATAAAACTTAACAGAAACATACTTCCCTCTTGAATTATTGTAATTTCAGCAACACATTTTATATGTGCAAAAACAAAATAAGCAGTGCATTTGACCAGTGCAAGTAAAAACATGTATACTGTTGAAAAACCTGTCTTGGCTATATAAATGAGAGGGAGGACATTAAAAAAAACCTTTAGAAGCTTTGCTAACTGAAAAGCAATATTAATTCTTTGAAAATGTTATCATATTTACTGATTAGCAAATTTTGTGAATGGAAGTATTAAAACAATTAATATAATTGACGACAAATAATATCATACTTTTTAACTAGTAAGACCATACAACACTGCTAAATTTTTATGTTAATTTAAATAGGGTTCCCCGATCCACAAGAGGTTGCTAAGGATGTGTTTTAGAGCGAAGCTGAAAGTAAAGTGAAAATTTGAAATTAGCTGCGTGCCAATAGGTTTTTTCACTTCATCTGTCTGACCAAAATTTTAGGGTAGAACCATGGCTTGAAAAATTTAAAAACATTTTAAGTGCCGGCCAAATTTCTTGGCAGCCAAGCATATTTTTAGGAGAAATAATCCAAAGTAAAAACAAATTATATTCAACTTTTTCAGCACTTGGTGATGATCTTCACATATTGGAAGATGCAGACATAAAATCCAAATATTTTGTGATCTGCATAGAAAATTTTAGGTGTCAGTACGATTTTCTTTTTTGCAATGTTGGCTCCTAAGATTTGTGAAGCCCTAGATAAATACATCTAGACATGAACAAGTGCATCTGTGTGCAATGCCAGGCCTCCCTTGTAAAACACAGTTGATGCATTTTGGATCCTACTGTGATAAAATGATGGCGAGTCGACAAAGTGCTATTGTGCACGAATTATCTCTACTTATGCAACTAAAGACTGTTATAATTTGAAATAAAATATACAGTACATTTAAAGATTGATAAGCATAATAAAGGTGTTTTTTTCTTCCTCTTTCTAATTTCAGGTAAATCAACATTTGAAGATGCAAATGAAAATTAATGAATCTCAAAAAATTATATTCTTGAAAGGTGCGATTTCTAAGAAAAGTACAACAAATAAATTGTGATTATGATAACTCTCTATGAACATATGTTTGAAATAAAATGTTTTTGTATGACAAATCATGTGTGAAAGTTGTTATTCAATTCATGTTTCTATTAATCAACTTCAATCATTCATCTTCTAATCAACTGAAATGAAATATACGATCAAATGAAAGTTATAAGGTGAAGTTATTTGTTGGAAGCTGAATATGAAACAGATAAATTGATGAAAGATCTTTAATATAGAAGTATATATATTTTAAATATTGAAGTATTCACTTGCATTAACAGGTAAGTGCTCATTCATAAAAAATATTATCAGAACATGATTTTCTAATATTGAGGAGAAACTCATCGTTTAAAATACAGAACTACGATACGCAGCAAGGCAGTTAATTCTTTTAATTATAAATTATCAATAATTTATTATTTTAGTTGCTCCAGAAAGAATTTGCAATTCGTTGTTTCAATGAATTTAAAAGGAATAAAAATGGATAATAAAAAATCATTTAACAAATTGGTCTTTAAAAAAAGTAGCACTCAATATTAAAAACAGTATTCAGCTGGGGCCTCAAGTACGGCTCCCGAGGTGAATAGGGGGCCCAAAAATCTATAATTATTTTGCATAATAACCCTTTCAAGAAGAGCCCCCCCCCCAAAAAAAAGGGGAAGTCTGCCCCAAAAGTACGGCCATAGGCTCAACTAGTGCCGGTAACCTTAATTTAAAATCTTACATTTTGTTGTAAGAATTTTTTTTTTTCAAATTTTGATTTCATCAGTATGCGACCCACTTATATGCAGCTGGGGTCCCACATACTCGCTTCTTCAAGCATCCAAAAGTGGGGTCCATGAGCTCGGACAAGAAAAATACTTTGACTATTATTATATACTGAATCTTATTCTAAAAAAAAGTCCCAAGATGAAAAATGCAACGTCCTCATACGGTTACAAAATAATTAAACTAGCCAGCGATATTAGAGTAAAAAAAATTGCAAAACACGGGTGACAAAAAAATGTATGGCGAGTCCTTCGGGGAAAAAAAGTTTGTTTACAACATGTTTGTTTGTAAACATGAAATCGCTGCCACAACCCACTGCGGAAAGACGATTGTTAAATAATTAGTAGTAGTTGTAGGCTTCAAACGGCATCCCGATTGGTTAGAGATGTGTTACTCTCGAAACCAAAAATTTTCTCCCCCGGAAACTACTGTTTCACGTCACGTGACCTTAAGGACTGGTAGTACATAGTACCTCTTAACTACTAGTAGTTAAGCGGTCCTTAGCTTCAGTCCTCCGACCGGTAGTTCATTAGGACTAGTAGTTACTAAGGACTGCAGAGATAGTTCACCCCCTGCACCAACGTGAAAGAGTGGTGCAAGAATTGCGACGCCTGCGCCGCCCGCAAAGGAATCGCCCCGAACATCCTGCGACCGTTGCCGAGGACCGTCCACGAGAGCACCGGATAATCGTCATCGCTGATGAGAGAGGACCTTCGCCAGCCAGGTGATCTGATGTTCCAGCGACCGATAGATGCTGCTCTTCCACCGGAGGAACACGTCCAGGGACTCCAGGAGTGCCTGGAGGACGTGCATCGAATCGCCAGACACAGGATCAGCATCAGCTCTGGAAAGATGAAGAACTGCTACAATGCGAGGGCAACGTCTCATGACTTCAAGGAAGGGGACCTCGTCTCGCTCTGGAACCCGAAGCGCCGGAAAGGACTGCGCCCGAAACTTCAGACGTCATGGGAAGCTGCAGCGTCGTGAAGAGACTGAACGACGTCGTAGCTCGGATCCAGAAGACGCCATCCTCGAAGTGCAAAGTGGTCCACTTCAAAGGCCTCTTACCGCAGTGACAACCCGCCGATTTAAGGACTGAATTGTCGGGACGAACAATTCTAAGAGAGGGAAAATGTTACGAACTATAGACGATAGATGCCGCGATTATTTCGATGACTCAAAATGTTGAAATCAGTTGCTACCGCTTCCGGTCTAGTGCAGACATGCGATTGGCGGAGAACTAGCGGGAACATTCTAGAAAGTTCCGGCCCTCCAGACAGTGGTCCTACACCCTCGTACGGTGGCGCCATCAATTTGGAAACTGTAAAATTGAATTTGGTAGAATATTCTTTTTCTCGAAGTTTCTTCGGGATTATAAATAGTGCGACGCTCACAAGATGGCAGGCTCAAAGAGACTCGAATAGAGAGATTCGATGAACAGTCAGTCGTGTTTAAACGTTGAGAGAAAGTTGTTAGGTCTCTGATTAAGCTGTAAATTGCTGTTCTGTAAATAAATCTGTTTTCCGTCGAACCACTTCTTTTGCAATCTCGAAGTCTTGTGGAAAATTATCCGGAACAATATATAAAAAATTTGTGCGATTTGGTCACGAATCGTAAAAGCATCAATAATGGGTCAACTTGTAGGCTGTCTTTCTTCAACTCCGAATTAATTTCAAACGGCAAATATTGTTACAGAAAATTAAATAATTCAATTACCTGAAAATTTTCATTAGTATATATAGTAAAACCCCTCTTTTGCGGACACTGACAGGACTAAAAAATTCGTCCGTGAAAGAGGGCAGGATCAGGGGTTTGAAATACATACTTTTATATATTATACAACTGTAAATTATTATTTGGCCGTAGAAGAGGGGGGAGACCGCATCTGAGGGGTGTCCATTAAGAGGGGCTTTACTGCAACGCAACTTATGAGCACGAATTTGCATGATAATCGTAGCCACTTCAGCGTGGCGAAAATAATTTTGCCAACCCCGAGATGTGACGTGACATTAAATTATAAAAAAAAAACCCCGGTTGCTAACAGCAGTGTATGTTTCAAGCGAAATTCCACGGTTGCTGATAAGATCAACCGCACCAGCCGAACCGTAGTATGCAGTTAGCCTTGCCCTTTTGTGAAGGCTTTTTGCCGCACGAAAGAATTTTCTACCATAGGTAACCTTAGGAAACTTAACACTTCATTAACAAATGTGTAACTGGATGGCACCGTCCGGCGCCACAGAATGTAACACGTCTGCTGCGCTGCAATAACGCCTTTGTTACACTATTGCTGTGCACAACATTACATGCCTATTTGCTGCTTTAACAAGACCGCAAAGGTCAGGGCCATCATTTCAACTTTTTCCAGGAGGAGGCAAAGAACATGTACTCAATGTATGCATTTGTATATATCCCATTTTTAGTACATTTTCAAAAGCCTGCCCCCCCCCCCCGAATAACTGGCCTCTCAAAGGTAAAACGTAACCGTCTGTGCTGCGGGTTTCCAAGCCCAAACGGCAGGTTACTAGTTGCTCGTTTTCTTTTGGTGAAAATGGATATATAAGCGTTTATAGGTCTTGTGTTCAGCAGAGAGCCTCTTTGGGATCAAATCAATCAAAATCATCGCAATCGGTATGTTTTAGACAAACTCTGGGATGAGGTCGCAAATGAGATGAAAATAACATAGCAATAAAGTACTTTTTGACTTGTCGTACACCATTTGTCATATGGACGGGTGAAACTTAACGGTGTAAGTCAATAATCTTCATTTTGAGAAAAAGGTTTAATACCATAGTTTAATACCGTTTAATTGCCATAGGTTCCCATGTTAAACAATTTTTGAATCGACAATTCTGAGGCGAACTGTAGAATCTGTTACTAGGTTCGCTTTTTCTACAAGTTCAGCGCTTTTAGATAGCAGGGGCCAACCGAGTAACGGCCCAGTGAACCCCAAGAGTAGCCTGACAAAATAGAGATCTGGTTGAAATTTCCGATAACTTGCCACGTAGGGCCTCAGAACAGTCACTTTGTCCAAGGCCCATGAAACTCTTTAAACGGCCCTGCTTCCAGATAGTATTTCTGAGCGTGGACTTGTAGAATGTGTGACTTACACCACTCTTTAACCCGTCCATATAATGTTCATACAATTATTGCACTGAAGTTACCACATTTGGTTTTAAATCAGAGGTTCTCAGCCCTTTTTGGTATACAATTACTATGGCAGAGCCCCGTTGGCCTATTTTTATTGGGGTGGGAGTTTTAGCTAACAACAAAGAACACAGTTCTAAAATTATCAAATTTTAAAGTTGTGGGAGGAGGGGGAAGAGAGAAAAATCCTACTCACGACCATGCCGCAGCACTCCATTCCAGGGCAGGGGCATACGTATGATTGATTTTTGAAAGAGGCCAAAATTTTTTCTTCCCGAGCAGTTTGAGTAACCAACTTTCAAAAAGCATTTAAATTAACAGAAACAGATTCAAATAGTATAAAGTATATAAAAGGTATTTTCTTTCACCGATATATTGAAATTGTTCCTAATTCTTGGTTAGCTGAGGGCAGTGCGTGAGCCCCCACGACGCACTTTTCTTGCGTACGCCTCTGCCCTAGATGCCGTGCATAAGGATGAGTACTATCTGCAGCTTTTTTCTCTAAGAAGTTGAGATGGAAATAAATGTTTCAAAAATTAATTTGCAATAACGTAATTTTTCACAGATTTAGAGAGATACATATTCAAAGGCAGAAACAGGCAAAATACCCAATGATGTTGCTGAGGCAGGTTACAGGATGCCCGTAAAATGTATGGATGTTAATATATCTGCTATGCACTAACCTCATATGAGAGCGATGACCACGAGAAAAAAATATAAAATAATGATACACTGCCCATAAAAAAATTATGGTTGCGTCATCGAGATGTATGGATAACTTCTCGCTTCATCTCATTAACGGTGATATTTTTAGAAAGTATCGAAATTAGCTTCTGTGGATTATAGGCATGTATTTTTATTCCGTGTGTATATCTTGATTGAATTATAATTATTTAAACATGCTATGCAATATTCAAAACAACGGTTTGATACAATCAGTACTTGTACTCTTTTGAGGATTAACGCGTTTATTACAGAGGTTCTCAACCTTTTTTGACCAACGGAGCCCTTTCCGGTATGTAATTTCTATGGCGGAGCCCCAGACACTTATTTTTTACTTATTCATCAAAGTTTGACTTATTTTTATTATTCACCAAATATTTTTTTCAAATTTACTGGTTTTTTATTTTCCTCGAGCCCCTGGGAGTTCACACGGAACCCTAGGTGCTCTGCTGAGCACTGGTTGAGAACCGCTGGTTTATTGGAATCCTCCAAAATTGCCAAACTGATTGATTTAGCATGAACAGGCTGGTAGGGTTACTAGTTGGCGAGATGTCACGTTTCCCGCTCAAAGGCTTTTCTTTACCCTTCAGAACCCCTGCGGCCATTTTCGCTCTCCTCCGCCTCGTCAGTATGTGAGGGGACATCGATGTTCATCCCGATGTATTTTCTCTTTTGAAGTCGCTCTCTTTGTTCGCCTCCCCAGTATGTGTTCCACCTTAGAATATCCCAGGGATTCATGGGGGGGGGGGGGGCATGTGACCACCGGTTGAGCAGCAGTAAAGGCAGTTACAGCCCCAGCATTCAGTGATCCTGCATATTAAACCCATTCGTAGAAAAACTCCTTTTACACATATATCAGCCAAAATAACTGCTCGGGATTCAATGTGAGCATTTTTTTTGTAGATTTTCGCGTAATCCTTTTGCACGCGCGTGGTGCTATGTCATCAGGACAAAACGATACTTCATTCTTATAACCCCTCAAGATTACAGGAAAGTTTGTGAATTCGGTTTCTTAGCAATACTCAATAAGCCATACATAAAAACATCCAGGAGCCTTCATTGTAGGAGAAGCGCGCGAAAAATATGAACTTCTGAGAAAAACCTCTGGACCGGAAAATGAAGTAAATTCTTTATTACGGAAATCGCATAGCACAGAATGACACCGTGTTATGCAATTTAATTTTTTGGCATTGAAATTACATTTTAGGAATTTCATATTACAACAAAAATGAGAACAAAATTTCAGCTTTAAACAGTTTTGTCGAAGTACATATTCACCTGTTTTGTCATAGATGTGAAGAAAACAAAACAAAATAAGGAGGAAAAAAATTTATATATATATGAAGGGAATGAATGGGAAAAAGATGAGAGGTAGGGAAAGGCAGGTACAAATTGAAAAAAAAGGGGGAGAATATGATATAACACCAATTGTACCATGTCACTTGGGGGTTTTAAATGACACTTGCAGAGGCTTCCCAAAAAAGTTGAATCCATTTAATGACTCTATTGCCATAACCGCTTCTTCATAATTTGTCATAGTGACAAAGCCATAACCCTTACCCGCTCCTGTAGCTCCTTCTCGAATCACGTTGACTTTCTGCACTGTGCCATACCTGGCAAACATCTGCCACAAGGTTTTCTCATCTGTATCTGGACCTATGTTATAGACGAAAAGCACATGACCCTCACCACCAACAGTAAGAGCAGTGGTAGAGCTGCTGCTGCTGTACGAGTAACCACCCAAACCTCCCCCCATTGGGTTGAAGCGATAACGGCCTTGCAGTGATTGTCTCACGGGACCTCCTGAAGTAAATCTACCAGCAGTCAGCTGGGTCGCATACGGTTGAACCTGTCCTCCACTGACTACACCAGGCAACGGTGGGCGAACTTTTTTAGCGTTGTCTTCAGCATACTTGATTGTGAGGGGTTCAGTTGCACCTTCCAAGGTTTGCCCATTGAGTTTCTTTATTGCGATCTCAGCTTGCTCTCGTTTATCGAAAAGAACAAAGCCAACACCTTTATTCATGTTTCCAGTGGCATTTTTTAGAAGACGACATTGAACTATGTGCCCATGCGATGAAAATAAAGCCTCAAGTTGATCTTCCGTCATGTACTTTGGAATGCCACGTACATATAAATTGGCATTTTTGATTGCATCACCACCTGGGCGAGAATATGCAACCTTGATCTTCTTATTCTGCAAATTGAATCCATTCAAAGTCTCAATAGCACGGGCTGCATCTATTTCTTTCTCGTACTCAACAAAGCCAAAACCGTAACTATAACCAGTAGCTTTGTGTCTCACTATTTTTGCTGCTCTCACAGGACCGAGGCTCTGGAATAGATTTCTAAACTCAGCATCAGTAAGCATCTGTGGTAAGTAGTTGATGATTAGGTTTGTTTTGGCAAATTTTTGATCTTCCTGCTCCATCATACAATTTGCGTCGTCTTCTCACTTTTATAAATGACCAAAACAGCGAACAACAGAAGTTTTTCGGTGAATCCTGTAAGAAACGAATTGTTAGAGCCTATGCAAGACATAGTTTAGAGAAAAAGTTATGAGAGAAAAACTGTATCATGTCTATGTTTGGTTCAATACGTGTTCCATTTCAGCCCTATTTCTCCTGACGTTTTTGTTGTCTGTTCTTCGTCCATGTGAATGTGTGCGCACATTGAGGTAGTCGTGCTTTGTGAGTCTTTATTTTTTTTATATGAGTATCCACTTGCTGTGCATTAAAACACAACAACCATTTTGGTCTGTCGAGCCAAGAGTGTTACTCCTGTGGAGTTGAGATTAACTGCACTAAAATTCTACTAATACTAACTAATTAGGGCCTGTTCGGATTAGTGAAATGTTCAGATTATCAGGGTTAGTCTCTAACCCCTTTTGCTACAGCTGGGACACCTGTCCCACGAGTATTTCACTATTTTATTCTCTTTTGCAAAATTTATTTGAATAAAAGTAGCTTAGTTCACTGAATTTTAATCATCATTACAAATAAGGCATACATGTCACTAAAAACACCAATGAGACACTTCGCCTCGAATCCCTCCTCCACACTAGTGACTTTTCCCCCAGCATATTATTGATATTTGCATTCAAGTTGATTTACTTTAAAGTAGTTATTTTTTCCTCAGGAAAAAAATGTTGAAAAGGGTGAACACAGCTTTTTTGAAACTGTAATAATAGTGAGTATCACATTCACATAGGCCTTTTTCTTTACTAGCAGATGCAGTCCGCTCTCCAAAGTCGGACACGCCTGGAGATCCAGCCAACGATATTTTTAATTTTTTACTGAGCTGTAGAAGCACGAAAAAAAAAAGGGAATCTAGTGCGTTCAGAGCACAGTGTTCTGAAAAGCTGCAGTGTGTGTGTTTACAGAAGGGATATCCTGTACCTGTTAAAAGCAAATTGAGACCAATTTTAATCCTTTTCAGGACAGACAAGGAACGATTCGTGTTGGAGGAATATTGTCAAATGCATTTATTCCTGAAAATCACCTCTTTTAGAACATTATCAGAAAATGCATCTCCAAGCGGATTTGGATTTCTTTTATCTGCAGTGCAAAAGAGTTCGGATAATTTCTGGATGAGATGGTCATAAGATTTGTGCACAAGTGTGTTACTTGTTATAGGCATATAGAAGAGATACCACTGAAATTATGGCCGATAAGTTACTGCCTCTAGAAGGCAACAAACCAGACCATCCACACGAGTTGGAGTTATTTTTGTTATTAAACTTCAAAGAGAACAGTCAACATGTATGTTTTTTTCCTGTGTGTTTTTAACACATACAATTCACTTAGAGGGGGTTGGAGATTTTTCTACGTAATCTTTCATTGATGCATTCAAGATATTTATAGTTAGAATGGAAAGCCCAGTAAGATGTTCAGTGTGTGTGTGTGACCGTGCTATGAACTTCACTGGAACATACAAAGAGTTGAAGGAGCTAATCAGTCATGTGTCGAAACTGTTAGGTCAGTGGTTCTCAACCGGGGCCATTTGGGATATTTCAAGGGGCCACTGAAGAAAATGGAGAAAGGGGCCATGACACGTAGTTTTGAGAGCTGCAGAAAGCCAAGAAGAAAAATTAAGGCATGAATAAATAAAGCTTTTATATTAGTGACTATATATACAATTGCAAAATCCAACAAAACCACCCATAAAACCAGGTCTGTCTTAGGGCAAGGACCCACCCGAGCCTCACAGCTTACATTTTGCAGCAGGTTCCATAGAATGGGATTTTTTGCGGGCCCCTGACCAGATCTTTCACAGACCCTTCCTCTATATTAAATCAGTGTGAAAAACAAAAAATGATGAAAACTATATCAGGCCCAAGCTGCAGCTCTGTCAGTCCCACTCGTGAGGGGGTCATGCCCGGGGGTCTCATGTCCATAAGTGACCCCACCTTATGATGTTTTGTATAGTACAATACATTTTGAAAATAAGTAGGAAATATGTAGACTGTTTATTTCTAACTAAGTATGGGAGACTACCATAGCATCACTTTGTCTGATGGGGGACCATGATGTTGAGACAGTCCTGAATACAACTCAGATTAGCGGGGAGCTCAATAAATTCTAGGCCAGGTGGTCTGGAGACCAATCTTATTTACAAAATTTGCATTCAGTATGAATTCACTGAAAAGCAATTCAATACGTATAAAGGATCTTGCTTCTAGACAAGGGTTGAAAACTCTGGGTAAGACAGGGGAGCCCCGAGAAAAAAATATGGTTCAAAGGGAGCCATGGGCAAAAAAAAAAGGTTAAAAAACACTGTTAGGTAGTGATCAACCCAAATTATCTGGAATCATCCGTAACTACAATGCACCATCTGCTTCATATTTCGGCGGGCTGTGAAAAACTCGTATAAAATCCATTAAACATCATTTGAAAAGAGTGATGGGAAATTATTTTTACTTTAGGAGTTCTCTACCTTAGTCCAATTCAAGACCACTATGTCTACTTTCCAGGGATCTATTGAACATCTGGCATCTGTTCAGCTAGAATTATTGGAGGTGAATATTCATAGTCTAGATTGATGACTACTCCAAAGAGTATCAAGATTTTTGGAGGATATGAAGTTTTGAATTCTTAGAGACTTCAACAGGACCTAAGTGGTATGTTGTGTACGGATATTCTAGTAGGAAAGAGGTTTAAGGTGTAAGAATATTCAAATAAGAGATCTTGTGCTCATGGAGAATGAATTGGT
This sequence comes from Pholcus phalangioides, assembly GCF_987345545.1. NCBI lineage: Eukaryota > Metazoa > Arthropoda > Arachnida > Araneae > Pholcidae > Pholcus > Pholcus phalangioides. The sequence continues at coordinate 17,116,675 of NW_028301628.1, forward strand.
ATCCCAGTTGTAACGGAAGGTAGCAAGGATTATGGAAGCATACCCTGGAAGAAGCACGAAATAAGAATGATGTCTTTATGCACATTGTCAGGTACCTTTAAAAAGGCCCACATCCAAGCTATGCCAGTTTCCAATGGAGGTGTATTCAACTGATACAACTGATTTCCAACTGATACAACTGAGACGAACCTGAGTTTATGGGAAGAAATATGCTGGAGTCTATGCAAGACATTTTTAGAGGGTAAAAGTATCTCTATTGTGTCTATGTTTTTAAGTATGCATGTTGCATTTTAAACCCATTTCTTCTGACGTTTTTGTCGTCATCTGTTCTTCATCAGTGCAAATGTGTGCGCTTTGAGACAGTCATGTTTAAAGTAACCGAGTCTGTCATTATTTTGTGTTGATTTAAGTTTTGAGTGTTAACTCACTGCATTAATACCCTGTATGAATATTTTCTTAAACAAACCACAAGGAATTTTAAGAAATTGAAACAAGTTTACATGAAACGAAAGAAAAGAATCCCATCCATTTCAAAATAATTTACTGATCATGGATCATTTTATAAAAGTCAGTGTTTGTGGTACTTACTCAAAGAATCGTCAATGAATAAGGCAAATACAAGAAATACCTGGTATTTGCCTGATTCATTGAGTATTATTAGGCAAAGTCCTCTACTCTTCCGTGTTTGTGGCACTTACCCATAATATCTATATTTGAATTATAACGATACGAATTGGGCAATCTCTGCCCCCCCCCCCCTCCACAAATCAAACAAGAGCTTCTTGAAATACCAGGCTGACTCATCCACCTTTGGACAAAAGCTTGACAGTATTAACTTACTTCCAAAGAGAGACATCACTTAAAAGCTCAAAGATAAACAATGGGCCCCACTCTCCATGGGTGCCTTAACTCAAACTGTCATCTCATCCCATTTAATATATATAAGTCTTGATAATAAAAGTCTTGAAAGTTTGAGATTCAGAATAATCTGAAGTGATGTGATTTTTCCATTTCTTTCTCAAAATCTCCCTCTATGGTTTTGCCAAGATGCCAGTAATTTTAATTTGAAGAGGACTATGTCTGAGGTGGGTCAGGTCCACATTAGCTCGGATAATCGAGTCCTACTGTTTTTTACATTGGAAATACATAATTCAATTGGAAATACACAATTTCAAAGACAAAAACTCTGTTTGAAATTGCCTGTAATTGTTCATTTCTCATGCATGCAAAATGAATGTTTTACTAGTAGATATATATCCACATAACACTTGGATGGTATTTACATACTAAGTTCGGTGGCCATAGTTCGATCTTTTAAAGATATACATACACATATTTTAAATAGCAATGCATTATGACAGAAAGAAAGGGTTACAAACTCAAAGCTTGTATTACCAGTTGATAGATTCAGGATATGTCTAATATATGTATTGGACAAAATCATAATCTTCTAAAAATATTCATTCATAGATAATAGAAAACTAATCTATGAAAAGAGTATCAGTGCCATGAGAAGTTCAGTTCCGATACTTGAACTATGACGTAGAACCAGAAGTAAATCAATAAAAGTAGGCTAGTCACATCAAAAATCAATATGAGCCAGTACAAGTTGCATAATGATACCCTCATCTTAAATTATTTTTGAACGAGATATCAATTTAACAACCTAAAGATACTCTAAAGCAGTGGTTCTCAACCTTTTTTGACTCGTGGAGCCCCGTAGGCCAGTTTTAATTATTCATCAAAGTTACTGATTTATTTTTACTATTTAAAAATATTTATAATTATTTTTTCAAATTTTACTTTTTTTTTTTTTTCATTTTCCCCGAGCGGTCTTGAAACTCCTGAGAGTGCACAAGGAGCCCTAAAGAGCTCCGCAGAGCATTGGTTGAGAAAGTGATACTCTAAAGTGATAGTACTAGTAACTACTAGAAAAAAATCGAATTCCACAGATTATTATCAACATGCTTAGCACATTAGTTTAGCATACAGGATTTAATTTCACAATATCTTTAAAAACAAACTTTGGTTGTAAGCCAATCAAAGTGTGTTCAGACTAAAGCAAAATATAGGAGAATTTACTGAAACATAAATCCCATGTCCTGTAGCATTGGGGCTACTCTAAACAGTTAAAAAAAAAAGGTGCATATATTGCCGAAAACCAGCAGAATTGGCGATCCCTGGTTTTTATTTCAACCAACAATGAGGTTTATTTTGAAACTCATATTGACTATGCATGATCCACAGCAGGGTAAAAAAAATTGAATAAATGAATAAAAAATAAATATAAAAAAATACAGTGCCTTTCACTCAACCATCCTTGAACGAGGCACCACATGACATCTTACCCGAAAAAAAAATTCTCAGCAGGTACAGCTTCAAAAAAATGAGGAATTCTGGAAAAAGAAAACCCCAAAAAAAAAAATTCAATACATTAAAATTCAACTGAGGAAAAAAATATGATAAAAATTTATTTTATTTTTTCATATATGACATATATTTCAGAAAACACCTTTCAACCTAGTTTCATTTGCAAATGCTTATTTTGACTTTGAAAACTCACTTTTTAAGCATAGAACAAATCCAAAAAATTGACATCAGATGAATGCCAGGTTAGAAGCGAATGAGGGTGTGCACTGAATTTAAAAGTTATGCTTACAAGCATATCTCTACAACATTCACAAATACATCCAATAATTTTGTATTCATCTGTAACAGCAAGCCGATTTTTTTCCCTCCACTGATTACCTACAGATAGATACAGGGCTCCCACTCAAAAAAAAAAAAAAAAAAAAAAAGTAGGGCAGGGGGGTGTGGTGCCTCCCTCAGACAACATAAGCGTAGCACAATAAAAAAAAACTCAATTTTTATTTTTTTCAAATTTAAAAATAAAATTTTTTCGCAGCACTATTTTTCAGCATGGATTGACTCGACCCAAAGCAGAATGACAGAAATAAGAAAAACATTTTTTAGCCAAAATAGCATATGGCACCCCCAGGGTTGGCAAAAACCCAACCCACTGGGCTTTTTCGTGTTTTTGGGGGTTTTTCAGGGCTTTTGATATTGAAGCATAAGGAAAGAAAGTTATATATGCTGTAAATAAATATAATAGACTGGGTAATTGATGGCAATCATTATGTATATAAGTATATTAATAATAATCAGAACAGAACATTAAATCAGTATTGATAAAAATTTTAGCTGGTTTCATGTGTGCTTAAAGCATAACCAGAGTTCAAACACCTGTTCCCCCTGGAGAAACACTGTTCCCAAATAACGAGTAAAGAATTTATTAGAACTATGGTTAAAAAAAACAAAAACCCTAATAAATTATTTGTAAGCAACTAAATTCTGAAACAGATCAATCCGACTGAACTGGATAATGGATGTTTTCCCTCCTGGATACAGCATTTCACCATTTCTTTCTGCTGCTTAGCTAGACAAGTGCTTTTGTTACTTTATGTGTATAAACTGTCTAAATTCTAAAATTTTACTTTGAGAGAAGTGTAAGTTTCAGTGGTAAAATTTAGTCAGTTATGCCAAGGACTGAAGGTTCTGGAAGAAAACAGTCCATTGAATGGACTATGGTGAGTAAAACTGATAACAAATATAACAAATGGCAAGTGACTTATGTAAGTTTTGCAATACCATAGTCAGTGCAAAAGTGGAAAGAATCCAGGCTCATGTGAATAAATGCAAGAAATCTGAAGTTCATTCCTTGTTTTCATGTTTATCAAACACTAGTGATAATGAACCTGTTACAATATAAAAATGAAGCCTTTATAATGGCTGGTTATGCCAAAAGCATGAGTATTGTGGAGTCCCCTTTGGCAACAAGTTAAGTGGAATGTCTCCCGTAAATAAAGTGTGAAGATGAAGGACGTGCGTTTCCTTGTGTGATTAATGTATTTCACTTACGCGATATATCCAGTCCACCCAACCCGTTGTTTCGCAACACGTTATCAGCACAAAGGCTCCTGGATAGACGTTTCATCGGTAAGTGGGAAGTAGATAAGTTAAATCTAATTTCACAAAGGATCGAAAAAAAATTCTACACGCGCGGAACTACGCCTAACAGAGATGGAGGAATCGAAGATTCCAAAGCTCAATAGGGACAATTACAACGCGTGGAGTATACGGACGCGCGCCGCACTGGTGCAGAAAGACTGCTGGGATGCCATAGAACCCGGATACGGACCAGAACTGAGGGATGACGAGAGGAAAACCAATGAAAGGGCCCTCACGTTTCTGTTTTTAGTGGTGGAAGATGGCTTTTTAGACGATATCGCGGACTATGCGAGAGTGAGGGACGCTTGGGCATCCTTGAGGGACATTCACACGAAGTTCGGATTATTACACACACTGCAGCTTCTTAGAGAGTTTTTTAATGTGTCGATGAGGCCTGACGAATGCGTAAGTGCATACTTGGGAAGATTGATGGACTTACATCGAAAGGTAGCGTCCTGTGGATATGGTTTCACTGACAGGGAAGTCGCTCTTGTGATATTAATGGGTCTACCCAAAGAGTACGATGGTCTGATACTCAACTTGGAGCGTGATGAGAACGAACTGTCCACAAAAATGGTAAAATCACGTCTGATTGTGGAAGAGAAGAAGTTATTGTGTGACTATACGCAAACGAATCACGTAGCTGTGGGAGATAGAGCTCTTAAAACTGATGATACAGGAAAAACTCGCATACAATCAGGAAGATACTCCAGAAATAAGGAGAGAAGAATTCGATGTTTTTCCTGTGGTGTTTGGGGACACATAGCCAGAAACTGCCCGTCGAAGAACACGTCCCATCGGGCCGAGATAGTTTCGCAGAACGCGAATCGGACACTGACTGGCAACGCTGGTAACAAGAAGCCTAGCTGCGATTGGTATCTAGACAGTGGTGAAACGGAGCACATGTGTTCACAAAAATATAAGTTTCTCAACTTGACAACTGTGAAGTCCGAAATGGAAATAGCTAATTCCGAGAAAATGGAAGTGGTTGGAAAAGGTGATGTTGTTTTGAAGCCTGTTAAATCCTGTGGTAAAGAAACATTCTATCTAGCCGACGTTCTGAATGTACCAGAGCTCGATGGTAACCTCCTTTCAGTAGGAAGAATCGAGGAGATGGGAATGACTGTTTCATTTCAAGGAGGCAAGGCCATCGTCAAGGACCCTAATGAAAGAAATAGAGTAATCCTTACTGCATATAGAAGTGGGAGACTTCATAAGGTTGAAGAAGCTAGGACTTATAAAGCGCATATCTCAAGGCATGAGGATCTTATCCACCGACGCTTAGGACATTTTCATTTGAATGCAGTGAAGAAGCTCATGAAGCAGGATGACACTGTCAACAGTTGCGCAGAAGCAATGGAAGATGAAAATATTTGCTCTACTTGTATCCTTGGAAAGATGAGAAAAATTCCTTTCCCTAAAGGACAGACCAAACGTGCATCGAGGCCACTTCAGCTCATTCATAGTGATGTCACAGGACCTATCATGCCTACATCTAAAGGAGGGTCAAGGTATATTGTCACCTTTGTTGACGACTACTCAAGGTATGCAGTAGTGAAGCCTATGAAATCCAAATGTCAAGTCCTCGAGAAATTTATTGAGTTCAAAAGGACTGTTGAAAATTTCCATGGAGTTAAAATCGCTACTCTACGAAGCGATAATGGAGGGGAATATATCAGTCGTGAATTTGACGATTTTTTGAACAACAATGGAATATCGAGGCAGCTCACGGTCCCTAGAACTCCAGAGGAAAATGGGATAGCTTATGGTGATGCTGGTGCTCCAACATTTCGCTCACCCTGAATGTAACGAATGTCCGTAGAAAATTGTGATATATACTCTAAATGACGTCGTTGTCTGGGAGAGCTGTTATCATTAATTTTGTGAAAAAAATAAGTTAGAGGCCTATGATCACTGTAGATCGTAAATGGTCTGCCTTCTAACATGTGTCTGAAATGTTTAATAGAACTATAAACCGCAAGCAACTCACGATCATAAGTACTATAGTTCTTTTCAATTGTCGTTAACTTTCGAGAAAAAAATGAGAGTGGTTCGACGACACCATCGGAAGTTTGTTGTAAAACAGCTCAGAGAGCGAAATCTGATACATCGACTGTAAACGAAAGATGAGCATCATGTTTAGGATGAGCCAAAAGCGTTGCATTGGTAATAGCATGTTTACACGTTTCGAAAGCAGCAATAGTTTCCCCCGACCAGGCGATGAGAGATTTATCTTTTTTCTTCTTTCCTTTGCACAAATGGTGTAAGGGAGCCTGGTCAGATGCTGCGTTTTTTAAGAAACGGTGGTAAAAGTTGAGAATTGCTAGAAATCTTTGAAGTTCATCAACCGTTTTTGGTTGTGGATAATTACGAAGAATGTCGACTTTTTCTGGCAAAGGAGAAATGCCGTTGCTGTTAACCAAAAATCCTAAGAACTCTATCTCAGATTTCCCAAATATGCATTTATCAGGATTAAGAATTATACCAAAACTGTTTAAACGTTCAGAAACCAATTCTAGATCTTTAAGATGTTCTTCTTCTGTTGCTGATGCAACTAGTACGTCATCTAAATATGCATAACAGTTCAAGTCTCTCAAGACGATATCTATGAACCGTTGAAATGATTGTGCCGCATTAGACAATCCAAAACACATATATAAGTACTCATAAAGTCTGAATGGGGTAATAATGGCAGTTTTTTCAACAGACTCGGGATCTAAAGGTATCTGATAAGCCTTAACCAAGTCCAATTTAGAAAAAATGTTTTTTTCCTGCAGACCGTAACTGAAATCATGTACATGTGGTATAGGATATCTGTCTGGACACGTTATAGAATTAAGTTTTCTGTAATCCCCACATAAACGGTATTCTCCATTACGTTTAGGAACAATGTGTATCGGGCTTGCCCATGGACTTCTTGAAGGTCTCAGTATGCCCTGATCCATTAGCGTTTGAACTTCACGCTTTGCAATAGCAAGTTTCTCTGGAGAAAGTCTGCGGGCTTTGGTAAAGACAGGAGAACCTTTAGTAGTAATGCAATGTGTAACGCAGTGTTTTTTTAGAAGTAGCCCCAAGCATAGAAGGATTCGTTAGATTAGGAAATTTAGATAAAATTTTTAAGTAGGGCGAATCTCCACTAATGGTCTTTAAGCCTAATGTAGGGCAACTGGCATTGCTACATTTGATTGAAAGTGAAGTCAAACTGTCAATCAAACGAGACTTTTTTACGTCAACTAATAGACCATAATGTTCTAAGAAATCAGCACCTAATATCAGGCGATTAACATCAGCTATAACGAAGGACCATCTAAATAGTCTGCGTAACCCTAAATCCACTGATAAAGATTTGCAACCATACGTAGAAATTTTAGTATCATTAGCTGCGTATAGCGAAAAGTTTGTATCTGCTGCTTTATGTACCTGTGTATCTCGTGGGAAAACCGAGATGCTAGCGCCTGTGTCCACTAAAAAACCAGTACCGGATTTTCGATCATGAACAAAAAGGCGAACTAAACGGCGGCCATCACCTGCTGTCGCCAAAACAGATGGGCCAGTTAGTTTTCCGACCAATCACAGGGTTTAATGCATTTTGATGCTTTTCGACCGAATTTGAAATGGTACCAACAATAAGGTTTAGGTTTGGGTGTACCATCACCACTAGACCTCTCTCTAGACCGAGAATTTGAACGAACTCTTCCCTTTTTGTTAAAATTTTTCTCTCTATAGCAGGATAAGCGGTCAACAGCAACGGTCAAAGTCGAAATTTGACTTTGAAGTGATTGCAAGCTGATGGTTTCATTACGGCTGACCTCAGAAATAGTCGGTGTGTGCCCAGTGACTTCAGTAATTTTATCTGCCATTTCTGCTAAATCCGGCAATGTATCCTTACTAACAGAAAGTATCTGCTGTGTATGGATAGGCAAACGTTGTAACCAAAGGATTTTAAGCACTTCATCTGAAATTTTCTTGCCAGCTAATGTATGCATCGCATGCAACAACTGAGAAGGTCGCTTATCCCCAAGAGTGAGCTCTTGGAGTAGAACTCGTAAGCGGGAAGTTTCCGACAGTGAAAACTGTTGACAAATGCGTGTTTTTAACTGGTTGTAAGAATAGTCTGTAACAGGAGCTATGATCAAATCGCTAACATATGATAACACTTCGACATCGAGAGCGGTCACAACACAGTGAAATTACGTTTTAGAATCAGTAATTCCGGCAATTTTAAAGTTCGATTCAATCTGAAGAAACCAAAGATCGACATCGGATTTCCAAATCGAAGGCGCGCGAAAAGAAACACGCGAAAGTTGTAATTCAGAAGACATACCTGTTTCTTCTGTAGCGTTCGGCATATCCAAAAATAAGTTCAGCACAATCCAGGAAGAGAACTGAGGAGATGCCCCCTCAATCAGTCAGCAAACGCACCACACACAGGGAAAAAAAGAAGAAAGGCAGCAAGTAACATATTACAAAGCGAGAAAGAGTACTTGTTTTCGTCTGCTTTCGAGTTCGTGGCTGTCAAACATCTGCTTTACGCGGGTCACCAGTACTATGGTGATGCTAGTGCTGGTGGATGTGTCTGGTTGTTATTTCGGAAACATACAGTCATGACTCCTTTCTTTTTTTAGTTATTTAATAGAAGAGAGAGACTTTTAGGACATGTTCGGTCGACAGTTGGAGCCAGACTGAACTCCAATACAAGAACACACTAGATAATGCCTAGCTAGTAAGTGGCATAAAAAATATAATAAAAATATAAAAATTGTACAAGACAAGTAGCACCACAAGCTGAAAAGATGAAACACACCCTGTTCGACATGACCAGATGCCTTCTTCTAGACTCGAAGGTCCCAGACAACTTGTGGGCAGATGCCGTCGTTACCGCCTGTTATTTGCGGAATAAATGCCCATCTGAAGCTATCCAGGGAGATATACCCGAAGAACGTTGGACCAAAAAGCCAGTCAAAACTAGTCATCTTAAAATTTTTGGTTGCAAAGCGTATGCGCACATCGATAAAACACAAGTAAAGGGAAAGTTAGGAAAGCGCTCACAGGAATGCGTTTTCATTGGATACCCTGAAGGGGTCAAGGGATACGAGTTGTGGAACCTAGACGAAGACATATTTTTCCCCAGTAAGAATGTGAGGTTTGATGAGACTCTTTTTCCATTCAGTAGTCGTCAAACAGATTGTCAGTTGAAAGAAAGTGAATTAATAGTCAATCAAAATGACCAAGAAGTACAAGTGACACCTCCTGGAGACCCTCTAAGAGATGCATTGCCCAACTTGAAGCATGCAGAGCAAATGGTTGGAAATTCGAAACAGCCTACAACCACTGCGAATCACCCTCCAGATGTTAGAAGAAGCAAGAGACAAAGAAGACCTACAAGTTTTTATGGGAATCCAGTGTCATACAAAGCTGTCAATGAAGCGCAGTTTAATGCTGATATTCGGATCGAAGATCCCGCCACCGTCGAAGAAGCGATGGAATCATCTGATGCAGAAATGTGGAGAGCAGCTATAAAAGAAGAAGCAGAACAAGTGACTGTTGAGGAAGCTGGAAAAGTGAGTGACGCTGTCGTTGAAGAGAAACCGGTAACCAGGAAACGTGGTCGGGCAGCTAGATCGGCTAAGAAGACGACTGATAACGACGATAACTCTAGTCGGAAAAGGAGCGAGAGACCCGCTAAAGCAGCTACCAAGGAAAGCGACAAAGACAACGACTTCGACAAGGATGGTACCGCCGACATGAAAGCCAGTCCGAAAAATCGAGAGCGCATGGCGACGATGACAAAAGCTAAAGATGACAAGCAAGAAGGTTCCGAACACGAGGAGGAGGACAGTGATGACGACACCGGCTCGGATTCAGATTACGAATCAAAGTTATCGAAGCGAAAGACCGTAGGCCGGCAGACAAAAAAGGACGAAGAAATGATATTGAAGAGAAAGAAGAGGATGAAGTTTTGCCGTCCAAGAAACACAGTGATGGTCACCAAGGTAAGAAATCGAAGAACTATGAGTCCGACATCGATAACGGTGCCGAAGAAGACGAGAAGGAAGAGAATGAGCCAAAGACCAGCAGCAAACCAGCTGCAGGCAGGGAGGATGGAGCGCATGAACGTTATTTTTCCTTTCGTCATGCTTTGGCAAGGAGGAGTGTTACGATATAAAAGTGAAGCCTTTATAATGGCTGGTTATGCCAAAAGCATGAAGAGTATTGTGGTTCTCCCTTTGGCAACATGTTAAGTGGAATGTCTCCCGTAAATAAAGTGTGAAGATGAAGGACGTGCGTTTCCTTGTGTGATTAGTGTATTTCACTTACGCGATATATCCAGTCCACCCACCCTGTTGTTTCGCATTCCTTGTTTTCATGTTTATCAAACACTAATGATAATGAACCTTCATGCAGTGAAGAGACATCTACTTCATTAAAAATAGAACGACCTCTTGAAGATTATGTTTCTATATGCGGAAGTTCAAATATTATTACGGATGCTGGAACATATCAAAAACCAAAGGCCAATGGGACAATTTATTGTTAAAACAAGCGACTGCCAGAGGTTAGTTCTTGAAAAGTATAAAAAATTGTTTATGCTAATACTATACCTCTTAGCATAGCCGACAGTGATGCATTTAGAGAAATGGTTAATGCTTTGCATCCGGGTTATATCCCTCCTAATAGGAAGAAATTAGCTGGATCATTATTAGATGAGGCAGATGAAACTGACGATAGGCTAATGGCAGAGAAATTGAAAAATTCAACTATCACTCTGATGTTGGATGGTTGGTCAAATGCAAATGCTGACTCCATCATCGCAGTGAGTATCCACACTGGCTAGAGCACCCACTTAATAGATACTGTAGAATGGGGCTCACACAAGAAAACAACAGAATTCTGTGCAGAAGTAGCTGAAAGGGCTATGGATACTATCAAGCAAGAGTATAATAGTGTTTTTGCTCATTTTTGTGATAACAAGAACAAAATGAAAAAATTTTGTGACATAATTGCCAAAAACCATCCACATGTCCTTGCTTTTGGCTGTTCAGCCCATTTTATGAATCTTCATTCATCCATAATTATCAAAAATACATAGAAATATCCATTGAACATAAGAAAATTAAAAAAAGTATTGTGATGTTTTAGATAACATGATTAAGAAAATGTGTCAACTTGTAAGTGAAGTTATCGAGTATTGTAAAGCCCTAGAGATAATTGTACTGTCTGTCCAAGAGATAGCTGTACTCTTGGACAGACAGTAGAAATATGGCTAGAATCTAGCCATATTTCTACTGTCTGTCTTGCATTTGGCGACATTTTTGTCTGGCACACTCAGCAACCAATCTTGATAGAAGGGATTTTTCAGCCACACAAGTAATTAAAAGTACACACACTTGTTACTCATTTTTTGTTTTCTTTCTTTAAAGAACCTTATACAACCTTAGACAGCATGGGCGGAGATACGGGGGGGGGGGGGGGGATGTGAAGTTGACTGATCTAATGTATATATGCACGGACCGAAAGGCTGAAATTATTTCGGCAAAAATTATGACACTTTTTTATTAAGATATTGATTTCTCAAGTCCTCCAGAAAAAATACCTTGTACAAAAGTTTCATGACTTCCAACGACTCCAAATACGTCTACATACGACCACAGGATACATGCTACCATAAAGCCGGGTTTTCCTAGAAGTGGGTTGTTGCAATACCTTCTAGAACAGAAGGACTTCTACTCTAGAAATAGGTATTGGTTGGTTGTTGGGGGGGTCAGAGTGTGCCGACTGAGCTGAAGAAAAAAAACAACGATCGGAAGTTCATTTTGAACTCTAGCTTTTATTCCATAAAAGTTGCAAGGAAAAAAAACAAGATCATTTACGATCATAAAAGAAATAAATAAATAAAACGGCCGACAAATAACAACCGGCAATCTCAGGGAGAAAAAAAACAATCCCGACATAGACGCGGAAAAAAACCAGCCTACAGTACAAAGCCGAGCTCCCGTGAGGGTGAGAGCATGCCGTCAGCGATTTGCATATTGCGTCGGGCCGAGCGGTTCCACGTGCACAGAGAATAAAAAGGGAAAAAACATTCCAACATAGGTTTTTGGCGCCGCATGAACCGAACTGTATCATTTCGCGTCGACAGAAACGTTTTACATAATCACACTACGCGTTTGTGTATTCCTACCGTGGCGCATCAGCTCACGGCCCTGCTATCAGCTACTCTATCATCTGCATGCTCCGGTTTGAAGGGAAGCATCGAGCTCGATGAAGGGAAGTGAAAGAAAACAAAAATGAAGAGAAGATCGGTAAAACGAGTGACGCACAACGCATTTGACTCCTCCAGAAACAGTCGGCCAATCACGCCCGACGTAAAACACTGCCGTGTGAGGCTTGTTGCGCTCTCTAGGATCTAGGTTTTCTTATTATTGGTGAGTGGACGGCGTGTCACGCTGGGCGATTCACTTTGCACGCGGCACAAAAAACCTGCTCCTACGAAAACTCGGCTTTATAATAATGGGGAAAAACGTGCTTTAAATCCAATTATCCAGGGTTATTGGCTACTAAGGCTTTTTCCCTGTGCTTTGCACTTTTTTAAGGACGTCACTTGCGAAGTAAAAAAAAAAAAGTGGCGAAAACTATTTCGGAAAACACAAATTTTTCAAGGACTCTCACAGAATTCTTAAAAAAAAATTCTTTTTCAAGGACTCTTATTTATTTTCAAGGACTTTCAAGGCCTTGAAAATGAACTTTTTTTTTTCAAGGACTTTTCAAGGTTTTCAAGGACCGTACGAACCATGTAGATGTATTGGAAAGTAAATAACTATCTTAGTAATTATTTCTCCGTCATCCAAAAAAATGTTATCCTGGATTGTCACTATCAATTTTCAACCACTGTGACACATCCTTTCATGACAGGACTGGAATACAGGGAGTTCCTGAAGCATATTTAAGCATTCTTTTGAATCTGGAAGATTTCCATCGTCTTCAGTGGTTACTGGCTGCACTGAGGGTTGTAACACCTAGTCCGTATTCAGCTGCAAATTTCCACCATCATCCGCTTTCAATCTTTTTTCACTATTTCCACTTTTTTTTCCCATGTTTAAAACATATTTTCGTTTTGTCGTCATTCTGCACTTGAGAGACGAAAAGTGTTGATACTGTTAAAGCTAAAGAAAGATTGAAAAATATCTGTTTTAAGCAAGATACTCTCACCCCCCCCCCAAAAAAAAACTGTGATAAGAACTGTTTTGTTGTCACGAAGACCCTTGCCCCCCTTTTCATTAAGGCATACCCACAGGATTAAGGTCAATTCGTAGACAAGAAAAAAGATGCCAGCCAAATCTGCTCCTATTCACGCGTTTGTTTGCTTGTCAATTGTTTGCAACTGCATACACTGTACACAGGTCCATAATTGTTTACATCTATAGCTCACAGGTATAATACGTACAATTGTTTGGAAGTGGATTATTGTACAATATAATGAGGCTATCGAGCTGGGAGATAAGAGGATTCAAGTTCCAAGAAAATACCAACTGTGTTCAGCATCGTTGACTGAAAATGAGTTAGGTTGAAAAAATGTTCAATTGACTGAGTTGTTGGAAAATTTATGTGCGGATAATCAATGTTCTACTGTAGTACCATCCATATGGGTTTAAATAAAATTATACCTTCATACTTACATTCACCACACACCATCTAGGGGAATGCAGGATATTGCGATCCTAAATACAGAATATCCCAAAATTTACAATTTATTGCTTTAAATGCAATTTGATAATTATTTCTAAAATTGCTGAAAAGTGTGGAAATAAATGGCTACAACAAATCGCAGTAAACAAAAATGTTTCACGAAAAGTATTCTAATGAACCGATGACCATATTTAATTGAGAATACAGTAAACCGGGATTTTAAAAGGTAATGCATAAAATTTTGGATATCGCCAACTGTCATAAAAAACAGTGTCAGAAGAGTAGGCCCAATCACCAATTGCAAATAAAATTGAGAAAAAATTTATGGGCAAAATGTTATATTTGACAAATATGTGAGATATTTATCATTTTAGCTAATAATTATATTATACAGGGTTCCCAGCAAAATCTGCTTGACCATTTCCCTTTGACTCTCCCTGACCAAATGCGCGTACACGATCATGCATATATAATTCGAAACCATCCAATATCACTAACTTACAGTTGCCCCCGCCCCCTGTATTCGCAGGGGTTATGTTCCAGGGCGAGCGCGAATACGGGAAATCCGCAAATAAATAACCGAAGCCATAGTTTTTTTTTGTTTGGGGTGAAGCAGAAGTATACGGGAATGTAAAAGAGGGTGCAGCGATTGATTGTTGGCGATGCTTTTTGAAAGACAATTGTGATTTCTGTTTGCTGTTTCTTCTTCATATCAAGCCCCAAAACAGAATATTTAGCACTGTTCTGCGACGAGCCCTCCTGACTGGAAATGTTCTGCGGTAAAAACTCCCATACATGTGTTTTTTAGCACTTTTTCTTAAATTCTGCCAAATTGTTCTGCAGTAGTGCTAATTGTTCTGCGACATACGTCACAGATTTTGGCACATTCTACTTTGAGGATATCAAGTATGTTGACAAGACTTCCTCTACCAATTTTTCTACATGTGAAGAACGTACCATAGAGGGATCTATATCGTGAAAATAATCTATTGCTGATTTGAGCTTGCAAAGCTCTCCCGCTATATTACTCTTGGTGAACTTGGCTTCTTTATTTTGATCTTCATCTGGCACCACTAGTTTAATGAGCAATCAGCTGCATTAATTCCTCCTTCGTCTATGCCTCTGAATTGTTATTAACTAGCTGTTACACTTCTATATCTATATCATTGAATCCTTCTCCACCCATCTGTTTCACCAACGTGACAATGTCTTTTATGTCTTCAGTTGGCCCTGTAGAAATGGTTGTGTCCTGGAGTGCACATTGTGGCCAAAGGTTAATCTACTCTGAATTGACCGTTTCCCTTTTAAGAGCTGCCATGGTTCTAGTGATGACAGTACTACAGTAGACTCCTGGTAACTTAACACCCCGAAAGTATCAACAAACATGTCGAGTTAAGCGGATGTCGAGTTGGTGGGGTTTCACTAAATTTTTGTTTGATCACTTTGTGTGTGTAATTGTACACATTCGAACAATTCCATTAAATAAAATGCTAATTCTCATTAGTTTTGATTCAGGGTTGTTTCATAATAGAATCAAATCGTATAAAAAAATTTAACCTCATGAAAAATAATCAAGTATATTTTTGGGCGAACGGTTATCCAAAATAAATAAAACTTTTCTCGCTTGAAAATTTTCTATCTAGCTTCTTCAAACATTGTTTGAAAA
The DNA here is from genome assembly GCF_987345545.1 of Pholcus phalangioides. Classification (NCBI taxonomy): domain Eukaryota; kingdom Metazoa; phylum Arthropoda; class Arachnida; order Araneae; family Pholcidae; genus Pholcus; species Pholcus phalangioides. Next base: position 17,132,036 of record NW_028301628.1, read on the forward strand.
TCTGTTATCCATGCCTTTTTGTTACCATCATAGGCCACAGGAAGAGTTTCAACATTTTTAAAAGCACTGTAATTTTTTTTGGTTTTCTGATAACTAATGGTTTCAATTTTTCCGACCTGTCTGAGAGTTTGCTGCCAAAAGAACTGTTTTTAACATCCTTCACATTTTTCTCCTTTGAAGGCAAGTTTGGTTAGGCAAAAGGCAAAAAAATAAACCTGTCTCGTTACAATTAAACATATCTGCATCTTTATACTCTTCTATCATTGGTTTGAGAATATCATTCTTAAAATTTTCAACAGTTTCTTGAGATGCAGATACACTCTCTCCACAAACTTTCCTAAAAACAATCCCATGGCGTTCTTTGTATCGGGTCAACCCTCCACTGCTTACAGTGAAATCACTTTGATTGAAACTTTTTGCGAAATTTTTTGTTTTCTCTTGAATTATTGGTCCTGATAATGGTATAGAGCGAGATAGAACGGATTTGAATCGCAAAAGAGTTGCTTACTCTACATTGCTGAAGTCTACGTTTTCTGCTTGGTTCATAAGATTCAAATGCTGACAAAATTTTTTCCTTATTTTTACCAAATATTGAAATGGTGTTCCATGCAACTCCATATTCTTTGGCGACTTCACTCTCAATTTTTCAATAATTCTAGTTTTTTCAAAATTTAAACTTTTGATTTTAAAGTTGAAGTTCGTGTGGAGCCATTGTATTCACGGCCGTTGATACTCATGATGAAAGCCAAATGATATATTCAGCGTCTAACCAAAGGCTTTAGCTCTTTTTCTTCTACTTTTTCCAAGAAATCATTCCAAGAACACAACTTTTTAAAACTAAGTTCCGCTAAAAACATTCTCCGCAACAGCCAATGTCAAAACTTCCAATAGATGAGATTTTTTCCATATTGGATGTTGACAATATCCACTTTTTTTTAACATGAATAGAATGAAAGACCTGTCCTATAAATGCCACTAAAATGATAAGCCGGATAAGAGGTTTCAAACATTCATTCTTCACAAGCATGCCCCCCCCCCACCCATAAAAGGGATCCATCACAGAGAATAAAGAAACAAAAGTGTCGAAATACCCACGAACAATGTCGAAAAATTCTTATAATTGGTAATACACAGGCTATTGTAAAAACAAGTCGTGGTAAAGGGACAAAAATCCTAGCAGAGTTAAGCTAAACATGTTGTCGACTTGAGTTTCCCCTACATTGAAATTAGTATTGTGCCAACCAAGTGAATAATAGATGTCGAGTTATCCGGATAGTCGAATTACCCACGTGTCATGTTAATGAGATTCAAATACAAAGCTACAACAGGCAAAATGCCCAACAAGGTGGCTGACAAAAAGATGCCCATAACAAGTATGCATGTCATGTTATTAAAATTAATAATTTTGTAAAAATTAAGTAATTCCACTTGTACTTCTTTCACATTCCAAGATTCCTTCACATTCTGCAAAAACTGTGAAAGTACTTTCAACCCTGGTAGAACATCCAAAATGCACTTTACTTTTGATTGCAACAAACTCTGAGATAGCTGGGAGAATAAAATAACCGAAGAAAAACAAAGTTTGTATAATAGAGTTTGTAAACTAGAGCTGATTTATAATTACGTTAATAACATTAGCTCTATGGCATGCTGTTCAAGACAGAAAACCAGTTTGTAAAAAAGAGCATATTCGTAAATTGGAGGTTTTATACATTCGTAGGCCGAACATGATGTAAGAGTGCTCTTCTTTTGATGATAGGTACAGGCAGTGCTCGCAACTGGAAAAGACCTCTAGCAGACGTGTACACTTTTGAAATCCAGAAATCCGGAGATTCTGGATTTCAAAAATTCCCCCCAGACACTCCGACTCGATCAAAAAAAAGTTCATAAAAAAATATTTTGGAAATTATTAATTTTTTTTTAATAAATTAAGAAAAAGTTACATTCTTCCCCCATCCACCCCCCCCCCCCCAAGGCAGGTTCTGCATTGCCCCTGAGAAGAATATAATTCCTTGTCAGTCTTTCCATGCGGAATAGAGAAATCACATCTACATACGTTCATAAATTATAAGTGTTTCCTTTGTGGATGCTATCAGTGATTGATAATCTCGGGTACATGAATTCTTAAAAGCTTTATATTTAGCTTTATATAATCTTTCTGAAGTTTTATATTTTCTTTCTGAAGATGTTTAATCGGAAGAAACGATTTAAAAAAAATTCAAATTACAAAACTGCGGACGAAAAAAACGTGTTTACCGCACGGCTGTTAATGGAATACAATAACGATTATACAGGAATTATATATTCCTGGAACGATTATACGGCAACCACGGTCACGCCCCTGATAAACGATTGCCGATAAACGCTACGAAAACGAAGTCTTTGCCAGTTGCTTAAATGCGGTCACAGACTTTTTTACGGCTGTCCTCTATGGGTGTTTTCCTTAACGACGACGGTAATCATTGACACCACGAAAACGTGAAAGCTTGTGTAAAATCTAATTTTCCACCAAAATCCGGCGGAAAATTAGCACAATTAGCAAAAATTTTAACAAATCCGGAGAGCGGGAGGGAGGATGAAAAATCTGGAGTCTCCCGCCTAAATCGGGAGAGTTGGCAGGTCTGCTCCAGTCTAGATCGCAAGCTTGTTACCGTATTCCAATGGTTCTCTTTTGTCAGCTGCATCCCTTGCGTAATTCGTGGCTTATCGACGAACCCAAGAAGTTTGGCAATTTTTTCACCATATAAAAGAACCACAAGCATAAGTTTTGAGCACACAAATCCATATTTTGAACTCGCCTCGACGCTCCCAGGAGCCCAGACGAACACTCTAGGAAGCACTGTGGTACTCTTTAAATTCGGCCTACAATTCATGTCGAAACACTTATTAATGGCAAATGAATCCAATGTCGGCCTTCTCTTGAACTCTCTCACTCTGTCACATGCGTATACAGTATGATTTTGACATTAAAAAATGCTTTTGCTGGGGCAAAAATTGGTGCCCTTTCACCTGTCCCCCCCACAAGGATGGGGCTGTCAGGGCTGCAGCCCTAAGGCCCGAGACAATCACCATCGTTTCTTCGTGCTATAAAATTTACTAGAGCCCCCCCCCCCCCCAATGAAAACTCTGGCTTGCGAACCCGCCAACAAGATCCAACAGCCCTGCTCAAGGAGGTGAGGGAAAACATGTCCTTTCTGCCGAAAACCACTATTGTTCCCAAGAGGACTCCCTACTGCCGTGGTTTATTAGTCCTCTAGGAATTACCACGTAATCATGAGAACACTGCTTTAGGGGGAATAGACAAGCAAAGAAAGAAGTTTTTTGTTCATCCAGTCTAAATAGCTTTTTTGTTCCACCCACATAATGTCTGCCCCCATGTAGGGTGGCTACATCTTTTTTAACTCTGGCAAATTCTTCCATTAGATAGCTTAGTAAAATATTGTTTAGCTATAATGCATGCATCACTGCATAAGCCAACACATATTCCCTCTTTCCTACCCATGCACACGGATATCCAACAAGATTCTCCTCCAGAAACTGTATACTGACCCCTACAGCGAGAACTAATTTCAAGAAAAATATGGTTTTCTTCCAGGGTATTCACTGATACAAATACAACGCCACAACAGGCAAAATGCCCAACAAGGTGGCTGATAAAAAGATGCCCATAAAAATATGGATGTCATATTTCAAAAATACAACAACCCAATTAAAAATGCAATTAACACAAATTATAAACAATATATACACATAAAATATTATACAATGCCCATAAAGAATACTTATGGTTGTCTAAGATTGGATAGCTTCTCGATTTACCCTAATATGTTCGTCGTATTTCTTTTTAAGCGTGTCAATTGTGTTACAATTTACTACCTCCGGGGGTAAGCTATTCCATTTATTAACAACCCTATTAGAGAAAAATTCCCTGCGACACCATAACCTTGCATTGTCCCTCACCAATCGATACTGGCGTCCCCTTGTAAGAGCAGTCGATTGGCGGTGTAGTAAAAGTTCATGGTCCATCCTATTCCTCCCATTGAAAATTTTGAACAGTTCGATCATATCTCCTCGACACCTACATTCATCAAAAGTAAACATTCAAAAAATGAAGTCTCTCTTCATAACTGAAGCCCTGTGTGCCAATAAGGGGACACGTAGCTCTTCTCTGCGCCCCTTCAACCAAGTCTATGTCCCTCTGTAGGTATGGTCTCCAAAACCTTACAGCATACTCCAGTCCAGGACGAACTAAGCCTCGAAAAAGCAGAAGAATGACTTTAGGAGAACGCGAAGAGACCTTTCTGAAAATGAGACCAAGCATTCTATTCGCTTTTTTGACCACCGCTGAACAATGTTCAGAAAACCTAAGTCGCTCGTCAATGAGAATTCCCAGATCGGTGACCCTAGTTGCATCCGGGATAGTGACACCATTTAACTCGTAAGAGAACCGTGGGTTGTTCGAACCAAAATGAGCGACCATGCACCTATCAACGCTAAACGTCATGCTTCATTCATTTGTCCATGCTGCAATCCTGTTTAGACTGGTCTGGAGCGATTCCCTATCGCTTTGATTCCCGATTACCCCCATTAACTTCACATCATCTGCAAATTTGCTAGTAATCCCATCAATACCCTGATCGAGTTTATCGATAAAAAGTGAAAAAAGTATGGGGCCAAAGACCCCTCTCCCGAGGAACTCCACTTGTGATGTCTGTCCAACCAGAGAATTCCCCGTTCACCATAACTCGTTGCGACCTATCTCTTAACCACGATTCTATCCAATTCAGCAAGTTGCCCCCAATTCCAATCTCGTGTAAACGCTTCAAGAGTTTGCCATGTTGTATCCGATCGGATGCCTCCTGGAAATGCATGCTTGTCTGTACATATGTACAAAAGCACTTATCACTGCTAAGAGGTTTTCTTTTCCTTCACCCTCCCTTTCTCTCGCCAAAAACTATTTTCTTTCAATCAGAGATGCTGTACTCTAATTTACCTGGGTCCTTTTTGAGTAAAAAAGTGGGTCCATCTCAAAAAAAAAAAAAAAATTTCCCTTGAAAAAAAAATATGCCCCCTCCCATAATTCACTGGTATCTCTATGAATTTTCTTCCAGCATGCCCCAGGTATTTGATCACCTGCTTATATTTCTTCATTGAGACTGAGCGATGGGCCATGTTCTGGGTAGGAGAAAAATGTGAATCAAGTAATTAATTCATTTCTAAAAATATGTTCTATCCAAAGGTTCATTTACTTTCATTGTCTACTAGTAGGAAAAGCTCCCAAAGAAGCTGATTAGCACTGAGAATTTAACGCATGGAATTCCATTCCGCACATGCAATAAATCTAAAACAAATAAATAGTTTATCCCGTTCTTATAACATTTCTTCTACTTAGAACTTTTTTGACTTGGTACAACTTATTTTATTTTCACCTTTAAGTGATTTTCTATTTATAGGGCTGGAAAATGAAAATTTGATTTCTGTAGCAGCATTTTTATCAGTTTTGTAGCACTTTAATATTTTATCAATAAATAAGTTTTTTTTATACATATAAGCAGTAGCATACACAGGATTACATTTTACTTCAAGAAATAGTGTTATTTCAGCACTGAAGGGGGTGCTCCCCCCCCCCCAAGGTACAAAATACATTGACTACATCTAGAAAAAATAATTATATTTTTTAAATCAAAAAAAGTTGGACACACTTCTTCATATATATTTAATATATTTTTTACATTCTCTACAATATCAACAAATGCTTTTAACAGACATTGTGTGTTTCAGATTTCAAAGCTAATTTGAAAATGAGTGTTTTTAGATTTAGCTTGTAGACTTGGTAATCACTAATTTAAAAAAAAAAAAAAAAAATCACTGAAGGAGAGGCTTGAAACTCATTAAAAAAGTAATTTTTCTTTTTTTTGCTGCTGATGCAAGTCCAAGTAGTGCTTTTGTCTCTTCAGTTTCAAGCATTTTTAAAAGTTTGATCGTGCTTCTGAATTTACTCATTCATACCGGAATTTACCCATTTCATATTTAAAATGTGTTTCTTTTCAAATGAGTTTGCTCTTGATTATATTACCTCAATTTGATTCAACATACTTTGAGATAACTTCTTTTCCTGGGCAATTCTTAGAATATTTTAGAAATTCTCAAAAATTTAACAGTGATTAAAAACTAGACAAATTATTTTTAACTTAATTCTAGTTCAAATTACTATAGTAATTACTATAGTATTACTATTTTTAATTTAAACTACAGAAATAAAAATTACAAAATAATGATTATACTATTATAAATTTAATAGAATGATTCTATTTTCACAAAAAATTCAATCCGAATACATCTGTTTTAACTCTATTTTTAACTGATTTGTGATTGCTCCGTGTATTTCATTTTCCAGCATCTTTGACAGATTTCCAGTCTCTCGTTTTACTTCCAAGTTTTCTATTATTAATTTTCTACTATTTATTCTGTTGATATGCCATTTCCTTTTGTGCCATTCACCAACATGTTTAGTGTTTAATGGAAAACAGTTTCCAGATGAGCATTAATTAAAATTACTTTGTCTAGATCAGCGGTTCTCAACCTTTTTTTGACTCGCGGAGCCCTTTTTAGTAAAAATTCTAAGGCGGAGCCCCGTAAGCCCATTTCTTAATTATTCATCAGTTACTCATTTATTTTTATTATTTAAAAATATTTCTAATTATCTTTTTCTAATTTTACTGTCTTTATTTTCCTCAAGCGGCCGCAGAGCCCCTGGAGAGTGTACAAGGAGCCCCAAGGGCTCTGCAGAGCACCGGTTGAGAACTGCTGGTCTAGACCAGTTTCCCAACCTTTTTTTTTGTCCCATCACCTTCTTCAGAATTTTTTTTCTTTCAGCGCCCCCCCAACGCAATCTAACCCATAGAATCCTATGCTATACCCATAGCTTCTACCGTCCTTCTGGAACATTCCATCTCCATCACCCCCAGGGGACGTTAACGCCCACGTTGGTAATCACTGGTCTAGACCATGGTCTTGGTTGGTTTTGAGAGGAAGAAAAAGATAACTCATGTAAGTGTTGCGCTTGTTATGTGTTCAAGTGTTGCCATCTATCTTCCAAATCAAAAATGAAAATCTTTTCTGCAAATTTCAAACTATGACTGTTTTGGATGGAATAATTTGCAGAAACCATTCTACAGTCACCCCCCCCCCCATATTCGTAGTTTTTTCCTTCATTGGAAATTTTTTTTGGAAACACTCAGCAATCGTCATTCACGTGTTTTGCTTACAAAATTTGAGTTGTGCATGTTCAGGATGGCTCATTTTTCAAGTGCTACTGATAGTGCTTCGGAAAGACAAAAAAAAGTGAAAGGTTTACAAGAAAAATTGGATATATCATAGCTGCCAACTTTTGAAAATGAAAATTCGGGAGATTTCGCTCAAACCCGTATTTTATGCTAAAACCCCTCCCTAATAAATACAATAGGGATTTTTCCAAATAAAATAGGGATTTTCCAAACATAAAAGTTAAAGCATAGGGAATAAAATCCCTACTCAAAAACTGAAGTCAAATTAAAATAGGGATTTTACACACATGGAAGTTAAACCCTCGGGAATAAAATTCCTACGCAGAAAACAAGTGAAATCGGAGGCCAAAACTTCAATGATGTAAAAATAAATATTGTGTTCAATCAGAAACGCTGTGAACAAACATTCTGCGCAAATGACCCCAAAATCATCGGAAGATGAAGGAACACACCGTCAATTTTTGAAGAACACTGACTTTTTGTGACACGTGCTTGATGGTTTTTTTTTCTTTCCATGATGATGGTTATGTCCGTAGGGATGTTTATGTCCGTAACACAACTTGTACAAAAAGGAAAAGTGGGCCCTCTTCTGGAACGTTTGATGAAAGGAAATTCATCGGAATAAGTATCTTTGAAATTGATTAAATATATTTTTGCTTATCAGTATACATGCTTTGTTTTATTGCACGTACATAACTTCAACAAAAGAAATTTTGATCACGTGCGTCACTATAATCTTCAATTATTATCCAGGACTATCGTGCAAGCCCTGCACGATAAGACAAACAACTTTCTTGTTACCATCAGAGGGTTTGTAAACTTCCTTAAAAAGGGAATTTCTCCATTCACGACGTGTGACGTCATTTCGAAAGAGAAAAAAAAGAGGCTTCATGCCCCACAAGAAATTCCTTAGGGACTGTTTTCATAAGCGGGGATTTTTTTTTAATGAAGTAGGGAATTTTTAGGGACAATTATGGATTTTTATGATTTTTGTAAAAATTCGGGAGATTTAAGAACTTTTCGGGAGGTTGAGCGATGAAGCTAAAATTCGGGAGACTTGGCAGCTATGATATATTGACGATGCTTAGCAAAAGTAAGTCAACTGCTGCTGCTGTGGTCCATCATTACGGAATCAACGAATCTACGGTGAGATATATCAAAAAAAATGAATCTGAAATTTGTTCAGCCATGGCTGTAGCTGCACCTGAGGCAGCGAAAACTTTGCATCGCCTCTGGGTCCATGTGTTTCTCGTACAGAAAATGCGGTTTTTTGTGAGTACAACACTGCTACAAAAAAAGATATCTCAATTGATTGTAATATATAACAGAAAAGGCGATAACACATTTTATGCTTCTATAAAGGGAAGGGCTGGAAAAACATCTATTTCATCAGAATTTTATGCAAGTAAAGGTTGGTTTCATAGGTTTAAGAAACGATTCGGGTTACGCAATGTAAAAATCGCTGGCAAACAAGCCTCTGCCGACCAGGAGGCAGCTAGAAAATTTCCAAAGACTTTGCAGAAAATTATTGAAGAGAAGAGTTATGCACCTCAGCAGGTGTTTAATGTTGACGAAACTGCATTATTTTGGAAGAAAATGCCGCAAGAACATTTATCAATCAAGAAGAAAATCGAGCGCCTGATTTTAAGATAGTAAGTCTATCTTGAAGTCATAGTAAGTCTATGTTGTTTTGTGCAAATGCGTATGGGTACATGATAATGCCCACCGTAGTTTTCAAATCTGCGAGCATTGAACAGAAAGGATGTCAAAGCTCCCAGTACTTTGGATGAACAATAAAAGGGCTTGGGCTATGAAAGCACTTTTCCTGGATTGGTTTAAACAGTGTTTCGTTCTGGAAGTCATGAGGTACCTTGAGAGTGAAGACATGTCATTCAAAGTTCTTTTGATACTGGATAATGCTCCTGGACAATAAGATGTCAATACGTTCAAAGCTGATGGTGTGGAAGTCCTTTATATGCCTCCTAATCAACATCTATCATTCAGCCCCCTTGATCAGCGGGTAAAGGGAACATTCAAGGCTCACTATACACGCCATTCAATGGAGATGATTGTGCACGCAATAGAAGATGCAAATACATAAAATGCCTTGAAGGTATGGAAGAATTACACCATCACTAATACCATTACTGTCATAACTAGAGCCGTGGCAGCTCTAAAGTAGAAGACAAGTTCACCGATGCCTTTACGGTACGTCCTTCACATGCAGAAAAATTGGTAGAGGAAGCCTTGTCAACATATTCCGACATACTTGATATGAAGAAGCAGCATCAAACAAAATCACAATGTCCTTTCAGAAAGCATCGCCAGCAACCACTGCACCCTCTTTTACATTCCCCTTCTACCTCTGCGTCACCCTGCTTTTCTCATGATGTGATAATAATAAACGAGATAAACAAAAAAACTCAATGGTTTCGGTTTTTCTCGGATTTCTGTATTCGCGGTCACCCCAGGAACGTAACCCCGCGAATACCGGGGGGGGGGGGGACTGTAATTTGATTCATTTCATCTAGCTGAAACACCACTCACATAGCATAAAATAAATATGTGTAAGTTTATGAAGTAAGTGAATATAAAGCTCAGGATAAGAGCTTTAATGATCAAACTGCCTATGTTATCTCTCACAGGTGCAGACCTATGAGGTGGGGGTTGGTAACCCTAATCACCCCCTCCCTAAGCGAAATGTGAATATGATAATATTGCATTCAATAAATGAGTTGAAAATTACTTGCATCAATATTTTTGATTAAATAACAATTTCAAGAAAACTTGAACTAAAAAAAATGGAAAAAACCGGGGCATTTTTCTTTAAAAAAAAATCAAAAGAGAAAGAAAACCATAATTGCCCCAAAAATACGGGACGTATGATCACCCCATCCACAACAATGGATGGGAGGGGGGGGGGGGACATCCCTTTCAACAGTGAGCTCTAATCACCATATTACTCATGGCAGATATAAAAATCTGCAAGTTTCCCCCAGATAATTTTACTCATGCAGCTTATGTGCCAGAGGCACCAAAATGGCACAGGTGGGAATTTTGTCTCAAGCCTTCCCTGCTCCTTCACATGAAATTGCACAGGAGCTATAATATATTTTTTTAATAAAGGGACCCATGAAAAATTGTGACCTGGGTGTCCATAGAAAATAACGACATAGGCAAACCACATTCCCAGATGTGGAAGCCCCTAGCTGTCGGTATAACGGCTCTATCTCAAAGCACTGTAACCTGCATGAAGTGACTTCAAAAAAGGATTGGTCCTGGACAATTTATTTCATAGGTTTGTTAGATCATCTCGTATTTTATGATACAATGATCCTCATAGTATTCAGATCTTGGAAGGGGTAATCACCGCTCTCTGGAACTGCGTCTGTTTTGGAATCTGATATAAACCGTAGATCCCAATACAATTAGCCTTGATATGCAGAATATAATGAGACAAAATTGGTCACTGTAGCTGTGAGGGATGCTAGCTTGTTACCATATCATTATCAAAGTGTCTACCACCCCCCAAAGCAGAATGTTTAGTACTGTTCTGCGACGAGCCCTCGGCTGACTGGAAATGTTCTGCGGTAAAAATCCCCATACATGTAAGTGTTTTTTGCACTTTTTCTTAAAATTCTTCCAAATTGTCCTGCAGTAGCGGTAATTGTTCTGCGACGTACGTTGCAGATTTCAGCACATTTTGCTTTGGGGTCTACCACATACCCAAAGAAAAGTTTTGTGAATTTTTGTTGACCGCTGCTTGTCTGCCTAAATAAGCTTTGCTGGAATCTTACATCAAACCAATCATGACCATGGTCTAAACCAGTGGTTTTTTTTTTGTCCATGGCCCCCTTTCAACCATTTCTCATTCCTGTGCCCTCCCCCCTTGTGAACATGAAATTTTTCACTCCCCCCTTCCTTCCCCCTATTTTCCCATTAAAAGATTCAAAATTCATCCCATTCAAAAGCTGTCTGAAGTATAAATATATTTGAATTTATTTGATTAATTTTTAATATATGAAAATAATGAAAAAGCAAAATAAACATAATAGAACACAGTAAAAAAAATTATTTTCAATCAATGTAAACTCTCGCCACTTGAAGACGGCACACTGTCACCAAGTTACTGTACTGGATGAAATTTGTATTATTTCCAAATTAGTTTTTTTTTTGTAAATGATAATGGTTTCATTGAGAAATGTCAGTTGCAGCTTCCAAAATACGCATTTTTATAATGATGTGATGGTCAAGGCCGACCGTATTCATGAATATAGGTGGCGCGCCCAAGATTCGCTCTCGTGGCAGTCGTGTTCGAGAGTAGTTCGAAAGAAGTTGATGTGATGTCGCCCACGCGGTGTATATTTTGTTGTAAGCCTGATTTTTTTTCCCCCAGATGTCAATTTTTAGTCCCTTCTTGAAAAATAAATATAGCAGTTTCAACCCTACGAGGCAACAATTTAACGCCCAACATGAAATATGACGTTTTTTTCAACTCGAGGGGAATCCGTGTTCAGCCTGAACATACCTACCAATTAGTAAGTGAAACTTTCGTCGTTAATGTTTGTTTTCAACCTGAAACGAAAGTCGCGAAAGTGTTCGTTGAGTGTGAAAACGTTTAATGTTCAGTTTTTTTATATCGTCCCGCGAGTCTGAAAAGTGTAAATTTTTTTTTTTTTATTGTCATTGAAACATTGGCGCATATATATAGTGTGATATGGCTTATTTAGCAAAAGGAAAGAAGCAAGACCTTATCGTTCTAGCTCAAGCATTGGGAGTAGCAGTGTCAACCGACATGACAGTTGTTCAGATAAAATCTGCAATAGTCGACCACGACGATTATGATGAGGACTTTATGAAAGAATTCCTGCTAACTGTCATCGATGAGGGAATCTCAGACTCTAAACGCCAAGATCAAAGGGAACAAGCCACGCTTCAAGCGGAAAAGGAAATCTCAATCCGAAAGTTGGAAACGCAATTCGAACTTGAAAAACTCAAACTTCAAACCGAAGTGCATTATAACGGTGCCAGCTCTGTGCCAACGTCACCAGAACTTAGATTTGAACTTCATAAACTGCTCCCAAGTTTCGACGTTCAAAAGGATGACATATCCTTGTTTCTATATCTCGCTGAACGGCAACTCAAATTAACGAAGGTCCCTGAAGAATTTTGGGTATCCCACCTCATCACAGTCCTGCCGAGTAGTGTAACATCGCTCATCAGAAGTGTTTTCAACCGAAACAATTTTTCGAATAAACCCGAACAAGTTCGTAAAACTGTGCAACCCCAAAAATCCATACCTTTACATGACAGATCGTCTATCATTTGCTATGGATGTCGTATTCCAGGGTTCATCAAAGCAAAATGTCCAAATTGCTCTCCAGCTGTGAAATCAACAAACAATGCTATTTTGTCCAGCTGTCAACCCACAGACGCTCAGGTATCGTTACCGCTGATGGAAATTCAAGTATGTCAAGATCGTGGTCTCATATGTATCGACACAAGTGCGACACACTCGGTTGCAGGGGAACTCTTATACAAGCTTTTCCTAAGTAAAAATATACCAATGAACAGTGCCACCACGACTATTTGTCTGGCTGATGGTACCCGGTCTATCAGCAAGGTCTATGAAGTCAAAGTACCTGTACGCGTTGGAAATCTGTCAATACTACCTTTTTGGTGTTACCAGAAGCAAAGGGTAACCGATCACTGCTGGGATTGGACTTCCTGATGGCAGCAGTGATGGCGCTGTGGATCTAAAGAGGAAATGTTGGTTTTCCAGCGACACTCCCCACTACCAATTCTCATTCCCACAGGTTCCAACGGCTCCTGCACATGGTTCGTACTTTTCCAACGAAAAAAAATTCAAGGACTATTCAAGCACTTTTCAAGGTAAAACTTAAAAATTCAAGGATTTTTTTTTTTCACAAACGCATATTTTTCACATGAATAGGCGCATATTTAATTTTGTTTAAAACTTTCAGAGATTACATTTCTACCTACTTTATTTCACATCATCCGTAATGAATAAAGGAGGCCACATACACATATATATCATACAAAACATACGACACATTGAATAACACAGTTCGTGCCTGTCAATTTCCCCATTGAAACTTAGTTAAGTCTGCATAGTTAGTCTATATTGCAATTAATTTTCTTTTAAAGACTAAAAAAAAAGAACTCTTCTAAAGATAGAAAATGAAAAATTATTTCTTTCATCAATTCTGGATTTGTTTCTTTTGCTAATGCTGAAATTCTTTCTTTTATTGATTCTAAAATTATTTCATTGATTCTAAAATTATTTCATTAATTCTGGAATTATTGCTTTATCAATTTTGGAATTATCTCTTTTATTGATGCTGAAGTTGTCTTTCATTTATTTTGGAATTCTCTCTCATTAATTTTGGAATTTTTCTTTAATTCTGTAATTTTTTCTTTCATTAATTCTGGAACTATCTCTTTCATTAATTCTGGAACTATCTCTTTCATTAATTCTGGAACTATCTCTTTCATTAATTTTGGAATTATATCTCATTAATTTTGGAATCATATCATCGATACTGAAATTATTTCTTTCATTTATTGTTTTAAACAATAGAAACAAAGAACTATGGATGCCATTAGAAAATAACGGAGATGCGCCGAAATTCAACGCGTCACGTGATCTTCCAAGGAATGATGTAGGCCACTGATGTCATACCAGCACCGGTACTACAGGGTAAGACGACATCAACGTGTATTAAGGAGTTCTACTACAGGATGCGGGGGGGGGGGGGCAACTGCCCCGAGTGGCAATTTTTAGGTGAACACTGTTACAAAATTATCGAATTCCGAATTGGTGGGGGCGGCAAGACAATACAAAAATCCTAGTTATGGCCCTGCGTCATACTTTCTCCAGTAATATGAACTCAATGGATTTCAGCGCCGATTCACCCATTGAAGCACAGCTTGCATTTGGCAGCATTTTTGTCTGGCACACTCAGCAACCAATCTTGATAGAAGGGATTTTTCAGCCACAAGTAATTAAGAGTACACACACTTGCTACTCATTTTTTGTTTTCTTTCCTTAAAGAACTTTGTACAAGCGCTTCACATCATTCCTAAATAAATATTTTGTTGACAGCATGGGCAGAGATACGGGGTGGAGGGGCGCCCAGCGTGAAAGGTGAAGTTGACTGATCTAATGCATAAATGAATTCACATCATCATCATCGTACCCCCCAGAAATAATGACCGTGCCCCCGTTATTGCAATAGATTCTAGAGCAGAAGGACTTCTTTCTACTCTAGGAGGTGGTATTGGTTGTTGGGGGCCAGAGCATGCCAACTGAGCTGAAGAAAAATACCACGATTGAAATCGTGGTATTTTGAACTCTAGCTTTTATTCCATAATATTGTGTCAGGCCGAGCAGTTCCACGTGCACAAAAAATAAAAAGGGAAAAAACATTCCAACATAGGTTTTTTGTGCCGTATGAACCGAACTGGATCATTTCGCGTCGACAGAAACGCGTTACATAATCACACTACGCGTTTGTGTATTTCTACTGTGGCGCATCTGCAAGGAAAAAAAACATGATCATTTACGATCATAAATAAAATAAAACGGCCGACAAATAACAACCGGCAATCTCCGGGGGGGAAAAAAACAATCCTGACATACACGCGGAAAAAAACCAGCCTATTACAGTATAAAGCCAATACCTTCTAAAGCAGAGTGTGTGGGAAATTTTGACCATATGCGCGTCACTATAATCTTCGATTATTATCCAGGACTATTGGCTGCTAAGCCATTTCCCTGCACGATAAGTCAAACAACTTTCTTGTTACCATCAGAGGGTTTGTAAAACTTCCTTAAAAAGGGAATTTCCCCATTTACGACGTGTGACGTCATTTCGAAAGGGAAAAAAAAGGGCTTCATGCCCCACAAGAAATTCCTTAGGGACTGTTTTCATAAGTGGGGATTTTTTTTTAATGAAGTAGGTAATTTTTAGGGACAATTAGGGATTTTTGTGATTTTCGTAAAAATTCGGGAGATTTAAGAACTTTTCGGGAGGTCGAGCGATGAAGCTAAAATTCGGGAGACTTGGCAGCTATGAAATGGTTATGGTTCCATTGAGAAATGTCAGTTGTAACTTCCAAAATACGCATTCTTATAATGATAAAAATCGCAAAAAGTGGTAGAAAGCAGTTTTATTAATTTTATTCTCTTCGTGCGGATAAAAGTAGTAATGAAGGAGCAGGTACACGAATGAATCACAATTAAAAAGTTCAACCTTCCACATCGTTTTCAACAATAATATATGTATCAAGGATATAGGTTCATGTTGTAGCCCTACTATGAACTTAAAAAAAAAACTAAAATGCGTGTGAAAAGTTTTTTAAATATTTGTTTGAACCATTCATTCCAGAGAAATCATGTACGCAGTGACAAAACTGTTCGTGTGAACATAATAATGATTCATTATCAGGATTTCAAGCCCATCGGAAAATGCAAATAATCAGATTTTCAAATACGAAAATTATCAGTTTGTTGACTTCAATTTCGATGCGGTGAAAATCTGATATTTCATTGGATGTGTGACAAGCTACCTTCAAGTGGCTTTTTAATTCATAATGTGACCGCTCTCTCACAGGCGAACGAAGCAACGTGCGAGTTGGCTTAAACACAACACAATATTTCATATAACAGTCTGTACTATGTTTAATATACAGGGCGCATAGGTAACGGGACATATGGCATTTTACTGGCAACCATTGGTCCTAGAGGCATACTTCCAGTTGGAAAAAGTACCCGAATAATGTGTAGTACTCAGATATTTTATTCATGTTGCCAAGGGTTACATAGTTATTAAAATAAAAATGTTAACTCTTTATGCGGACACCATGTGCCCGAAAACCCAATTGGAGAGTTGTATCCAATTGGAGAGATGAATGGCTCACCAGTAAAGTGTCATACGCCCTGTTACCCATACAGCCTCCAAATACACGTAAAAAAATAGCTTGAGACGAAATACAGCCAACACTCATTGTAACAAATACCATTACAACGGGAAAAATATCGTTTTAACGAAAACTTTTCTAATCCTAGGTTTACATAGGGAACAATATAAAAATCTGGAATTCCTTTGTAATGAAATTTTGTTGTTACGAAGTTATTTCTCGGGTCTCTTGGAGTTCCGGCCTAATGGGGTTTGACCAAAGCGTATTAATAAAGGGTCTTTAATATGCTTTGGGTTTGACTATTTTCCCCAAAAAAAATCTGACATTTCTGCAGTTAAGTAATTGAACTTCTGCAATTTGATCTGAAAACAGTCCTTTTTACTTTTATAAATTTAGGAAGGAAACAAAAGGAAGAAAGGGTGGGGAGAAAAAGAAAAATGGCCAAGACGGGCTCGGTTGTGCGTAAATGCCTCAAAATTCCACTTGTGCGCAAGGGGATTCGTGCCTCACTCTCAATTTTATGACAAAATTTCACATTTATGAGACTTTTGACTACGGACACGATTAATCTCTACATATATAGCTGTCAATATTTAAATATTTCATTTATACGAATTTCAATTATTTGACATTTTCATTTTGACTCGAACTCCAGATCTTTGGCATTTAGACATCATTTCCAACTATCAAATCCAAGCAGTTTTTGCAGATTGTGAAAAAGCGTCGCTGAATTGGTTTTGCATGCATATTATCAACACTAAAAACCATAAATTTTAGGTTGATAGATACAAAGAGACGCATTGAGCGGGTTATGGACATTTCAAAGTGAAGACTTACGTGAGTTTATTGCACTTTTTTTAGAAATCAGCAGATGCAGTGAGTCTCTAATAAACGGATTTAAATTGCTTTAAATGTAGTCATACGCTGTTTTAGAATTTTTTTTCTAATGTCCACAACATTGTTCTTGCAGTATAGGAAAATTGCATTGAAATTATTTAGGATGCTGCAGGCCAGTGGTAGGGCAGTTAAAAGGAAGCATTACAGTATCGATGAAAAAAACTTCAAAGATGTGGTGTCAATCTCGGAGGAAGTCCCAATACAGGGGCGGCTCGAGCTTACCTGCCGCCCGGGTGCGAAGCCTCAAGTGCTGCCCCTACTGGTGAACCTGCCAGGAGGCTGATAGGAATTCGGTGAATGGCACCTGGAGATAAACCTGATTTTTTTTCAGAAGAAAGCTGCACATAATTGATTACCGTGCAAAATGTGCGTGACCATACATCCCGCTGTCGAAGTAGAAAATTTGTGTTCTAGAATTATTTTACCATTCTTAATAAATGCCAGATAACTTAATCCTTGAAAGAGCACTTATTTTTGTGAGCCATCATCACTTATCCTGTGAAGATATTTAACGGGGTAATTTGTATTAAGAAAATTTTTTTCAAAAAGGTGTTTCTGGTATTCCAGGGACCGGACAAGTGAAAAACCAAAATTTTCCTTTGCCTTCATTTGACTATTGTGGATCAAATTCTGAGTGAGGGTATGGGCCCCTAGGCTGGGATCTTTCGCAGGCCCCCTCCCCCCAGTCAGATTTCTCACGGCCCCTTCTATAGTTAATTTATAGCCTGAAAAAGCCACAAAGTTATGAGAATTATCCCGGGCTCTTGTGGGGGCCATGGGTGAGGGAACCAAAATGGCCCTTGTTATAGAGTACAGGGGTGGCACCTTGGCCACGCGACCCATTGCGGCCACACACGGGGCACCGCTTGCTAAATCCGGGGTAAATGGGTAAAAAAAATTCAATTTGCCAAAAAAAACCAAACTGTCGGCTCTGGAGGGGCTCAAAATCGGAAATGAAGGGCCGAAAAAAAGTTTTGTTAGGAATTGTTTGGATAAATTGTGAGGGAGGGGCATGACCTTCTAAGGGTAGGGCTGACAGGGCTCCAGCTTGAGGCCCGGGACTAAATCCCTATAACTTTTCTTTTTTCACTCCATAAATTAACTGTAGAAGGGGCCCCCGTGGAAAATCGGGTATGGGCCCTACGAAAGATTCCCTGACGCAGGAGGTAGGGGCTATGGAGGGAGCAATAGGTAGGAGGAGCAAAAATAAGTCCCACACGGGTACAGATTTTATCTCGAGCCGCCCAGATAGCTTACATTCTTGTTTCTGGTATTACATATACGATCAGAGGCCTTGTCTATTTTCTCAACGTTTTCGTTGTCGAGGTATAGTAGGACTCAAAAGCGTGATGTCGTGAATGTTTACTGTGTTAAATTTTGTTGTCTTAAGTAAAGTCTACGCTGCCACCCGGGTGCGCTGCACTCCTTGCACCCTCGCTTAAGCCGTCCCTGTCCCAATACATTATCACAGCAATGTAGTTTTAAAAAATATTAAATTTCACGTGTATTTTTCCCCATGTATGATTTGATCTCTTGGAGTTCATTATAACTGAATTCGACTTTATTTCTTTTCAGCAGAGGCAATGGATTGGCACCCCCTTTCAAAATTCATAAAAAAATACCCCAGAGCAATCATTCTTTATTCGATTTTTATAAATATATTCCCCATCAGACCACTAAGTGCTGGCTGAAGATAGCTTTGTGCTAAACTACACTGCGCAAAACAAGTAGGGGAACAAGCAAAAAAGTGAAGAAAACAGTGCAAGACAGCCACATATTGGCATACAATGGATAGTACACGCGTATCAATGCGCAATACAGAAAAAAGACGTAAAAAAATTTGGAATTAAGCTTTAATTCTTTGAAAATATGGAAAAAACATGAAAAGATGATTTAGGGCAACAATTTGGTTACATGTAAACGATAAAAAAAAGTACTGTTTAGACATGATGCATGAGTTTTAATAGGGCGTGTGGTCTCCTCGAACAGCTAAGACTGCTGCACACCTGTTTGCCATGGAGCCGATGAGGTTATCGATCAGACTTTGGGGAATACTGTTCCACTCCTCAAGAAGTGCAATCTGCAAGTCTCGGACAGTAACAGGCGGCCTTGGTCGCGCAGCAATGCGTCGTCCAAGGATTCAGGTCAGGAGAGCACGCTGGCCATTCCATACGCTGTATTGTTTCAGCTTCAAAGCATGTTCTCCACCAGACGAGCTCTATGCGGTCGGGCATTATCATCCTGGAAAACAAAGGAATCTCCAATGGCTCCAGTGTAAGGGATGACATGAGGTCGCTGTATCTCGTCTGCATACCTTCGGGCCATCAAAGTGTCATTCCGAATGATATGCAGGTCCGTACGTCTGCCTATGCTGATTCCACCCCATACCATTCAACCAGCTCGTCTGTATTGTGACCTTTCACGAACGAATGCAGGGTTATTTCGAGTGCCCCTGTCCCTCCATACCAGAATACGTCGGATGCCACACTCCAGACTGAATCGGGACTCGTCTGCAAACAGCACTTGGCTCCAATCATGTTGCTCCCAATCTTGATGTTCAGCAGCCCATCTTCTTCGGGCCGCACGGTGGAGTGGGGTCAACGAAATGCAGACCATTGGACTACGTGCATAGAGCCTTTTTTTAGTCAGTGACTAAAAAAATGTCATGTCACAAATTTCTTCGTGGCCCCCGTATCAGAAGCCGTGGCTCCTCTATTGCAAGATTTTCATCCGTGACCCCCCTGGAATATCCTAGGGCCCCCGGTTGAGAACCACTGCTCTAGAAGGTGTTGACAAAGCCGAGCTCCCGTGAGGGTGAGAGCACACCGCCGGCGATTTACATATTGCGTAGGGCCGAGCGGTTCCACGTGCACAGAGAATAAACAGGGAAAAAACATTCCAACATAGGTTTTTCGTGCCACATGAACCGAACCATTTCGTGTCGACAGAAACGTGTTACATAATCACACTACGCGTTTGTGTATTTCTACCGTGGCGCATCTGCTACTCTATCATCTGCATGCTCCGGTTTGAAGGGAAGCATCGAGCTCGATGAAGGGAAGTGAAAAGAAAAACACAAAAATGAAGAGAAGATCGGTAAAACAAGTGGCGCACAACGCATTTGACTCCTCCAGAACAATACCTTCTAAAGCAGAAGGTGCTGCTCTAGAAAGTGTTGTCCAGAAGCAGTCGGCCAATCACGCTCAACGTAATACACTGCCGTGAGGCTTGTTGCGCTCTCTAGGAAAACAGTCGAACTTGTTTTCTTATTATTGGTGAGTGGAAGTCGTGTCACGCTGGGCGATTCACTTTGCACACGGCGCAGAAAATCTGCTCCTACGAAAACCCAGCATAAGAGTAATGGTAAAAAATGTGCTTTAAATCCAATTATCCAGGGTTATTGGCTGCTAAGGCTTTTTCTCTGTGCTTCGCACTTTTTTAAGGACGTCACTTACGGAGTAAAAAAAAAAGTGCCGAAAACTATTTCGGAAAACAAATTTTTCAAGGACTTTTCAAGGACCGTACGAACTATGTTAAAAGTGGTAGACACACACAAAATAATTTTCAATTTACTTCAAAATTGAAATTTTAATCGGAATAGGAAAAAATGCCCAGAAAATATAGAATTTCAAAATTCTGTCAAAAATGTTTATATCAACCTAAAGTTTGCGAATTTATTTAAAAAAATACTTTGAACTCTCATCTATATATGATAAGAAACCGGAAATGTTAGAATCAATTTTTATCTGATATTTTTGTAAATAAAAACTTTGTTCCATTTATGGAACATTTGGCCTTTAAACGGTTAACTGGAAAGAAGATAATGTAATCATTCTGATGGATGATTTATAATAGGTGTCTTTTCCTGGTTTTGGTAGGAAGACACCTCTGGAGCTCTTCCATACTTAGGGTATATATCCCAAAGCTAGGCTGGCTTTGAAGAGGCGAATCAGCTTGATGCCTATAATTTCCCATCCTTTTTGTAAAAAAAATAGGATATATTCCATTTGTGTGCCTGGTGACTTGAATGGAGAAAATCCCCTCAAGGCTTCAGTACATTTGTCATATTCAACTATTACGTTGGCTATTGAGGTGTCTACTGGTGTGTGTATATCAATACAGTACAAAGTAGAGATGTAAAATTCTCGAGAATAATCTTTCTGAGAATATTCACTGTAGGACTAATATTATAAATAACTTCACAATATTCTTATAAGTAGATC
Source organism: Pholcus phalangioides (assembly GCF_987345545.1). NCBI lineage: Eukaryota > Metazoa > Arthropoda > Arachnida > Araneae > Pholcidae > Pholcus > Pholcus phalangioides. The sequence continues at coordinate 17,153,385 of NW_028301628.1, forward strand.
TACAAAATGTTTTGATGGGGCTGTTGTTAGCAGAATATAATGTTAAGGATGATGGTGCTACAAATGACATACCCGAGTTGCAGGGAAAACGCAAACATCACTACCGCTGTCAATTAAATAATGACAATGTGAAGTTGGGTCATGAATGAATAGGCGGCTAGAGGGATTGAAATTGAAATCACACTCCACCACATGTGATTTCTGGATTAATTTCCCTGACTGTTGTAATTGCATGGTTGCTAGCATTTACAGGCTTTATCAGCGCAATTGAAATTGTACCAGCATATACCTTCCGGTAGTGCTCACCTCGGACTCTATGATTGCCGTCTGTTGTATGAATGGTCACGACTATAGCTTCTTGGCCCTCTCTGTCTATTTTGTGAGAGACGTTGTACTTGCTCAGTTAGCGCCACAATTAGAGTATTCAAGTCTGTTAGTTCTGTGTTTTCTGTTGATTTACCTAAGCGACACTGTGTTTCGGCTACATAGGGTGGGTTTAGTTCTAAGATCTTGTCAGCCATTTGAGCTAACTTGTCAAGATTGTCATCGGAAATTGATAGAATTACTTGGGTAGCCTTTGGATCCACAATGTTTTGAGGAATTCTGCATCAACTTTGTCATTGGCATATTTTTCTCAACCAATGAGAGGGTTTGTCGTTGCCTAGGACAGTACTTGATAGCAAATCTTTCACTCGTTTTTGTTCCAAGCCGGAAAATTCAGCCACGAGCCTCTCCTTTAACGCAAGATATAAATTTTCAGCTGGGGGATTCCTCACAATGTCACTGACATACGAAAACACTTCAGAATTTAGGGCAGGAACTACAGCATAGTATTTTGTCTGATCCCAGGTAATATTAGCAAGAGAGAATTGTGCTTTAATATTTATGAACCATAAGTCAGCATCTTTGTCCCAAAGCTGTGGTAGTTTACGTGTGACCCTGTCCATCTCTGTGGACCTGTCCGGGATAATGGTCATGTTGATAACAATGAATAAATACAAAATCAAGAATGGAATTGAATCGCCTACGCAAGGAAAATAACATGAAAAAAAAAATGTTGTACACACTGAGTTTACTTATCTGGCAGAGTGGAGACAGGAAATTACTCGGCTTATCGTCCCGATGATGGACACCCATAGAAGAAGCACAATGTTGACGTCCATATTACTATCCCTCCTTGTTTCCGCTGCTTGAAGGTCACGCGATCGTTCATAAAGTCGTCATTAAAGAGTACGTAAGTCGAAGACAATCCTAATCTTCTGTTCATTAACAATTAATTAATGCTTAATTATAATACCACTATTATCCACAATTTTAGATTATTGTTGAAATTAAACATGAACCCTTAACAAATTTTAGATGGAGTTCGTACAGAAAAATCCAACGCCATTCCGATACTAGTGTAGACTACCAGCGTAACAGTTTTCTTCTTCCATCTCACCTTGCACTTTCTCTTTTCTTACACGCCCACATGCTTTTTGCACCCGGCACGTCTTAATCAGTGGGCCGCTGCAGTAAAAAAATAGTAAAACCATTTTTTCAAGGTCACGCGATCACAATAGGTGATAAAAAGAAAGGGGAAAAATTGGGGAGGTTTTTCTCTCTACTTTATTATCAGAAGTAGGAAAAAAAACGTCTCGTGGATACGTGAACAAAATTTTTGTGTCCTTTTCCAAAATTCTGGGTCATTGGCGACTTATAGCATCTTAGTGACCTGGATTATATTAATTTGGTGGTCTGGATTATACTGCACCTGTTCTTAAAGGGGTACTTGAAATTTTGTAAAAAAAAATTATAAAGTCTCTGAAACAGTTTGTACGCTTTTTATGGGAATGACCCATATGTGTATTTTTAGGTGCACCTTTATAAACTGGAAACCTGTCTAAAATGGAAAATGATTTCAGTCTCTTGACGTTCCGTCTTATACAGGTTTCACTGTACAATATATACATCCCATATAATACACAAAGCTGCTTCGTGACATTTGGAGAGTCGTAACCCAGCTTCAAACTTCAGTCGCTTCACGAGCAGTTGCCTAATTGGCGCTGTTTCAGTGAGCTGGCTCACAACAGTTGCCCATATAATGCAGTGTTTGCCCTCCTTTGAATAATGTTCTCAGATCATGCGGGCAATTGAGTGCTCAGTTGAGCCCTTGCCAGTTACCGGCCGGCGACAAGAACAGCCAATGGGTCTGGATGGTGTGCTCCCAGCCCAAATTACTCGGTTAGGCCCTTTCAGCCATGGCAATCCTACTGTTCTCACTATTCTTCCCCCTCTTCTTTCTGACTGGCTCTGTTCAGCTATGTCTAATTGATGTGTAACTATGATCTGCCCTGTTCCCGAGTCACTCACTCCTCAGTTGTTGTGGTTCTACAATTACCTGGATGGTACAATCTTTCTTATTATGAAGATGCTCTATATTATTCTCGAGGAAAATCACCAGGCCTTTCAATTTTTTATCTCACACCATTCTTTGAAACCATGCTTTCTCTAGCTGTAGAAGAGTGGCTTCACCAGGTTCTTTGACATCCTGTGACACAGTGCAACAGGCTTCCACTCTTTTGTAACATATACACTTATTATTTGAGATACTAGAACGATAAAAAAATGTGGGAAACAGGTCTTGTTTGGAGAAGAAAATTATCTTCTCCCTGTTCCAGTATATCTCCATTTCACTTTAGGTATAACCCAGTGTATCAACCTTCCCTTAGTTTTGGGGTCATTCCAGACTTTCTGCCATTTGTTGGTGACAGGTCGTATAATTGTGTTGGCAAGTAACATCTTTTTTATCATTCTTGCAACATAAAGGTGTCTCTTAAGGACTCCAGACTTGATTTGCTGTCGAAAAAAATTCTTACCTGGACCGGTGTTCCTACAATGCATATAGGCAGACTCCCAGAGCCTCAGCAACTCTGCCTGGGACACTGTGCAACCATTGTCAAGCCTTCGAATTCACATTTGCAGGGTTCATACTCATTTTCATAAAATAATTTCCCTGGCTTTCCAGTCAAGTTTTCAAAAAATTCCAATAAATCAATATATTAATAAAAAATTAATTATAAAATTATTTCTATTAATTATAAAATTATTTCAATTAATTATAAAATTATTTCAATTAATTATAAAATTATTTCTATTAATTATAAAATCAATCATTTTAATTACAATATCATAATGACATCATAGTCATAGATTTCTTTTACACAAATTTATGATTTTCAAATATGCCTGATGGAGAAGAAAAATGGAACACAATTAAGAAATGAAAGATTTCCCTTTTCTGCAATTTCCTGTTTCCTTTGTGACATAATTAGTCAAAGATGCAGTTGGTTTGTACTCATGTAAGTGCTAGAACCGAGAAGTTTAACAATCGAGGGTTGCTCACTGAACTCCTGATTTCACATGTTTGGCATGGTTATGGATAACTTATGTCATGTTGAGAGTTTTGCCGCAAAGCTGACACCACGATTTCTACAGGTCAACTGCTTCGATCCAATCAGCCTACTGACGATTAAGGTTTTTATCCGCCCCCCACAAGTTTTCTTACAACTCATTGTTTTCAAATAAAAATACTCCAGTGGAAATCAAAATATACACGTGCATCATCTGCTGTTGCTAACTGAAGTCAACTTAAGAAATTATCTCAACTGAGCTTTGTACTCATGGCTTTCTACGATGCACAGTTATGTTTCTGGAAACACTAGAAAGAGTTATGATAATATCATAGCAATATGATTTTCCAAGCAGACTTACGAAATCCGCATTCCTCCTCGGCAGTATCTACAGTTTTTGCAATATTTTACGGATTATCAATATTATACGTTATCGAATTCTCTTTTATCCTGATGGAATTTTTTCGGAACAGCATCAGTATAAGGGACACGCCAAATTGGCGACTCTGGCCCACGCCAAGTTGCCACACTCTGGTTCGTTGTTATTCTGCTGGGTTGCCTTTGCTCCAGAATGTTCGAAGAATTCTGCCAGGCGATGGCACGCTGGTTGTTTTTCCGTGGTCTTAGCGCATCTTCGCGTCTTTCAAACTGGTTTTCTCTTTTCCCATTCTATTCTTTTTTTTTCTTCCAAATGACGTCACCTTATAGCCGCGGCATTTTGAAAAACCGTTGGGATAGTTCATTTTCTCTTCCTTCCGTATACATGATGTAGTGTGTGTGTCTGATTAATTATTTTGGATATCTTTTCCCTCAGGTTGTACCTTTAATATTTTCCAATATTTATTCTTTTCTACATGCAGGATGCCCCTGCATCCTTTTCATTTTATTTCTCTGGATTCCCAGAAAGAGAATCTGGGTTTTAATTTATAATTATTTTTTTTATTATAATTATGCTTGTTGGTTTTAGCATTTTTATGCTCGCTCAATCTAGCTCTCATTTGTGTTTCCATTTCTTTTGTTTTTCATGATATTTTTCATATTGTCTACTACGCTGGCGATTTTTTTTTTCAGCGCTCGTAATGTGTCAAATGGCCTTGGCGACTTTTGATGGGGGTCGTCGGACATGTTTGGCGCTGGGAAAAAAAAAATCGCCGACCTATCCCTTACACCGAAGCTGTTCCGAACCCTGCATTTGCTTTATCGCCCCATCTTTGTATCTTACAAAAACTGTCCCAGTTCCTTCCTTTGACTTGTCCCGATTAGTTTGTTTTCAAACAGAGTCTGGGTTTTATTCTTTTTAAGGAGAATATTTATCTGAGGACCGTATTTTATTTAAGAGGGAATTCCCACAAGTCTGGATACTGAGAGAAATGTATGCCTGTATCGATTTATTATTTCGAAGAGTCAGGGTTTTATTTGATCATTTTTGGGAACAGATGCAGTATGGTCCGCCACGACTTTGGCGACTTTTTTCTCGCAATAAGTCGCCACGATCGTCATAATGCTTCTCTGGGTTGCCGTATTTTTTTAACACTTTTCCGGTTTCGTTGGGTGATACTAGATGGCACTGGCTTAACCAAACAGGATTTTTTATTCTTTTGTTCACTGCGTTTTTTCAAAAATTCTAAACAGCTGTTGTTCCATTTCCAGCGCACTCTCTCTCTATGATTATTATTCCTCCCTTCTGTAGCTTACATCATTTGGATTATTATCTACTGCTCAGGTTGTATCATACCGTTTTATTATTTCGTTGTATTTATTAGTTATTCATCCATTGCCATGCCTTCTGTTTTATCAGGGTACAGCTTCGATATAGGGGACACGCCAAGTTGGCGACTTTTTTCCGGCGATAAGTTGCCATCATTGGCGCGCTCTGGTTTGTTGCTGTTCTGCTGGGTTGTCGTTGTTCCAGAATATTCGAAGAATTCTGCGAGGGAGTGGCGCTGGTGGTTGTTTTTCCGTGTTCCTATCGCGTCTTTCAAACAGGTTTTACTGCCATTTTCAAACTGGTTTTCTCTTTTTTCCATTCTATTCTCTCTTTTTTTCTTCCAAATGACGTCACCTTATAGCCGCGGCGTTTCGAAAAACCGTTGGGATAGTTCTTCGTATTTTCTCTTCCTTCCGTATATACGATGTAGTGTGTGTGTTGGATTAATTGGAATTATTTTGGATATATTTTCCCTCAGGTTGTACCTTTAATATTTTCCAATATTTATTCTTTTCTACATGCAGGATGCCCCTGCATCGTTATTATTTTATTTATTTACTTTACCGTTGTTTATTTATAAGAACCCGGATTCCCGAAAAGAGTCCGGGTTTTAATTTATAATACATAGAATATATTTATTTATACAACATGCAGGACCGTTGTTTATTTATAAGAACCCGGATTCCCGAAAAGAGAGTCCGGGTTTTAATTTATAATACATAGAATATATTTATTTATACAACATGCAGGACCGTTATCTATTTATAAGAATCCGGATTCCCGGAAAGAGTCCGGGTTTTAATTATTTTTTTATTATAATTATGCTTGTTGGTTTTAGCATTTTTATGCTCGCCCAATTCAGCTGTTATTTACGTTTCCATTTCTCTTGTGTTTCATATTTTTCATATTGTTTTCTATGCTGGCGATTTTTTTTTCTGCGCTCGTAATGTGTCTAACGGCCTTGGCGACTTCTGATGGAGTCGTCGGACATATTTGGCGCCGAAAAAAAAAGTCGCCGAAAATCGCCAACCTGTCCCCTATATCGAAGCTGTTCCGTTGGTTTTTGCTTTTGTTATGTTTTATACGCTGGGATTTTTTTTTTTTTTTTTTGCATCGTCCGTAGTCAGTCACGACCTTGGCGACTTTTCCTTGGGTAGTCGGACATGCTTGGTGCTGAAAAAAAAGTCGCCTAGGGATCTGGATTATACTGCATCTGTTCCTAAAATTTATTTGAAAAACTCTTTTTATATTATATTGCTTACCTACATCCAACATAAGAAAAATTACAAAAATCGAGATTTTTGTGAAAACATCGGTCATTTTGACCGATATCGGGTATTTCTAGAACAGAAAAAATGTCTTTTGGAACAGCTATAGTACAATCCCTTATTCCTTTGGCAATTTCCTTCTTCGTAAGTGATGGTTAGCCGTTTCCATCCGTTGGTGTGAAAAATAAAAATCTTGGGTATTGTGATCATTTTGATTACATATAATTCGCATTTCATTTTTGATGTCCGATTCATTAATATTGATTCTTCATCAGTTTCCAGTATACGAACGTCGTAAAATAGTAATTCAATTGTTCACCGCCGGTTAATGGGACATTGTGTGCTGGAATCAATGGTTTCCGATTTAGCGGGGCGACTGTACTTCAATTTCGTAGTGCGATGGAAAAAAAACCGCATACTTGATACATGTTAAATAGCAGGCTGTTCTCGAATAACAAATATAACAAACATATATACTTGCGACTCGTTTGGTCGCTATCGGCATTTCAGGCCTAGGCCACGCGTAAATAAGGCAAGACGAAAGTAAACTGGTTCGCGCAGCAAACAATTGCTAGGTCGTGCTGCATCAAAGAGTACACAAATTTCTCCCCACATAACGAGCACTTATAATATTGGTTCAGGTCATTCCAAAGCTGCATTAAGAGTTGCATCTTTCAAGCGGCTTTGGGTCATTCCGTCAGGTTCCATCAATTGCACGCACGTAACGATTTCGGGCACCTAACGCAAGAGCATTGATGCGTAAATTAGAATAAATCATTTGTAATTCAAACACGCGATAGAGAATGTCTATTCTTTCCCCAATCACAAAATACGCAACATATCACGGTTTTTTTTTAAATAAGTACTTACCGTTAATCTATACATCACCGAGATGAATAAAATGGCGATTCGGTACCTTACACGCTCAGCTAGACTAGGCATGGACGATCTGCTCAAGAGCCGTCTAGAAGAGCGGCTCTTTTTGAAGAGCGACGGTTCTTACACTTCCATCACGCAACTACCAAGAATACGGCAGGCTTTCGCAATTAACCAGCTTTAACACATATTGTCCGTGCATATTGGTAGCACATATTGGTTAGTGGTTACGAACGAACCGTGATGAACCAAGAGCGACGGAAATTAAAGTGAACCGTTTCCCGTTAAAACGCCTCCTGTAATTGGTCAGAAATGAATCGCGAGCCACTCCGCCCACGTTGCCTGCTCTTATTATTGACTACTAACGAACCGTGACGACCCGTTTCCTGTTAAAAGGCTCGGAAATGAACGGTGAGCCACTTCGCTCGCCACTGATCTTCAGAACTTATTACAACTGGTCTCTTCCCAAGTCCCACCTTCCCTTCTAAGAATGCGCATTGACCACCTTTTCTTTTTTCCCCTCTTCTGCAAGATTTTTTTGTAAAAGGTTTTTACAACACCCCTTTTTCGCTTGTTTCTTTTTTATTTTTTCCCCCCCCTCGGATTGGGTGACCCTAAAGTGACCATACGTCCCATATTTCCCGGGACAGTCCCGGTATGTTCTGTTTTTTTGGCTGTCCCGACTTTTTGGCAAAAGTGTCCCGGTTTTTCCCGTATTTTGCAGAGAAGCTTACTCGAATTTTTATTCCTTATTGAAGTCAAAGATTAAAATTATTTTTCAACTCATAAATTATATTATGATAATTACAGCTATAAATGAGAATGTTAATCTGCCACATTTGTCTTAGTGAACGTTTTTATTCGTGGAATTCATTTTAATAATTAGAAGTAATGCAATATTTCCCGCCATTGTGATTTTTTCGGTATTTCAACAATATTTGGCAACTTTGTTCGGTTTTGGCGTCATTTTTGACAATAATTGGCGATGTCCCGTATTTGGAATCCCAATTTCCCGTATTTCTCTCGAGGAAATATGGTCACCCTAATTGCACCTCTTTAGCCCCGTTTACATGTGCAATAAAATACCCAATAAATATTCTTCTTCTTTCCTGTCAATTTTCTCCTCTATTTTTTCTCAAGATCAGGGTATGACCCTAGTAGCCGAGTGCCCTGTATAATTATTATTGTATTGTATTGTAAACAATGAATTAATTGCATTTCTTATAAACCTTATTAAAATCAGTTCAGTGACAATACAACGCTCATAATCGTATTTTCGCTTCGAAAAGTGTACCAATGCGCTCATCTTTACTTGATGCATTTCACAGGGGACTGAAGGGTACGTTATCAGTGTTTTTGTTTTTTTTTTGCGCTTTCTGACGTCTTTCTTGCGGAAAAAGTCGCCAAAAATCGATTATACTATGGCGGTTAGAAAATAAAAAAAGACGATAAAAAACAAACAAAAGAACATTCCTAGATTGGATAAGGAATCAAGATTAAAAACAATAGCGAAAATTTCGTTTTAACCCTTAACTAGCGGATTCCGCGTCTTGGTGCCATTTTGACCTTAGAAAATATTAATGCATTTTAAAAATCAACAAAAGAAATTTTCATAAAAGCAATGAGTTTTTACATGACTTCATTCATCTATCACTAAATATTTTTCCAAATTTCTTCATTTCCCAAAAATGGTCTTACAAATACAATACAATACAAATACAACGCCACAACAGGCAAATTGCCCAACCAGGTGGCTGACTTAAGACATCATGGATCACGGAGTCATTTTTTGGAGGCCCTACCTACTACTACACCACACCACACCCCCCCCCCACACCTACACCCCCCCCCCACACCTACACCCCCCCCCCCCCCACCGCGGAACCCCCCAACGAATCGGTTGGCTTAATAAGACATTCGAAAGAAAAAGGGGGATACATGACTTGTGAGAAAAATTTTAAATTATATAATAAATTTTTTTGAATGCAATTTTCGTGATTACAAAATGAACAATTATAATTGAAATATACTCAGAAAATAAAATTTATAAATTAAAATGTTTGCTATTTTATCACAAGCACCAAAATTAGCCTTTTTCTAAGTTGGAAACAGTGCTTGCAAACAACACCATGGCATGTTGATCTTACATAAAATGCACTAGTAACACTATTCTCATGCTCACCTCGTATAGCTGATGTTTCAAAATTAATTTGAAACCGATATCGAGGAAACTAGTGCCCTTTTGATACGTCATTTTGATCTGAACACCCCAGCCGTCAGACAAAAAAAGATTTACACAAGTGGTGTGGTGGGGTGATTTTGTCCCCACGGAAACTTTGATCAATAGAGGAAAGAAAAAGTAGAATAACATCATAAATTTGTCAAATATGTTTAAACAACGAGCTTGAAAGGTACTGAAAGTAAGATGGTCCTTTCTCAAGGGGTGGCAAGATGAACGTATGGGGTCAAAATGACCCCACCATACTAGTTAAGAGTTAACAGAAATTTTTCTAATCCGCCAAATAAGTTTACATAGGAACAGTGTAAAAATCTAGAATTCTTTTTTCATGAAATTTCATTATAACGAAGTGATTTTTTGAGTATCTTGGAATTTGTTTCAACAGGATTCAACTGTATAACATTCCAATTGCCACCTGTTTGCAAGAACTTTTTTTCCTATTGTGAGCTGATAAATGCTCTCCTCCAAACAAAATAATAATTACAAAAAAAAAAGGAAGAGAAAAAACTAGTTAGTTCTGTTATTTATGTTATGTGTAATGACCCCATTCTTCCTCAAAAGGAAAATAAAAAAAAATTTCACTTTGAAATCTCTCATTGACATGAGTGTTTGTGTGTGTCATACATGTTTACATGCTTTGACCAATCACCGTTTAAATTCCCTTTTATTCGGGACAGCTAGCTAATTTTGGCCCTTTCAATGTTTTCTTTGTGTCTGTGACTCTGTTCTGAGGGTAGTGAAAGACGACCTTACTCGCCTTGCTTCAGACGTAATAATAAAACTGATCGGACAGTGGGGACAATTCATTATAAGCTAGGGGAGATGGATGGTTATTTGTGGTTTTACTCCAACTCATTATGTCATCCATATAATAGCACTGTCAAAACATCAAGATATATTTCAATTTCAAGATTTGTGCAGACTGTCATCATCCCCAAGACAGAATATGCTGAAGTCTGCATCATACGTTGTAGAATAGTCTGTGAAAGAATTTCAAGAAATAGTGTAAACAGCACTATACTGTTTTTACAGCAGAACATTTCCAGTCAATGCAGGACTCATTGGAGAACAATGCAAAACATTCTGCTGTGTGGGGGGTCATCATCCTACTCTAGGGTCATTCCGTGTCAAGTCAACACAGTGATTTTACTCCCCATCTCAGATTTTGATGAAACTTGGCACAGAGGTAGCCTACATGTAGATAAAGAAAACTACCCAATTTCATTAAAATATGTCAACCCATTTTGAAAATATGGCGATGTGAAGTTGTCAAAATTCACTAAAAAACACCCCACGGCCATAATTTCAAATTGCTGTAGCAACTCTCCTAATTAAGCTAAAATGATGGGACAGGTGTCATTTTGCAGCATTTTTTATGGGCTTTCCTATGATATACAACATAATATGGGCTTGAGATAAAATGTTTTTTTTAAATTAAAATTTAAATTTAAATTTTGAATTTATCAAAAAGCGCATCTTCAAAATTTTTCAAAAAATTATATTCAACACTTCACATTGTTGTTAAATAATTCCCTAAGTATGAAAGTGGGACTGTCATGGGTTTACTACTTTATAAAATTTCAAAAATACATATTTCACTAAAAAAATTGACATTTTTGTAAAATTTATAGATTTAAGTGGAAATATACATAACTTACCCATAAATAAATCTTGTCTTTATTCTTAATATATCTATGTACACATTGAAATTTACTCTTAACACATACATTCAAATGTCACTTGCCAAACCTGATACAAACAGTATATTTTTTAAGATTTACACTGTCTTTTTGAACGCTTCATTTGTTTTTACAGTATCATCCCCAGGAATTTGATATATTCTTCCTGTTGGTGTTACTGGGTTTACTTTACAAAGAACATCATTTACAGATACCCATAGAATATCAGGTTTTGTAGGATATGTATAAGACAGTAATGGGCCAGCTGGGTGAAGGAAAGTAGCTTTAACTTCATCAAGACCTTCGTCTTTTGTTAAAACATAAGCTAGCCACCATTTCCTGTCGTAGATGGCAGTAACATATCCATGAATATCTCTTAAAGCCAGTTTTTCCAGAGATTTTATGACTGCTTCAACAGTAGATTCTGTTGTACCTGAAAAAGTTTTTACTAATATTTTTGATGTACTTGATGCTATCGGTATAAAGGCATGTAACCTCTGTGTTCCTTTGATGGTAACAGATTGACTAAAGCGTTGTTCTAGAAATCTTTCAGTTTCAATGTACTCTTCTTGTGTTGAAAATTCAAAGTGTACAGATGTTATGTTTTTAACTACCTGATAAAAAAGTTGCTGTGGAGCAAGAATTTGGTTCTCATATGGCCTCTGCAGACTTGCTTTTGTTGCTAATCTCTTAACAGTGCCACCGACACCATCGCAAGGTCCTTTTCCATGTGCAGAGACAAAAAAATGCCATTCTGTATCGATGCCAAAATCTTCTTTGTGGAAACATAAGTTTATAAAATTCTTTTTATTCTTGTACTGGGCTGCACTGCCATCCGAAAAGTAATATATCTTCTGTACAGTTTGAAATTTGGTTTTTAAAAATTGAATTAGCTTTTTTTGAAAACAGTAAACTGCTATAGTGTTATGCTCTAGACAATTAGAAATTATGACATAGCTCATATGCTCTGTTTTCTTCTCTCCTTTGTAATACATTACAAAGGGGTGCACTGTTGCATGATCACTTGACCAATGATAACTCAGGGCCTCATCTTGGATCACAAAAGTGTAATTCTCGGAGAAGTCACATGTAACAACATATTCACCCTCATTCAAGTTTTCCTTGACTTCATTTACAAAAGAGCTTTGCTGCGTAGCTAGAAAATCATGGAGTATCAGTGTGGTCAATTTCTCAGAAAATAATTCGATAAACTCCAATGAGGTCTTCTGTATGGTTTCTAAGTTACATCTGCCTACTGAAACCCATTGTCGAAAAGTGATATTCTCAACCATATTATTATCAAATGAATTTTGTAGTGTACTTTTTATTGGGTCACTTCCTGGGCAAGAACTACAGTTTCCCATAATGCAATGAATTGATGCTGGGTTGCACAGCATTTTTGCCAAACAGTGTTTATAAGAGGCCAATTCTCCATTGGTTAACATACCGAGCTTAGCATTTTCTATCATAAGTTTGACATTTTGATGTGTAGTGCAAACACATACTGAGTGTGTTCCACTATGTCCTGCTAAAATGCAGTGTTTTGGGCGCTGAAATAATATTTTTTTTTTCACTAATACCAACACCTCACAAAATATTAACATTTAAAAAAGAAACTTATTACCATCACATTTAATCACCAACAATATTCACATCCAACTGCCAATGAATCAGTATGAAGACTGATCAGTCTGCCTATGCCCACAGGCAGTTGGAACCAGTTGGACTGGTTTAAAGTAGTTTAAACCAGTTAAACCATAAAATAATCACCCATCATAGTCACTAGTTGCATTTTAAACACATTAAAAATAAATTTATGAAAAAAGTGAAAATTTATTTATGGGCAAGTTATGTATATTTCTGTTTAAATCTATAAATTTTACAAAAATGTCAATTTTTTTAGTAAAATATATATTTTTGAAATTTTATAAAGTTGTGAACCCATGACAGTCCCACTTTCATACTTAGGGAATTAGTTAATAACAATGTGAAATGTTGAATATAATTTTTTGAAAAATTTTGAAGATGCGCTTTTTGATAAATTCAAAATTTAAATTTTAATTTAAATTTAAAAAAACATTTCATCTCAAACCCATATTGTGTTGCATATCATAGGAAAGCCCATAAAAAATGCTGCAAAATGACACCTGTCCCATCATTTTAGCTTAATTAGGAGAGTTGCTACAGCAATTTGAAATTATGGCCATGGGGTGTTTTTTAGTGAATTTTGACAACTTCACATCGCCATATTTTGAAAATGGGTTGACATATTTTAATGAAATTGGGTAGTTTTCTTTATCTATATGTAGGCTACCTCTGTGCCAAGTTTCATCAAAATCTGAGATGGTGAGTTAAAATTTTTATAAAAATTGTGTTGATTTCACATGGAATGACCCTCTACTTACCGCCGTCTAAAATTCTTAAGGAAAGAAAATTTTTACGAATGGACTCTAACATCAAATGAGCTTCACAATTGGATGAGCCACATATTATGTACTTCTTCTGCTATTGTATACCCACCCTGAGTTGGCCTCTGGCTAGGTCATAAAACATTAAGATGGGCAATTCCATTTATCTTCTTTCGGTAAAAAGGAGCAGGTTGATATTTTCCATTGGCGTCTTTTGCGTTATTTTAGTGAGTTTTTTCCCTTATTCCCCATTTCCACTCCTTGGAAAATTAACCCTCCCATCACATGTCAAGGTCAGACGGATGTATGGGCATACAATAATTATGAAAGTTCTATTTCACAAACATCTACTATATCATTGAAACTTGTTTCTCTTCTCTGTTGACAACTTATCAGGGAAGTCAAATAACATTTTTCATAACTATTGAAACGAGCAAATGTAAAAATATAATTTTATAGGTAAGATATTTTAAGGTTTAAAAAAAAATGTTTTATCTTGTTTTCATTTAAGATGAATTGCTACCGCAAGGAGTCCCCCATCGAGGGTTTAGCGCACCAACCTCTCGACGAGTATAAAAAAACAAGCCTACTGTTCGGAATTGGCAATAAATTGTAGGTCTCGGTCTGATTAGTCCTCGTGTGCAGAAAATGACCATGGTGTGACAAAAATTATCAAATGATCATTTAAGATGAGTTTCCATCACACATGGCGAAAAGAAATGCATATTCATGGATAAACTCTGTAAATGATTTTCATGAAAGAGTTTTACAAAAGTAAGTTTTTCAGTTCATTGAATACAAATGAGCAAGTGCAGTATACCGTTTTTTGAGTCCGAAATACTATAGGTACTATATACTACCTACGTATACTATACCTACGTATTTCTGCGACAATTTGAATTTTTCGTTATTTTCATGATTAATAATATCTACATCTACTTTTCAACTCAAGATTGATTAGATTGGAAAGATAAATGTTAGTTAATGATTGCCTGATATAAACAGATAAATATGGTTATTTGGATGTAGCAGGTTATTTTTGGAACCTGATAACAAAAAAAAATCGCTTTAAAAATATGTTTTTTGAGTGCTAACTCATTCAATAAAGTCAAATGCTGCAGTAAAGCCTATTATAATTACTATATAGCGAACTTCTAAAGGTGACATCACTTTCAGATGATAACCAATGGCAAAAAAGGACATAGCAACCCAGAAGCCGAAGGAATAATAATATCTGGCAGAAAAAAAACACTGATGGAAGAAAACGGCGCCCATCATCAACAGGCTCTGCCAAAAAAGGTGCCAAGGAAATAAGGGATTATACTATAGCTGTTTCCATGGGTTATTGATAGGAATGTGGCATATACAGTCGAGGCCACATATAACAAAATCACACGACAATATGAAAAACATTTTCTATATTATCTGACATTTGTTATAATTGATGCACCTTAAATACTCTAGTTCAGTGGTTCCTAAAGTGTGGGTCACGTCAATGAGCTAGGAGGTCGCAAGAGATTCTACAAAACGTCCACTCATTAACCGCATTGTAGCGATACTATTGTATAGCAACCAATAGTCCAGCAGATGGCGTTAGTCGTCCATGATTGTCGCTGTGAATGCTGCGAGTGTATACTTATATATGTATATGTGTACTACGAACAGAGAGAGTCGAGACTTCGGAATGTCCGGATGTGTTCATACTTGACTGCGATGTAAATAGTAAAGTTTAACTAATAGTAATTTTAATAGTAATAAATTTATATAATAAAGTATTTTAAATCAACATGTACAATATAGTGAATCCTTACACTATAGCATTTTTGTTTATAAAAATGTCAAAACCAAAAAAATGCCTTTAACCGTTTAAAGGCCAATGTTCCATAAATGGAACATAGTTTTTATTTACAGAAATATAAGATAAAAATTGATTCCAACATTTCCGGTTTTTTATCACATATAGAGAAGAGCTCAAAGTATTTTTTTTTAATAAATTTGGAAACTTCGGGTTAATATAAACTTTTTTGATAGAAATTTGACATTTTTTGGGAATTTTTTCCCCATTTCGATTAAAATTTGCCAAAATTTCAATTTTGAAGTAAATTGAAAATTATTTTGTGTTTCTACCACTTGATATATCAGTCAAAATAAATCAATAATTTTTTTCTACTGTTACACATAAACAAGCTACGCACGTTCAAATATGGATGTTCCATTTGTGGAACATTGGCCTTTCAAGAGAGCATGATTCTAGAGATATCTAATATGCAGTGCGTTGCTTCGATTTTCCGGTTCGAACCCCAGGGTATTGTCATCATTCGACATGTGTATAGGGGCAAATTCTGGGTAATATGACACAGAGGAATGTGCTTTCTGGGGGGAATTGTTTATATTTATATTGGGCAGGGTTGGTGAAAAAACGGTTTTTTTTTAAAGAACCCCCCCCCCCCAGTTTGTTTGGTTTAAACCAGATTTTTTGGTTTTAACTGGTTTTTGGTTTAAGTAACATTAACATTAAAAACAATAAAATTTCTGAAAAATCATTTAAACTCATAATAATTAAAATAAAATGTTTATTAATGCAATTAACACAATTCCCATATCAATTAATCTAGAAATATTTCTTACATTTTAATAAAAATCAACTTTTGCAATTTAATTAAAAACACAGAATTAGAGATTAGTAATATAGGTGAATACGGGGGGGGGGGGATATCTACATTTTGTGAAAAATTGTTGTTAATGGTTAATTTCAAGTATAGAATGATTTTGAAATCAGATGATTCTCTCTCTCTTAATCACCCTGTATATAAAAATCAAGGACCATACACCTTGCTACATCTCTATCTTGCATAAGGGACAAGTGCATCAACAACCAAAATAAATATTTGTATAATGTAAAAAATATTTTTATTAATGTTAAAATTCAATATCGCCTTAATTAAAACCAAAACAAGCATTTAGAAAAATGCTTTCGGGACAGCACACTTACTGGCAAAAAATAGGAATGTCCCAGTTTTCCAGGTCAGCTTATGTAGGGGTCACCAATAAATTTTTTTGATCGAAAGGAGGGTCACTCTTCAAAAAATTTGGGAAGCACTGCTCTAGAGTTTAAATGAAAGAACTCTACTTGAAGTAGTCTACATTCCTCAATTGTATGAGCCTGTCTCCCATTTGAAAAAAGTCTCTTCTCAGAGAGCAGGCAGATCTTCAACATGACACTTGACATAACGTGAAAATTCACACAAGCATTTACCATCTTCACTTCAAAATATGGAAGCCTGATGGCAGCACCAGCAAGAACACAAAACAAGCACAACTTTGGCAACGTAAATAAATTATGGCCACCAGGGTTGAGCATTTTTCTGGCAAAAAGGTATTTTTGCCGGGATAGTGTCAAAAACTGGTAAAACCCAGGGCAAAAATGGTTTTATGGAAAAAAATATTTGACTCAATGTGTATTATATGCAACTGAGACTTGAAATCATTACACCAATCAACTTTATACACTTATATTGTTAAGTAATCTGGTAGAAAATACATTTATAAATAAATAAATAGAGATTAGTCGATGTGCTCATCATAGTGCCCCCATGCTATGGCGATCATTCCATTACAATGACCTGTAGGAAGAATCGGTTATGTGTCCTAGGGATGGAGGGCAGTGAGGAAGCAAAATTTGGAAATGCACCATTGTTTGTTCCTGTTTTAGGCACACAAACTTAAAATTATGCATTAGTAGAAAGAATTTGAAACACATTTTTTAATTTAAAAAAATTAGATTTATTTTGTTTTCAGTTGATGTTATTTTTCAAATTAAATTTGTTACTTTTCAATTGATCAATTTATTTTAATTTTTGAATTTAAAAAAATGTAAATTCTATTTAACATTTTGTGTACTTATACAAATGCAAACACCAAAAACAACTGAAAAATGGTCTTAAAAGGTGGTTAGGAAAAAAATTTAGATTAAAATTATAAAAAATGATTGGAGAATAAAAAGAAAAATATATATTCTCTCTCTCTAAAATTATTCTAAGATATGAAAGTACAGAAAAATCTTCATGCTACCATTTAATCACATTTAATGCACGTATCACATGTACATTACTACTACTCAATCGTACATGTACTTCCAATACTCTTATAGAATTTCTAACAAATTGGTGCATGCCAGAAAGTTCTTTCTTATATTATGCGTGACCATAATGTATCTATGATGTCATAGTTATGCTTGGTTTGTGTTCAAGAAGTTTTGCCATCTTTCTTCCATATTAGAAGTAAAGCTGGCTAAGAGAAAGATGCCTGAAGTTTCGTGTTATGCAAATACCACAGTGAAAGCCTGCCTGCTCTCTGCGGGGAATATTGTCAAATGTCATATCTGTAGCATTCATACTTCGAAATTGGAAAAACGAAAAAAACACTCGCTCCAGTCAACCACCACTCTGCTGCCAATAGGGTTCAAACTGGGATCATCACGAACTAAGTCCATCATGATGCTCACATGATCGTACAGTGGCTATCACATATGGGTCATTCTCAGATAATGGTAAATTTTATGTCCTTGGCTACATAATGTAAATTTTAAGAAAAGTGTAGAAAAACGCTATTATGTATATGTGAATTTTTACCGCAGAACATTTTCAGTCAGCTGAGGGCTCGTTGCAGAACATCACAAAACATTCTGCTTTGGGGGTACACAGTAACTTTTTATTCAGATCTCCACTAGATGGCACTTTTATATTGATGCTCTTAGATTGTACAGTTCCACATGTTCTTACAAGCAGTGATGTCTTTTTTTGCTTAACTATGTAAGTACTACTTCATTTTGTTCCTCTTGTTCCAAAATTTTAGTCAGTGTAATTATTATGTGTCATTACCAAGTATATTATTACTGAAACACATATTAATAACTTTAACTTTGCTGAATGAATTATAAAAAGGGTTGGAGACTGGTTTCAAAATAAGTATACCATAAGCTTCCAGTTATCATAGTTTGGCCCTGAAAAGGCTTAACTTTAAAAATGTCATTACCAAGGCAAGTTGAAGACTTGGTAATGATGTTTAGGGATGTGGTAATGACAATTTTAAACATTTTAAAAATTCATTACTATTCCTTAGCTAAGGTTGCCATCCTTTTATTATATGGAGTAATTTGAGGTATTATAGAGATTTTGGTCTGATTTCTTATTCTTAAAAAAAACCAACCTTATTTAAGAATGGGGGGAAAAAATCTCCATTTTTTATTCCTGCAAACAGTTTATTCAATTATTTATTATTTATAAAAATAGAGACTGAAGATTTACAAGATCCTTGTATCAATATTTAACTCATTTTTCTGTAACAGACATGAATAAAAGAGACAGTGAAATCTGTCATATCTGCACACCGATAATCTGCAATGTTCTATAATCCACAATGCATTTTCAATACAAACAAACATACTTTAATGTGATTTATAAATTTAAACATAGTTTTTTTTAATGTAGATTTAAAAAATATTTTTTAATATTGGTTTAGAGATAAAATGAACTTTTGCTTGGCTAATTCGGAGGGGAAAAAATCATATAAAAAAGTTTATTCTTCGGACAGTTTGCAATAGCAGAAATTTTAAGTTCTCTCTGTGTGTGTTAGATTTAATTTTTATCCACTTCTGTTTTCAAAGTTGATGTTTCTTTTAAAATATTGATACATTTGTATGTATTTTGTTATTTTTTATAAACCAATTTTTAGTTCATTAAATAGAATCATTGTGATTTCGAATTTGAGGATAAAAGAAAAGAGATCATTAGGATTATTTTGATTTAATAGTAATTATGTAAGAAAATTTTTGATCAATTTTATTCTCAATTTTAAAAATGGGTAAACAAACCCAAGATGAAACCCACAAATTTATATAGGCAAAACCCTGGGTCTCAAGGGGTGCGGATTAGACAGACTCCACTGTATCTAGGGTTTTTGCCTCTTTCTAATTTGTATTTAAATATTAGAGGCAATTTTTTTTCCTTTTTAGATAGAATGTTTATCATAGTGTCTGTCATTTTAACAAAATCCTGTGATAAATTAATTGCTGAATTTATTAAAATAAAAGATAACTTTCATTTTCATTTTGAATGCATTTTAAAAGCATAATATAATTAATAAAGCATAAGCATAATATAATATATAAAAAAATTTCATTCAAATGCATAAATTAAAAATTGTACAATCCTGAACATTTCATTTCTCTTGCAGGAGAGATTGTTGAGATCATTAACAAAGACATTAAAATGAACTTCATGGTTCGTGCTGGGAAGCAAAGTATAAATCACTTCAAATGGCCAGTTAAAAAAGATTGCTTTGGGATTTCTGAAGCAAATATAATTTTCAAAGATATCAGCCCCCTACCTGATATCATCTAGACATTTTGCTTTTTCTGAAAGTTCTAAAATTGACAAGAGCGTACAAAAATAAGTTTTTTTTTGAAGAAATGTATCATTTTATACATTATTTATTAATGTGCAATTTTAATTTTTTTTGTAATAAATTACAACAACTAATAAAGCTGTTTATAAAATATATGTGTAATTATTAGGCATCTCATTGCCATGGTTCTGGCTATCATTACCATGGTCACAAATGTCATTACCATGTCCAAGTAGAAAATTAATAAATTAATTGCAGCTGTAGTTAAGGCAGACGATTTCTGCTGGTAATTTTTTTAATGATTGCAGTCACGGACAATTGCATTGACATAAAAAAATCAGGAATTAAAACAATAAAATTTAAATTTTTTTTAAAGCCAAAATTTACAATTATCTGAGAATGACACATACTGGATGCAGACGTACAAGCAGAAGGTACAATGAATCCAAAAAAGTTTGAGAACCACTGCTTCAAACGAATTGGTGTGTGCCGGAAATTGTTGTATGTGTCCATAATGTGTTTAAGTATGTCCGAGTTGTATTTGAAATGCCACTACTCATCTTCCAAATCAAAGTGAAAGTGGCAGATATATAGCATTGTGCATGGTATATGTATATTTATTTCTAGTGAAATAACTTCATGGGGTGTGTTTTATAACAAATCAGAGAAGAAGGAAAATATATAGAGTAATGAATGGTGCAGACTAGCACAGGGATTCTCAAACTTTTTCCATCCGCAGCGTTCGCTTACCCTAATCAACGCTTATCCGTGGCTACACAGAGCAGTTTAACAAAGATTCTTTTTTATAAACCTTCAGGTTGCTCCGCAATGCCCCCAACAAAGATTGGCGACATACTGTATGAGAACCTCTGGACCAAGTTCTTGGTTTTTTCTCCTCGTTGTTTGACCAGAGGGCCTTCGCGTAAGTGCTGGCAAACCGCACAACGGGAAAGTCCATATTAGTAAGCATCGTAAGCCCTTGAATAAGTGCTAATTTAAAAACACTAGATAATCTTCTAAGAGCCGACTCAAAATTTCACTGCCACTTTTTATTTTTCCTGAAATAGTATACGTATGTATCTTTAGTTACTTTTAAATTTTCTACATAATACGTGGACATTTTTCCAGGCTCGGTCCAGGTGCCTCACTTAGGTGTAAAAGGGACTTCATGAAGATGCGAGAAAGATTCAGTTGAATTTTCGAGAGTAAACTGTTAGGCAGACATTTTTAAACAGGTAGGGCCTCACAAAAATCGCTTTGATGCTCGCAAGATGGCCCTGCGTAGGCCACCAACATGTTATTTGATCATTTTTGTTGCACCACTGTCATTTTCTGCACACAGGCTAATTGGACCGGGACCTACAATTTATTGCAGATTCCAAACAGCAGGCTTGGTATTATATTCATCGAGAGGTTGGTTCGCTAACCCCTCGACGGGGAACTCCCTGCGGTAGCAATGTTTTCTGCGGCCATGTCGCTGTTTCTGCTGTACCCTTGTGTCAGGAAAGTTTTCTGACATAGGTATTCTGTTAATAGACCGACAAACTCAGAGGGTTGTTAGTAGACATCAAGAGAAACAAAAATTGCAATTGAACATGGTGTCACAAACCACGTTGAGAGGCTGAAAATTGCAAAAAACGTATACAGGTTTCGACATCATGCTGGAAAGACAAAAAGTACTAAAATAACTACAAAAAGATGTATTTGATTAATTATTACAAGAGTTGTTGGAAGTGGCAGCGGCTGACGCTATTGCACAGTCTACAATGACGTAACAATGATTCCCGGACGTGCTTGAAGATACCAGGTATGCTTTTGATGTCTACGCAGTGACGACAATTCACACTATGAGATCCTCTGATGTCGCCTAAATGAGTGATTTAAGGTGACCCCATATGAAAAAGTCACATGGATTGAGGTCCGGCAAATGTGGAGGCCAAGCAACGAATCTGACGTGTCCAATCCACCTCCTTGGGTATATAACATCGAGATGATTATGCACCTCGCGGGAAAAAGGTGCAGGGGCACCATCATGCATGAACCACATGCCTTGCTGCACTGGCTCGAGAGCTAAAGTGATCAAGTAGAGCCAAACGTGTCCTTTAGTAAAAATTAGAGTGAAAAATTAAAAAGACAGTTGTGATTGACGATGGAAAATTAGAAAGACAGTTGTGATTGCTGGTGGAAGTCTTTGTTTTAAGTAAACATAAGTGACCACGGGAACTAAAACTTGATCACTTTGTAGGGAGACCTACCCCCCACCTCCTCGTGGTTCGGGCCAGGAGACCCTTGAATCTGCTAACGGGGGAGGTAGCTCACAGTCACCCAATGAAACTGAAGATGGAAGAAACAAAGGAGAGAAGTGCAGGAACTACGCAAAGGCAGCAGATGCTGCCAGTTAGGAAAGTAAAGAAATTTGAGGAAGAGCTTGTGGCCATGGGTCATCTTTCGAAAACTACGAAGAAAGATTTGTTCAATAAGCTTAAGGAGATAATGGAAGAATTTAAGAAGGTAGCAAAGGCCTTTGAGGAACAAGAAAAAGAAATTGAATCACTAAGAAAAGTGAGGAAACATCTGATGCAACAGATGAGGGAACAGAAAGACCAAAGTGGTAGATCTAGTAGTGGAGCCTATGTAACAGTGCAAGAGGAAAATCGGAACAGAATGGGAGAACAAACAGACAAACTTACAGGGGAATGAGACAGGAAATTGCAGACCACAAGACAATTGTCTCGTGTCTGATGGAAGAGAAGCAGGAACTTCTCAAGAGGGCAGAAAGTATCCAAGTAGCATTAGAAGAAACAAGAAGAAATTAGGTTAGAATTTGAAGGCAAAATATATATGACCTAAATAAGCAGATGGATCAAATGATAAATAAGGCAGAAATTACTCAAAGGACCCTAGAAGAATTCCAGCTAGAAAGGTTAGAAATGGAAGTGGGTTACTTTTGTAAAGAAGATTTCTATCAGCTGAACAGGGATCACGAGAAGGAACTTGAGAAGATCCAGGAGACCCATGTGGAAAAAATTGACGCCATAAAGAAACAATTCATTTCAAATTTGCCACAGACAGAGGTCAGGGCATTGTTGGAAACGGAAATGAAGGAAAATACTAGACTCAAAAGGGAATTAGAGAAGTGCAAATGAGAACTAGTTAGAAAATCCTCACGAGTTGAGACAGCTGAGGAAGATATGGACCTATATCTCCAGGAAATAATAATTATGAGGGAAATGATGGAACGATTAGAAGAAAGCTTAAAGAAATCAGTACAGGAGGAGTTCGAGCACATGTTGAAGGAGGGAGCTGGACATACTTAAGATGGTGTACTTCCAGGAAGTAGAAAGAAGAGTTAAAATGGAATTGAGCCTATAATGGACATAGGTGGAAAAGGGCAGGAGCTACTGGCAAAATTAGAGAAGACTTCAGACAAAACGTTCGCCATACTTCTAAGAAGTTTAGGAGAAATACTTAAAATAGTTAAGGAAGGACAGTCCGAATCAAAAAGGTAGAGTAGCCCAAAGCCCTTCAATGAGATTATTAAAGAACAAGAACAGGTTAAGAAACAAGAATATGACCAAAGAGAAAAACACAGAACTTTGAAGAATAAGGGAAGAGACATCATTTTGATAAAGCCAGCGACAAATGAGGGAGACACACTTGGGAACTTAAAAGCGAAATTAGATCCTACTAAGATTAATGTTAGTATTAAAGATCATTGGAAGACACGTAGGGGGACAATAATTGTAGAGACTTCGAGTGGTGAAGACTCCGAGTGCTTGCTAGAAGAACTTAGGAAAAAAGAGTATAAGGATACTTATGTGTGTGTAGTTGAAAGAATGTTAGGACAAGATTCTAAAATACTTATCCAATACTTATCTAAGTGGATAAAGAGACATTGAACTTATAGAGGCTATTAGGAAGAATTTATAATCTGACGACTCAGATAGGATGAAAGTTATTACACGTTACTCTGTTGGAAAAGCATTTAACTGGGTGGTACAAGGGGACCCTCAAACTTTCGAAACATTAATTAGGAAAAAGGCAATCAATTGTGGCTGGAGCCGCTTTAGAATAAGCGAGTACCTCAGACCACTACAGTGTTTTTGCTGTTGGGTCTTTGGTCACACAGCAAAGAGATGCAAGCAGGAAAGCACTTGTAAGCGATGTGGAGAGACTGGACACAAAATTGTGGAGTGTAAGAATCAAGCTAGATGTAGGAATTGTGCTCACGTGAATCAAGCTCGAAGTACAAAGTGGAGTGTGTACAAGTGGTGATTGCAGAGTGCTTCAAAAAGAAATAGTAAGACTAAAGGCGAACACAAACTACCGGTATTAACCAGGTAGAAGAAAATTAGCACGAACTGCCGTAGCTAATAATATAAAGTCACTTAATGACAAAAGAGTAAAAGCCCACGTTTGGGATAAATTTGTAAATAAGTTGTTTCTCTCCTCTCGACCTGAGCCGGGTTCTATCCAGTGTTTCGAACATCAGAATCAAGCGTATGTCCCTAGGGGCGGGTCATGGAATCAAGTGCATGCCTTGCTGCATTGCAGCCGGCACACTTTGCAACAATACCGGGAGGTTGTGTTGCAATACGATGTACATTGCTCCATTCGGGCAGCAAGTACGCAATAGCGCTAATTTATGTTGTCCACAGCATGTGATCCTATCCCAGTGCATGTGTTTCACGATGCTGCTTATGTAAATATGGTGAGCGAACCCATGAACACATTGAGCGATCAACTGACATCCACCTTTCCTCTCCTCTGGACTCAGAGCCTGCATGTGTTTTTCGTGATTTTCACCCTCTCAACATGGTTTGCGACACCATGCTCCATTGCAATTTTTGTTCCTTTTGATGCCTACTAACAACCCTCTGAGTTTGTTGATCCATTAACAGAACAATCTGTATAGTGCATTTATATTATTTTATTTCAGAAATATTCAACGAATTCTCAAAGTGTGCATCACGCTGGTGGCTCATCGCAAATTTTTTTTGAAGGGCATCACAAAGTATTGGTGTATTGATGCACTGTCATTCAGTTCTTTGAAGGTTTTTTTTACATTAGGAAAGTAGTTCTCAAACTGTGCACCGCTGCGCTCTTCCAACCTTTTTCAAGTGGGGCCACATAGCAGTGACGCTGATAAAGGTTTTTCAAAAATATTTTCCGTTAAAAAAAAGCTCTAGGGAGCCGGCAGAGCTTGTGGATAAGCATTCAATAAGGAAAAGGGGCGCCTTGGGTAGAAAAAGTTTTAGAATACCTGCTAGGCTATTCTGGGCAGCCGCGAATAAACGATAACAATGTCGGGGGCCACAGATGCCAAAGTTTAAGAAACATTGGATTAATCAGACATGGTATGAGTTAACAAGCACACATCATACCTTTTTCCAGTGAATAGTTTCTCAGATTCAGTTTATTACTGTATATGCATAATGATGAGAGAAACAGTGATTCAAATAAAAGAGAAACTACACCATGAAAAAATGATGATTCTGAGAAAGTCCAAATTCAACAGAAAATTGTGCATTATCAACGTATAATATAGTACAATATATTATATCGTACAAATCAGGGTTGTCAAATTTGCTCCCCGGGTAGATACCCATTTTCCCCTCCGGGCTGTGTTTTTTTGGGGAAAATGGGTTTTTTTAGGGAATATTGTTTGTTTTCGAAGAAAATGTGTTACTTTCAGATTAGAATTTTAGTTTGAGCTTAGTTTATGTATTCCAAAAATTGCTGCATAGTGCAGTGTTTAGAATATGTAGAATATGTATATTTTGAAATATTTTTTAATGATTTTTTAGGAACAAAAATGTGATAATAAATAATTTCTTGGAATCACAAACACCCTTTTTATAATTCTTCTCTTTTTTATGTAAGCATTTAGGTACGAGATCCACGTATTAAAATATTTTACAAGAAATCACAAACAGAAAATTGTAACACATATTGTTCGACATATTGAACACAACAATACAACACTATGCACCCACTTTTCCTATTTATTACTCGTGCGCATCTGACACTTGTTGATGACACAACAAGATGGCGCAGTGTCAAATCTTTGTAGCACAAACTGCATTGGTGCACCATCTGTTTTCTGAAATCCGCATTTCATACTTGTACACCTGGTAACATCTTGCCCCAATAGGTTCAAGTAATGACATTATAACCATATAACAACAAGCTGTTGTTATCCTCAGACAATTTTTTTTGCTTTCTCCATGACTCCAGCATTGTCATCACAATTATATTTTATCTTTGCTTTTTAAATAGATGATTGCAAAATATTTTTGTGATAGTGTGTATTTTTGGTACAAGTTCCTGCTTCCAATGAATCCAGAAAATAAGCTTTTCCCTTACTCTGAATACAAGTTGCAATTATTATTTTCACTGAAATACACATGAAGGACAGCTTTGTTTTTTTATGTTTCTAATGCATATTTGGTAAACTCTATATTGGTGTTGGATTCTATTCTCATCCAGCAATTTAGAAATTTCATTCATAGATACCATCTTGTCATGACAATTCAAATATTTACCATACGTACAGGATTTAGACTCTCTGCTACACGTAATATCAAGTGTGGTTTCAGGATAGATGTTGTTTGGATTAATCTCAGTTTATATAGTGCAATCAATTTATATTTCAAATTATTTATGAAAATGATGTAATAGAGTGGACATCAGACAGAGAAAAATCTGGTACTAAAGACATAATGGAGTGAAATGCGATAGGTGATCCAGAGACTCCTCTATAATCTTTGAAAAGTGTCCACCCCATTTGCTAAAAGTTGTTAGCAAATTCTAAAAAAAAAGACCCCACACGCCCCCCACCTCGTAGTTTGAATTTTGGTCTGGTAAAATGTTTAAAATCTGGTCAGAGTGGACAATAGTCTTGCTCAGCTGTGTAGTATATCATCAGGATGATTTTTCTTTTACTTCAAATTTTTTTGTTGAAATTGAATGGTAATTTGATGGTATAAATCTCACGTTTATGTCTCACATTAGTGATTCAGAGTATATCCAATGATACTTGGGGAGTGGGGGGGGGGGAGATAGAGCCAGGAAACAGAAAGAATATAGGGAAATAATTGTTCTATCCCATAAAATACAGAATGTATTGCCATATAACGACTTTTATTCCAGGGTTGTCAAATTTGCTCCCCGGGTAGATACCCATTTCCCCCCCCCCTCCCACCGGGCTGGGTTTTTTAGCCTAAAAAAACCCGGTTTTTTTTTTGGGGGAACATAGGTTTTTTTAGGCAATATTGTTTTCGAAGAACATGTGTTACTTTCAAGTTAAAATTTTAGTTTGAGCTTAGTTTATGTATTCCAAAAATTGCTGCATAGTGCAGTGTTTAGAATATGTATATTTTGAAATATTTTTTGATGATTTTTTTGGAACAAAAATGTGATAATTTCTTGGAATCTCAAACACCCTTTTTATAATTCTTCTACCTTTTTTATGTAAGCATTTAGGTATGAGATCCACATATTAAAATATTTTACAAGAAATCACAAACAGAAAATTGTAACCATGGACCTTCGTTTAAAAAATATACCTGATATATGTGATAAGCATACCTACAGAAATTTATTTATAATACACAATAATTTTTCACACACACAAATCTTTGTATAAATAAATTGAAGCATCTGTGAAGAAGCAAACCAATGTATGTAAACTGAATTTTCATTCAAAAAATATTTACATGTTTTTGCAATACTTTTTTATAAGTTTTATACAGGTACATAAGACTTTCATAACTGAAATATCAAGAGACAAAAATAACATTATCTTATAATGAAAAGAAAATAACTGTGGGATTCTTAAATTGAACATTGGCAACGAATATCTTCAATTGAAACAGAACAAAAAGTATAGTTTTCTTATGTGAAAATAACATCTAAGCAGAAAATAAGCCTTAGCTTAATTTTTCAAGATGCTGGTAATATAAGCCCGACCCAGAAAATTTGCCTGTTAAAATCGTCAGCCAGATGAAGGCATTCTGTAGGTCTGTTGCTATACATGACAGGTTGACATTTATGTTTAATGATAATTCAAGTTATTCTATGGTTTTAAGTTTCCAAAAATGGCTAATTTGGACAAGTGGAAAACATCTCCAGAGTAATGAATCCTCAGAATGACTTATCTCCTCCTCTTAGCCAGATCATTTTTTAATTATCACTGCTCCTTTAAAAATATTTCAGAATTTAATTTAATGAAGTAGGGATATTCTTTAACAGTGAGGAATTTAAGAAAAAGAGAAGCATGAGAGAGAGAGAGAGACTTTAGCTCCTGAAAGTTTGGGTTCAATTATAAAAAAAAACCTGTGGTTCTGGTTACATAGCTGAAAGGTTTTATTTTTGACTTATCAGGACACTTTTGGTTACATTTTCTGCGGGGTCTGAAAAATTTGGAGAAAAAAAAAATTCAGGCACCATTCTGATTTCTCAGAATTTTCATTATCTCCAAATTCATTTATTTTACCACAAACAATTTTCTTGCTGCCGTTCTGCATACAACTCAAGGTTCAGATATAATTACACAGAAGTGGGTGTGTTTGTGTGTGAACAATTATTCCCTTACTTATAATCATGGTCAATTTTATTGATCAAATACATAGTTTAACATTCACCAAAAATGTATACTTAGACATAATATAAGATGTACACATAAAGGATATGCATTAGGGTGGGTCGAAAAAAAAATATTTTATTTGCAGATCGCTATAGTATGGAAAAGTAGCCTCCTTTAATAAAACGAAAAATGACGCAAAAAAAATTAAAATCGATTGACATCTTCCGGTCGTGCATCGTACTTGAAGTTTATGAAAATTGACAAAATTGAACATTTTTTTTAAAAATTTTTAATATTACTTAAAATTTGATGATCGATGTGCAAAAGTTTCTTATGCTTGTTTTATGGTTCAATAAAGTAAAATAAATTAAAACATCATTGATATTGCAATGTTTATCGGTCGCACAATGTGTTCGAAAAACTGGGATTGACCAAATTTTTGCAAGTTTCATTGTACAGCTCTTTGCATGCTTTGTCAGAACAAAATGACCCAGAATTTACCATGAAGAGGTGGCTGCACATTGAGTTTCACCTACACTCTATCCGATCAACCATCCAAAGTAGGAGAGTGTATGTACTTTACATTATACACTTATAGTTACCAAAATTGACTAGGATTTACTGGTTTACAGTTTCTTCTATTGTTTCTTTTCCAAGTGTTCACATTTAAAGTCTAACTTTTGCACAATGAAACTTGCAAAAATTTAGTCAATTCCAGTTTTTCGAACACATTGCGCAATCGCTAAACATTGAAATATCAATGGTGTTTTAATTTATTTTACTTTATTGAACCATAAAATAAGCATAACAAACTTTTGCATGTCAATCGTAAAATTTTAAGTAATATTAAAAAATTAAGAGAAATGTTCAATTTTGTCAATTTTCATAATCTTCAAGTACTATGCGCGACCGGAAGATATCAACTGATTTTAAAATTTTTTATGTTGTTTTTCTTCTTATTAAAAGAGGCAACTTTTCCGCACTATAGCAATTTGAAAATGAAACTTAATTTTTTTCCAACCCACCCTGTTGTACATACATGTTTAAGGCCGGGATTACACTGTAAAAGTTTCAAAAAAGTCCTTTTATAAAACTTGAAAAATGCAGCCAATAAGGTCACAGGTTGCATTTTCTAGAATGTAGCCAATGACCTTATTGGTTAGATTTTTCAAGTTGTATAAAAGAGATTTTATCAAACTTTTATAGTGTAATACCGGCCTAAGTTACATATTTTGAAGTTGTGGAAAAAGAAAATTCAATTTTCCTCCCATTTTGCCCAAAAATCCCGCCTGGGCTGTAAGTGAACAATTATTCTCTTATTTTATTATTCCCAATTTTATTAATCAAATACATAGTTTAACATGCACTAAAAATATATATTTAGGCATAATGTGTAAGATGTACACATGTTTAAATTAGATATTTTGTGGTTGTGGAAAAAGAAAATTCAATTTTTCCCATTTTGCCCAAAAAAACCCAGGTTTTTTTAGAAAAACCTGCCCGGGCTGGGTTTTTACAACCTGGCTACAAATAAAGAAGACTAATTTATTCTCTTATTTTCTGCATTTCAGAGCACTACTGACCCAAGATTATAGGTTATTTCACCCATCTTTAAGAAAAGGTCTTCCAGAACCCCCTTTTGTGTTTTATCTTGGGTTTTTTTTTGGGGGGCTCAAAAACTCAGCACAGTTTTCCACCTTGCTATACATAAGGTGGTATTTCTAGGAACTCAAGCTCTACTTAAGGCACCCGAAGAAAAGGTGATACTTCTTGGAGCTTGAATCCTAGCCTTCATAAACTAACTTCCCTACCTTCCATATAATCGTAGCCTCCCCTCCTTCATAGGTGCAGTGGTCTCTCCACAATAGGTTCCCATGCTTAATTTCTTTAGAAGTCACCTTAGTCAAAGGAGGGTGGCTCTTCAGAACAAAATGAAGAACGCCAGAACAAACTGAAACTTCGTGAACGCCATATCCTCAGACTTCAGAAAACTATGAAAGGTATTTCTAGGAGCTCTACCGAGAATGACCAATATGGGAGGGGCAAGAAGTTTCAGCAAGAAGTAGACAAGATTCTGTCCTTTAATAAAGGTAGGAACAGAGGCTGATCTGTACCTGCTTCCAGATAAAGAGCTTGAGAGCAATTTTCAAAAATAGTAATGAAACCTGCACACTTTCTTTTTTCTTCTCTTAATCCAATAACTGTGAAACTGCATGAGGCGCATAGGAGTCATTCAAGTATTATGTCGTCATTGATGGGGAGAGGGGTTTCCGATTTGCTGACTTTTGATGACCGGGGAGGGGGGCGGGGGTTTGAAAATATGAGTTAGGATTCACAGAGGCAGAGCTGATGACGAAATTTTGCTGACGTGGGGGGGGGGTCAAAAATGGCTAAAAATTTGCTTATATAATACTTGAACGGCGTCATACATAAATGGAGATTTTATTTTTTATTTTTCTCACATCATTTAAGTCAATAAAGGTAGAAAATGAAAAAAATAAATTTTTATTTAAAGATCTAAAGTCATTTAGGAGATTAGGTGCCAATGTAGGCAAAATTTTAATTGGGGAGCAATCACTCCCCCGACTATGCCACTGATGGAGGGTCATTATTACAATATACTTCATTATATGTCTTTTGCATCAATTCTTTTCTTAATGTGTGTGTGATGCTGGACATAAATTAATGCGGAAAGTATTGATTTCTTTCATGCTTGGCAAAAACCTATTTTTTGTCAGGACGTTTTTCACTCTAGTTTTTCCCAGCTATGGCAAAAACTTACCAACCGTAAAAATGATTGATTATTAAACCAAAATTTGAGTTCAAAACTATGTTATTTGTACCACCATGGATGTGGCCTCAAGAAACTTATTTAGAACCGCATGGTGATAACAATTATTTAATTTACTCATCTGACTCCATGAATTGTCACTACTCAGGATCTTGATAATCAAATAATTAATTTATTAAAAACATAACTTCAGAACTGGTTAACATGTTAAAACTTATATAACGTAAAACGGATAACGGGGATACATAATGTAAAAAGTTAAATACTGAAGAAGAGCGAATCGTCAACCGCATTTTATACAACACTAGCGGTGACATCACATCGACATACCACAAGGTGCGATGACATTACAATATAAAACGTAACGTAAAACATTCACAGCGACACCTACAATACTCCCCCACGAGTCCGGAGGACGTACATGAAAAATTATATAATTTCAGTACAAATCTAACTTTACAGCCGGACCTCGTAATGGAGGGCTTAGGTTCAGTAACAGAATCTGAAATTTTAGGATCAAATTCATTATTGAAAATATGAGCAGGTTTTAACCTATCTATTGAAATAGTTTTGACATCATTATTAATTTGAACTTTGAAAAAATTATCAGTCCTTGATAGAACTTTGTAAGGTCCTTGATATGGTTGCTGAAGAGGACGGCGAATGGAATCCACTCGGACGAAAACGTGTGATGATTTCGCCAGATCCTTGTTGATGAACACCTTGGCTGAACTATGGTGGCTAGGAGGCATTGGACGCAGTTTGGACATCTTTTTGCAAAGTCTCAGAACGAAATCTGAGCGAGACACATTCTGACTAGAGTCTCTGAAGAAATTGCATGGAAGACATAGAATAGTACCATAGACCATTTCGGCTGGAGTGGAACTTATGTCCTCCTTGAAGCTGGAACGAACACCAAACATTACAACTGGTAGGACGTCTACCCATCGTTCAGTAGCATGGCACATTATGGCAGCTTTGAGTTGTTGATGGAACCTTTCAACAGTGCCATTGCTCTGTGGATGGTACGCTGTCGTGTGAATGTGATTAACACCAAGCAGTCGTGCTAGGGACGTGCAGAGTTCGGATTCGAACTGCGTTCCACGGTCGGTGGTAAGCACTTCAGGAACACCAAAGCGTGCAATCCAGTTGGCGAAGAAGGCAGCAGCAACAGTCTCAGCAGTTTGGTCAGGAATTGGTATGGCCTCAGGCCAGCGAGAAAATCTGTCACAACACGTTAAGACATAACAGTTGTCTCTTGATGGAGAAAGAGGGCCGACTATATCCAGATGGATATGTGAGAATCTGGCTGAAGGTAGGCCAAACTCTCCCATAGGAGATTTAGAATGTTGGCAATGAAGACATGTCTTGCACCATTCTTTGCAGTCCGAGAGACTTCCAAACGAATCTTTTGTGGGTATAATTTCCACTGTTGCCTTGGCACCTGGATGGGATAAACTATGAATAGAATCAAACACTTGTCTTTGAAATGTTTTAGGAACGTAGGGTTGCACATTTTCAGTTAACACGTCACAGTAGAGTTCAACATCGGAATTAGCGAAAGTCATCAGCCTAAGCTCAAGACCGGAATCGACAATCGATTGCAAATCAGTGTCCCCAGCCTGCACGCGAGCCATCTCAGTAAAATCAATTACAGTAGGAACTTTAATTTCAGCTGTGCGCGAAAGAGTATCAGCAACCAAATTTTGTTCTCCTGACACGTGTCTGATATCCATAGAAAATTGACTTATGTAATCGAGATGTCTTATTTGGCGAGCAGAGCATTTCTCAGTTTTCTGAGTGAAGGCATATACCAGAGGACGATGGTCTGTGTACGTGGTAATGTTACGGCCTTCTAGCATGTGACGAAAATATTGTACTGCTGAGTAAATGCCTAGAAGTTCACGATTGTACACACTGTGAGTTTACATGAAAAAAATCCAAGTGGTTAGACTTTCGAAGCTGTCAAACTCCTTTTCACCACTTGATGTAAAACTGCTCCCAAGGACGTTTCCAATGCATCGACTGTGAGCGTCAAAGGTGTATCTAGAACTGTGTGCGCCAAAAGGGCACAATCAGCGATCAATTTTTTGCACAATGAAAATGAATTTTTCGTTTGATCCGTCCAACTGATCGGTGTTAGATCTTTTTTGCGTTTCCCTTTCACGAGTTACTGTAAATTTGCCTGGTCATAAGCAGCGCCTTTCAAAAGCCTGTGGTAAAAATTAATCAAAGCAAGAAATCTGAGCTCATCCACAGTTTTAGGCAAAGGATAATCAAGTAATGCTTGAACTCTATCGGGAATGGGAGAAATCCCTTCACCACTGACAGTTACGCCCAAAAAATTGATTTCATGTTCACTAAAAAAACATTTTTCAGGATTAATGACTAAATCATGATTGCTCAATCGTTGAAAAAGTTTTTTTGAGATCACTTTTGTAACTTTCCTCATCAGCGGATGCGACGAGCAAATCGTCTAAGCACGCATAGAAAAAATCTAGATCAGATAGAATGCTGTCTATAAATCGCTGGAATGTCTGAGCAGCATTTCGCAGTCCAAAGGGCATGCAAATGTTCTCGAAAAGTCAGTGAGGTGGGATTACTGCTATTTTTTGAATATCTTTTGGTTCGACTTGAATTTGGTGATAGGCCTTTATGAGGTCTATCTTAGAAAAAATTGATTTTCCTGCAAGACCAAATGAAAAATCTTGAATATGCGGTAGGGGATAACGATCGGGTACAGTTACGGCATTGAGCCTACGATAATTTCCACAAATCCGAGACTCACCATTCTTTTTGGGAACGAGATGGATTGGGCTCGCCCATGAACTTTTTGACGGGCGAACGATGCCCTGCTTAATTAACGAACTTCTTTTTCATGGCTAAAAGTTTTATCAGGCGATAGTCGCCGGGCCTTAGCGAAGACAGGAGGACCATTGGTTTCGATATGGTGAGTGACACAATGGGATTTGGGATCAAAATTGAGAATAGATCTTGTTAATTGAGGAAATTCTCTTAGCAATTTATGGTATGGAGATGCTCCGGAAATTATGGTGAGTCCTAAACTAGGTCCTGGACATTTTAGACCATTAGTGTGTAGGAAGCTGTTGAACAGCTGCTGAAAAGGAAGAAATATAGCGTGACTTTGTGCTCGAGCGAATTGTAGAACGTCAAATTTGAAAAAAAGTATGAGAGCAGTAGTATTGAGAGAGATTGGATTAAGGGATGGTAGAGGAAAGTAGTTGTATTAAGGCTACACTTGTTAATGTTCTAAGTTCGAATAAAGTCTGTTTTTTGAAAACGTTAGTAAAAGCCCGGAATACTTTGATTCGAAGCCGCAGCCATTTCCTTAGGAGCCAACAGATTTCTCAGAAGCGGGATATAGAACCGGACTGCGATGGAAGAAAATGTCATTTCTGGTGAGAGGATGAAAGAAAGACTTGGAGATGCTGGCGTTGGAGGTGGGAGAGAAGCCGTCTTTAGATGACAGAGTCGCCGATCTGAAGAACCTCATCGTCAAGTCGAAGAACTATGAAGAGGGCTCTGTTAGAGGACTCCTTGAGCAGATCATAGAAACCCGTCAAGAAGAAGCCGAAGCTCTGCGACAGAAAAAATAAGCCGCGCAACAGCAGCAGTTCGAACTGGAGCATCTTCGGATAGCATGTGAGACGTCGCGATTGTGCCGTGCAATTTGGCAAAGAAGATACAGAAGTTCAACGCGGATAACAGGGGATTTAAGTTTGCACTTACACTACTTCGAGTGCCAAGCTGAACTTAATAGAGTACCAGAGGCACAATCGGTCACTATCTTATTAGTGTTACTGGCTTACGAAGTGTCAGAAATCGGGATCCGTGAACCCAAACAGAGGATTAATGACTACTGTTCAGTCAAAGGGCTGTTGCTGAATCGATTCAAGGTGACGACAGAGAAGATACAGCAAAAGTTATCCAGCACATCCGACGTATGAAGTCGACTTGGAAGGATTTTGGATATGAGTTAAATGTCTTCTTCTCCGAGTGGCTATCCCTTCTGAATGTTACAGACTTCGAGTCCTTGAAGAAACTGATAGTCAAAGAGCATATGAAATCGCGGGTACCGATGAACATTCATAAACATTTCATCGGTCAATGGTCTAGTTTTGTGAACCCTGAGGAATTAGCGAAGAAGCTCAACGAATATGAAGTCGTGAGATCTCAGATCGAGGATGTAAAAAGTCACAAGGTCACCGGGACTGATGAACGAAGATCCGGATTTTGGGATGACCAGAGGGTAGATGCTCACCAACGAACTGTTGCTCAGGATTGAATTGTGCACGTGGATCCAAGGAGAGACATGATGATGGGAAGGACTTTTAACCGGAACAATCGCCCTCGTATGAGTGAAGTTGTTCGTGACGGCGAGGGACAACGGTGTCAGGCCAACAGTTCCGAGAGACAATAAGCGGAAAGACTGGGAGCCCAGATGTTTTTTGTGTGTATACCTGGGTCATGTATCGCGTGATTGTCCAAGAAAGAAGAATTTAACATGTCGCCTGTGTGGTGTGGCCGGTCATATTCAAAAGCACTGTGATCAGACTACAACGAAGAAAGTGAACTTGGCAGCAAATGGTTGTGCTGATTGTTACAAAGGGAACTGCATTTTCTTTTCTTTTAAACACTCTGGATGGTCTTTGCCTTTCTTGTTCCATGACAATATACGTTTATCTCATTTCTTCCCTGCCGTTCAATCCCTAATTGCACCTTCCCTCCGTGCCAATTGCCATAAGGCACAACAGACAAAGTTTCTTTCAGTGGGGAGGGGTCTTTCTTGTTTGCCTGGAAAAAACTGAGTGTCTCTTCTTTTGCTCACTGTGACCGGGAAGAGGGGGGGGGCATGGCGCGACATGAAAAGAAGCCCAAAGATGCATGGTGGGGCGTGAAAATTGGAAAGCAATGATATTGAAACCGAAATTAAAAAAATTACGCTCTATGAAGAATAGGTGCCAAAACCTAGAGGTTGAGGCCATTTGAGCCTCCCACGCAATATATTTCGTAAGAGCACTGAGCTCCCCGCCACCACTCCCCAGTAATTACTGAAAAATCATTGCAATGCATCCTCCCTCTTCTTCGTACACGCTTGAGTCCCATATATACGGGAGAACAAATAACTTTTAGCCCCCCCCCCCAATGTTTTATTGAAAAATATTGGGAAAAAACAGTACATTCTAAATGTCCATTCATAACAGATCTTGACGGCCGATGTCGAAACATTTTTCGAGCCTCCACAACAAAAATTTGACTGGGGGTGGGAGTAGAACATAGAATCAAATAAACAACAAGTGAATTATAATATTGATTAAAAAAAAGGAAACAAAAAATAAATGATAATTTTTCAAAGGTTCAGGAGCCTCTCGACCAGAACCAAGAACCTCGACTCCTCAAGAACTTCAGAAGATTATGTTGATTTTATAGTTAATTTTTTATTGTATATTATGATCTGCCTGTTGTGGAGTGTTGATTACGTGAAAAAAAAATTCCACCACACCCCGTCCTCCCGGTACACTTCAATATCTCTCTGAGTTGTGAAGCGGGGTGTGTCTGGTCTTCAAAGATCCAAGGAGCCATACGCGTAAACTTGTATCCGGCCAGCGGGCCCAAGCCCCTCCAATAATTTTGAAGGACTGGCTCAGCTTCCCCCCCCCCCCCCCACCAAAAAAAAAATTCCTGTGGATACAC
The DNA here is from genome assembly GCF_987345545.1 of Pholcus phalangioides. Classification (NCBI taxonomy): domain Eukaryota; kingdom Metazoa; phylum Arthropoda; class Arachnida; order Araneae; family Pholcidae; genus Pholcus; species Pholcus phalangioides. The sequence continues at coordinate 17,190,453 of NW_028301628.1, forward strand.
TTCCCATATTTGGCTCAGAAAAACAATTTTTATGATTAAAAAAGCCCCCAAAAGAAAGTTCAATAAAAAAAATCTCAAAATTTTATTTCAATACTTTTTTGTAAAATCACAATCGAATTGTCCTTGGCTTTTTTTTTTTTGTAACAATTTGTAGTATTTTTCTCACTGTCAACAACAACACTCGATCTCCAAGTATCATTCTCCCTTGGTGCCAATCCTAGGTGGCGATAGCGTGCATCTCTGGATGGTATCTGGGAGATGATATGTGGTGGAGGTGCTTTGGTCCTTTCTTGTTCCCGCTGTTGTAAGCATCTCTTCTTTTGTTTGAACGTGGAGCCTCCTTCGGGAAGGAGGCTTCCAGACGATACAGGAGGAAAAGAAAGGTAGAAAAATAGGCAGATAATGATTCAAACCGAAACAAGTACACTCCGAGAGCCATATTTCACTATCGAGTTCGGGAACCCGGGCTGAAACATTTTTGACAAAATACTGTGTATGACTAATAACACCAAGACAATATTATTGTTATATCGAGAGGTAACATTATCATCACATGCCCTGAAATTTCTGTTGCTGTTGGCATCTTTTCTGAATTGGTGTTGTTAGTACCACCAAAAAAAATGCGCTTTTGAGTATTTATTTTGTGCAAAAATAATTCAAGTGATTGATAAAATTCATTTGGATTTTTGACCCCCTCTCTCCCACTTGTCAGCAAAAGTCAGCAAAATGCTGACCCCCCCCCCCCCCCTGTCAGCAAAATTTCGTCATCAGCTCTGCCCCTCTGAATCCTAACTCATATTTTCAAGGGTGGTTGATGACAGTTGATAAGCATTATCCAAAACTCCCTCCCCCCTTGTCATCAAAAGTCAGCAAATTGGAACCCCCCCCCCCCATCGATGATGACGTAATACTTGAACAGCCCCTAAAAGAAAAATGAATATTCTCGATTATTCTCCAATTTTTACATCCAGGAGAATATTCTCCTTCTCGGAGAATTCTTCACATCTCTATAAAAACATATTTTTTTTCTTTTTGCTACCTCTTTGTATGTATAAATTCTAATATCTTGTATTTTGTACAATTATAACTCAAACATACTACAGTGAATACTACAGCTTATATAATGATAACCAAACGGATCATATGTACCCAATATATACAAAATATTGCTATAAGTGAGTTATCATTATGAATGGAGTACATTAACATTATGAATCAGGACTAGAGAGTAACATCAATATAGAGGAGATCGTTACATAAGATTACTGTACAGTGGAAAAATCGTTACAACGATACTCGATATAATGGTAAATTGCCCTACAACAGCATTTTTTCTTGGTCTGAAGAGTATTGCTGCATTACTTTTAGTATAGAGATAGAGAGGCTATTTTGCCCACTATTTTTATACTATAAAAACCATTATTGATTAATACCAGTATCACTATTTTTTTTACAAACCAAGTTCTTTTCCCACTTTTTATTATCACTAAGAGCTCATACAATTATTTTTTAAATGACTATTTATCAGAGGCATTACTTACAGAGGAAGAGACCATAAGCAATCTGCAGTTCACGGCGGTGAATTTAAGTAATTTGTGGTCAAAAACATCAAATTGAAGCAAGAGAAAGGTGGTAATGTTTTAATAAGCCAGCGGGCGAAAAAGTCATAAATCTGCTTCTGCCTGCTATTTATAAACAAATACTTTAACTAAAATTTATAGCGTGTTTAATTTTCTCTTTTAATCCATCGGCATATGATGACATTATGAGACTATCTTTACGGCAGGGCTTGACAAATACTTTGACTAAATACTTTGTTTTAGTTTTTTTACAAGTATCCTTTTTTGCTAATAGACACACTGTCATGAAATCAAAAAATTTGTCGTCCATAGACTTCAATTGAACAATTAAATAAAGAAAATTTTAGGTGCTAATGCCAATTTCTAGTCCCTATGGCGACCTGGCACCTAGGGTAAACCCTCGCTTTATGGCAAGAAAATTTATACCAATAAGATCAAAAACAAGCATATTATAACTAAATATGCATGCTAGTAAGAATATAATAATTTTAGTGTTCTGGGTTCACACAACACTAATTATGAATTTTTTCAGGAAAAATAGAAAAAAGTAGATAAATCATTTTTTCTGCAATTATTAAAAAAAATTCTCTTAAGGTGGTAAAAACCATGGGGAAAATATGTTTTTACCAGAATGGTAAAAACCGTGCCAGACCTGAAAACAATAGATTTTACCATCTTTGAGATATGAGATATGGATATGGGGGAGGGGGCAGTGCCACCCAGTGTCAATGGCAGTGCTGACTGATATAATGTACCAGAAGGTAGAAGGCGTCTTGCAGATGTCAAAGACATCCTATTCAAAGCTCTTTGGATACTGCCCTAAGCATGATAGCGGTGAAGTCCTCTGTATGCCTATTAATTAAGCATCAGCTGCTTGATAAGAGGTTAATGTGGACCTTTATGACTATATATTGTTACGAACTTTCGACGATAGATGGCGCGATTCGTTCGATGGCTCTCAAAATGTCGAAATCAGTCGATACCGGTTTCGGTCTAATCGCAGCAACATGCGATTGGCGGAGAACTGGCGGGGCATGTAGAGAAAAATCTAGAAAGTCCCGCACCTCCATACGGTAGCACCGCCGACTAGGAAACTGTGAAATAGAATGTTGTGGAATGTTCTTTTTCTCGAAGTTTCTATCCGGGTTATAAATACCGTGGCGCTCACAAGATGGCAGACTGAGAGAGGCTAGACAGGCTAAAAGAGACTCGAATAGACAGACTCTATTGCTGAAGTCAGTTGCGTTTAAACTTTGCGAGAAAGTTGTTAGCTCTCTGATTAGCTTGTAAATACGTGTAAATTGCTGTTCTGTAAATAAATCTGTGTTTGTCCGTCGAACCGCTTCTTGTTTTGCAACATCGAACACCTTAAAGTTGTAGATGAATTTCCCCAATATTACTGGTGGAGGAAACCTTGTCACAATGCTCTAACAAATTTACTAAGGATACAAATTACTGAAATCAAGAAACAGCTAACAGACATTAAAGGTTTTTACAGAAAACATTGCTGAGAATCACTTGCACTCCCCTTTCTACTTCTGCCACATGAAGCAGACACGGTAGAAACAAGATGCAAAGGTTCATAGTTTGGGTTATTCACAGATTTTCCGTATTCGCTATGACCCCCAGAACATAACCCCCTCGAATACTGAGGGATGATTGTATATATATTTTTTTTTTTTTCAATTGCGGTTAGAAATAAGTTGTAACAGCAACCCTAAAGTAAGTAGCTTTTAAAATTTGCTGTTTTGAGTGTTTATGCTCCTGATCGATTTGACCCAGATATAAGGATTTCCTTGATTTAATGAATAAAGTTGTTTCTTCTGATCGTGTAATCTGGGTTTGACTGTATGTAACATTTATTTGATGCAGATTCTATTTATGAGAACAAGTATACTCTTCATTAACTCTTATGCAGCCAGTGGTCTACTCTGTGAAATTTTTTTTCTCTGTTGCAATAGACAGGTCAATAAAATCTTTTTCTCTTTCAAGGGAAATCATTAAACATGAAGAGGTTGTTTTCTTCTAAACAGAATATATCATCTGCTTGGGAAATAGCAAGTGCGGTATGTCTTGAAAGAAAACCCATTATATCCAAAGACCCAAATTACATTGAAGACAAACATATCAAGCTAATCAGAAAAGAAGAAGTAGAGATGAGTTTTTTGAGTGATCATGAAATTCAGCACTTGAAAGATTTGTAAGTACATTGGAATTCTAAGATTCTTATTTCTTCTTCTAATTAGGCAGTTCATAGCTTAAGTCATTCCAAAAAAAAAGAAAGATTTGGAATGACTACTACTACCTCTACTACTACACAACTGCATATGTACGTCATGAATATTCCTCTCAGGAACTTGAATTGAAAGAATATTCAACATGAAATAAAAATATTTGAAACGAAAGTACTTGAGCATTTAAACGTTAATTACCAACATAGATATAGGTTCATTTCTATTTGTAATTAGCTTTTATATATCCTGCGGCTTTGCTCACATAGATTTTGCAATTTTAAAATTACTGGGTGATGATTCCCCCATATAACATTTGAATGCCTCGTGACCCCCTTGAGGGTTGAATTTTGAGATATACTGTCGTAGTGGGTATCTACATTATAAAATGTAATACTGACTAAATTTCATATTTATGGCTTCAGCGATGATTGCTTCATATAATCTTTGAGTCCCCTTACAGGGTTTAATTTTGAAAAATTCTTTCTTAATGAGTCATTTTATTAGGTACATTGTAAAATAATGATACTGACCAAATTTTCGTATTTATAGCTTCAGCAGTTTCGGCTTGCCATCATTTCTCCACATAACTTTTAGACCCTCTTATGACCCCTTTAAGTCCTGTTCACATATGCATGATTGGGGGTCACTTTGGTGATAATTACCGGCATTGTAACTTTTTTTTTCTACTCGTAGGTAATCATCAAAAAAAGCCCATATTTCTTGGGGTGGATTGGTGGCCGACACTGACCTTCTCTCCCATAATCCTTTGTGCCACGAAAATTACTGTAAGCTCCTCCATCTTGAATCAACTACTTCTGTTCAACCCATGTAACCAGTGACGACTTCTGGAAAGAAGGTGGGGGAGGGGGGGGGGGTGGATTACCAGCATAAACTAAATGTCATGTGAATGGTTTTTAGCGAATATCCCAGTTACCGGGAACTTCCCGGGATGTTTTATCGCACATGTGAACAGGGCTTTAGGGGCAGAATTTCGGAAAACCTCTTTTAATGAGCTTACATCATGAAATAGAACTACTGACCAAATTTCATATTTGTAGCTTCAGTGGATTTGGCTCAGCAGAATTTCTCTATGTAACCTTTGAACCCCCTTATTATGAGTCCCTTGGGGGACCAATTTCAAAAAACCACTTCTTGATGAGTCATGATTGAAACTATTGACCAAATTTCATATTTATAGCTCCAGTAGTTTTGGTTCCGAGATGATGAATCAGTCGGGATAAGTCATCATTTTATATACATAGATAAAAAGATAATTAAAATTCCTGAAATAAGACTTAGACTATTAGATATCTGACACTTTTGTAGAATATTTTCTTTACAAGGTTGAATTTGGACAGACACACTCTTGAAGCTTCTTTCAAAGATTTTAGCCATCAGTTTTTATTTCCCATACTAGCTATAATACCTGGCGCTGCCCGGGGTTTCTTCAGTGAGGCTGTTTGGATCACGTGATATCTTCCTCTTTCTTTGAGGGACATGCAAACCGTGTCTAAGTTAACCAATATGATGACTTCCTGCGCGACTTCATGAAATAAACAAATCTAGATTTAAAGAAATATAGAAAACTAATATATATATATATTTTAAGGGATTACTTCGATCCCCCTCCTGAACTTTATCTATTTCTGCCGGTTTCTGCTCCCAAAAATGCTTAATTAAAGCTGTGGAATTTCTTTGATGTACTTTACGGACCCATAATTGATTTTAAAACAGCCTAAAGTATATCAATTTATGCAGTTGAATATTAAAAGACAATATGGAGAACTTAATTTTCATGCTTGAGAAGATATAAATAAAAAGTAGAAATCAATGTTATTGACTGGATATCCAACTCAAAAGTAGGTCCGAATAATTACTTCATATTTAATCTCCCGGGCTTCTAAGTGAACTCAATATTTCAAAAATTGAGAATTCATTAAAATTTTTAAAATTTCACCATTGAATTTTTGCATTTCTACAGTAAAATCGGCAATTTTAACACTGATTTCTATGAGGATCACCCTTTTCCTGACCCTCAAAGCGATGCTGATGATGATGTCTATTCAAAAAGCCTCACTGCTGAGAGTATTAAAAATGTGGCAAACCATTATAAAGGCATAAACTATTAAACATATACTAACAGAATTACAGAAGTGACAAACCATTATAAAGGTATATACACTAGGGTGGAACGAAAAAGGGGGATTTTTCACTTTTTTTTGGAAATTGATGTTGCCTTAGTATTCAAAAGATGCCTTTCAAGCTTTTCAGACATTATACCAAAATCTAGGAAAATATTTTAATATCTTGAGGTTCCTCACGGACCCCTAAAGGTCGAGCAAAAAGACTTTTGTAAGTGCACATTATAAAAATCTTTTTAAACATTATATAAACAGTATATATATATATAACTAAGATAAACCCTGTGGGGGGGGGGGGACAAAACTATAACCATGTTCCAAATTATGAAAAAAAACGTAGTTTGACGATATAGGTGTCAGGAGAATGCCTCTATTGTTTCCTCTGTTATCACACTGTTATTACATTTCACTTTTTTGCAAAATAGTCTGCTTTTTTTTTCAAACGATGGAAGAGTACTCCCTGATTTATTCTGACTTGAATGAAGCCTTCACGACTCTCGGTTGTTGATACAGCAACAGATGCTTCAATAACGAATCGTACGCACCGTTCAACTGCTTGTGTGTGACACGGAAAATTCGGTATAGATGGAAAAGCAGGTTCAGATCGTTTTTTTGGGCCCAGTTTCTGATTTTTTATAATAGATGGTTCAGTCACTCGCACTTGATCCCATGCAATTAGTTCCGAATAGTGCTTAGCAGAAAAGCTTATTTTCGGAACATGGAATGTACGGATTTCTGCTTCTGATAATCCTTAATTTTTAATTTTTAGAATTCTCTTGATTCCCAGGTCTTTGCCCATACTATTTCCACAAGATATCTGTGATCTGCACTTAAATCACTGTTGTCACTGTCCATTATCGGAAGGTTATTAGAGATTGGTTTAAATTTCAGAATAGGTAATCTGTCACAATTTTCCAAACTTTTTCCGATAGCATATTGAAGCCCGTGTGGACTGATAGAACATCCATCTAGATGTTTCGCAAGATGCCTTAGAGGTAACTCATTGAAGTGAAAAAAACAAATAAGCCATTGCAAGGGATGGCCTATTTCTTTCTCTATTAATCTGAAAACACCATTTTTATAACCAGTATTGGTAACAGTTCTGTCGCATCCGATCTCCATCAATTCTTTCGTATCAAAATCTTGCTTCAAAAAGTCTAGGATTGATGATTTTATATCCCTTGCTCTACTGCTTCTTGGAGTTGTGTGACAGAGATAAATTGTGACCCGGGTTCCTGCAATATACTTATGTGTTTTTCAGATATGGTTCTTCTATGGAAAGAATCACCTTTTTTGACATTAGCTAAGGTTTTGTCTTTTCGACCATCAAAATATATTCCTCGCACATTTTGTTCTAGGAATTTTATCTTGCAAAAGAACTCTCTGTGATGCTTTTTCATCCGGTCTATTGTCATATTTGGCTTCTCTTTCGTCAATAACCCAACATCTTCCAGCACAGCATTTGCAATAATTGCAGCTGATCGATCACACACACCAGTTCTATCACAAGCAAGAGCAACATTTGGTATTTTAGTTCTCATCTGTGAGGACGATGGTAGAACTTCAAAAGCAAATGAAGTACTTGCTTCGGCACCGATTGATGAACCAACTTCAGGTACTGGTAGATGGAAATGCTAACTTCAATGGCAAACTGTGTTTTTGCTCATATAGATCACTTTCAAATACAAATACAACGCCACAACAGGCAAATTGCCCAACGAGGTGGCTGACTTAAGAACATCATGGATCCCCGAACCCTTTTTTACCCTACCTACGAGCCCTACCTACTACTGCTACACCACACGTGTACCCCGCCCACAACCCCCCGCGGAACCCCCAACGAATCGGTACATGCGGGAATGTGCGTGTACGTGTAGTGAAACCTGACGTGAAGTTTTTTTTGTTTCTCTGTAATGCTTGTTATGTGTAGTGCTGCCATCTGCCACCAGTTTTTCAAACTATGAGTGAAGTGTTATGATTGAATGATTTTTCGTTGTAAGACTGTTGCTCTCCGTGGCGAGACTTTTTAACGGGGAGATCGGCTCGCATTTGCGCCTTGAAGTTGGGAACCACAGAAAACCAACTTCAGCCGACCACCACTGTGGGTTCGAACCCGGATCCTCGCATCGCGAGTCCGTCACTATAATCCCTCAGATCTCCTCAGATTTCCTCACAATCGTTGGATATAGATGAGTTTTCAGTGGTTGATGAACTAGTTTCCGCTGTTTCTTCTTGAGATGACTTCAAATGGGATACTACTGTCATTTTACTTTGTTCATTATTTTTCAATTTCTTCGTTGTTAGGACATTACTCGACCAATCGCCATCTTGCGTGTACTTCTTTGATCTTGCAAGAAATTTCGCTCTAAATTTGGGACCTTCCTCAACCTGTCACACTTACTGTCTTCAAAATCACATTCGCATGCTGCAATGTCGAACAATTTCCATGCTTCGCACTGAAAAGATTTCAAGTTCAACTTGAAAGTTTAAGAATCTTTCCTTGCTTTCATATGTTTCTGAAGATTCTTGTATTTACAGTAAAAGTCTTTGAAAATTTTGCGTATCCATTGGTGAGAAACCGTAGGAATTGAAGCAGTTTTCCAAATATTTTCTATCTTTGGCACGATAATTTCAAGAATGTCTGCAATAGCTGGATTTTTTCTTGATTGCTGTGCCTTCATATTGCGTTAAGTCAGCAAATAACAAAGCATAACATCGCCATGGGTGGGCAAGATCCGAGAATCCAACTCTTTAGGATTTCCTAAAATGTCACAACAATAAAAGCTTCTGGTCGTTATTTTGACTGCTATACATCCTCTCAGTTAAGGGGTAAGATTGCTGATGAATTCTGAAAACAAGGGAAAAACATTGAGTTCACTGAACGAATCACGTGTTCAGGGGAATAGGAAAGCCTCCTCCGCGGTGTCATGTTACAGAATTCCACACGTGCGTAAAACTTTAAGGGCGATGAGGAACCTCCCATCTGCCACCAGTTTTTCAAACTATGAGTGAAGTGTTATGATTGAATGATTTTTCGTTGTAAGACTGTTGCTCTCCGTGGCGAGACTTTTTAACGGGGAGATCGGCTCGCATTTGCGCCTTGAAGTTGGGAACCACAGAAAACCAACTTCAGCCGACCACCACTGTGGGTTCGAACCCGGATCCTCGCATCGCGAGTCCGTCACTATAATCCCTCAGATCTCCTCAGATTTCCTCAGAATCGTTGGATATAGATGAGTTTTCAGTGGTTGATGAACTAGTTTCCGCTGTTTCTTCTTGAGATGACTTCAAATGGGATACTACTGTCATTTTACTTTGTTCATTATTTTTCAATTTCTTCGTTGTTAGGACATTACTCGACCAATCGCCATCTTGCGTGTACTTCTTTGATCTTGCAAGAAATTTCGCTCTAAATTTGGGACCTTCCTCAACCTGTCACACTTACTGTCTTCAAAATCACATTCGCATGCTGCAATGTCGAACAATTTCCATGCTTCGCACTGAAAAGATTTCAAGTTCAACTTGAAAGTTTAAGAATCTTTCCTTGCTTTCATATGTTTCTGAAGATTCTTGTATTTACAGTAAAAGTCTTTGAAAATTTTGCGTATCCATTGGTGAGAAACCGTAGGAATTGAAGCAGTTTTCCAAATATTTTCTATCTTTGGCACGATAATTTCAAGAATGTCTGCAATAGCTGGATTTTTTCTTGATTGCTGTGCCTTCATATTGCGTTAAGTCAGCAAATAACAAAGCATAACATCGCCATGGGTGGGCAAGATCCGAGAATCCAACTCTTTAGGATTTCCTAAAATGTCACAACAATAAAAGCTTCTGGTCGTTATTTTGACTGCTATACATCCTCTCAGTTAAGGGGTAAGATTGCTGATGAATTCTGAAAACAAGGGAAAAACATTGAGTTCACTGAACGAATCACGTGTTCAGGGGAATAGGAAAGCCTCCTCCGCGGTGTCATGTTACAGAATTCCACACGTGCGTAAAACTTTAGGGGCGATGAGGAACCTCAAGAAGTTTGAATTTTGGGGAAAAAAATTAGGAATGGCATTTCTTCACATAAAGGCATATTTTAAATTCTATTACGATGGCAATTTCGTATTTTTTTTTTTTTCGTTCCACCCTAATATGCACGTCTGAAACACATTGCTAGGGAACCATGATAACCAAAGTAAACATTTGGAAAGTGATTGTTGAGGCCCGAAAACCATTGTTGCCCGACAGTTTTTTGCCCATTTGGAGCATTTGCCCTGCTCTGACAGAATTTTAAAGTAGCTTATCGTTCAAGTGGGGTACCATTTGGTATATATGCGAAATTTGGTGACAATCGATATAAAATTATAGATTTGTATAAAGAACATACACACACAGACTGACACACAAAAAATCAATTTTATATATATACTAGCTATAATACCCAGCGTTGCCCGGGTTTTTTTCAGTGAGGCTTTTTTGGATCACCTCTCCCTCTTTCTTTGAGGGACATGCAAACCATGTCCAAGTTCACCAATATGGCGGCTTCCTACGCGACTCATAAAAGAAACAAATCTAGATTTAAAGAAACATAAAAGAAAAAAAAAAATTTTTTTCTTTTTTTAAAGGGTGCTAGGTATTTCGATTCCCCCCCCCCCCTTTTGAACTTCAAGTTATCGATCTCTGCCTGTTTCTGCTTCAAAAAATGCATAATTAAAGCTGTGGAATTTTTTCGATGTACTTAATTTTAAAGCAACCTAAACTATATGAATTTATGCAGTTCAATATTAAAAGACGATATGGAGACATTAATTTTCATGCACCAATATGGCGACTTACTGTGTGACTCATGAAATAAACAAATCTAGATTTAAAGAAACGTAGAAATGAATATTTTTTTTTTCTTTTTCAATGGGTGCCAAGTCTTTCGATTCCCCCCCCCCCTGAAGTTCTAGTTATTCATCTGCATCAAAAAATATTAAAGCTGTCTAATTTTTTCGATGTACTTTATGAGCCCATAATTAATTTTAAAACAATCTAAACTGTATGAAATTATGCTGTTAGACAATAAGGAGACATTAATTTTCATACTTGAGAAGATATAAATAAATAGTTGAAATCAATGTTATTGCACGGATATCCAACTGGAAAGTATGTCCGGCTAATTGCTTCATATTTAACCTCCTGGGCTTCGTATATCTCTAAGCGAACTCAATATTTCAAAACTCGAGTATTTAATACAATTTTTGAAATTATTGATGTGACAGAAAACCCAACCAAATTTCCTCATTTCTACATTAAAATCGGCAATTTTAACATTGATTTCTATGGGGGATCACCCTTTGCCTTACCCTCAAAGTGATGCTGATGATGGCATCTATTCAAAAAGCTCTCATTACTGAGAGGATTGAATAAAGTGGCAAACCGTTATAAAGGCATAAATATACGTACATATACTGACAGCGTTGTAGAAATGACAAACCGTTGTAAAGGCATATACACGTCTCAAACGCATTGCTAGGGAACCACGGTAACCAAAGTAAACGTTTGGAAAGTGATTGTTGAGGCCCAAAAACCATTGTTGCCCAACAGTTTTTGCCCATTTGGGGCACTTGCCCTGCTCTGACAAAATTTTAAAGTAGCCTATCGTTTGAGTCGGGTCCCATTTGGTATATATGAAAAATTTGGCGACGATCGATCTAAAATTGTAGATTTATATAGAGAACATACATACACACAGACAGACAGGCAGACAGAAAATCAATTTTATATGTATAGATATTGTTCATTCTAGGCGAGGATTCTACCAGGCTGTAATAACCTGATTACAAAAAACTGGATTTTTACTACTGCGATGTTAAGAATGGAAAAAGGTCTTTTTTTGTGTGTGTAATATTTTGAATCTTGGTTCAGATTATTTGAGTAAAAATGCTCAGAGAAACATTGAAATTTAATGGACACATAAAGCATGCCGTCCAATCTAAACAAACACAAAACAATTTCTAGATTTACTATTCAACCATAGACACTCACAACACACATTGCGGCATGCATTAGTTCGTTAGAAATTCCCCAAAGGAATGTTTCACAAGGTGCATGTACAGTTAAATAGTAATGGACTCTGCCATGAAGCAGGAGGGAAAGGATCTAAGCAACAGGATAAGTTTGGTGGCAGAGTTCTGGCATTTGTTCGTTAATTTGCTTGAGTGGTGTCCTATTTAGCATATATATATACATATGAACAAATTCATGAAAATTGGTAGAAAATTATGGATTTTTATTAAGAATGTACACATGAAATAATAATTTTTATAGATTGATGTTCAGTACTGAGAATCATCACAAATTTTTCATGCCCTAACTTAGTGAGTGATTGTACACTGATTTTGCTTTGATTTTAGCCATTATTCAAGCCATATTCATGGTGTATTTATTCAAATGACAAATGTAGCACAATAAATGCTGTATATGAAAGCATTACTTGTATTGTTTTAATGTATTATCTCAAATTTTTAATAGAAAAAGAGCAGAGAAGTTGAACAATGATGAATTCAAAGACTCATCCTTTAGTACGCTGGAAACTGCTCAAGACTTTGAGGATCAGTGTAATAAAGAACTGAACAATTTTTGTCCAGCAAGCCGAGTGACAGGTATTTTAAGTATGAAAACTTTATTAGAAATTTTAAAAATTTCATAAATTATCAATTTAATTTGAATGTTTTATATTTTCAGCTATCGAATATTTGAGTAGGAATTTAAAAATTTTTATGTTATGGGTATTCCTACGTATGAAAAATACAACAAAAAACAAAAATTTCAGAAATGACTGAAAAGTTACATTGAGTAATACAGTTGGCGGTAAATCACATAATTTCCTCATCAGGGTATTGTTATCACTAGGGCTCAGATTTCTATGAGCATATTTTCAATTTCACATTTTTTATATATTTTTTGCTTACTTTACCTTTTTTACGTGATCGAGCATATTTTAAAAATTTATGGTATATTTTGTAATTTTTGATAAAAAGTAACTTTTTCCTTGCTATTCCAATCCCGCTCCCGCTTCAAACTAGTTTTTTCAGTTCCTACCTCTGACGAGAGTTCTTTGGGCTAGGATTTTTATGTACTAAAACTGGAACGTTGTTGCTGATTGGTAAAAAATCCTTAAATTCAGGTTTTTCAACCAATCAGCAATGACATTTAATTTTTTGAGCATAAAAATACTAGCCCTTTAATGACACTAGTGTGTGGCTGCAAATAGATTAATCATCTGTAATGGTAACTCGTGGATAAAATTGGCTACAGTAAAGCTAAGCACAGTACTTGGCTAGGTATTTTTAACCGTAGATGGCAGCACATTTATTTTGAATTTATGGGGGGAAAAACTTACTCAGAAGGGAAATTTCGGCTTGATGAGATTAGTTATTAAAACAAAGAATTTTCATTCATACAGTAAGTAATGGCTAAAAATTATTTAGACTGCATCAACACTTCTCTCTTTTTTTTTTTTTTTTTTGCTAAAACTAATGTTATTTAAGACATGACTGAAAATTTTTTAGGGCATATTCACAGCATATTAAGAGCATAAATGCATTTTTTTATAGAACATTTTTTTTAATTTTTAGTGCATAAAAATCCTAACCCTAGTTATCACATTTGTCGGACTTATAATGGGTGATCCAAAACTCAACGTACAAAACTTTAGGGAGGTAGAAAGCACGAAAACAAAACAGAAACAAAAAAAATTGTGCATAACTGTAAGGTAAGAACTTTGAGCTCTTGTTGTGAAACTTAATGTGTATACGTACTGGCCTGGTGTAAAAGCTAAATAAAGAGTTTTTCCGCCCATTATTGGATTGTCATTTCTGCATCTTGGTTTATTCTCCAGTTGATCAGGTTGGGGTTTTTGTGTTTTGTCTTTGTGTTTTTTACCTCCCCTGAAAGTTTGTAAGTTAGGTTTTGAATCACCTTGTATAATACCATGGGAAAAATAAACTGAAGAGCCAGAAAAACTGGTACAGGCATGTGTATGCAAATAAAGAGATATGGAACCAATGAGAGTACGGCGCTGCGCTCGGCAACGCCTATATAACACAACAAGTGTCTGGCATAGTTGTTAGATCGGTTACTGCTGCTACAATGGCAGGTTATCAAGATTTAAGTGTGTTTGAAAGTGGTGTTATAGTCGGCGCACGAGAGATGGGACATAGCATCTCCGAGATAGCGATGAAATTTGGATTTTCACATAACCATTTCCCGAGTATACCGTGAATATCGGGAATCCGGTAAAAAATTAAATCTACGACATCGCTGCGGCCAGAAAAAGATCATGCAAGAACGGGACCAACGATGACTGACGAGAATCATTAAACGTGACAGACGTGCAACCCTTCCGCAAATTGCTGCAGATTTCAATATTGGGCCATCAACAAGTGTCAGCGTGCGAACCATTCAACGAAACATCATCAATATGGACTTTCGGAGCCGAAGGCCCACTCGTGTACCCTTGATGACTGCACGACACAAAGCTTTATGCCTCTCCTGAGCCCGACAACACTGACATTGGACTGTTGAGGACTGGAAACACGTTGCTTGGTCTGATGAGTCTCGGTTCCAATTGCTTCGAGCTGATGGACGTGTACGGGTATGGAAACAACCTCATGAATCCATGGACCCTACATTTATACAGGGGACTGTTCAAGCTGGTGGAGGCTCTGTGATGGAAGGGGGTGTGTGCAGTTGGCGTGATATGGGACCCCTGATACGTCTAGATACGACTCTGACAGGTGACAGGTACGTAAGCATCCTGTCTGATCACCTGCACCCATTCATGTACATTGTGCATTCCGACGGACTTCGACAATTTCAGCAGGACAATGCGACACCCCACACGTCCAGAATTGCTACAAAGTGGCTCCAGGAACACTCTTCTGAGTTTAGACACTTCCGCTGGCCACCAAAATCCCCAGACATGAATATTATTGAACATATCTGGGATGCCTTGCAACGTGCTGTTCAGAAGAGATCTCCACCCCCTCTTACTCCTACGGATTTACAGACAGCCCTGCAGGATCCATGGTGTCAATTACCTCCAGCACTACTTCAGACATTAGTTGAGTCCATGCCACGTCGTGTTGCGGCACTTCTGCGTGCTCGCGGGGCCCTACACAATATTAGGCATTTTAACCAGTTTTTTTGGCTCTTCAGTGTAGTTTATACTTACTGAGATTCCCACCTTTTTTTCATCTGATTTTTTTTGTGCAGCTTGAAGTTTTTTCCAGGTTTTCTGTCTCCTAAAAGTTATTGTTATCAGACATCAGGCAATGTAAATAGCGAACCTTGTCCCTCATGGACAAACATTTCTGCATTTTATTTATGCATTACTTATGGAGCCATAGTAGCTGCTATGATTCACGTAAGTGTGTCGTTACCAAGGTTGGGTTTCTTCCTTAAGGAACTTATTTCATCCGAAACAGTGGGTGTTAGATCTTGTGTGTACACATCCATGTATGTATGAGCCACTGTGCTGGAGGCACTTCGGAAAAGAGTCTGGGTTTAGACCTCTCCAAGGAGGGTCAGTCTTTGAATTTTTCCATAAGAAGTACCATTACCTTGAACCGCAAATACTGCTTTGCTTTGTGAGACAAAGAATTTGGCCAATTAATGGAAAAAATTTGGGCAGAAGGGTTGTTCACAATTGAGCTGCATGTGGGAAACAGAAACCTGTGGTTGTCAACACCAAAGAAAGTGCCAATTAAAATTACTTGTTTATATATTGCAAGCATTTTTAGTTCCTCACTCTTTAGTTACTCAGTTGTTGTATTTCGTATTTATTCATATTTACTTTTAAATTGAACATGTCATTTATTTACATAATTTATCTGCAACTTATCCCTATAATAATTGTTATCTTTAGTATGTTGTATAGCTGAAGTTTAAGTAATGTGAGTACAGCTCACACACATTACTACTGAGTGCAGTTCAGTACTATTGTATGTACAGCTCAAGTTTAAGTAATGTATATGTACATAATTTTAATAATATGTTGAAATAATGCCATATTTCAAGGCCGGGCTGGATGTATGCATCCATGTATGTGTGAGTCACCGTAGGGAGGCACTTTGGAAGTGAGTAGGGAGATCGACCTCTTTGGGGGGGGTCAATATTTTCTTTTCTCTCTCTTACAGTGCGGTCCTTGATAATTTAAGTTTTGAGTCCTTTCGTTGACAGATATGGACGTATTTTACAGGCCTTCTTTCACCCATCTTAATGGTTATTTTGTAAAACTATTGGTTCTGAACATTATTAAATTATTAATCCCTAGTGGTGAGAAATTTATGTTACTCAATCATCTGTGTCTGGTGAGAACTAAGTTATTGGAAGTCAAACTACAGTCCATGAATATATGGGGGAGAAACTGGAAGAAAATAAGAATGTGCACTAATTATTATTTAGTTAAAGTACATATAATTAATACTTGTTATTTCATCTCATTAATTCTGAAATAATAAATATGTTTTAAAAACATTATTTTTTAACTTTTAATTATAAATATCTCGCAAAAATGTGTAACATTTAATTTTCCAATAAAGCACACACATTAAAACAAATTTATTATTAATTATATTATTACCTTATTTCAATCACTGCACAAAATGTTAATCTGAGTTTAAAACATATTGTATTATTTAAAGTATAATTAATACATGTTTGTATGTAGAAAATAATTGTATTGCATGAAGATTTTGAGGTAAAAATGTGTTAAGAACTTGAAAAAGCTGATCATTGACCTTTTCCACAAGCCAATATGTTCAACACATTTTTTTAAATCTGTTGAACATATGAAACTAATCACTTAACAATATTTAACTACAAGGAATATTATGTCGCATGTAACAAAAGTGTAAAAGTATTTTAGGAATCATAAGACTGGTGTATGATTGACACACGTTCCCTGTGCAATAAGACCAAAGCTGCTGGGAGACATCAAATATAACAGCCAATTGAAAT
This sequence comes from Pholcus phalangioides, assembly GCF_987345545.1. Taxonomy (NCBI): domain Eukaryota; kingdom Metazoa; phylum Arthropoda; class Arachnida; order Araneae; family Pholcidae; genus Pholcus; species Pholcus phalangioides. The sequence continues at coordinate 17,207,403 of NW_028301628.1, forward strand.
GCTTAGAAAAATTTGTAATTGTAATGCTTTTTTTAATCATTGTTAGTGAATATGTCCATGAGGTGGATAGAAACATACTTGACACAATTGAAAATTTCAAATTGCATGAACAGTTAGTTCAAACATTTTGAACCAACTCTTAACTCATTTCTATAGCACTCGATGTATCAGCTACAGAGAGATTGTGCAAATATTCTTGTCGTGAATGAATGGAGCTTTTTACTATGTCATAAAATTAAGATATGAAGAGACATTGTTTGCATGCCTTATAGATCCTGAATATTGGGGGTGAAAAATTAAATTCTGAACAGGAACTGTGGCAAAGTATAGTAACTTATGGTTTTTTCAACCGCAAGTGCCAAACTTACTTCAGTCATACCATTCGAAGCACTTTTAATATACGTAGTAATATGGTGGGAAAGAATGTATTAAATATCTGAAATTCTCAAAAAGCTGTGATCATGTTGAAATGCCTCTAAGTTGTCCCATAAATTCAGCGGGTTTAAAAAGAATTTTATATATATTTTTGAATTTACCCACTCAACTTTAGAATTTTACCCAAACAATAGCTTAACCCTCTGACTGCTCAATTTGTGAACTGAAATTGCTTTAAAAATTGTCTAATTTTTTTCACTCAAAAAGTGAAGTTTGAGCGGTAATACCACGTACGTTCAAATGTCGCAATTTAGTGGACAACTAACGACATCTGTTGGCCAAAACATAAATGAAAAGTCTAATACTGTATATAATTTATTTCAGTGGTTAAACGGGGGGAAAACGGGATGCGCTCCTCAATAAAGGAAGAAAAACACATTCCCGCGGGATGAGCAGATTTTGCTACATTTGAGTTGCCCGTGGAAACCGCGGGATGAGCAGCCAGAAGGTTAATGGCTGTCATAACAAAAAAGGTTTTGTTACAACACATTGCACTGAACTGATAAAAATGAGGAATTTTAAAATTGTTATACAGTCGAATCCTGTTATGATGAATTCCAAGAAACCGGAGAAATCACTTTGTTATAGCAAAATTTCATTATAAAGGAATTCCAGGTTTCTGCATTGTTCCTATGTAAATTTATCTTAGGGATTATAGAAAAGTATTTGTTAAAATGAAAAAAAAAAATTTTTACTACAAAGGTGTTCATTGAAACAGAATTTGAATATATTTCTTGTCAATATATAATAATTGACAAGAACTATATAATAGTTAAAGTAATTTTAAGTTTATATATGAACTAGCTTTAATACCCGGCGTTGCCCGGGTTTTCTTCAATGAGACTTTTTGGATCACATGATATCTCCCTCTTTCTTTAAGGGACAAACAGTGTCCAAGTTGAACCAATATGGCGACTTACTGTGTGACTCATGAAATAAACAAATCTAGATTTAAAGAAACGTAGAAATGAATATTTTTTTTTTCTTTTTCAATGGGTGCCAAGTCTTTCGATTCCCCCCCCCCCCTGAAGTTCTAGTTATTCATCTGCATCAAAAAATATTAAAGCTGTCTAATTTTTTCGATGTACTTTATGAGCCCATAATTAATTTTAAAACAATCTAAACTGTATGAAATTATGCTGTTAGACAATAAGGAGACATTAATTTTCATACTTGAGAAGATATAAATAAAAAGTTGAAATCAATGTTATTGCATGGATCTCAACTCAAAAGTAGGTCCGGCTAATTACTCCACATTTACTCTCCTGGGCTCCGTATATCTCTAAGCAAACTCAATATTTCAAAAATCGAGAATTCAATACAATTTTCAAAATTATTGATGTGACTGAAAACCCCACCAAATTTCCGCATTTCTACAGTAAAATCGGTAATTTTAACACTGATTTCTATGAGGATCACCCTTTTCCTGACCCTCAAAGCGATGCTGGTGATGATTATGACGTCTATTCAAAAACCCTCATTACAGAGAGTATTGAAAATGTAGCAACCCATTATAAAGGCATAAACTATCATACATAACTGGCTGCATTAAAGAAGTGACAAACTATTGTAAAGGCATAAACACGTCTGAAACGCATTGCTAAGGAACCACGGTAACCAAAGTAAACGTTCGGAAAGTGATTGTTGAGGCCCAAAAACCATTGTTGCCCGACAGTTCTTTTGCCGTTTGGGGCATTTGCCCTGCTCTGACGAAATTTTAAAGTAGCCTATCGTTCAAGTTGGGTCCCATTTGGTATATACGCAAAATTTGGCGACGATCGACCTAAAATTGTAGATTTGTATAGAGAACATACACACACACACACACACACACACAGACAGAAAATCAATTTTATATACACTCATTGCCATAAAAATTTGCGCACCCAGAAAAAGTCGTCAAAATGAAACGAAATTTTACACATGTAAGTACTACGTTGATATAAGTAAGTGATTAGAAAATCCAAGAAAAAGGATAATTTATTGCAGAAAAAAGTACAGATGAACAGAAGTTTTAGTACTCTGTTGGACCCCCTCTAGCGAGAATGCACGATGTGATATGAGCGGGCATTGAGGCGTACAAGTTCCGTATGATGTCCTGAGACATCTCGTTCCACAGGTGCTGTAAATGCGCCTCTAGTTCGACCAACCTCGTAGGGTGTCCAACTTGCCGTCCCAAATGATCCCAGATATGCTCGATTGGTGACAAATCTGGGGATAGAGCAGGCCAGGGAAGGGTGGTAATGTGGCGGAGGCAGTCTTGTGACATCCTTGCTGTGTGTGGCCTAGCATTGTCTTGTTGAAAAATGGCTCCTGGGAGCCCTGCCATGAGTGGCAACACATGTGGCTGAAGGATGTTATGGACGTACCGCTGGGCTGTCATTGTGCTATGGATCAATATTAGGGGTGATCGTGTATCGTAAGCAATGGCACCCCATACCATGACACCAGCTGTGGGAGCGGTGTGTCGCTGTAAAGCGAAGGCAGGATTGATGCATTCACCACGGGGCCTCCACACACGAACACAATTCTCATCACTGCTCAAGTTGAATCTCGATTCGTCGTTGAAGACGACCTGGTTCCATTCCGTTGCAGTCCAATCCCGTCGTGCTCGACACCACTCCAAATGGAGGCGTTGGTGGGTGGGTGTCATTGGCAGCACACGTAATGGGCTCCGCGATACCAGATGTCCTTCAGCCAGGCACCTTGCGATGGTTCGGGAAGACACAGGGGCCCGTAGTGAAGCTGCTGCCTGTGTCTGAATAGCGGCCAAAGAGGCAGTTGGCTCTAAGCGTGCGTTTCGGATGATGTCACGGTCTTCTCGACTACTGGTCTGTCAAGGGCGTCCTGAACCTGGTCGCCGTGTAAATGATGTTTCTTCTGTCCACTGGTCCCAACACCACCTCACAGTAAAATCAGAACAGCCTAGTTGACGAGCTACTCGCCGAGCTGACCACCCAGCTTCCATCATCCCGATGATTCTTCCCCTATCGAACTCTGACAACTGCTCATATGGTCTTCGACGGCGGCGTAACGGCATGTCTACCTCAGCATTTCCTTTGCAAACGATTAAATACACTCCAGCAAGCTCTGCTTACCTGTTTTATACTCCAAGGAGAACGAAGTTCAACGCCCTCTAGTGGCATTACGCAATGCACAATCACGCTGCATTTCTAATCATTTGCCTGTCTGCCCGACATGTGCCTTCAGACCAACTTTCGTTTCTATCCCACAATTATTTCTTGGTGCGCAAATTTTTATGGCAATGAGTGCATATAGATAAAGGACTTTTTATTTAAATATACAACTAATTTTCAAAATGGATACTATATTAACATTAAAAATTATAAAATCCTCTTGTAACACCAATAAATTATGATTGCATGAGTAGTTTTTCACAAATAAGTTTCTTCTATTTCTTCCGCATTCAATGAGTTTTTTCCATGATTTTTTTCCGTGGTTTTTCCAACTCGAAAGAAACTTCCTAACTCTGGCAGCGACATATCTGATGAACTTTCTGGATATGTTGAAATGCATTTAAGTATTCCTTCAAGTTCTGCCAGACTTGAAAGAATTGCATTCATTCATTTCAAGTTGAAAAATTGATTACTGCATACAACTGCTAAAGAAATTTGTTTTGTTTTTCAATGTTACACAGCAGTGAGGAAAATGAGGATTTTGATAACATTTTCTAATATTGTAATTATAATAGTGATTCGTTTTCAATTGTCTTTAAAATTAGATGAAATTTTCAATTGTCAGATTGAAATTAGGTGAATGGATTTTAAACTTTTAATGAAAATTTTCCATGTGTAATGAAAAGCTTCAGCTAGATATGTGATCTTTGTCAAAGGACTGATCTGCTACGATTGCTACAAACTGCTATAATTTCCGACGTCTGCTATGTTCTGCTACAATTTTTCCTATACTTTCTGCTACAAAAATGCCAAAATTCTTCAATACTTCGCCACCTTGTGCCAAAAACAAAATTTTCTCTTAAGAAACGTTGAAGTTGCATCACAATAGAAGCTGACTTTTTGATGACGTCATGTGTCCTCCCTGCAATTTTATTTCTTGGGGCCGCAAATGGAATTAGCTTGAGACCCCCTCCCCAGGATTTGGCACCTAGGCTTCCGATAACATATAAAATAGAGTCAAACTACGCAAATTGCAGCTGATCTCCAGAACAAAAAAAACCTTCAATCTCTGTTTCTAGTTACTTTTTTTCAAAAAAAAGTCTCCTTTGATTTATTTTCACAAAATATTCAATCAGAGTACATCTGTTTTCACTCCCTATTTTTAACGGATTTCTGATTTCTCCATGTATTTTATATTCCAGCATCTTTAACAGATTTTTAGTCTCTCATTTTGCTTCCAAGTCTTCTATTCATTTTCTACTATTCTTTCTCTTAATATGTCATTTTCTTTTACGCCATTCACCAGCATGTTTAGTGTTCAATGGAAAATGGTTTCCAGCTGAGTATTAAAATTACTTTGTGTAGACCAATGGTTCTCAACCTTTTTTGACTCGCGGAGCCCTTTTCAGTCTATAATTTCTATGGCGGAGCCCTGCTTGACTCGAGCTGCCCTTTTTGTGAATAGTTTTTACAATGGAACCCTGTAAGCTTTTTTTTATTTACTTATCAAATTTGCTAATTTATTTTATTTCCCTCTAGTGGCTGGGAAGTGCACACGAAGCCCCAAGGGCTCCGCATAGCACTGGTTGAGAACCACTGGTCTAGACCATGGTCATGGTTCGTTTGAAAGGTATTTGATGTAAGACTCCAGTGATTCTTATTTAGGCAGACAAGCAAAGGTCAACAAAAATTCACAAAGCTTTTCTTTGGGCATGTGGTAGACACTCTGATGAACTTTCTCTGATAATGAAAATAATATGGTAACAAGCTAGCATCCCACGCAGCTACAGTGACCATTTTTGTCACATCATTGTCATATTCTGCATATCAGGGCTAATTGTATTGGGATCTACAGTTTATATAGCTGATTCCAAAACAGACACAATTCCAGAGGACGGCAATCGCCTCTTCCAAGATCTGAATATTATAAGAAACATTGGCTGTATCATACAATTCAAGATGATATAACAAACCTATGAAATAAATCGCCCTAGACCTGTGTTTTTTTAATGGTCATCCCATGCAGGTTACAGTGCTTTGAGATAGAGCCGTTATACCAACTGCTAGGGGCTTCCACATCTGGGAATGTGGTTTGCCTAGTTCGTTATTTTCTGTGGACACTCAGGTCACAATTTTTCATGGGTCCATTTATTAAAAAAATATAATATTCCCTGTGCAATCTCATGTGAAGGAGCAGGGACAGCTTGAGATTCTCACCTTGCAAGACATCATTTTGGTGCGTCTCTGGCATATAAGCCGCATGAGTAAAATTATCTGGAGGAAACTCAAAGATTTTTATATGCCATGGTAAGCATATGGTGAGAGATAACATAGGCGGTTTAGTCATTAAAACTCTTATCTTGGGCTTTATATTCACTTACTTCATAAACTTACACATACACATATTTATTGTATACTATCTGAGTTGTGTTCCAGCTAATAAAATATGTTAAAAATTGTAATATAAATAATAAAGGATATTCTCATGCAATGTTGGAGGTGCTATAAAAATTACATATGAATAATATCAACATGAATTCTTAATATAGACCCCAAATATACAAAAGAAAAAAAACGAAAAAAACATGTTAACGTTCCTTCATAATTCCATGATAAATATGGAGCCAGCACATGAATTTGTACAGCATTATGGAAGGTGATTTAAAGATATGATTTAATTAAGCATAATGTTAGAGGATGAAATCAGAAATGGGACTCAATGTTAGTGAGTTGGAGCAGACAAAGTTTTAGTCGTTTTTAAAGGGAGTAAATGCAGTAGTGTCAGTGATTTCTCTGGGTAGATTATTATAGAATTTTGAATTAGAAAGCTGAAGTTCTTTTTTAGAATATTTTTATGAACTAATGGCAGTTAGTAGATGGCATTTAGACGAGTAGAAGTACGTGATATAATAAGAGGTAAGAAGTATTGGTGTTTTTTAATTATTAATCAGTATTTATAAAAATAGAGGTAACGCACTAGGAGAATTTTTAATTGATGAAATTTATCAAATAAGAGGGGTAACATAATCATTATAGTCCGTTTCAGGTTAACTTTGCAGTGCAGAGAAAGGTAGAGAGTGTATTCCTTCGCCACAAAATATAGTTCCCATATATCGGATGCTTACGATGATCATTTATGCAGAATATTTAAATTTTTTGAATGATTGAAAAAAATACTGAAAAAATATTGTTCTGAATCGATCTTTATTCGTTTAAGAATTTTAAATTAGAAAAAAAAAATGATCACCATTATACGTGAAAAGATTTTTCTCAGTGAGAATAAGCTATACCTTACCGCGACCGCGCATCGATACATTGGTTGAAAGGCTTTCATTGTCATAGCAACGTGTGATGCGGTTCCCTCGTAGCTTCCCTTTCACTGCAAAGTTAACCTGAAACGAACTATAGTGATGCATCTGATAGCTTTTTTTTTTTTGCAAGAAATAATAGGCTTAATATTAGTTATAGATCCCCAAACTGAGAGACCATACATTAAATATGAATGAAACATAGAATAATAGAATGTTATGAGAAGGTGGTTATTAATGTACGGTTTCAGATGATAGAGCTTATATAAAATGAAACGGAGCTGTGAGTTTGACTATATTTAATAGGAGAATTCCATTTCAAATTTCAGTCAATATGAACTTCAAGATATTTAATGGATGCTACTTGTTCAAGACATTGGCACGTGCATGAGGTGAAGTGTGAACAGATATGAAAAGTTATATCATGGTTGATTTGAGAAATGGATTGAAGGGAAAAATTAATAAATTTACTTTTTGTTACATTTATTTGTAGATCATTAAGATATAGGGGCTATGCTTAAGGGCATCAGAAGCATGGTCCTCTCATGCTGCACCAGGGATCCTAGGCTAGGATCTCTCACCGTCTGTCCATTGTGAATTTACAGTGTGGAAAAAAGAAAATTATAAGAATTCTCCTGGGTTGGAGCCTTGTCAGCCCCATCCTTCTGGGGGCCATGGTCGAAAATGTTTTATATGTGTAGTGTTCGACTTCAGCTTGATGCATGGAACTGATTATTTAAAAAAGGCTGGAGTTTTCGAGCCCTTCTGTGGAATAAAAAATATATATTCTTGTATTAAAATAATGTGCTGTAAGTGCTCGAGCAGCCGGGCCGTCTTAAGAGCATCACAGACCTTCCCAGGCCAAGTGATTTTTCTGATGCCCTACCACGTAAATTCTGGAAAATTTCAACCAGATCGTATTTTTGTAATGCCCTCTACTCTTGAGGCCTTAGGCTGCGCCTGGGTGGGCCCATGCTTTAAGACAGCACTGTCGAACAGCTGGTGTTTACTTAACAAAAATACTGCGATGATGACGCTATCGAGTGCACTGCCATGGCACTTTTAGTGAAATTTCTAGGAGGCCAAAATAGCGCTAAAGACGCCAATCGGGAAAGTACTGTTGCTAATGTGCTATTCTTGATGGGCTGTCGCTTTACCTAAAAGGAAATAGTCAGACCTGACGTAGGCGATGTTCTTCTCATGATCAGTGGACTTCAGTAGTATTTCTTCTCCAGATTTCATAGTCATATTTAAAATTAATCAATTGATTGAAATGTGTAATAAATATACTTAGCTATTTAAAAGGCCTAAAGATATTATTTTGCTATCATATAGTGGCAACGGTGCTTTTGTAAACACAACACAACGTTTTTGTGTCTCCAGCAAGTACGCTATTCGTGCATTTTCACGCCAGTGCTTAGATTATGTATCTCCACATTTAAAGTAATAAATAATCAGTTATATTAATGTTAAACCTGTTCTGGAAACATTATTTATAAAAATGGCGACGAGGAAGTGTTTCTGTAAAGGTAAATAAATCGAACCTTGTACGCGCTGAAAAAGAAACTGATTACGCTATAGCTACAATGTCGAAAGTAGGTTTAGTTGGGCAGTTGTCGATTTACAATGATGCCAATGCAGATTTTGACTTGTACATCGAACGGCTCGAGCAGTATTTGCTAGCTAATGAAGTGGAAAATGAAAAACGCGTACCGGTGTTGATCTCTGTGCTCTGTGCAAAAACATATAAATTGCTTCGTAACTTGCTAACACCGCGTCTACCCAAGGACTGTGAGTATGAAGAGCTCGTCAAATTGCTTCAAGAACATTTTCGTCCTGCACCCATTACCATCGCTGAAAGATTCAAGTTTCACCGACGAAATCAAAAGGAGGGTGAAAGCATCGCCGAGTATTTGGTGGAATTAAAACGGCTTGCATCAACGTGCATTTTCGGTGATTTTTTGAACGAGGCTTTGCGGGATAGATTCATTTGCAGTATTCGCTGCGAGGCAACTCGGAAACGTCTACTGGCAAGAAAAAATTTGAAACTTGCAGATGCCATTGACATAGCTGTAGCAATGGAACTCGCTGAAGAAGGCTCTAGTAATATCAAGATTACAGCGGCTGGACTCTAATCGAATGTAAACAAAGTGGGAAAATAGACTTTTCATCAAAATAAGCCAAGATGGAGTAAAGGTATTCACGAAAACAAATCAAGTTCTCAGAAATGCTATCGATGTGGTGCGTCACACACTGCCGAAAAGTGTAAGTACAAAAATGCTAGGTGTCATGCCTGCAATAAAATTGGACATATTTCTCCAGTATGCAAGTCAAAGCAGAAAAATTTCTCTGCTAAAATGGTATCTACTGCAGATAAATTGGACAATGAAGAGTATAATTTATTTTCAGTGAATTCAATTAATAAATTGAATAAAGAATCCCGTTTCTTGGTTAACGTACAGATCTATGGTAAACAATTGGAAATGGAGTTAGATACTGCGGCAGATGTAGCCATTATCTCCGAGTGTTGGCTGAAGAAAAATTTACCTCATATTGTTCCCAGATTTACTAATGTATTTCTTAAAGATTACAATCAAAATCCTATTGATGTTTCAGGGGAAGTGATTGTAGATGTCACTTATGAGAATCAGACTTCCAAGTCCCGTGCTATAATTGTTAAAGGCGATCGACCAGCATTGTTTAGAAGGGACTGGATAAAATGTTTCAAGTTGAATTGGCCTAAAATATTTTCCATACGCAAAGTGAATGAATCCGGTGATCCTGCCAAGAGACTGACTGATAAATATTACAAGCTTTTCGAGGAAAGTTGTGAACCAATTAGACGTATCAAGGCAACATTGAAAATGAGGGAGGATGTTCAACCAGTTTTTTGCAAATCACGTCCTGTGCCTTATTCGTTGAAGGTGAAAGTTGCCGAAGAAATTCACAAATCCGTACAACGAGGAGTTTGGAAATTTGTGGAGCATTCCAGTTGGGCAACACCTCTTGTGATCGTGCCGAAAAAGAATGGTGATGTTCGACTCTGTGGTGATTTTAAGGTCACTGTGAACAAGTATCTTGATCAAAATCAGTATTCACTGCCTACACAGCAGGATTTGTTTTCGACTCTCAACAGTGGAAAGTATTTTTCAAAGTTGGATTTGAGTCATGCCTATCAACAAATCGAACTTGATCAACGCTCTCAAGAATGTCTTACTCTAAACACTCACCTAGGTTTAGTATGCCCATCGAGATTGTTGTATGGCATAAATAGTGCGTCGGCAATTTTTCAATCATCAATTGAAAAGATCCTTCAGGGTTTGCAATCAGTGATATGTTTTCAAGATGATATTTTGATTTCTGGTGATACAATTGATGCACATTTGAAAACATTAGAGAAGGTATTTCAACGATTTTCTGATTATAATGTCAAACTTAATTTGTCAAAATGTAGTTTTTTGCAAGAAAGTGTAGAATTTCTTGGCCATATAATTGACAGTCAAGGTATTCATCCTACTGATGAAAAGATTAGATGCATTAAGCAAATGAAAGCTCCCACCAATGTCACTGAACTCAAGTCATTTTTAGGTCTTTTGAACTATTATTCAAAGTTCATTAAAAATTCTGCTATGCTATTGGGTCCTCTATATGAATTGCTTCATAAGGACACACCATGGAAATGGTCGTCTCAGTGTGAAGAAACTTTTCAGAAATGTAAAAACATTCTATCATCAGATGCAGTACTTGTCCATTATGATGAAACATTGCCATTACGAGTATCTTGTGATGCTTCTCCATTTGGTTTAGGAGCTGTTTTATCACATGTCATAGACAACAAGGAACATCCCATAGCGTATGCCTCTAGAACATTAACTAAAGCTGAACAAAATTATTCTCAAATCGAAAAAGAGGCAGGAGCAATCATTTTTGCTATAAAAAAATTTCAGCAGTATTTGTTTGGTAAACCTTTTGTATTGGTAACTGATCATCGCCCCTTAATAAGCATTTTTGCACCAGACAAAGGTATCCCTGGAATTGCGGCAGCTAGGCTGCAGAGGTGGGCTTTGTTGTTATCTTCATTCAAGTATTCTATTGAGTACAAAAAGGGTTCTGATCATGCTAATGCTGATGGATTATCTCGTGCTCCAGTAGAATCTGAGTCGGATGCACAATCTGATGTATTTAAGATTTCATATTGTGAGGATTTGCCGATAACGTGATAATGTGATATTCCTAGGAAATCAATTGCAAGTGAAAGATCCATTACACATGTTCCTGTTGATGAAAATATCACTCATTCATCACTTCCAAATCCCAGTGATGACAGCGAATCTTCATCTAGCTGTGACAATTGTATTCCTGTGTCAGATGTCAAAGACAATGGAGTGAATTCTTCTGCTCTTGATGAGAACTGTGCAACAAAAAGTGATCTGGTGAATCATGATATTGCTGATAAAAGTACTGTACCAGTGACTCGTCGATATCCATTGCGTGAGCGGAAAAAGCCTTCACGTTTGATTTATGAACATTAACTTCTGTTTTGTATTCATATAATCATCTATGTATTTCATATTTTTTGGGGGGAGTATTGTAATAAATATACTTACCCATTTAAAAGGCCAAAACCTAAAGATGTTATTTTGCTATCATATAGTGGCAACGGTGCTTTTGTAAACACAACACAACATTTTTGTGTCTCCAGCAAGTAAGCTATTCGTGCATTTTCACGCCAGTGCTTAGATTATGTATCTCCACATTTAAAGTAATAAATAATCAGTTATATTAATGTTAAACCTGTTTTGGAAACATTATTTATAAAAATGATTGAAATGAAAATATTTTTTAGTATATACAAAAATGCTGCTCGAACTATTGTAATTTCTGCATTGCATAAATAAATTAAATTCTGGTAATGTGTAAAAATTTATCTCGTTCTCAAATACCCATATTTTTGATAAAATAAGTATATCAATAAAATCAAGAGAATCATTCAATAAAACAGTTAGTTAGCTGTAATACTTCTAATATTCAAATATACCACCCTAATACAACAAATTTGATTGCAATTGCTGTTATCACGTGAGGATAGGTATTTGTTAAACTCGTCCTGGGTGTCAAGGATTGAATAAAACAATTACGATTTCATGATGTAAATACATTTACACCAAGCAATTTTGCACCTCAAGGAAATCAAAAACTACATATTGTGTGGTTAAACTATTAAAAAAAATTTTAAACTTTATAAAATATGGCATGCTATAAAAATTAGATTAGTATTTCAAATGTAAACCAAATTTGGTAAAAGCAACATATACACTATTTTGATTTGATGCATTCATTTAAAAAGAGTGATTGTTATTTGTATATACAAAATTTGTTAAAAGGGAAACATGATATCAATTTCAAGAGCTACTGATAGTAAGTACATACTAAATATAAACTTATTGACTAGTGTTGTAAAGATCGTCAACATGGGTTATTTTAAATACTCTGGATTTCTCTGATTCCCTTAAATATATTTTTCCATTGCAAGAGTGCAACAGAATTTGTAATTGTTATCTGTTTTAAATTTTTTAGCATGATAAAATGCCTGTTTATTATATGGTGCTAGGTGTTCGTTGGAATAAATGCAGTATGCTGTGAGACGATCATTGATCTAAGATGCGCACATCTTTGTTTTGCGAGCTGCATTATAACACTGATCATGTTTGTTTTTAGAATTAAACTGGATTGTAATTGGCTTTATCCTTTCCTTGAAGATAGAATACGATGCATGGCACTAACATCTCCCACTAATTCCAAGAGATTTAAATTATGGAAAATCACAGTTTTTGTGTTGTCCTTGTCCTCATCCAACGTCTCAAGAAGTCCAAGGATTTCTATGTTGTTTCGTCTTGAATATTTTTGGAGATCTAAGATGTCAGTTTCAAGATACCAGATTCTTGATCTTAATTCAGCATTTTCATTTTCTATTTTCACTTGATTTTTCTTGCATTCAGAAATTATAGCCCTTTGCTGAGCTACTTCGGATTTCAGTGCTTTAATTCTATTGAGTGAGCCCAGAAATTCTGATTCATCAAGTCATCGGGTGTGATTTTGGATCATTGAGGAGATACATGGACCAGTTTTGTTGATTCTGGTGATAATAAACTGAAAATATCGTTTAAAGCACTACGTATACTTGGGTTTAAATTGTGTATTTGTAAGGTTTCATTCATTTGATTTGAGAAATAGTCAGCAGATGATGCACTCACCATGTCTGAATTTTCAAAATTTGGTTTGGATGCATGAGAAGTTGATGTTGTTCATTTTGCTGTGTTGTACATCTAATACACATTCACTTTGTTGTAGCTCTTCACTAATTTCCAAAAGTTTTTCTCATTTAAACCTGCACAGAAGAAATGAAAGGAGCCGGAACAGATGTCACATATAATTTTATCATCATCACACTGTTTTTGCTGTATGAGAACTCATGTTGAATAGAGTTGAAGTCAGCACAGTGTTTAGATTTAAACCAGGTTTTTTAAAACAATAGTAATATTATAGGGTCATTCCATTTTAAATCAGGCGCGACTTTAAATAAGATATTCGCCTAAAGCACCAAAGGATGTTCAGAGGTGTCACGCGTTCGATACCTGGTTCATCCTTGTTAGAAAACTTTCCTGACACAGGATTACAACAAAAATGGCGACATGACTGCAGAAAAAATTTGTACCGCAGGGAGTCCCCCATCGAGGGGTTAGCGTACCAACCTCTCAGTGAGTATAAAAAAAAACAAGCCTGCCATTCGGAATTGGCAATAAATTGTAGGTCCCAATCTAATTAGCCCTCGTGTGCAGAAAATGACTGTTGTGCGACAAAAATGATGAATGATCCATTTCAAATCACCTGGCAAAAAATGCCAAAATGAAACCCCTAGTCTCAGATTGCAATGATTTTTTTTATTTGTTACTTTTACCATCCTTATTAACCGTGTGAAATATTATTTGCATATCTCCCAAACTTTTTGAGAAAAAAATGTTGAAATTTATCAAAAAATGATGCAGATGACTTTTTGAGGCTCAATTTTTAAGAGGCATTGCTTGAGAAAATAAATCATAACTTTTTCAATTTTCAATATATTCAAGTGAAGTTTTCACCAAAGTATTCACAAAAACATACAGAATATGAATAAAAATAATTCATACACTTAATTTGAAATTTACATGCAAAAAATTATGTAAACTTTGTTTTTGTGGAATTTTTCGTTAAAAAAAATACAATTTTTCTAACGTATTTTTAGACCAGAAGCATAACAGTTATCGAAACAACTTTTATTTTAAATTTCTCCAAAATATATGAACTAAAAGACAGGAGAAAAAAATAATGTTTTTTTGACCGTTAATATATTTATTCTGGCTCGCAACACAAAATGCATTCAATGAAATAAGACTGGATCGCTCCGATTTCAAATCATTCAACTAGATACTGAAATGCAACCCATCATCCCAGATTCCCATTATTATTTTTTGTTTATTTCTTCTACCATCCTTGTTGACCATGCAAAATTTCATGTACATATCTCAAAAATTTTTGAGAAAAAAAATGTCTTCTAACCCCATGGAATGACGTCTCTAAAGCTAACCATTCAAGCAATATTATTTATGAAAATATATCATAATTTTGCCGATTTTCAATACATTCAAAAGAAATTTTCACTAAAATGCTCACAAAAAAATGCAGATTATGAATAGGACAGAAAATTTAAACCTTTGCATTAAAAAATTATATTGCAAAAAAAATCATTGAAGTTTAATTTGATTTTTTTATAATAAAAACAATGGCTCACCTTTGTTTTTTCATTTACAAAAGCTCTCCTGCTTTTTTTTACACAGCATATTCAGTGACATTGAAAATTTCAGAGATTTTTTTCTTGTTCCATAATGAAGCAGGTGCCAGAGTTAAAATTTGCGGTTTTTCCCTTGCTGTGATAGCTAAATTGAGTCTTAGTTCTAATTAACTCTATCAAAGTGATCATATCATTTGCTTTCTGTTTAATATCTTCATTAAGTATGCTTTGAGATTCATTTTCTGGTAATTCCTCAAGAACTTTACAAACCTTTGATTTTAAAGTGGTACAGACCGATTCAACTTTTCTCTTGGCATAGTTTGACTTGCACTGTGGAACTACCCCATGAAATTTAATTGGTGACCCTCCTATGTTTTGTAGAGATGAATTTATTTCTTCAAGTGCTTCTTGTTTAGAAATTGACATTTCCAAGTTACTTATCTCTACATCACTATCACTGTTCATCTCTTCACAGTATTCAGTTTCTTCACCTAATTTATTGAGGTGTTTATTCATATTTTTTGCCCTGGAATTGATTTTGTACAACCATGTATTTCATTTATTTTCCGTGAAAAATACAAGTTTATCATCCTTAAACCTTTTGTTATTTTTTGCTATAACATTTAAAAGAATTAAAACATGCTTTCGGGTATATTTCATACTTCTTTAAGAAAAAAGCTCTATGATGCTTACACACTGTAGATAAATGCTCAGAACTTGCTCCACTCAAGATCAAAAGATTGATGTCTGATGGGTCTAATGATGTAATGGGTAACAGATTTTTCACCTTGCATGACACTTTATGACAGTCAGATCCAGTTTCTTTTCCAACACTATAAATTTCAAGTGGCTTGTGGCTTTTCTGACATTTTACTTTGAATTCCAAAATGATATAAAATATTTAGCTCAAATGGAAATTGTGTTTTCGTAAGAAAAATTTGCTAACCCTGGAGTAGGCTGCTCTATGGAGCACATTCTCTGTCTTCAGCAAGATCATAATTGAGACTTGCATCATTTGTATGTGGGAGGTAATTTAGTTTTAACACTTTTGTTTTAGTTTTCTTAATGAAGCAGCAGCAGTGACTTTATCATCACCTGCTGGGATGATAAAGTCTTATAATCAAATAAGACACCAGCTACCCTCTGAAGGACAAAGGCCAATGTGCCATAGTCTATATCTTCACAGAAGCTATTATTTTTTACAATCATCATCACAAGAAACATCACATCTAATATATCACCACCAGGCATTATATACATTAGGTTTTAGTTCTACTCTCTTCCATCTGCCTCATATACAACAATCAGGCTGTATCTGATAATTATTTCATTCTTTGTGATTTGATGCCTCATATTCTAGCTTTTTATCAGCAATTTTAAATTTCTTGGGAAAAATCTATGAGCCTGTATTAAATATTATAATGTAGAATTTTTTTTCCACACAAGTATAACCATTTCATATTTATCATACATATTAAGTATATGTTTATTAAATATATGCTGTAAAAATCAAATTAAAAAAAATTTAACATTGTTTTGGTAAAAAATACCTTTATAATTAAGAATGTTAAAAAAAACTTCAAAATACATTATATATCTTTATGATTAATAATATTATCTGGATTTATCAAATATAAAATAATTCTTTGTGTAAAAATATAATACCAGATTGCAAAAGTTTGCCTTTGTTGCATCATAAGAAATATTTATAGATCAATTAAAAGTGAAATTAATCATTCTTTTAATTGTTTGGAATTAGAACACTTTTCTAAGAATCTGAACATGAAGGTTTAATTTAAAAAATTATTTTATTCAACAATAAATGAATTTCTTGTAAGTATGAATTTAAACCAGTGATTCCCAACGTGAGCATTATGCCCCCTGGGGGGCGATGGGATTTTCCAGGGGGGCGGTAGAAGCTAAGGGTATAGCATAGGGTTCTATGAGTTAGATTGCGTTGGGGGGGCGGTGGGAGAAAAAAATTTCTGAAGAAGGGGGCGTTGGGGCAAAAAAGGTTGGGAAACTATGATTTAAACCATAGTCTCCCAAACTTTTTGTTCCATCGCCCCCCTTCATCAGAAATTTTTTCCTCTCATTGCCCCCCAACTCACGTAAACCCATAGGATCCTATGTTAAATCAGTAGGTTGCATCGCCCCCTTGGACCATTCCATCGCCCACCGGGGGCGATATTGCCCACTTTGGGAAACACTGATTTAAACCAAAAAACTTTTTTTCCACCAACCCTGATGTGACCTTGCATTAACATTTCTAATTATTTCATGAATTCATTTAATCTTAGAATTTTAAAATTTATTAAATATTTTGAGTTATTGCATTAACTACTCATGAAACTTAATTTAGTGAATACTGTAATAAATGTATAAGCGTACATGAAAAATAAAATATTAATTAATTTTTATTAACCATGAATCATTACATTAAGTCAAAAATATACAATTACAATTAATGTAGTTATATAAGTACAATTGTGTTTTGTTACTCAAATGTATTAACTGTCGAAATAATGTTTACTCTTCTACAGTCTTTTTCTTAATATATTAATATTATTAAATTTAAAAAAAAAAATTAATTCATGCTGTGCATCCAAAAAAAGTGTTCAAAAAATTGTGTTTTAAAAAAAAAAAAATTTAATTTAATTTAAATTTTTTTTTGCTCTAAGGTTTAAATTTTCTGTCCTATTCATAATCTGCATTTTTTTGTGAGCATTTTAGTGAAAATTTCTTTTGAATGTATTGAAAATCGGCAAAATTATGATATATTTTCATAAATAATATTGCTTGAATGGTTAGCTTTAGAGACGTCATTCCATGGGGTTAGAAGACATTTTTTTTCTCAAAAATTTTTGAGATATGTACATGAAATTTTGCATGGTCAACAAGGATGGTAGAAGAAATAAACAAAAAATAATAATGGGAATCTGGGATGATGGGTTGCATTTCAGTATCTAGTTGAATGATTTGAAATCGGAGCGATCCAGTCTTATTTCATTGAATGCATTTTGTGTTGCGAGCCAGAATAAATATATTAACGGTCAAAAAAACATTATTTTTTCTCCTGTCTTTTACTTCATATATTTTGGAGAAATTTAAAATAAAAGTTGTTTTGATAACTGTTATGCTTCTGGTCTAAAAATACGTTAGAAAAATTGTATTTTTTTTAACGAAAAATTCCACAAAAACAAAGTTTACATAATTTTTTGCATGTAAATTTCAAATTAAGTGTATGAATTATTTTTATTCATATTCTGTATGTTTTTGTGAATACTTTGGTGAAAACTTCACTTGAATATATTGAAAATTGAAAAAGTTATGATTTATTTTCTCAAGCAATGCCTCTTAAAAATTGAGCCTCAAAAAGTTTGGGAGATATGCAAATAATATTTCACACGGTTAATAAGGATGGTAAAAGTAACAAATAAAAAAAATCATTGCAATCTGAGACTAGGGGTTTCATTTTGGCATTTTTTGCCAGGTGATTTGAAATGGATCATTCATCATTTTTGTCGCACAACAGTCATTTTCTGCACACGAGGGCTAATTAGATTGGGACCTACAATTTATTGCCAATTCCGAATGGCAGGCTTGTTTTTTTTTATACTCACTGAGAGGTTGGTACGCTAACCCCTCGATGGGGGACTCCCTGCGGTACAAATTTTTTCTGCAGTCATGTCGCCATTTTTGTTGTAATCCTGTGTCAGGAAAGTTTTCTAACAAGGATGAACCAGGTATCGAACACGTGACACCTCTGAACATCCTTTGTGCTTTAGGTGAATATCTTATCGACCTGGGCGACCGTGCCTGATTTAAAGTGGAATGACCCTATAATATTACTATTGTTTTAAAGAGTCAAAAGAGTCATTTTTTATGCATTGTATCTATTAACTGGGATCGAGATAAACAATGAATATGTATCAGTTTATGAAGAAGTGGAGTCCAGGGTAAAATTTTAATGACAAATTGCCCGTTTTTTCCCATAATACTTATGACAGACACAAATCTGCAAGTTTTCGGAGTCATCTTACTGGTGCGGCTTATATACCAAAGTGTTGTCCCTGGTGCGTTCCTCAGACACTGCAGCTGGCCATTATGTTGGCCTTTGAGCAGTAAGAAGGTGGCCACCCCTGTTTTATATGAATCTGGAAGTTTGGCATCTGTAAGAAAAATGGTGTCTGCATTATAATTTCAGACTACTCATTCAGTCTTTGCTGGAGTTAACAATATTTCACGGTCATGCAAACTACTTACAAATTTGGCTTGCACCAAACAAATATGTTGGTAATTTTCAGTTGTTCATAAGACAAACAAACAAAGCTCCTATTTATGTTTGTAACTCTATGAGGTTGTTATTATAAATTTTTTGTTGTGTATTTTATCTTTCCACAGAAGCCGATGTCAGCAATAATCATGACTGTGTATCAAGAGGATTAGATACCTCTTTGTTTCTTATCCTGAGACTAAAACTTGGAAATGATTTGAAGTGGATTTTTCCTCAAGCTTTTAATATAGGTGGTGAAGATATGAGACAGGTTTGATTTTATTTTATTTTCATGGGGTGAGAATATGTAAATAAAAATGTTTCAAAGTGCATGACATATGTTAGGCCTCACCTGTACAAAGTTCTCATAGAGGTACACGTATCTCTTTTGCCTGATCAATGAATAAGGAAGTAAGGAAATCTACTATGATATTTTTCTTAAACCTTAATTTCTTGTTATGAGAGGCAGACTTGGAAAATATTTCTTTTTCCAGGGGCAGTTGCTCCCTTTATTCCCCTATAGTTCTGGCTTTGTATATGAGAGGCAGGGGCATCTCTAGTTCTGTGTAACCTGTTTGGACTCACTGTGCCCTACTATGGAAGAGGCAGGGCACAGGAAATCAGGGGTAAGAAAAGAGTTATTGCAGAGAATTTTATAAAAAAAAAAAAAGTGAATTCCCAAGATTGCAACAAAAAAGACGTTTTGTTAAAGCATTTATTTGTCATTTGACCCTTCCTTTTGAAAGGTTTGACTACTGCCAGTGATGGATTAAAGTTGGTTGAGGCCCCAGCGCAAAAGAAAATATTGGGTCCTTAAATTAGAAAAAAGTGTGAAGTTTGTGTTTTCTGGGCGCTTTAGAAATCGGGCCCTGAGCACCCGCACGCCGTTAAATCCGCCTCTGACCACCACCATCTCACACTTAGCTATGGTATCATATTGAGCAGTTATCAGGCTATGCTGGAATAGCACGTCATTTTGATTTTTGGCATAATTAATTACTTAGTTATTAAATTTGTTTTTGTTGATGATTTTGAAAAACAGCAAAGAACACATGATGAACTCAGTTCAATGCATTCATTAAAAAAATTCAGTCAAAAAATATATTTTATTAGCTTTAAACTTCCAAAAAAAGGGAAAAAGCAAGTAAAAAAGTAAGTATTTTATTGATACACACTATGGTACTAATCAAGGATGACAATGTACCAAGTACAAACAAGCAAGAAAACAACACAGAACTGGAATAAAACACGTAAAACACACAAAAAGGACCTCTGGGCTGGAGGCCCTGTCAGCCCCACCAATGTTGGGGGGCATGCAGAGGTGCCCACATGAAGGAAACATTGGAGGTGGGGCTGAAAATTGCTGGTCGTCCCGTATATTCGAGACTCAAGCGCGTATGCAGGAGAGTGGGTGCATTGCATTGTTTTTCAGAAATTATTATGGGGGGGGGGGAGTGGCTCAGCCCCCTCACAGAATTTATTGGGAGGGGCCTCAAATGGCTCTGTCGGTCCAGGGAATTAATTTGAAAGAAATTAAGTTTTATTTGAATATCAGTACACTTCATCAGTCATTGCAGAAAAATAATGTGCGGCATGTAAAACGCTGTGATATTTCCACAAAAAAATTTGGTCTTGGGGCAGCAATTTTGAGAGGACAGCAAATTTTAGGAGAAACAAGAACTATCTTTCAAAGTTATCGACTTTTACACTGTGGAGATAATGTAAAACTACATTTGTTTCAGCCCCCCCTACACTCGACAGCAATAATCTACACTCTTAGTTACAGCCCTGTCTGCGGTACGCAGAAAGTGCTGCAACAAGCTTTGCATGTTGTTCATATGTTCCCTATAAAAATACAGTACAGCATACATTCAATATAATTTATCTGCAAAGTATTTCTCAGCAATGGGGCCCCACGTCATCGAACAAGGCTTCTGGATTGAGATGTTTTGTGGGTACCAGGGCAGGATTTCCCAATTCCCCCATCTGTTGTGAATTTATATGGTAAAAATCTGAAAAAAATTCCTCCCGAGACTCCAGCTAGGGTGCATTGTGGGACCTTCCTTCATGGGAGAGCCATGTGGCTCACCCATTCGCAGGGGCGTAGCCAGAAATTTCGTTCGGGGGGGGGGACCACTTTCATTTCAGGGGGGGGGCCAAAGTGACAGAACAATGAATTTGGCTATCTTTTTCCGTTTTTTCGGTCATTTTCTCACATTTCGGGGGGGGGGGACTAGGGCCCCAAGTCCCCCCCCCCCCTCGCTACGCCCTTGCTCATTCGGTAGTTTGTGATATAGGTCCAAGCAACCCGCCCCCGAACTGATTTAGAAATCAAGATTTCCTCTATAAGAACAAGACAAGAATCTGCAAGTTCAAAACGCTCTCGATGTCTCTGGTGTTAAGGATACGGTCTTGGTTGGGATTCAGAGGCTGCTAATTTGCGTTAATTCACTATAGAGGGCCCCGAACATCAGACATGACCTCTGTTACTATAGTAAAAAGTCTAGTCCGTGGCCCGTCTAAGATCCCAGCCTAGATGCCCTGCTTTAGGATGGGGGTTCCACGAATAAATCATTCAGACGGAGAACTCCAGTTTTCTTTGGAACCTCAGAGATATATGAGCGAGGAATGGCGAAAAAAATGTGGAATTCGAATTTGATGGGAAAAGCCCAGAAACGGGACATTTTTGTTGAAAGTGGTACGCATGGTTACACTATACATTGAAACCGGAAGTTAGGTGGACGCAGCAAGCAATACCAATCATTTTTGACTTCCGGCTTTTTTAAATCATTAGAAAAATATCTTCTGGAAGAAGAAAAAAAGTGAAATATCTTTTACACTTCAGAAAAATTTGTGATTATAAAAACCCATTGGGTTCACTTTTTATACATTGTCTGGTTACTTTGAGCTTGTGCAAACAGTTTCATTTTTCATAATTTGAGTTAACACATTTTTTGAAACAGTGATCGATAATTTTTTTCTCTGGTGTTACAAGTTTATAAATTGATTTTCATGGTCAAATTGAAATAAATTTATAATTTTTTTCATTTGTTCCAAATTCACAATGATTGATTTTAACAAAAATTTTCACTCAAAAAAAAAGAAAAAAAGAATCAGTTTTTATTTTTGTTTTAAACACAGCATTGCTGTTCTCGTGGGTGAATGAACACTTTCTGCTAGGGGTAGTATGACTCTTTGAAGCGAGGAGACAGCTATACAGGAACAGAAAGAAAAACCATGCAGAAACAAAAAAAAAAGAGCAGTATAACAAAATGACCCAATATCATATGGTCGAGGGGAGAATCATGTAGATTGGAACAAAAAGAAAAAATCTTACATTACAAAAATATACAGTGGAACTTTGGTTAACAAGCAGTTCGCATAACAAGCAAAAATTTAGAAAAAAATTAGGTTGATGAGCGATGATTCGCATTACAAGCAAAAATTTTGCTCTTCGTTTATTTATTTTCACATTATCACAACTGAGCTGATGGTTTTTTGCTTTCACCTATACACGTGTTATTGAATTTCGTATAATTATTCTCCCCAAAGTATAATATCCTCCCCTAAAGTCTCATAAGCGTGCCTCACTTGGAAAATTACACACATGTGAGTGTTAATATTTACAATATGAAACTAGATACAGCATTGTAGCCATGCGTACATGCGCATGAAGTTTTCTTCAAGTTCTACTTGGAGGAAACTAGGTTGATTTGCATTACTGAATGTGACTTTAAGGGGTCTAGCTCATGAATATGAGCCAATACTTGTCGAAAAGATTGTGTGCTTGGGGAAGACCGTGGACTAGAGTTGCAAGAACTAGTGGGGAAAAATGTCGAGGAGTTGACGGTAGATGAAATGATGGATCTATTTTGCACACACCTGCAAGAGTTTATGGATGGTATCTTCTGAGGAAGAGAGAAGAAAGGAGAAGTTTCTCTTTCACATAAAATGAGATTAGAGAGAGATGTAGAATGTGGGAATCTGTGCAAAATACTGTAGAAAAGAACCACCCAATAAAGCTGTAGCAATAGGTCCGGATAATTACTTCATATTTAATCTCCTGGGCTTCGTATTCCTAAGCAAACTCAATATTTCAAAAATCGAAAATTCAATACAATTTTTTGAATTATTGATGTGACAGAAAACACCACCAAATTTTTGCATTTCTACAGTAAAATCGGCAATTTTAACACTGATTTCTATGAGGATCACCCTTTTCCTGACCCTCAAAGCGATGCTGATGATGATTATGATGTCTCTTCAAAACGCCTCATTACTGGGAGTATTGAAAAGGTGGCCAACCATTATAAAGGCATAAACTATTATACATATACTAACAGGATTAGAGAAGTGACAAACTATTGTAAAGGCATAAAAAACGTCTGAAACGCATTGCTAGGGAACCACGGTAACCAAAGTAAACGTTCGGAAAGTGGTTGTTGAGGACCAAAAACCATTGTTGCCCGACATTTTTTTTCCCATTTGGGGCATTTACCCTGCTCTGACAAAATTTTAAAGTAGCCTATCGTTCAAGTCGGATCCCATTTGGTATATGTGCAAAATTTGGTGACGATCGATCTAAAATTGTAGATTTGTATAGAGAACATACACTGAAGAGCCAAAAAAACTGGTACACCTGCCTAATATCATGTAGGGCCCCGCCCGCCCGCAGAAGTGCCGCAACACGACGTGGCATGGACTCGACTATTGTCTGAAGTAGTGCTGGAGGTAATTGACACCATGAATCCTGCAGGACTGTCCATAAATCCGTAGGAGTAAGAGGGGGTGGAGATCTCTTCTGAACAGCACGTTGCAAGGCATCCCAGATATGTTCAATAATGTTTATGTCTGGGGATTTAGGTGGCCAGCGGAAGTGTCTAAAGTCAGAAGAGTGTTCCTGGAGCCACTTTGTAGCAATTCTGGACGTGTGGGTTGTCACATTGTCCTGCTGAAATTGTCTAAGTCCGTCGGAATGCACAATTGACATGAATGGGTGCAGGTGATCAGACAGGATGCTTACGGACCTGTCACCTGTCAGAGTCGTATCTAGACGTATCAGGGGTTCCATATCACGTCAACTGCACACGCCCCATACCATCACAGAGCCTCCACCAGCTTGAACAGTCCCCTGTTGACATGTAGGGTCCATGGATTCATGAGGTTGTCTCCATACCCGTACATGTCCATCAGCTCGAAGCAATTGGAACCACGACTCGTCAGACAAGGCAACGTGTTTCCAGTCCTCAACAGTCCAATGTTGGTGTTGTCGGGCCCAGGCGAGGCGTAAAGCTTTGTGTCGTGCAATCATCAAGGGTACACGAGTGGGCCTTCGGCTCCGAAAGCCCAAATTGATGATGTTTCGTTGAATGGTTCGCACGCTGACACTTGTTGATGGCCCAATATTGAAATCTGCAGCACTTTGTAGAAGGGTTGCACGTCTGTCACGTTTAATGATTCTCGTCAGTCGTCGTTGGTCCCGTTCTTGCATGATCCTTTTTCCGGCCGCAGCGATGTCGTAGATTTAATATTTTACCGGATTCCCGATATTCACGGTACACTCGTGAAATGGTCATACGTGAAAATCCAAATTTCATTGCTACCTCGGAGATGCTATGTCCCATCTCTCGTGCACCACGTTCAAGCTCACTTAAATCTCGATAACCTGCCATTGCAGCAGCAGTAACCGATCTAACAACTATGCCAGACACTTGTTGTGTTATAGAGACGTTGCCGACCGCAGCGCCATACTCTGATTGGTTCTATATCTCTTTATTTGCATACGCATGCCTGTACCAGTTTTTTTGGCTCTTCAGTTTACACACACAGAAAATCAATTTTAAATATATAGATGAAGAAGTTTGTTTCGAATAAAGAACACGGTGGTGGAACGAATTAAGCTTGTTAACCGTTAAATAACTTTATGTAATGACCAGGACTGGCCTGGGACAACATGGAAAAAAATTAATTGTGGGCTTCGATGAATGGGATTATTTTCATAGAATTTTTGATGCAGTAGAAGATGTCGCGACACAATTCTCTTCAGAAGGGTTTGAAAAAAAGTCTCCACAAGTTTTCACATGTGTAAAGTTTAAAGGTATATTTAGTGATGAGATGTTACCTATGGCTTTGCTCACGTGGATTAGGTAAGCTGAAAATTGTTCAGCTATGATTTCCCCCATAGAACATTCGAACTCCTCATGACTCCCTCGGGGGTTAAATTTTCAAAAATCCTGTCTTAGTGCGCAACTAGACACTTTGTCACCCGGGGCAAACCGGCATTTTGGCGCCCCTTGCCATGTAGAAGATACAGTTAAAGGGTGAATTCTGCACCCCTTCTGGTCCAGCGCCCGGGACACCAGACCCGCCTGCTCCCCCCCCCTAGTTGCGGCCCCGTTAGTGAGTTTCTGTATTATAAAAATACTGACCAAATTTCTGATTTATAGCTTCAGCGGTTTTCCCTTAGGGATGATTGTCCCATATAACCTTTCAACCCTACCTCCACTTATGACCCCCCCCCCCCAGATGCAGAATGGTTCCAGAGACTGTCTGGGGTATACTTTTTAAACGGACATAATTTTATAATGGGAGGGGGAGGCTTTTTACAACTTTCTGAGATGTGACATTTTTGTGCTGTGATTTTTTTCCTTATTTGGTAGGGAAAAAAATCACAGCACAGGTTTGTGCACCTTGTGTGTATGTGGTTTCAGGCTCCGTTTATTTTTCTCCCAAAATTGCAAAAACAAATCAATTTAACTGCACGTCTTGTGGAGGGGTGGGGTTAATTACTCTGATAACCCCCCTTCCCTTCTCACCACTGTTAAATGTTGTTTACGGCACAGCTTAGAAAAAAGTTCGCTGAACCCTCGGGTAATAAGATTAAAAACTTGGGGCACCCTTCCTTAAGTACAGAATGCAGTTTACTACAAGAAAAATCACTGAGTAAAAATACATCAATAAAGTTTTCTTCGATTAATCATTAATATGAAACTTGTGATTGATGCTTAAAGCACAGATACCTGATATCGGGCCTTACAGCTGGCAACGAAACACGTAAATTTCCCTCAAGGTCTTGCTGTCTATTTCTTGACAGATGGCAGCGCTACACACAGGGTTGGTAAACAAACCGTTTTTTTAAAAAAAAAACCGAAAAACCAGGGTTTTTTTGTTTAAACCGTTGGTTTTTTTTTTGTTTTAAATAGTATTAACATTAAAAACAATAAAATCTCTGAAAAATCATTCAAACTTCTAATGCTGAATTAAAATTAAATGCTTATTAATGTAATTAACACTGTTCCCATATTAATTAATCAATAAATACACTGATGGCCACCGTAAATGCAACACCCTGAAGGAAGCATGCAAATAATATGAAATTTACAACATGCATTAGCGGAGGCGAGATATGCAAATGATTAGAATTTCAGCGCAGACGCACATCACGCGCGCCTGTGGCGCCACTTCAAAGCGCTATTTAAGGCTTGGAGATTTCGACGATTTGAAGTACGGCAATTGTGTTGTTCTTGTGGTTTTTTCAAAAAAAACGATCAATTATGCCTCGTAGAAAACAGCGATCATCTTTTGATCAAGTATCCGAGTTCGACAGAGGAAGGATAGTGGCCTACCGAGATTGTGGATTATCTTTCAGGGAAATCGGTATTCGTGTTGGACGAAACCAAACAACTGCAATGCGGATATGTGATCGTTGGATGCAGGATGGTACGACCACTACCTCCTATATACAAAGCCCCTGCACACGTCACAGCTGACGTGGTCACGTGACTATCCGAAGGCCGACGACAGGAAGAAACCAGCTATGGCGATGCTGTGTGATATTTCGGATACCGCGTGGTTATGAAGAAAATTTGAATCTCTAATTCCAGAGTAAGTATATTTTGCATTTTTCGTTAAATTAATCGTTTAAGCTTGTATATTTTTAAATGGATTTCAGACAACAAAACGGTTACTTGTTTAAAATATTACTTGTTTTTGTAAGCTACATCTCCGAGGTGTTGGAGCCAGTTGTCCTTCCTTACCTTCAGGGCTTACCCACAGCCATATTTCAACAGGATAATGCGCGGCCACACGTGGCACGCATTGTCCAAAGGTTCTTCGTCAATCGCCAGATTGAATTGCTTTTCTGGCCAGCTCGCTCTCCGGATCTTTCGCCGATGGAAAACATGTGGTCCATGGTTGCTCAACGATTGACCCCTCAGATTACATCCCCAGCTGCCACACCAGATCAACTTTGGCTACGCGTGGAAGCTGCTTGTGTAACGTATCGGGATCCGATCCCTCTACGTTAATGGTGGTCTTGTCGTTATGTGGGAAATTCCTTCTTATTTTAGACCCCAGGGACCTCTCAGTTACCGGAAACCACCCGAGGACCCACTGGCGAACCGGTAAGGGCCAGAGTGTTCGATTAGTTCGGCAGTCGGCGGGTGGGGTCTTTCGGCTGTCGAACGAGAACGGGCCAGAGGTCGGGCTACTGATGTCCCACATAAATTAATTTCCCTCATGACGACGATGCCGCTATTCTCGTGGAGGGGTTTGATCCAATATATGTATAGTTGGGCGAGGCTTAGCCCAGTTTAAATTATTTTTATCGAAGAACTTCCCGGGGGAGTTGTTGCAAGTCTCGTTGTGCGGATACGAAAATATAGTGTTGTACTCACTTATTTTCGGCGGGGGGCTGCAGACCTCCGTCGGAACAATTCATTTCATATTGTTATGTTAGTAATGTTTACATAATCGGGAGAGTCTGATCAGCTCTCCGGATTATGTCATGTTGCCAGATTCCAATGTAATTAAATTGTAATGTTTATAATAGTGACGCATGAATATGCAAATTCGATAATTTTGTTGAGGCGAAAAGGCCATGCGAGGACATGTGGTCCCAAACTTCTTGTAAAAGGGGAGTATAAATTCCTCCCTCTTTGTCTCTCACATTGCGTTCGTCTAATCTTGTTCTGTTCAACTGAAGCCCTCTAGTAGGACGGTTCACCGTCTTACTACCGTATCTATTGGCCTTAGGCTGAATTGTTAAAATGCAATAATCTACATTATTTGAATCCGTTTTCCGGCAGGTCCGGAATCAAAATATAAAACAATCTTCACAGTCAAAGTTCTTCATTGCTGATCGAGGTGGTCCGGCCCTCAACCGAGAGGCCCCCTGGAGCTGATCAAGGTGGTTCGGCCCTCAACCAAGAGGCCCCCCGGAGCTGAGCAAGGTGGTCCGGCCCTCAACCGAGAGGCCCCCAGGAACTGATCAAGGTGTTCCGGTTCTCAACTGGATGGGCGATGGGATGGATGGATGGATGAAGATGCAGGGAGAGGAAAAGCTCCTGTGTTCGTATCTCTTTCGAAATGTGCCAGCGTATTTTTGATTGTGAGTAACGTGCTGTTGGATTTAATAAAGTGCGCGGTTCGTTTTATTTTTTACCGGGTGTTTCTTTGACGTCGCGTTAAAAAGTTACGGACGATTAAATTTGACACTGGAAGCTGCGTGGCTTCTAATGGAGCTACAACGTTGATGACGTCACTGATCAAGTGTGACTTTTAAAGATGGTCTCCTGAAATTTCCCGGTGAGCTGTCTTCAATTAAATCTGCGAATAAGAAGGGTAATAACCAGAGGAACAATTTGAGATAACTTGGATTCAATTCGGTGACTTTGTTCTAGAGATATGAATTTTTGATTTGCACATGTTAAGTCTATGGGGTCTATTAGAAAAATTTTTTTGAATCCTTTCTATGTTTATTTTGACCATAATTTTGAAAATTTCCTATTAAGAGACCTGTGTATTTCTCTCCTCTTCAAACCGCATCGAAATATCTTTAGTTGTTAAATATTTACAATCGTTTGAAATTTTTCTCGTAATGGTTCCTACGAGAGTCTAACATGGTGTAACTTTATAGCGACACAATTTTTTACGAATTGTCCTTAAAAATAGCACAATATTTTGCCTGGATAATCTGTTTTGATTGCATTGTTCCGCCGCAAGAACCGAATTTCTACGATTAATTGAAGTTTTTATATGATTTTTCAAAATATGTTGTTTGTGCCAGGAGTCCCTGGTCAATTATGTAAACATTGCGGCCAAACGATAAAGATATACTATATCGATTAGAGTTTTGTAATTTGAGACCATGTGTCCCGATCAAAATGACTTTCATTGACCAATTGTCCCGTATTCGTACCGTTTTCTCCTCGAATAGTGTAATTGACGCTGCAGTCTGTGTTGACACATGATATTACTCCAGGTCATACGTTCCGTTTTGGTTTCTCAAGATTCATTGAAACTGAAATATCCGAGAGTGTGAGAATGGAAAAGACACCCCCACCAACGGAAAAAGTGCTGTCAACCCCAAAGAGGTCTGCGGACGGACGCTATTATTTCAGAAATAAAAAGATCAACGACTCCATTGAGTTACAACATCATAAGAAACAGAAAACTCCCCGGGTAAAAAATAAGAACAAAAATGTCGATAGATTCCTCCAAATAATGATTTCATCGTCGGACGAGGAACAAGCCGACAGCACCGTAGAGATTTCAAACGGGTCTGAAACTTTTCATAGCTTAGAGATCGACTCGTATATGGATACGGAGAGCTTTCTGAACTCGACACAGTTAACACCCCCACTAAACGATGATGAACAAATTGTATCTACAGAGGACTGGCAGACTCAGTATGAAGACAAAGACGGTGTCTCACAAGAAATTATAGGAGAGGAAAATGAATCAACGGCAACACATAGTCCATTGACAACATCAAGCAAGAGTTCAAAGGATCAACAACTGTATTCGATTCACGACATGATCAACAGCATGATCCGAATTAATACAGTTTCGGAACTTGACACTTCCATTCGTCAGCTGTTGGATGAATTAATAGATCTGATCCCCGAAGAACAAATGAACATACTCGATAGAAAAGGAGCTGATAGTTCCCTAAATAATTATGAGACAAATGGCGATAGGGGAAGCCATACAATTTCTGATTACAAAGACCAATCCTTGAGCTCCAAATTCTTCAGGGCTCCATTAGAGGAAGAAGATATGGATGATATCGTTTCTCCCAGTAGAGAAACTAAAAATTCAAAGAACATTTCTCAAAAGAAAAGGGAGGCCATATATAGCAGCCTCAGTCCTTTTCTTAAGGATAAATCGTCACATGGAGACAGACCAAAGTGGAATAAACCTCCCGACTCCAAGAGAGATCCGATGGATATTTCCAAAAATCGGAACACAGATGAAAAGGAATCCTCAGAAGCAAATGAGATATCACCTAGCTCAGCTGGGAGAACTATTCATGAACGGACTGACAAATCCTGCAACGCCAAAATGAATCCTCAAGTGCTTCCTATTAACGCACGAAAAACTTTCAAGGTAGATGACATCATCAAGGACTTGTTTCAAATCATAAATTACACTACGGGAGTGGGTAAGAATTTCAAATATGGGATACCAGCGACGCACCGGAAAAAAGCGAAGAAGAGGCTTGATATCCTATTACTGTGGTTGGGTGACCAAGAGAAGACTCTTACAACAAGAGCCACCCAAACACAGCAAACTGACGAAAGGCATGACTGGAATCATCCCACTGGAGTTGACATAATCACACAAACTGAAGAATGTTACAAGAAATCGCAGAGGGAGATCGAGGAAGTCTTTGGCATTAACAAAAACAATGAACTCACAGGCAGTAAGGAAAAGTCCCAACCACTGAGGCAAATGAATAACAAGACAAAACAGTGGAAATGTAAGGACGGCTCAACGAATAAACAAAACAACTATCTACACACCACTGAGGCTAAGGTGCCAATGCATATCACGCATAAGACAACTCCCAATAACCACACGCCAACGTCAATACAAGCATCGGACCAAAGAAGGGATACAGAAGATGACAGTGATACTAGCCAGTATGTTACCGTCGAAGAAGTGGATTATACAAGAGAAACTATGGATGAGAAGACTCATCCACATAGAACTAATATACAGAAAAGGCTGTATAACATGTCCCTGCAACAAACATCAAAAACCGGGAGAAATTTGGAAAACCATGGCAAAGATACCGAAGATGATCTCGAGAGTGGTACATTCACCGAAGTACTGAACAAAAGACAAAAGCGAAAGCAACGGACCACAGCAAATGTAACCACAAGTGGTAAAACCTTCCCCCTGCTGTTGTATAGGAATAAAATTATGAAAAATCTACAAGCCACTAGTAATATAACTTCCCTTCATATTTTCAACAGCAAAATCAGTAACATCAGGAATATTAAAGGTGGAACTGCAATAGACTGTTTAAACCAGAACGATCGCCTGGAACTTAAGCGGTGGATTTTAAATGACAAAATCCTGAGGCAACTTTATTTTGTCGTAATTCCAGATGATCATCTGCCACGACCTAATTCAGTGAAACAGGGTCGAAGAGCGACACAACAAAATCAAGGATCCTTTGAAAAACAAGGATGTCAAGCCAGCAGGAAACAACCAAGAATTTGGACGTCAGTTTCTGGCCGTGGCACGATAACATCCTATTCATCGTCAAAAACTGCAGGTGGGATGATACCTAAACGTCAGCTGACAAATGGCACCACACTCTCCTATCCGAAGAGGACGGTCTCATATGCTGATGCATTGGAAAATGTAAACAATTTCCCTCTGCATTTGAAATTCTTTGAAGATGATTACATCAATCGAAAAATCATCTTAAATGACTTCTATGAACAAATGGAATATGAGCAACTATCTGACTATATATATGATATTATACCCAGGAAAAACGACATAGTAGTGAAATGCGCCCACTCATTAGCTGCTAAGGTCATCAGTGTCGCTGTTGGAAATAACTTCAAATTAAAATATCATCTATCGGCAAAGGGTGCCGCAACTTACGTATTCTAGTCTATAACAGTACTAATGTCCACAAACCTTAAAATACTTCAGATTAACTTGAACAGGAGTGAAACTGCCACTTATACTATGGTGCACCATATTTCTGAGAAAAAAATAGATATAGCCTTAATCCAGGAACCGTGGCAGTATAAAGGAATGCTTAAGGGCCTTCCTGGTATGTGGATGAAATTTAATTCACAAAATTGTAAAGCAGCTATAATAATTCCGAATAACAGAATAATTGCATCAAGTTTCTTGACATTCAGAAACAGTGTATCCGTAAAAATTTGTTTGACAAATAAAGAGCTAGTTCTGACATCAGCTTACGCCTCCCCATCCCAAAAAATAGAAGACACTATCACTGAACTTAATATTATTTCCCAGACAACTGGCAAAACTTCTTCAATCATTGGTGCCGATATGAATGCTCACCATATACATTGGGGTTACAAGGACATCGACAGCAGGGGACGTAAACTTTTAGATCTACTCAGGGCCCAACATCTTTCACTTCTCAATGATGGCAGCTGCACCTATAGTTGGGAGGATGCTTCGGGCAGCCCTGACGTCACGCTAACGAACGATGTAGACATCTTTCGGAGAACCCACTGGAGCATTTCTGATGAAGACAGCTTGAGTCCCCACTTCTATATACATCTAGCTCTGACCGAAAAAGCTAATTTACAAACCATCGCCAAGTATTCAAATTCTGAAAGAAGAGTTAGAAATTTTCTTCAAACTCTCGGTAGACAAATGCCTGATATCATTAGTGACTTACATCATGCGAGAAATAGAGAAGAGCTAGACAACTCTATTTCAAATTCGTTTAATTTAATATCATCAATAGGCAATAGGTGGCTCAAAATAACCACAACCACCAAAGAAGCTGCACCCTGGTGGAACAAAGAACTGGAGATGTCGAGAAAAGCTCTACGGTCTAGCAAGCGAAAATTCTACGCGGCCACCGATCAGAATAGAGGTGTATTGAAAGAGATTTTCCATCGAAGAAGGGCCTTGCATAATAAGCTTATCAAAAAGACCAAACACCAAGCGTGGAAACAATTTTGTGAGGCTTCTACTAATCCATTCGGCAAGGTCTTCAAGGCAGCTATAAGGCAAAAAAAAATTACGCCTCAAATATTCTCATATAACCCAGACAATGACAGCCAACGCGTGCAAGCACAACAATTACTTTCCGACATTTTTCCTGATGAAGGAAATGAAATAGGTCAGTCTTCCCAGACAGCTGACTGCGAGCGCATTTGTTTTGTTGAACCAGAAATTACTTCTAGCGAAATCAAAAGAGTCATTAGTCATCTAAATGACAAAAAAGCGCCTGGAATAGACATGATCAACAATATCCTGATCAAAAGAATCAACAGGACGTTCCCTGAATTTTTGTGCGTAATGTACAACCGATGCTTCCGACTTCTGCTGTTTCCTACACACTTTAAAAACAGTAAAGTATTACTGTTTTTGAAAAAAGATAAAAATCCTAGCCTACCTGAGTCATATAGGCCTATACATCTCCTGTCGACTGTAGGAAAAATATTTGAAAAGATAATTGCACAACGAATTGTATTCGAGTTAGACAAAGTTAATTGGATCAATGACCACCAATTTGGTTTCAGACATGGTGTCTCCACTGAACACGCTCTGGTTGCCATTCAGCAAGAAATTAATACACAGAAAAAGAAAAAGCACGACATGGCAATCATAACTCTTGACGTTCAAGGGGCTTTCGACTCTGTTAAATATCCAGTTATCCGCAGCAGATTAAATGAGGCTCCAATTTCCTCCCAGCTAAAGAAAATAGCAGAAGACATCCTTTCTAACCGTACAGTTTCAATAGTTACTGGCAGTGGAGCAGTGTCGAAACAATTAACTCAAGGTTGCCCACAGGGGTCCTGCTCTGGCCCACTATATTGGAATCTGGTACTTAACAACATCTTCCAGCTCAAGTGGCCAAATAACGTGCTGGTCCAGGCCTATGCGGATGACATTATCGTATTGGTCTCGGGCCCCACGGTGGAGGGAGTTGGTAAAAACGCCTCCAGCGTCCTGGCTGATATCAGCAACTGGCTAACTGAGAACGGCCTTAAATTAGCCACCAACAAAACAAACTTCCTATGGGTCTCCCCCAAAGGGAAACGTCCGCCACAAATTCGTTCGTCAAACAACTTCATCAAGAGACTCCGCAAAATTAAAATTCTAGGTATCCATTTTAACGACAAATTGGACTGGAAAGACCATATCACAGAGCTGAACACAAGATCCAATCAACTACTCACGAGGCTTCACTGCATAGCAGGCAGGAATTGGGGAATCAACACTAGGATGCGCAGGACTCTTTACATCACGGTCGCACAACGTATTCTGGTGTATGGAGCCGCCATATGGGGAGCCAATGCTACCGTATCCCTACAGAAGCGCCTTGACTCAATTCAGAGGGGATATCTGCTATATATCTCTAAGGCCTACTCAACTACGCCCACAAATGCACTACAAGTCATACTGGGATTGCCCCCACTCAGTCTCCTGGTAGAATGTGAAGCCAAATTTAGCCTCTTGACCCGTCTGAAAACTCCTGTTACGCTGGGGAATGGCGAGACACTTTCCTACGTCCAGATGGAAAGGAAAATCACAGGATGGTCCCAGCATCCTTCACAATCTGTGGAGGAATACCGCATTGACCTAAAAGGAGAAATACACCCACAGGCTGAATATAAGATATACACTGATGGCTCCAAGACTGAGCATGGAGTGGCTTCGGCCATGGTTACCTTTCAGGATGACTTGGAGATAAGTAACTGGAGCAATAAACTCAATGATCTAAATACGGTATTTCAGGCGGAGCTGTTTGCGCTGCTCACAGCTACGCAACAGGCAAGCGCTAGCAAGAAAGAAACACACATTCTTTCTGATTCACTTTCTTCATTATATGCGGTTCTAGACCCCCTATCACGCCACATGATGGCTCGGAAAATTAGAGACCTGTTACTGCCAAATAGACATATCTATATCTCGTGGATCAAAGCGCATAGTGAAAATACTGGGAATGAAGCAGCTGATCGGTTAGCCAAAAGAGCGACCGAAAGACCAGAAACAGATTTCTCCATCCTTCTTCCAAAGTCGTGGGCGATGAAGAAGTTGCAAAATGATCTGTTACAGAAATGGCAATCGCGATGGTCAAATGACACGAAAACAGGTCGTAAGATATATGAAGTTCTCCCACAAGTTAAATGCTCTAGTTATGGCTGGTCTAGAGAGGCTATTTTATTTTTTTCAGAGCACGGCCCCTTCCCCTCCTATCTTCATCGTTTTCATAAGAGTAGGTTTTCAAGCATGTGTAAATGTGGAGGGGAGGGAACCGTCTTTCACTATGCTACGGCATGCGAGTATACCAAGGACTTTCATTTTGGCTCTACTACGCCACAGAATTACACCACTTGGAAGAAACAGTTACTGAGAAAACACTCCAGAATCGAAAGAATTAAGCGCCTTATTAGATACGTCATTTCAAACGAAGATAAATTAACAGTCACGAAACAGTGCCAAAGTACGAATGTTTCAGCTCCCTCACAAGCTGATAACAACCCTTCATCAGACTCAGACTATGATCCTCTGGCATGAAATGCGATATTTTGGGATTGTCTCACGGTGTCTTTGTGCGCGACTTCTGATAGACAATGAAGTTCCCTGATTCCCGTTGCTGTCAATGGACAATGTCGCCTGTCTTGTATATATTATATATATATGAGTGTTTATATGCTTGTATATATATGTTTATGTATCTTATATATGTGTGTCTATAGTTATTTGTGGGCCCCCTTCGTGGCCTGCTGGCGACGTGCGTATGCACCTGCCCATGTAACCTCAACTTTTTGTCTTCTTATCCGCTGGTGGTCTTTGGGTGCTTAGTGCTCCGGATATTGCATCGCTCTTCCACCATGGCCCAAACCCTCTGGGTGACCAGCTTATATCCCCTATGGGGACAGAGCGGGGGCCATGGTCGGTTTCGGGTTCTCAACTGAGAAAACTCCTCTGGTATTTACGGAAAAGCTAAC
This sequence comes from Pholcus phalangioides, assembly GCF_987345545.1. Classification (NCBI taxonomy): domain Eukaryota; kingdom Metazoa; phylum Arthropoda; class Arachnida; order Araneae; family Pholcidae; genus Pholcus; species Pholcus phalangioides. Next base: position 17,243,357 of record NW_028301628.1, read on the forward strand.
AACATCGGATGTCCGATCACTGCACAAGTTGACTGTTGTTGATCATCAATTGGTGAGCCAGTATCTTTACTGCTAACGTCAAATAGAGGGCTCCAAGATATACTAATCCATTGTTAAAATTAACTAACCCATATAATTGAATAAATAATAATAATATTTCATGCGAAAGTTTGTTTCTAATCATTTTCCACTTGTCGTTTGCCACTTTATTGCTGGATATTTCGAACCGGGCAAGCAACTCCCATAAGGGACGTTGCAATTTTGGGAGCTCGACCGGTTCTCAGTAAGTGTGGCAAACCGCGGGTGGAAAGTACTTTCGCTAAAAAAAAAAAATTTTTTTTGATATTTAACATTGATTTTAGAGATGAATTCTAATAATCATAGTACGCCTAGAAATTTAGGTGATGATGTTCGTGTACAAATTGAACCGGAACTAAGTGGTTCACAATCGAATAATGGTTCACAAATGAACTTTACTTATCCAACAATGTCAAATCCTTATAACGAGACGCATGTAATACTTCCCCCGGCATTACCTTTAAATCCCGCAAATGCTTTGGTTCCATTGACCCAACGCAGTGTTGGTAGTCTTATATTTTCAGGTAGTGGAGAAGACGTTAGAAGCTTTTTAATAAAATGTGAATCGTATTTTAATCTTTACAGTGTTCCTAATAAGATCGAGTTAGTTGTAAGCACGTTTGAAGGTCGTGCTCAGGCCTGGTGGCAAACGATAGGCAGGCACGAATGGGAAAAATGGGGCCCCCATAAATCGTGGGAAAGTTTCAAGGGCTTGTTATTACAAACCTTTTCAAGGTATCATACCAGGATTGAATTAGCTCGTGCTTTATTCTCTGAAAAGTTTTCGACGGGCTCGTACCTTGATTTCGTATTACATAAGTTAGATCTTTTTCAGTCGTTCGATTTAACCGTTCCGGAGTCGGACAAAATTGAACTTATAATGTCACAATTACCCTATAATGTGAGAACATTTTTGGAAGTTAGGAAGCCTAATTCTTTGCAACAATTATTTGTAATGTTAGATCAATTTCTTGCAACGCGTGAAAATGTTCAAATTGAATCTCGTAAAAATTTTGAATCTTGTGAAAATTGTGTTGAGAAATTTCAACCTGAAGTTAGAAAAAATTGTGTGGGACCTACACAAAATGTAGTACAACCTTCAAGACGGCCTTTTAGGACAAATAAATTTTTTCGACAAGTTACCTGTTTTGGTTGTGGTCAAATCGGCCATATTGTAAAAAATTGTAAATCAAATGGGAATCAGGGAAACTAGACCTGGGATACATGAGAAGGGGTAGTGTATCCATGGGTAAAAAGACCCCTAGTAAAAAATTTAGTTTTCTTAATCCAGTTGTGAGAGTTAACAACAAGATTTTGACAGCAAAAATTGATACCGGTGCCGATTGTTCAGCGATCAGTTTCGATCTGGCTCGGCAGGTTGGTTCACCCACTAATCAAGTTAGACCCTATCACGGTGATAGATTTCAGTTGGCATCCGGTGAGTACTGTCAGCCTGTGGGGATTCTTCGGGCCCAAGTGGAGATACGAAACAGTGTCGTGCACACAGATCTGATAGTGCTCGCCAGGGTCCCATTTGGGATCTTGATCGGCAGTGATATTTTGAGTAAAACTGAAATTATAGTTGACTTCAAAAACTTTGAACTTAAAGGAGGATTGTTGTCATATAAAGGAGATGTTGATCAGGAAAAAATGCAAAATTTAGTAAGTAAATCGGAATTTGATTCCGATCAGAAAAAAAGTTTGTTTGAATTGTTAAAACAATTTCCGAATTTGTTCAGAAACACTCCCGGTAGAACTCACGTTGCTGAGCATAAGATCGTGACTGACGGAAAACCGGTTTTTCGATCCCCTTTTTCTCTTCCGCGATGGAAAAAACAATTAGTAGAAGAGCAGGTGCAACAGATGCTCTGTGATGACGTCATTGAGCCTGCCTCCACAAACTGGGCTTCCCCGTGTTTTTTAATCAAAAAGAAAACTGGTGATTGGCGATTTGTCGTCGACTATAAAAAGGTGAATAAAATTACGGCACCCGATCGGTACCCTTTGCCTTTCATCGATCAAATTCTACAACGAGTGGGTGACGCACGATTCGTCTCTACGTTCGATCTGGCCTCAGGGTATTGGCAAGTTCCAGTGCGGCTAGAGGATCGGGACAAAACGGCATTCATAACCGATTCTGGAATGTACCGATTTAAGGTAATGCCCTTTGGACTCAACAATGCCCCGGCCACGTTCCAACGCATGATGACTACAATCCTGGGCCACTTAGTCGGTAAGTGTGCCGATTTTTATTTGGATGACATTGTCGTTTACAGTTCGAATTTTGAGGAACATTTACAAAACTTGAAAACAGTATTTTCGTGTTTGGAAAAAGCAGGCTTAACTCTTAAGCCAGACAAATGTAATCTCTATAAAAAAAATTTGGAATATCTAGGTCTCTGTTTGACCAAAGAAGGATGGCACGTAAAACAGGACCAAACCGACGCCATTTTGAGTTTTTCTAGGCCTAAAACAGTAAAACAGGTGCAACGTTTTCTGGGACTCTGCGGGTGGTACCGGCAATTTGTTCCCCATTTTGGTGATGTCGCTAACCCCCTTTACGGCCTGACAAAAAAAGGGCAAAGGTTCAAATGGGACAAAATACACCAACAGGCGTTCGAAAAATTGAAACATCTCTTGTCTTGTGCTCCCGTTCTAACCACAAGAAAAAAAGATTGTGCCTTAAAAATTTACACAGATGCCTCAGGAATTGGGCTTGGAGCCATTTTGCAGCAAGTTGAGCCTGACGGGGAAAAGCCGTTAGCCTATGCCAGTCGTACCTTGAATTCAGCAGAAAAAAATTATTCGGTAACAGAACAGGAGGGACTCGCTGTTATATGGGCGTGTAATAAATTTCGAGCCTGGTTTTCAGGAGAACCTGTTACTATAGTAACGGATCACAGGGCAGTCGCCTGGTATTTTGAGGCTAAACAATTGAAGGGGAGGTTAAGTCGATGGGCTCAATTACTACAGGAATATCCTTTAAAGTTTGAATATAGAAAAGGTTCGACCATGCAGGCCCCTGATGCCCTGTCCAGAATGCCCGCTGTTGTCACCGCCGAAACTGATTTCGAGGAAAAAATTGATAATAAATTATATTTGTTCTCGTTTTTGGATTTACCTGAGTTAATTGTTCAACAGAAAAAAAATTACCAAGATATTATACAGTATTTTAATGATAAATCTGTCGGAAGACAAAAAATTGATGAAAAAATTGAAAAGTATTACCTTTTCGAAAATCAAAAATTGTTTTTTAGATTCAGGAATAAAAAATTGCTAGTAATTCCTCCACCATGTAGAGAGAAATTTTTGACTGAAATGCACATGCATCCCATTTCAGGTCACATGGGAGTCAATAAAACTCTTCAGCGATGCCGACAACGCGCGTTCTGGCCCGGTATGCGTAAAGATATAAAAAAATTTGTCCTGTCCTGTAAAAAATGCCAAACATGCAAATTCGACAATACGAGGCGATGGGGAGGCATGGTGTCAACCTCTGTTGATCATCCAGGAGAAATGGTTGGGATTGACACCATGGGTCCCTTTCCCGTTTCTTCCAGAGGGAACGTGCATCTGTTAGTCGTCGTCGATTATTTCACAAAGTGGGTAGAGTTATTTCCACTAAGACGAATTACGACAAGTGCAGTTGCTAAAAAGTTTGTTCATGAGTACTGTATGAGATATGGCTTTCCAAAAAGATTAGTTTCCGATAATGGTTCTTGTTTTATATCAAACCTTATGAGGGAAACTTGTAAAGTTCTCCAGGTCAAGCAAAGGTTCACAACCCCCTATCATCCTCAATCAAACCTTACCGAGAGATTTAATAAGACAATTAAACAGATGATCTCCTGTTATGTTGGTGATAAACATAAAGACTGGGACAAAAATTTAACCTTTTTTGGTCTTGCTATTAGGTCGGTTCCCTCGGAAACTACGGGTCAGTCGCCAGCTAAATTGTTTCTTGGTAGAGAATTAGTTTTACCATTTGACTGGGCTATGGACATACCGGTTTGGAAAAGGGTGAGTTTGCCCGAAAACTTACTTAAGCAAGTTAAGGAAAATGTCAAAAAACAACAAAGGAGACAAAAAAGATATTATGACAAAAAAAGATTATTGCACACCTTTAATCAGGATGATTTGGTATTAAGGAGAACGCATTTCCGTTCTAGTGCGCAAGGCAATGTTATGGCGAAGTTGAAACCACGATGGGACGGCCCGTGTAGAGTCCTGGAAAAAATTTCACCTATTGTCTACCTGATAGTGGATTTATCCAATGATAATGTCTATAAAGTCAATGCTTGTGACTTGAAAAAATTCGTTAGTAGTGACCAAATCGTTCTTGAGCCTGTCCCGCAGTCACCTGAGAGTAGAGAGGTCCTTGTACAACACACTTCCAGTAATCCGAGTCGACATCATGTTTCACAAACGCCCTTAAATAGTGCTAATTGCAATAACTCTAGTACGTCCTTTAACCGGCAAAATCCCGAGGAGGACACCACTCCTAAGATGGTGAAAACGAATTTCATTAAATCTTCCGTAGGTTACTCTAAGTTTTTGGTTCCGATTCAGAGAGGGTGGCAAAGGGTTCTCGTTAAGAGGAAAAAAGAACCTCGTATTGACGTCTATTATTACTCTCCCGAAGGGACAAAATTCAGAAGCAGTGTTGAAATTTCGCGATACTTACAAAATCGGGATACTGATTTGGCTGTCGATAACTTTTCCTTTAGTGGGAAGTTTAATATACCAGGTGATATGTTAACATAGTTTTTGCAAGTATTTCTGTAAATTAACTTTTTTTAACCTATAGAATTTTTTTTTTGGGGAAAAATTCTTCCGTGGTGAGGGGGAATGTAACGTATCGGGATCCGATCCCTCTACGTTAATGGTGGTCTTGTCGTTATGTGGGAAATTCCTTCTTATTTTAGACCCCAGGGACCTCTCAGTTACCGGAAACCACCCGAGGACCCACTGGCGAACCGGTAAGGGCCAGAGTGTTCGATTAGTTCGGCAGTCGGCGGGTGGGGTCTTTCGGCTGTCGAACGAGAACGGGCCAGAGGTCGGGCTACTGATGTCCCACATAAATTAATTTCCCTTATGACGACGATGCCGCTATTCTCGTGGAGGGGTTTGATCCAATATATGTATAGTTGGGCGAGGCTTAGCCCAGTTTAAATTATTTTTATCGAAGAACTTCCCGGGGGAGTTGTTGCAAGTCTCGTTGTGCGGATACGAAAATATAGTGTTGTACTCACTTATTTTCGGCGGGGGGCTGCAGACCTCCGTCGGAACAATTCATTTCATATTGTTATGTTAGTAATGTTTACATAATCGGGAGAGTCTGATCAGCTCTCCGGATTATGTCATGTTGCCAGATTCCAATGTAATTAAATTGTAATGTTTATAATAGTGACGCATGAATATGCAAATTCGATAATTTTGTTGAGGCGAAAAGGCCATGCGAGGACATGTGGTCCCAAACTTCTTGTAAAAGGGGAGTATAAATTCCTCCCTCTTTGTCTCTCACATTGCGTTCGTCTAATCTTGTTCTGTTCAACTGAAGCCCTCTAGTAGGACGGTTCACCGTCTTACTACCGTATCTATTGGCCTTAGGCTGAATTGTTAAAATGCAATAATCTACATTATTTGAATCCGTTTTCCGGCAGGTCCGGAATCAAAATATAAAACAATCTTCACAGTCAAAGTTCTTCATTGCTGATCGAGGTGGTCCGGCCCTCAACCGAGAGGCCCCCTGGAGCTGATCAAGGTGGTTCGGCCCTCAACCAAGAGGCCCCCCGGAGCTGAGCAAGGTGGTCCGGCCCTCAACCGAGAGGCCCCCAGGAACTGATCAAGGTGTTCCGGTTCTCAACTGAGAAAACTCCTCTGGTATTTACGGAAAAGCTAACAACATCGGATGTCCGATCACTGCACAAGTTGACTGTTGTTGATCATCAATTGGTGAGCCAGTATCTTTACTGCTAACGTCAAATAGAGGGCTCCAAGATATACTAATCCATTGTTAAAATTAACTAACCCATATAATTGAATAAATAATAATATTTCATGCGAAAGTTTGTTTCTAATCATTTTCCACTTGTCGTTTGCCACTTTATTGCTGGATATTTCGAACCGGGCAAGCAACTCCCATAAGGGACGTTGCACTTGGTCTGCTGTACCCCAAGAACACATCCAAAGTTTCTTTGAATCAATGCCGAGGCGTGTGGCAGCGGTGATCTCCAACAATGGCGGCTACTCTGGCTACTGATTTTGGCAGGAACCACACTTCACAGAAGTCTATAAATTTAATCATTTGATGCTTGGTCAACATGTTATCCACAAAATAAATATTGTTGCGATATCTCTTGTCTTTCTTGGTGTTGCAATTTGGGTGGCCAGCAGTGTATTTCTTACATTTTAACAAAAACTAAATTTTGCAATTTAATTATTTTTTGCTTAAATCAATGGATTACTGTGTGTTTGAAAATTCTTTTAATGTTATTAATCATATAATATACTAGCTATAATACCCGGCGCTGCCTGGGTTTTCTTCAATGAGGCTGTTTGGATCACGTGATATCTCCCTCTTTCTTTGAAGGACATGCAAACCGTGTCTAAGTTAACCAATATGACGACTTCCTGCGCGACTTCATGAAATAAACAAATCTAGATGTAAAAAAATATAGAAAACGAATACTTTTTTCCCTTACAATTATGTCCCATATTTAGCACCGTATTTTTCGCGTATTTTTTATTGCTGACATGGTTACCCAAAGAAGGTCTAATTTTCTATTTTAAACCATGAGTATATTCTTGTAGTTACAATTCAATTACAAAAATTCAATAATTTTTCGGTCAGTTGGAATAAAATTGCTAAGTCTACTTGCGGATCATCATCTGCGCCATCGTCATGGACTACTTCTGGGGCGCGGACCATAGGTTGAAAAATGCTGCTATAGAGTATGTTTGGGATGCTCTTGGGAGGCAATTTTGTAGTGTAGTTCTTCAACCCCCCCCCCCCCCATAATGATCCAAGAACTGAAAACAACGTTGCTGGAGGAATAGACCAACTGTAACAGGGACTCCTAAACAGTCTGATTTCCAGTATAAAATCACATTGTGTGACCCATATAATACAGTAAGAGGGCACTATACCAGGGCTATATTAGCAAGGGCTCTCTCGCCACAGAGAGCACCCGGTCTACAACAGCAAAAATATTCAAAAATTACACTTCATTTGGAATTTGAACTATAGATGGTGTAATTAAAAACTGACACACAACACTATATACACACTCAGACTGTTAGGTACACACACTCGTACGTCCGGCACAACTCCACCGGTAGTAAATTGCCCATGGCGATAGACCGGAGTTGTACTCGGTTTGGAAGAAAATAAGGGCTGTTCCATCTCTTTGATGTTGTGCTTGCTGCCTTGGCTCAGTGGGTGTGGTCTCAGAGCTGCTATGTGAAGTAACAGCCCTGATACTTTTTCGCTTTTTTCCTAGCAGACCATATCAGCTTTTAAAACGTAGGGTATCAAATATGATTTTATATTTTAGTGGCGTATTTCACAGCTTTAAGTCAGAGATTTCTCGATAAAGTGGTGTTTTAGCGTCACTGCCATAGGCGGAGATAGACTTGGAATTCTGGGGGGGGGGGCACATTCATTATTGCTGGGGGCATGATGATGATGCCAATTCATATATACAAAAATATACAGTACATTAGATCATCCGACTCCACTTTTGACATTGCCCCCCACCCCCGTATCTACGCCCATGCTATGATCGATCGTCATTTTGTCAAATCCTGATGTTCGTGGGGAAAAAAAAATATTCATTTAATGAATTAAAGAGCTAGTCCGGAATTATGAGTGTTAATTTGTAAATTTCGCCAAATAACGAGTGCTAAGTCGCCGAACATCGTGTTGAATGTCCTGAAATTTGCTCCCATTTTGCAACAATTTCTTTCCGAGTATAACTTAAAAACAAGAGGAGAATTGAAAAACTTAATTTTAAAGAATTTTTATGTATGTGTTGATTCACTTTGAGCGAGAGGTGAATAAAGAGTTGCTGCAAATATAAATAATTTTGTAAGAAAAATCTTTGTCAGCTGTGGTTTTTATTTTGAATAATTGGAGGGGGAATGAATATCACTTTTAGAATTTTTATAATTTATGTGATGCTGTTATGAGTTATATTTTTGACTAAAACTTGAAGGCTTTAGTACACTTTGGTAACAACAGAAAGCATGTATGTGGATTATTTTATGAATTCTTATGATGCTGGGTAACAAATCAAAAGTTGTAATTTCTGAACCACTTCTACGTCTATATTTTTGAGAAGAGGGAAAATTTGTTTGGCAAATTAAAAAAAATATATATAAATTTGTATATGTGCCCCGCCCCTTTTTTTGCTGTAAAACTTGTAAATTATGAATTTGCCATGACTCCTTAAAAACTGCTTGAAACTCCTTAAAAACTCCTTAATTTTTATTTAGGAAATTTTGTTTGAACCCTGTGTGAGAAATTTTGGCTTTTGTATATAATAACTTTAAATAACTAAGATACTTCACATGTGAAAAAAATATATATATTCAGGCCACTTTTATGAGACTTTTTTTAAAAAAAAAACCACTTATAAAATCTTATGTCATTTAAAGATATACCATCAGAATGTACCTCAAGGATATAAAATGTGGTAAAAATGAAACATTTTGGCTAATAATGAACCAATATGATATTTTTCAAGGAAGAAAATTATAAGGTGCTCGTGCGCCCCCCTCCCCCCGGAGTAATTTTTGAGCGATGTCGAACCACACTGGGGGCCGCTTAAGTGCTCTAAAACTGTTCCACATGCCACTCAAGCGATCTCTAAATGTGCCACGGATCGTTTAAGTGTTCTGGAACTGTGTCGCGGATTACTTAGGTGATCTTTGAATGTGAAAGTGATCGTTGAGGCCTACTTCAGTGATCTGAAAATGTGCCATGGGCCAATTAAAAACTCTGGACTTGTGCCACGTGTCATTTATGCGATTTTTAAATGTGCAGAAATTAACAGAATTACCATTGAAATTAACAGAAATCGATTATAATAACATGTATATAAATATTATCACAAAAAATGAGTAACTTTGCCTGGTTTTAATTTATACAAAAATTGCCACGTTTTTAAGACAAATAAATTCAATTGGTCGAATGGTCGACGTGTTTCGGCTCTTCAATGGAGAGCCGTCATCAGGACTTCGTGGTCAGAATCCACACGAATGAGTCGTGGAAGAGTGATGTTTACGTCTGGTCGTCCGAAGAGTTCACCTTTGTATTTGCTGCGTTCGAGTGGTCTTTGGATGCGAATTGGGGAGCCATCTGTTGTAAAGTGTTGAAAGTTTTGTCACGACTGAGGTTAATAAAGCCTGTCCAAGCTGACGAAATAGGTGGTGTGTTTCTTCCATCATTAACGAGGAAATTCTGGCATGTTCTGATGAAGTATCCCTCGAGAAAATTCAATTCAGAATTGTGTGTTGCTTTTTTAAAAACAAACGCTTTATCAAAATCAAAATAATGTGAATGTTGCCAACAGTGTTGGGCAATAGCTGAATTATCCGTCCGTCCCTTCTCAACATGCTTTCGGTGTTCGAGAACTCAAATATTTAGATTTCTTCTAGTTTGGCCAATATATCCATTTTCACAATTCTTGCATGGGATGAAGTAGATACCAGATTCTTTGGAGGGTGAGATAGGATCTTTCAGATGGGAAAAGGTGAGTATATTTGTTGGCTGGAATATTGTATGGAAGTCAAATTTCTTGAAGATAGAAGAGATCATGAAACTTGAAGAAACGAATGGAAGAACAACGGTATTAGAAAACTGTTTTGAGTCAGCTGGGAGCAGGTTCGTGGTGCATGTCTGGGTCATTTTTCTGAGGACCTTGTCGATGATAAAAGGTGAAAAACCCCGATTAGAAGCTATGTCACGAAGGATATTGAGTTCATTCTGGAGGGAGGCTGAATCACTGCAAAGTTTTAGTGCTCGATGAACAAAAGAAGAAAATGCCGAAAGTTTCTGATTGGGAGGATGAAAGGATTTTGCATGAGGTGGCATGGAGATAGCAAATGGCTTACGGTACACAGATGTATGAAATTCAGTGTCTGTCTTTTTAATGAGCACGTCGAGAAAAGGCAGCATATTATTTTTTTCCATTTCATAGGTGAATTCAATATGTGGGTCAATAGAATTCATAAAATTGAATAACTCGGTGACATTAACATCAGTCTCATCAACTAAAGTGAATGTGTCATCAACATACCTGATCCAAAGTTTGAAGTGGTGGGTTTCCAAAAGTTTTGTTTCGAAAAAAAATCCATATATATGTCACAGAGGATAGGCGAGAGTGGGTTGCTCATGGCAAGACCTTCTGTTTGGCGGTAAAACTTTCCAAACACTGAAAAATAATTGTGCGATACACAAAGTTGGGTGAGTTGACATATTTCTTCGATTTCAATCGAGGAGAAGTGGAATTCTTGCAGACGTTGTTTCAGGAAAGAAATTGCACCGCTGATGGGAATGTTAGTAAACATGGATTTGATAACGAAGGAAATCATTGTAGCGTTATCTGGTTGAATGCTGCGGATGATGGAAACGAATTCTGAGGAATTCTTTACTGTGAAACGATGCTTTTTGCAGAGAGGGGACAAAAGTTCAACGAGAAATTTAGCAAGTTGATGCGCACTCTTCCACGACTCATTCGTGTGGATTCTGACCACAAAGTCCTGATGACGGCTCTCCATTGAAGAGTCGAAACGCGTCGACCATTCAACCAATTGAATTTGTCTTAAAAACGTGGCAATTTTTGTATAAATTAAAACCAGGCAAAGTTACTCATTTTTTGTGATAATATTTATATATATATATGTTATTATAATCGATTTCTGTTAATTTCAATGGTAATTCTGTTAATTTCTGCACATTTACAAATCACATAAATGACACGTGGCACAATTCCAGAGTTTTTAATTGGCCCATGGCACATTTTCAGATCACTGAAGTAGGCCTCAATGATCACTTTCACATTCAAAGATCACCTAAGTAATCCGCGACACAGTTCCAGAACACTTAAACGATCCGTGGCACATTTAGAGATCGCTTGAGTGGCATGTGGAACAGTTTTAGAGCACTTAAGCGGCCCCCAGTGTGGTTCGACATCGCTCAAAAATTACCCGTGAAACGTTCCCAGATTATGCTGACGTAATACTTGAATGACCCCTTTCAGCTTAACCGAAAGTGATGAGACACTCCGCTATTACTATGATGATTTCGACAGCTGGCTGATGCGAAGATAAATCCAAGGAAGAAATTTCAACTGGCCTTGCGGGGAATTTGACCCACATCCTCTCACTTGCTGGGTGAGCACACAAGACCATCAAACTACAAAGCCAACGAATCCTCTTTCCTTAAGCTCGTGTGTGCTGAACTAACACCATCTATAGCAGAAAGTCTCCGCGCGAAGCTTCGACGTCACTGAAGAAGTTTATTTCACCTGTAGCCATTGGATATAGCAAGTCAATGCATGCGATATCTTTAATTTTTTTTTTTGCAGTATATCCAATGATTATAGGTGAAATGAAATTCTTCAGTGATGTCACGACTTTTTTCGTGGAGGCTTTCTGCTATAGATGGTGTTGGCTGAACGGGGCCGTACATGGATAGCCATACCTAACTCAGGCCAAAGCTCACATTGCTGACACTGCAACCAGATTGAGTTATCTGATTAGTCTGTCATGCATGAGAGTAATTAATTTGACTTAAAATTTTGTAAAGACTAAGTGAACTGTCATGTTTTTTATTTATCGCCATAATATCTTGCGGCACCCCTTAGCTGATATCGCGGCATACCAGCTAAGAAACACTGACTTAGATGTTGAAATTTCAAAAATACCTTTTTAGTGAATCTCTGCATTACAGAATAGAATTACTGACTGAATTTCATATGTATAGCTTGGCCTCTGTTGATCATCCAGGAGAAATGGTTGGGATTGACACCATGGGTCCCTTTCCCGTTTCTTCCAGAGGGAACGTGCATCTGTTAGTCGTCGTCGATTATTTCACAAAGTGGGTAGAGTTATTTCCACTAAGACGAATTACGACAAGTGCAGTTGCTAAAAAGTTTGTTCATGAGTACTGTATGAGATATGGCTTTCCAAAAAGATTAGTTTCCGATAATGGTTCTTGTTTTATATCAAACCTTATGAGGGAAACTTGTAAAGTTCTCCAGGTCAAGCAAAGGTTCACAACCCCCTATCATCCTCAATCAAACCTTACCGAGAGATTTAATAAGACAATTAAACAGATGATCTCCTGTTATGTTGGTGATAAACATAAAGACTGGGACAAAAATTTAACCTTTTTTGGTCTTGCTATTAGGTCGGTTCCCTCGGAAACTACGGGTCAGTCGCCAGCTAGGCGTATTTGCTAGGCATGATTTTTCTATATAACATTTGAACCCACTTATGATCCCTCTTAGGGTTCAGATTTCGATAATTTCTTTCTTATTGAGCCTGCACATAATGAAATGAAAGTATTGACCGAATTTCAGGATGAATTTTCTGACATCCCGTTTTAGTGGGCATCTACATTATAAAATATAGTACTGACTGAATTCCATATTAATGGCTTCAGTGATTTAGACTCAGCGGTGATTGTACCATATAACTTTTGAACCCCACCCCCTTTAGGGTGGAAGGGGGGTTGAATTTAAAAAAGCAAAACCTCATTGATTCTCTACATCATAATACAAAAATACTGACCAAATTTCATGACTGGTTAAAGCGGTTTCGGCTAAAGTGATTTTTCTACATAATCTTTGAAACCCCTTATGATCTTTAGAGGTTGAATTTCCTAAAAACTCTTCTTGGCTAGTAAGAAGTTAATACATTAGTAATATGTCATGAAATAAAACTTTTGACCAAATTTCATGAACTTCACTGGTTGCGGCTTTGCGTGATTTCTATGTTACCTTTGAACCTTGAACCCTCCTTCCACCTTTATGACGCCCCCCCCCCAGAGGTTGAATTGCGAGAAACCCTCTTCTTAGTCTTTAAGTCATGAAACAAAACTTCTGACTTTCTTTTATGTATATGTTACCTTTGAACCTTCTTATGGCTCCCTTAGGGGTCGAATTTCAAAAAACCCCTTAGTGAGTCTTTGCGTCATGAAATGAAACTATTGATCAAATTTGATGTTTATAGCTTCAGTGGTTCCTGCTCGGTGATGATGAACCAGTCAGTCAGTCAGGACATGCTATTTTATATATATATACATGTATAGATTGTTTACCGATTGAGTAATACTCATACTGATACATATCTTTTTATCATGTAGACAGCAGAGCGTGCAGTCAGAGAATCGTGCGGCAACAACATTACTGTGCAATTCATGGGAAATGCTCCTGTAGGATATTATAGTTACAAATATCCAAAGATTCTGAGGAAAAATGATGTTTTGGGTGCAAAAGTATGGTCAATACATACATATATATTTTACGCACTTTCATAGCTATAATGGGTTTTGATTATGTATACAAGGGGATTCAGAATTGAGCTGTCAAATTTGGTGTTGGGCAATAGTTTTTTGTGGTAGATTTTTAGTGAGGGAAGTAGAAGTAGCATATAAGAATGTGACTTCACATAATTGAAAGTGTGGTTGTAAAAGTCATGTAGACAGGTAAAATATGCCCAGAAGGTAAAGGAAAAAATACAGTACAAGCAAGTTAGTAAGTAAAATATAACATCTATTTCTTCATCATTATTAGAGCTACATCAGGTTCTCAAAGTTGAGACTATTTGTTGGAATACAAGACTAACAGTGTCATTGCATTGACTGCAAACGTTCTGGTACATTCTTCCTACAATTGTGCAGTTGTTCAACTGTTTTACTTTGCTCCACTGTATGTTAGAGGGCATATCAGCAAATTTGTGAAATGAACACCAATTCATGTTACTTCTGTGAAATCCCCTTGGAGAATGACAACCGGCTGCAGCAGTTCTTGCTTTCAATAGTAAAACTTCCTGATACACCCATCCATGGGGAATGCTTCGAGATGGGAAGCAGGGTGTGTCTGGTCTTCAAAGGTCAATGGCTGCAGTGGTTGAACAACTTTGCATGTGAACAGAAATTGTGGACACAAAGTGCCCTCTACTATGTCATGTGTACATTTGTCACCATACTTTCCATGTGGTATCATATACTTTTGCACTCATTCCCAAATTTGAATGATCAATTCTGAATCACCCAGTTTACAGAAAATATCCTGTATAATGATTCCCCCCCATAACAATAACCACCTATATATAAGGGTGTACCTAGGATCTGAACTGGGGGGGGGGGCAACTCACTGGTACTAAATTGATACATCTATGCTTGTGTGTCAATAATTACTACACTTTAATTTCTCTTCTGGGAGGGGGGAGCAGTTGACCCTTGCTGGGTACGCCCATACCTATATAACGATAACATTCTCTGGTCTGAGCAAATTTCCCATAGTGTTAATGTATATCACCTATGATGTAAATCCTAAATAACAATATCTGGTACCTTGAGCAGTGTTACATAAGGGAGCTCATTATATTCTATCATTGTATATATATCTTTGTATAATATTTCATCATGTATATATTTATTGTTTTTAATTGAATTTTTAATTGGGTTGCTGTATTTTTGAAGTTTCTGACATCCATATCTGTTATGGGCATCTTTTTTTTCAGCCACCTTGTTGGGCATTTTGTCTGTTGTGGCATTGTATTTGTATCTTTATTGAATCACAATTTATATATCTCATGTATTTATTTTCCTATAATTCTTTTTCATCACTTATGCTCAACCAATTATTCAGTTTTGATGCTTGAATCATTTGATGATAACTTTTAACCATTGCCTCTGTGGATCTTTTGTCAGTTTTATGCAAGGGAAAAATAAGAATGAACTTTTTAGCTTGTTGAATAAAATAAAATACCTGTTGGTTATGAGAAAAATACATAGACTAAAGATATAATATACAGCGCACGCTATTCATAAAACTTGTCGAACGTGAAGAAAAGATGAGCAGTTTTGTCGGGGAAGAACAGGTTCTGCGCTATTACATTTGGCTCGTTTTCGCAGAACATAGTGATTTCGTGTTAATGCTAGGATGTTGTTGTAACAAAATTTGACTCGATCGAGTTAAGGAAAACTTTCCTTCATTTCTTCAATGAATTTCATTCATTCTTTTGTAAAATATTTAGAGAATGAGGGGAGGGATTCGAAAAAAAAAAAATCAATTCTATATAATATAAACAAATATTGAAAAACGGAATTTTTTTATTTTCCAAAAGGGATAATTCCTAATAATTTAAGACTTTTGAGTTTTTAAATCCTATTATATTAACCTATTTCATTTATATTTTTAAATCTTCTCTTCTCATTCACTTTGTCACTTTTAATTTCGAAAATTTATTTTAACTAGTGGTTATTAAAACATAAAAATTATCTTCCAAGAACATAAAAATTACTTTAATCATACATTTATTTTAAGTATCTGATTATAATGCATCATATTATGTTATGTAATGTAACACATTCGCACTCATACCATATTCAGTCATGAAACATTCAAGTAATAAATAAAAGTTTCATTTTCAACATTCCTGAAAAACCTTTTATAACCTTATCACACAAAAATGTAAACACTTACATAATATTTCAGGAATAAAATGAATTTTTCAAGAAAATTGCAATAATACCTCATCGTCTGTACTTTTCTAAATTATAAGAAATGAAATTTCATGTAGCGTATATATGTAATAATTTAGAGTATGTAAATGTATGTTACATGTCACATATGTGTAACCTCTTCGCTCCAGAAGTATACATGTGTGAATCTTCATTTTTTTTAAGCATTAAGTAGTTTTTAGAATGATTCTTTCTTCAAGTTAGCATCTGAGGTACACATAGTGACTTCAGATCTTAACTCAGATGGTCCTAATAAAGATATTGACTGAAAACTAATTAATCAATTAATTTATTTATTTTTGTTGTTTGAGGGCAATTTCACATATACGTCACAAACACAAATTAATCAATAAAAAAAATGTTTTCTGTAATAGTTTTATCTCAAACGTGAAGAGAGGTAAAAATACTATTTTTAGAGGTAGTTATACATTTTTATGCAAAACTGCCATTGTCTAGAGGGTGCGTTTTCATTACATTCTATCTAAATAAAATATTTGCCATAAATTCCTCATTCTGAAAAGCATATTTTCTTCAAGTTGAGCGAAACTCGAATAAACTCACTAGCTCGCCAAATCTTGCGGAGACGTATATTTCCATTAAAAGTTAATAAAACTCATTACTTCAATCATTTGTTGCCAAAAATTCTATTAAAACATTTAATAATGGCTCATGACATTTGAATTTTACCAAAACTTGGAACTTTAATTGAGTATAAATCCAAAATGGAATCGTTAAAAACTGAGACTACGTCAGAAATCCATTGAATCGTCAATTTAATATTCCAATTTTTAATTTATAAGAAGAGGAATAAGCAAAAAAGTATTCCCTTGTGAAAGGATACTGGTCCCCCTTTCCTAAACCGTTCAGAACATCCGAAAGCTGCGCAAGTGTTGGCCATTCTAATCAAAAATAAGACAGCGTGTGTAGATCGTCATACGAATAGCCATAAGGAAAGCATTGAAAGCGAGATTCCCTGACCAGCCTTTTGACCAGAGTCCCGTGACTCCGGATCTTTGCTTCATATTGTAACCCCTCGTGCACGCTCTATATTATTCTTACTCGGTGGAAAAATATAGGACTTCAGATAGAAAGAAGATTTCAAGCTAGCGGGGATCTGTTGGAAGTCTTGTAGTCCTATTATTGTTTCATTTGATGTGGTACACCCCTCAGAAAAAGTACTGGGTTGATGAAAAAGTCTTGGCAAATTTCAAAAATTATTAACAAATCAACTAATTGACATAAAAAAGTGAAGTTTGCACTAAAATACTTATCATTGTCTAGAGTTTTTGATTAATATATACAAATACATGAATTAAAAAAAGTGTAAATTTCACTCGCAGGTGGCGCCGTAAAATGAAAAACTCTACATAACACATAAAATGCAACACAGACAGTGCATAATTAATATTTGTGACATCAGGGCTGTCTTAAGAGCATCATGGGCCCCTGGGCCAAGTGGTTTTTCTGATGCCCGACTGGGAAAATTTTCGTGATGCCCTGGTGGGCCCATGCATCATGATGGTACTGGTGACAATTTTCATAGCATAAACTAACCACATTTTAACAAGGGCACCCTTTCACTTGTTCAGATTTAGCCAGAGCTAAAAAAAGTGTCTGTATTGAAATGTGTTATTTTTATATAACACAAATTGTCATAAACATTAATTATGCTCTATTTGTGTTGCATTTTATATATTGTGTCCGGTTTTTCGTTCTACAGCGCTACCTGTGAGTGAAACATGAACTTTTTTAAACTTATCAAAAATAATAATAAATAAATAAAACTCTAAATAAATAGTTATATAATATGCTCTTTCAATTATATTCCTCCCACAAAACTACTGAATTTTTGTTTCATTGGGATCAATTTTTTTCAGCACCCATTCACAAAATTTGCCATCCATCTGAATTTGTTGTGGCTATACAGGGCCAGATCTTGAATCCTGTTAACTGTGCGGCCGCAGACGCTGCCAACTGAAGGGTGGCCGATTTTATAGGGCGGTAATTATGGGAAGGGGTGATTTGTTTTATCACCAAACTATTATTCGCTTAAGCTTGAAAAATTTCCAGAACTGGCTCTGGGGCTATATTCAGCTCAGCTTCTTCCCTTTGCCTGTAAATATGCCTAACTATTGGCCCATAAGAAATTTAATTTCTGAATGTTTCTTTGACAATTGAGGTAGACATCTTCACTGGAGACAAATGGTCTGTGACCTTGTCATTTATGCTGAGTTAAATTATTTTCTGCTATCTCATTGATTTTGTATCTTCAGACACTAAATAGAAGTTAAAGTCGTGAATTAGAATTAGTCGTGAATGGACCCCAGGCGCCAGATCCCCATGGCGACTAAAAAGTTGGTATTGGTGACTAAAACTTTCTTTGTGTGGTTACTAAATTGCAGGCTGAGAACTACACAAAGTGTTTGGAATTTATAGCAGCATGAAAGTGGGCCACTATGTCCTGGAAAAGTCAAAAGAAGCATTATTTTGGACCTTTTTCTTCGAGTAAACATTTTTTTGGCGCCTAGATATTTTTGCAATTTGTCCAGCCCTGTCATATGTGCATGCACATGTTTTCAAATTCTGTTTTTTCATTATTTCTAATACCATGCAGGATTTGTTTTGGAATTTATTATTATAGGCATACTTTTTTGATTCTGACCAGTTCATAAAAAATGACATGCTTAAGTTTTATCTGAATGGTGAAATTTTTTTTTTCGAAGATTTATTTTCGGTTTTATTTATTTTTCTAGATTTTTTTCTTCAAAGCTCAATTGCTAAAGGGAAACTTATCTGAAGGTAGAGAAGCTGCAAATTTTCGATGGTTGAACCAGAGAGAGCTTTCCTGTACAATTCCGAGCATCTATTACAAATCAGTAAAAGCGTTTCTTTTCCCCCAATAAATTAAGTACTGAATTAAACTTTTTAGTGTTATTTTATTAATGCAATTTTTTTTATTCACTCTTTCATTTTTGACTTTTGATGTAACATCAATATCCGCCCCTCTAAAGGTTGATCCCTCATACGTCCCTGTCCACTCAGTGTTTGATTTCAATACCGACTCAAACATTGAGTTGGTATTGAAATTATATTGTGATGTGCAGTTTGATCCAATCGAAAGCAGTGATTACTTTCTCAAATTGGGAAGTGGGCAAAGAGTGCTTTATGATTTGTTTGTTCTTTTTTGTCCTGATCTGTAAGCACTGTTTTTCCCCGCATTAGCCGGCATGCCTTAAAAATGGGACGCCAGCTTTTTAAACTTTGAAGTCTGGTGCATTCCCACCATGCCGGGTGAGGTTTCAGTGAAGATCGCAGGATACATTCAGAAGGCCGATATCAATATACTAAATTGTAAATAAATACGCAAGTTGGAATAAAATGTTTTTATCTTAGCAAATGTATTTTGTTTAGGAATTTGATAACGAAAAAATTTTACATTCATTTATCAATCTAGCCCATATGATGCTGTATTCTTTACGTTTTTTTGCGTCTTCAGAAATTGAATAAATATGGTTTTTTTTATTAAATTATCATGTTTTGTGGTGCAATTCTTTAATTTTTTATTCTGCTTATTCAGATTTTAAACACATGATCAAAGAATACAAAAGTACTTTGAAGTCTACTAATTATTCTATTTAGCTCTACAGCAATGAATATACTTAGAATCCAAGATTTGCAACAAATCAAGAATTATGGTAGCAAAGGCAAATGTGACATTCGATCTCCAACATAGATGCTAAAATGAAGAGAACAGACATGCATCAAATCAGCGAATTTAATCAATTCTTAGAGTCTAGATCTTTAATAATTTTCAGGAATCTGACCAGAGGCGAATTTATGGATTTGCCGCCCTCTTCCCTATCTAATTTGTTGTTCTCTACCACAAATTACAAAAACTTGTCTTGTCGCCCCACTGAACTTGACTTGCCATCCTTGGCTATAGCCCCCCCCCCCCCCGTAAAGAGACTTCTACCTATCACTCGAATTTCCCTGCATGCTGGTCTCCCTCGATGTGTCCCGGTATGCCAGCTAATGCAGGTAATACTGTGATGATCACAGGGCCGGTCTTAGACTTAATGCCGCCGGGTGCAAAAACAGCAGTCAGCGCCCCCCCCCCCCCAGGCGCGAATCCAGAGTGATGCCTCAAAGAGTAGAGGGGCCTCACGAAAATGAGATTTAGTTGAAATTTCACTTGAAATGTCTATGCTCAGAAAAAGGAGTTACAAGCACACCCCATTCGGCTCGTTGCACCGCCCGGTGCTTTAGCTGGTGTTTGCCTGCCCCTTCTGTTTCTTAGTACTGGGTCTGAAAGGATTAATTTCTAATTAAGTTCATCAGTTTTATAAATATGAAAGAAATCATACGGAAATATCACTTCAATTTAACCACTTTTATTAGTTTATCCCGTACGTGATGCGTGCACTACACGAATTTCACCATAAAACTTAATTATATAAAATAAGTATGAAAAAGATAGATCCTTGTCATGAGTATCCTGCATAAATTTGTGACGTTTTGCTTTTTTAATGTTTTTAAATCTTTTAATTAAATCAAACAAGTTGGGTTTTTATGCTTGTTTACAAGTTAAATAGCAGTAATCCCATTCTAGAAGTTTTTCTGACTTCTTCGTCCCTTAATATCCAACCAAGAGATGGGGGGAGGGGGGGGGGACGATCACCACACTAAGAGCCTGATAATATGGTAGAATGAAGCTGGTCCAGCAAAAAATGCCTCCTCTGAGGCTCCCGGGTGGGCCCGTGCGTTAGGCTGGCGCGGTTGATCTTATCAGCAACCGTGGAATTTCGCGTGAAACACACACTGCTGTTAGCAACCGGGGTTTTTTATTTTTTTATGTCACGTGACATCTCGGGATTGGCTAAATTTTTTTCGCCAAGCTGAAGTTGGCTCCAGTTAGCATGCAAATTCGTGATCATAAGCTGCATTGCAGTAAAACCCCCTCTTAACGGATACTTTCTCTTGTACGGACAAATAATAATTTACAGTTGTATAATATATAAAAGTATGAATTTCAAACCTCTTTTTAACGGTCACCCATTTTACAAGTATTTAATTTTTTTGTCCTGTCCGTGTTCACAAAAAGGAGGGGTTTTACTGTATATACTAATAAAAATATTCATGTAATGAAATTTAATTGTCTGTAACAATATTTGCCATTTGAAATTAATTCAGAGTTGAAGAAAGACAGCCTACAAGTTGACCCATTATTGATGCTTTTACGATTCGTGACCAAATCGCACAAATTTTTTTATATATGATGACTAGAATCATCATAATTAATTTAAATAATATATATATTAAAAAACTATATAAGTAACATACTTTTGAAGTTTTGGCTTGAAGAAAATTATTGGCCATGAATTTAGCACGTTTTTCTTTGTAATTAAAGTAAATTTCCAATTAATTAAATTTCTAATTAATGGAAATTAAGCACAATAATTGTAATTTTGGGAAACCCCATATGACCAAAAAAAAGTCAAGGAAATTCCTATCCTATTTAAAAAAAATATATTTCTTTTGATGGTCAGGAAAAAAAAATTCAGATAGGAAATCGGAATGAAATTTCTAAATTTCATGTCTTAAAAACTGTAAAAAATCAAATTTTTTTTAAAAAACATTATGATACTCATTAGACCTTTTAATTCCCAAAAATGTTCATTAGGGGACGATTCATTTATACGAAATTATTTACATGCTTCACACTAAATCTGTTTCCAGACACAGATTTATGGCTTCGCCACGTGCTGGCTATTCGAATTGCTCTGCCCCCTATTCACGTTATAATTTAAAGTTCTTGACCACGAATTACTCAAATTTGCCGCCCCTCTGAACTTGCTACCCCGGCCTGCTTAACACCCTGTACATACGACATCAGGGCCGCAACTAGAGAGGAGCAGGTGGGACTGGTGCCAAGGTCTTCTTAAGAGTATTATGGGCCCCCCGGGCCAAGTGGTTTTTAGGAGGCCCTACATGGTAAATCCTTGAAAATTTCAATCGTATCTCATTTTTGGGAGGCCCCTCTTCTCTTGAGGCACCCGGGCCGTGCTCGGGTGGGCCCATGCGTTAAGACGGCACTGACTGATGCCCCGAACTCCGAGCCAGACAGGAGCGCAAATGTTAACCTTTCATATCTCCTTCAATATTAAAAGGGGACGCCAAAATGCGTGCTTGCCCCGGCTGACCACGCATGTCGTTGTGGCCCTGTACATCAGTATGTATGTTGCAAGGTTTAAGGACAGGGCCGCAGCTGGATACTTTTTTAACTGGAGCTAGCAAGCTTTTGGCGTCCCCCGTGTAAGGAAAGGTTAGAATGAGTGGTGTTAAAGGGGCAATTCGGCGCCCCCCTAGTTCAGCACTCGATACAGTGGACCCGCTCTCCCTAGTTGCGACTTTGTGTGTGTGTGTGTAAATTAAAAACTGCTTGAAAAGAATGGTAGGTGTGAAAATTGTCTTAGTGCACTCTTCGATATTACCCGCATACAACGTTTTCTCTAAATCAGCGGTTCTCAATCTTTTTTGACCCACGGAGCCTTTTCCAGTATATAATTTCTATGGCGGAGCCCCGTAGGCCTATTTTTTATTTATTCATCAAAGTTACTGATTTATTTTTATTCAAAAATATTAATAATTATTTTTTTTCAAATTTACTGGTTCTTTTTTTATTTTCCTCGAGGGCCGCGGAGCCCTTGGGAGTTCACACGGAGCACCGGTTGAGAACCGCTGGCCTAGATGGGTTTTTTTTCATTGCAAAAACACAGACAGCCACATTCATATACGATACAAAAATAACAAAAAGACAATAATGAAAGCAAAACACACACAATGCAGCTCTTAGGGACATATTTAACCCCCGGTTCATACTTAGGCTTTTAATAAATGTTTCAAAAGTTTGATATGGAAAATTTGCAAATATAAAAATATATTCCTTCAGATGTCTGATTATTTTTACTTCAAATTTTTTATGAATTTATTATAAATGGTGTGGCCCCGTGGTAATTTGTACTCTTTTGGATGAGGTAACTGCTGTCATAGCATGACACACAACGGAATGTTTTACACGGATAAGAATACGTGTATAGAGTTGTTAAAAATTAGAAAAAAATTATGCTTCAATTTATTAATTTTTTGTATTGTTATGAACTGCTTATGCTCCACAACATTAAACTGAAATGATTTTTTGAGGATATGAATACAACCGAGAGAAATTTATCAAGAATTTCTTAAGTATCTGAAATGAAGCCCAACAAAATAACACCATAATTTCAAAAAAGTGCAGTGAAACCTCGATATAACGATACTCAGCGGACCAAGAAAAAATATTGTTGCAGAGGGATTATCGTTATATCGGGAGGCAGCGGTTTAACATTAGAATACAGACATTTCCAAAAAAGATTAGAAGATATAACGTTGTAGAAGGATTTATCGTTATATCGAGAATCGTTGTAGCGAGGTTTCAATTTAACAATTTTTATCTATTTCTCTGGCTGGTAGTATTAAAAAAACATCGGCTACTCACGGAGTCAATAATTAATGGAAGAAAATAAATCTCATTTTTTTCTTGTTTCGGTAAAATTATAATCTACTAGCTGATACCCGGCGACGTTGCCCGCCCTGTAAAAAAATGTATATTGTATAGCTTATTAATTATTTCTTACTCAAAAAAATTTCTGCATCAAGAAAGAAAAAAATTACTTTTATTTTTAAATATTTTAATTAAAAACTTGAGGCAATTGCTTGTGGATACGCAATATTTTTTGTTTTCCCATCTTGAGTGTAGATATACAAATTTTTGGGATTACCAACGCGCGAACAGGCAACGTAAAGCTGTCCGTGAGAAATACAGGGCTCGAGTAGGTTGATACCTGCCACTACTAACAACTGGCCTTGCGCTTTGTTGATTGTCATGGCAAAAGCTAAATGAATCGGGAACTGTAATCGCTTGAAAGTGAATGGCATTTCTTCAGTGATAATTGGGGTACGTGGAATGAAGACCTCTTCTTTTGGCACATCCAGTTAGAATCGTTGCTTCGATGATGTAATTGTGCAATTTCTTCACGCAGAGTCTGTTGCTATTGCAGAGTATCGGTGTCTCCAAATTTCTTAAAATGCATTTTTTAAATTGAAACTATATCTCTACGATGGGCGGTTGATGAGATAAAGGCCGCATTAGCACTTACAGGACACCCTGTATACAGACAAGCAAAAATACCCGGCGCTTCCCGGGTTTTTTTCAATTACTGGGAGGATTGGAAATATGGCAAACCGTTATAAATTATTGGGGCTCCGACTTTGAGGGTCAAGTTGTGTGGTGGCACACCCTGAATATCCAAAGAGTTCATAAATTCTGCAGGATACAGAACTGTCTGCGCTGTGTCTGTGACAGTGTCAACCGATTTGTAAGATGGGGAGTCTCCCGGAATAATTTTTAGGATTTTTCCGTTGATCTTGTTCACACTGTAATTTTTCGATGCCAGAATCGCTTTCTCACAAAGCCACTCATGGTTTTGGTGATTTTGTTGAATGTTTGGGAAGACTTTGTCTGCAAGTTCTTGAACCGAGTTTATATGTATAAGAACTGGCAAAATCCATTGGGGAACGTTATCAGTCCAGTGCTTGTGTCTACGGGAATTCTTCCATTGCCAAGTTTGACCAAGTTCGATGTGAAAATGATAGCAGTGCTGAGTAATTTTGCAGTTAACTCGCATGTTGGTGGATAATGATAATTTTTTAGCTTCGTGCCAGAGTGTTGATGATTTGAGGCAAGCATTGAGTTCATCAGCTGGCGTTTTATTCTCGGTTTTGTCGTCGTAGTTGTTGTTCTCTGTTGTTAGTGACGTCATACGTCACTACGCCTTTTAAGCATTTTTTAAATTGAAACTATATCTCTACGATGGGCGGTTGATGAGATAAAGGCCGCATTAGCACTTACAGGACACCCTGTATACAGGCTAGCAGAAATACCCGGCGACGTTGCCCGCCCCGTAAAAAATTTATATGTATATTATTCAAACGCCTTACGCATTTTTTAAATTGAAACTATACCTATACGATGGGCGGTTGATGAGATAAAGGCCACATTATCACTTACAGGACACCCTGTATATAGGCTAGCAGAAAAGCCGGCGCTTCCCGGGTTTTCTTGAATTACTGGGAGGATTGGAAAAGTGACAAACCGTTATAAAGGAATAAACTGTTATAATAACAGAATTAAAGGTGTGACAAACCATTTTAAAGGCATATATTCACGTCTGAAACGCATTGTTGGAAACCACGGTAACCAAAGTAAACGTTCCGAAAGTGATTGTTGAGGCCCCCAAAACCATTGTTGCCCGACAGTTTTTTGCCCATTTCGGGCATTTGCCCAGCTCTGACGAACTTTTAAAGTAGCCTACGGTTCAATCCCGGACCTGTTTGGTATATATGCAAAATCTGGCGACGATCGGTCTAAAACTGTAGATTTGTATAATGAGCATACATACATATATACATACATACATACATACATACTTTCACATTTATATATAAGACTAGCTGATACCCGGCGACGTTGCCCGCCCCGTAAAAAATTTATATATGTATAGCTTATTAATTATTTCTTAATCAAAAAAATTTCTGCATCAAGTAAGAGAACTCGCATGTTGGTGGATAATGATAATTTTTTAACTTCGTGCCAGAGTGTTGATGATTTGAGTCAAGCATTGAGTTCATCAGTTGGCGTTGGACAGTTTTATACCCAATTTTGTCAGCGTAGTTGTTGTTCTCTGTTGTTAGCGACGTCATACGTCCAGCTTACGTCATACGAATATTATTCAAACGCCTTTTACGCATTTTTTAAATTGAAACTATACGATGGGCGGTTGATGAGATAAAGGCCGCATTATCACTTACAGGATTACAGGACAACCTGTATATAGGCCAGCAGAAATTCCCGGCGCTTCCCGGGTTTTCTGCAATTAAATTGGAAAAGTGACAAACCGTTATAAAAGAATAAACTGTTATAATAACAGAATTAAAGGTGTGACAAACCATTGTAAAATCATATATTCACGTCTGAAACGCATTGTTGGAAACCACGGTAACCAAAGTAAACGTTCCGAAAGTGATTGTTGAGGCCCCCAAAACCATTGTTGCCCGACAGTTTTTCGCCCATTTCGGGCATTTGCCCAGCTCTGACGAACTTTTAAAGTAGCCTACGGTTCAATCCCGGACCTGTTTGGTATATATGCAAAATCTGGCGACGATCGGTCTAAAACTGTAGATTTGTATAAAGAGCATACATACTTTCACATTTATATATAAGACTAGCTGATACCCGGCGACGTTGCCCGCCCTGTAAAAAATTTACATATATATAGCTTATTAATTATTTCTTAATCAAAATCTTTCTGCATTAAGTAAGAAAAAATTACTTTTATTTTTAAATATTTTAATTAAAAACTTGAGGCAATCGCTCGTGGATACACAATATATTTTTTGTATTTCTATCTGGTGTGTACAAATTTTTGGGATTACCAACACAGGCTAAGTAAAGCTGTCCGTGTGAAAAACAGGGCTCAAGTAGGTTGATACTTGCCACTACTAACAACTGGCCTTGCGCTTTGTTGATTGTCATGGCAAAAGTTAAACGAATCGGGAACTGTAATCTCTTGAAAGTGAATGGCATTTCTTCAGTGATAACTGGGGTACGTGGAATGAAGACTTCTTCTCCTCCAGCACATCCAGTTAGAATCGTTGCTTCGATGATGTAATTGTGCAATTTCTTCACGCAGAGTCTGTTGCCATTGCAGAGTATCTCCAAATTTCTTAAAAGCATTATGGGTTCTCCGACATTGAGGGTCAAATTGTGTTGTGGCACATCGGGAATATCCAAAGAGTTCAGAAATTCTGCAGAATACACAACTGTCTGTGCCGTGTCAACCGATTTGTAAGATGTGGAGTCTCCCGGAAAAATTTTTAGGATTTTTTCGTTGATCTTGTTCACACTGTCATTTTTCGATGCCAGAATCGCTCTCTCACATAGCCACTCATGGTTTCGGTGATTTTGTTGAATGTTTGGGAAGACTTTGTCTGCAAGTTCTTGAACTGAGTTTATATATATAAGAACTGGCAAAATCCATTTGGGAACGTAATCAGTCCAGTGCTTGGGTCTACGGGAATTCTTCCATTGCCAAGTTTGATCAACTGATGTGAAAATGATAGCAGTGCTGAGTCATTTTGCCGTTGAACTCGCATGTGGGTGGATAATGATAATTTTTTAGCTTCGTGGCAGGGTGTTGATGATTTGAGGCAAGCATTGAGTTCATCAGCTGGCGTTGAACATTTTTATTTCCAGTTTTGTCGTCGTAGTTGTTGTTCTCTGTTGTTAGCGACGTCATACGTCCAACTTGTGCGGCGAATATTATTCAAACGCCTTTTAAGCATTTTTTAAATTGAAACTATACCTCTACGATGGGCGGTTGATGAGATAAAGGCCGCATTATTACTTACAGGCCACCCTGTATATAGGCCAGCAGAAATACCCGGCGCTCTTCCCGGGTTTTCTTCAATTACTGGGAGGATTGGAAATGTGACAAACCGTTATAAAGGAGTAAACTGTTATAGTAACAGAATTAAAGATGTGACAAACCATTGTAAAGGCATATATTCCGTCTGAAACCCATTGTTGGAAACCACGGCAACCGAAGGAAACGTTCCGAAAGTGGTTGTTGAGGCCCCAAAACTATTGTTGCCCGACAGTTTTTCGCCCATTTCGGGCATTTGTCCAGCTCTGACGAATTTTTAAAGTAGCCTACGGTTCAATCCCGAACCTGTTTGGTATATATGCAAAATCTGGCGACGATCGGTCAAAAACTGTAGATTTGTATAAAGAGCATACATACATACATACATACATACATACATACATACATACTTTCACATTTATATATAACTAGCTGATACCCGGCGACGTTGCCCGCCCCGTAAAAAATGTATATATGTATAGCTTATTAATTATTTCTTAATCAAAAAAAATTCTGCATCAAGTAAGAAAAAATTACTTTTATTTTCAAATATTATAATTAAAAACTTCAGGCAATTCGCTTGTGGATACAAAATATCTTTGGTTTTTCCATCTGGTGTGTAGATGTACAAATTTTTGGGATTACCAACACGCGAACAGGCAACGAAAAGCTGTCCGTGAGAAATACAGGGCTCAAATAGGTTGATACCTGCCATTGCTAACGACTGGCCTCGCGCTTTGTTGATTGCCATAGCAAAAGCTAAACGAATCGGGAACTGTAATCGCTTGAAAGTGAATGGCATTTCTTCAGTGATAACTGGGGTACGTGGAATGAAGACTTCTTCTCCTCCAGCACATCCAGTTAGAATCGTTGCTTCGATGATGTAATTGTGCAATTTCTTCACGCAGAGTCTGTTGCCATTGCAGAGTATCTCCAAATTTCTTAAAAGCATTATGGGTTCTCCGACATTGAGGGTCAAATTGTGTTGTGGCACATCGGGAATATCCAAAGAGTTCAGAAATTCTGCAGAATACACAACTGTCTGTGCCGTGTCAACCGATTTGTAAGATGTGGAGTCTCCCGGAAAAATTTTTAGGATTTTTTCGTTGATCTTGTTCACACTGTCATTTTTCGATGCCAGAATCGCTCTCTCACATAGCCACTCATGGTTTCGGTGATTTTGTTGAATGTTTGGGAAGACTTTGTCTGCAAGTTCTTGAACTGAGTTTATCGGTGTCTCCAAATTTCTTAAAATGCATTTTTTAAATTGAAACTATATCTCTACGATGGGCGGTTGATGAGATAAAGGCCGCATTAGCACTTACAGGACACCCTGTATACAGGCAAGCAAAAATACCCGGCGCTTCCCGGTGTGCTCCCCGAGTCTCGGTGTCTCCAAATTTCTTAGAAGCATTATAGGTACTCCGACTTTGAGGGTCAAGTTGTGAGGTGGCACACCCGGAATATCCAAAGCGTTCAGAGATTCTGCAAGATATAGAACTGTCTGCGCTGAGTCTGTGACAGTGTCAACCGATTTGTAAGATGTGGAGTCTCCTGGAATAATTTTTAGAATTTTTTCGTTGATCTTGTTCACACTGTCATTTTCCGGTGCCAGAATTACTCTCTCACAGTCACTCATGGTTTTGGTGATTTTGTTGAATGTTTGGGAAGACTTTGTCTCCAAGTTCTTGAACTGAGTTTAAAAACTGGTAAAATCCATTTGGGAACGTAATCAGTCCTTCTTGGGTCTACGGGAATTCTTCCATTGCCAAGTTTGATCAACTGATGTGAAAATGATAGCAGTGCTGAGTCATTTTGCAGTTGAACTCGCATGTTGGTGGAGAATGATAATTTTTTAGCTTCGTGCCAGAGTGTTGATGTCCTAACGAACTCGAGGCGACCACCGATAGACAGCACCTTCACTTCAAACCCATCTCACTAATGGCAGTAAATTGCAATGTAGCGATACGGCCAGAGTTGGTGTTTGGTGAAGTAGAGTGCTGATGATTTGAGGCAAGCATTGAGTTCATCAGCTGGCGTTGAACATTTTTATTCCCTGTTTTATCGTCGTAGTTGTTGTTCACTGTTGTTAGTGACGTCATATGTCCAGCTTCTGCAACGAATATTATTCAAACTCCTTTTAAGCACTTTTTAAATTGAAACTATACCTCAACGATGGGTGGTTGATGAGATAAAGGCCACATTAGCACTTACAGGACACCCTGTATACATGCAAGCAAAAATATCTGGTGCTTCCCGGGTTTTTTTTAATTACTGGGAGGATTGAAAAAGTTACAAACCGTTATAACGGAATAAACTGTTATGATGGCAGCGTTAAAGATTTGACAAACCATTGTAAAGGCATATATACACGTCTGAAACGCATTGTTGGGAACCACGGTAACCAAAGTAAACGTTCCGAAAGTGATTGTTGAGGCCCCAAAACCATTGTTGCCCGGCAGTTTTTCGCCCATTTCGGGCATTTGCCCAGCTCTGACGAACTTTTAAAGTAGCCTACGGTTCAATCCCGGACCTGTTTGGTATATATGCAAAATCTGGCGACGATCGGTGTAAAACTGTAGATTTGTATAAAGAGCATACATACATACATACATACATACTTTCACATTTATATATAAGATAAGATATATATAAAATTGATTTTCTGTGTGTGTGTATGTTCTCTATACAAATCTACAATTTTGAATCGATCGTCGCCAAATTTCGCATATATATCAAATGGGACCCGACTTGAACGATAGGCTACTTTAAAATTTCGTCAGAGCAGGGCAAATGCCCCAAATGGGCAAAAACCTTTAGGGCAACAATGGTTTTTGGGCCTCAACAATCACTTTCCGAACGTTTACTTTGGTTACCGTGGTTCCCTAGCAATGCGTTTCAGACGTGTTTATGCCTTTACAATGGCTTGCCACTTCTTCAACGCTGTCAGTATATGTATAATATTTATGCCTTTATAATGGTTTGCCACTTTATTCAATCCTCCCAGTAATGAGAGCTTTTTGAATAGACAACATCATGAGCATCACTTTGAGGGTAAGGGGCCGTTCAAGTATTACGTCATCATCGATGGGGGGGGGGATTTCCGATTTGCTGACTTTTGATGACGAGGGGGGAAGGGGGGGTTTGGATAATGCTTACGTCATCAACCACCCTTCATGAAAATATGAGTTAGGATTCAGAGGGGCAGAACTGATGACGAAATTTTGCTGACAGGGGTGGGGGGGGGGTCAGCGTTTTGGTGACTTTTGCTGACAAGGTGGGAGGAGGGGGGTCAAAAATGGCAAAAAATTTGCTTACGTAATACTTGCACGGCCCCTAAGGCAAAGGATGATGGCCCCATAGAAATCAGTGTTAAAATTGCCGATTTTAATGTAGAAATGCGGAAATTTGGTGGGGTTTTCAGTCACATCAATAATTTTGAAAATTGTATTGAATTCTCGATTTGTGAAATATTGAGTTCGCTTAGAGATATACAAAGCCCAGAAAATTAGATATGAAGTAAATAGCCGGACCTACTTTCGAGTTGGATATCCATACAATACAATACAAATACAACGCCACAACAGGCAAATTGCCCAACGAGGTGGCTGACTTAAGAACATCATGGATTCCCCGAGCCATTTTTTGGAGGCCCTACCTACTACTGCTACAACACACATGCACCCCGGAACCCCCAACGAATCGGTACATGCGGGAATGTGCGTGTACGTGTAGTGAAACCTGACGTGAAGTTTTTTTTGTTTTTCTGTAATGCTTGTTATGTGTAGTGCTGCCATCTGCCACTCGTTTTTCTAACTATGAGTGAAGTGTTATGATTGAATGACTTATCGTTGTAGGACTGTTGCTCTCTGTGGCGAGACTTTTTAACGGGGAGATCGGCTCGCATTTGCGCCTTGAAGTTGGGAACCACAGAAAACCAACTTCAGCCGACCACCACTGTGGGGTTCGAACCCGGATCCTCGCATCGCGAGTCCGTCACTATAACCACTCGACCACCACAGCGGCAATAACACTGATTTCAACTTTTTATTTATATCTTCTCAAGCATGAAAATTAATGTCTCCGTATTGTCTTTTAATAACTGCATAAATTCACATAGTTTAGGATGTTTTAAAATTAATTATGGACCCGTAAAAAGTACATCGAAAAAATTCCACAGCTTTAATTAAGCATTTTTTGAAGCAGAAACAGGCAGAGATAGATAACTTGAAGTTCAAAAGGGGGGAATCGAAATACCTAGCACCCTTTAAAAAAAAAATATATATATATATTTTTTTTACGTTTCTTTAAATATAGATTTGTTTCTTTCATGAGTCGCGCAGGAAGTCGCCATATTGGTGCACTTAGACACGGTTTGCATGTCCCTCAAAGAAAGAGGGAGATATCACGTGATCCAAAAAGGCTCATTACAGAAAATGTAACCGGGTATTATAGCTATAGTCCGTTTCAGGTTACCTTTGCAGTGAAGGGGAAGCTACGAGGGAACCGCATCACTCGTTGCTATGGGAACGAAAGCCTCTTAACCAATGTATCGATGCGCAGCCTCGGTAAGGTATGGTCGATTCTCGCCAATCTCACTGAGAAAAATATGTTTTACGTGTAACGTAATTGCACAGTTAAATTAGTAATAATTATAGAATTAAAAGAAAACCATTGCCGATACTTTCAGAAATTAAAGCTATTTTTCTACGATATTTCCTTTCCCTCAGCTGAAATTTATTTACGAAAAAAAATCTAAACAATAAAATGAAAGCAACGTGTAATTTTAAAATACTGTATATTAACCACGGCTCTCAAAAACTTGGGGATTTTTAATTTTTTCTTCAATTTATATGGAAAAAATTAATGTTAAATAAATTAAGAAGAAGCAGGTTAACTCTGTTTACACGTGTAAATGCAGGAATAGCACCAAATAATAATAATGATACGGAAAAGTTTAGAATTTTTTTACTCACTTTTCTTGCCGAAATTTCCGTCGCTCGACCTCCCCCCCTTCCCCGAACGGTATACGTCGATGCCACTTGTTTTCCCGACAGCTTTAGTCTTTTGTTACGGTTGATGTGCTGCTCATGGTTATTACGGATTATTCTTATGGAGTTTTGTTTACAACGAATATTCAAAAACCAAAAATATAGTATTCAGGAATGGAAGAGCAGAGAACTTTAGCGTGGCTATCTCTGGTGAAAATAAAGACACAACTGTCACATAACAGATGAAAGCCCAAACCACTGTGGACCCCCCCCCCCACTTATTGTATCTGAAGAGACGCTATAGGCAAGGGGCATGAGGAGAAACAGGTGGGTGGAAGATGGCGTCCGTTCGTGTGAGTGGAAGTCGCGACTCTGTCAACACTCTCCGTGATCGGAAACTAAAACTATCCCATAAACATGGCAAAAAATAAATAATTAAAAAAAGGAGGATCTATAACCAAAACTTCTGCACCCATAGAGGGCCTCTCACAAGTCACAATAGTATCTGCAATCTCGTGGAGAGAAACACTTCTTGTAATCTATGAGTGAATATCTGAACTCACTGAAGCCTATTTTTAGGAGAAAATAAAACTGATTGAATATTGTATCGTTATGGAAAATTCAACCAAATAACGAAAAAAAAAAAAATGTATATATACAGTATATAATTGTGTAACGAAAAAAAACACGACAGTGATATTGGCGGGGAAAATTTCTAGGATATCGCGCCAGAGTGTCGTTGCCGTTGCTATGGATTTTTGATAATGGTAATCAATATTTTTTACAATTTAAAAATTTTAAACAAGTAAACATCAGTTCAAAACGACTTTTTTTCAAAATCATAGAAAAAATCGAAATATTCTGTATAAAGGTTCATCTTAAACCTCCGATATATGAGAACTATATTTTGCGGAGAAGGAATACACTCTCTACCTTTCTCTTCACTGCAAAGTTAACCTGAAACAGACTATAGGCGCATTTGGCCAAAATCCTTATTATTTAGATTACAGGGGGTAAACAATCCCACTTTCCTTATATAACGCCCGTTCCGCGCTTGTCGTTAGATAAGGAATTATCGTAAGGAACGTGCTAAGGAAAATTCCTTAAGCGGCACTCTTCCCTTTGCGTTGAGCATTGTCCTTAGGATCACGTGACGGGTTGCGGAGGAAAAAACCGGTCTTTCGGTTCAGTTCACTATTCAACCAATCAACGTAAAGCAAAAAGTTTACAACTACTACTACGTATTAAAAATCAATATTTCGTCAACATTTGTGGCAACGATTGCTTTATTTACTTTAATTTCGCGCAATGTTTTTCTTTTTTTTACGTTACATTGCGCACAAGTTTCCTCGAATTTTTAATAACTTATAAGATATTTTAATAATTTTCTTACTGGACATATAAATTAGTTTTAGAGACAATTCAAGTTTTTTTAATAGAAATTTTATATAAATTACAATTTTTCTGAAAAGATAATTTTAATTTCTCATGACATTACATCATAGAGGTTAATACAGCAAGTATCATGTTCAATCATGGGGGAAAAAATATAGATTTTCCAGCTCTATGAATTTAACGCTCATGTTTTAATGTTATAACGATTCTCACTTAGGAAAATGTATTGAGATTTCTTATTCTTCCATCAGGTCTTGACATGTTGCAACTGTAGCTATTTGTCCCATATACATGTTCGGCAAATATTATTTGATACTATATATTTCAATATTACTAGAACCATGTCATTCACCATATCTCACAATAAAATTTTAATTTCTTTCCAATCGTTTTATTAAATTTTTTATCAACTGCGGTGAATCCCGCTTGTTTTTCAAGAAACACTCATGAGAAACGCTTTGGACAGAAAATTTTGATGAGTCGACAAAAATAAGTCATTCTAAATGGGAAGATTATTATTCGTTTTGTGATTTCAGCTGCATTTAATCAAAAATAAATTATATAACTCTGGTTCAGATAAATCAAAACCAACACTTCATTCCACTGAGATGTTTAAATCTTTGCATAGAAAACTGTTTTCTATGCAACTAATTCGCAAATTTATTGTAGTACAAAAATGTAACATTCATAAACATTTTTTCTAATTATAATCACAAAGAAAACACTCATTTTTTTGCTTATGATCATAGATAAATTTATTAGATAAATGTGTGAACAGTATTTCATACACATGTATGATTGCGACTGTGTATGAATATACATATAGGTGCTGGTTAAATGAGTTGCTTGAGAAACAAAAATTTCTAGTTTTACACTCGTAAGCCATAACTTGTGTCATTGCATTCAACATTTTTACCTGAAATGAAAAGGGTAAATTGTATGATAGTTTTGAGTATTGAACTTTGTGCACGCCATAAAAAATTCCAAAGATAAAAATTAAAAAGATTCAACTTACCTGCGGTATCTATGTTTAATCCATCACTACATAAGTACACTTCATGAGCACCGATTTGTCTTCAACAGGCATGTAATGTCTTCATTTTGCGACTCTCGTTTCAGCAAATGGTCAAGAACCTAATAAGTATTTCAAATAGTATATAACAAAGTACCAATATATAAATAATAGTACCAAATAGTACCATATTTCAATGTATCAGCAGTGTGATGGAATAAAATATGTTAGTTGTCAACTAAAACAATTTCCCAACAAACTGCTAGTACTACTAAACCACATATGCAAGTGATATAGTTCTGAGGAATTTCTAATTGGCATGCCTCGGAAAGTGTTATGTGTATACATAAGTTTTTGTCCCCTTCGCAAATTAATTGCAATATATAAGGAATGCATGTTTCATGCACGACTTACTACCATCTATGTTTGATACTGAAAGCGATGATATGCGTTTGAATTTTTGTGCTCTAAGTACTATATTAAGGGTCAATCTGTTCTGTGTGTATATATATATATATAAAATAATAATAATAAAATCACACACACACACACTTCAACCACCACGTTAGGCAATTTGTCTGTTGTAGTCTGTTTTATGTATATATATATTTGTTAAACAGGAGAAAAAATACACCTAGGAGCAATTACTAATGAATAACCTACCCTCAAGTGTCAATTGTACAATTTGAACAACTACATTGAACACTTGTAACAGTGTTCCTACTTAATAAGTATGACACAGTAGTACAATTATTTTCTGAAATTTCTCTACAGACCCATTAATATCAAGAATTCGTTCTTTATAATTTATTACGATTTATGCTTATGGAATAAATGCCTTGGGGGAAATCATCTGAAGGACCCCAAACTTTAAATCCTTCTCCGCCAGTGATTTTGAACAAGTTCATAAAACAAAATTGTACAAGCCAATTTTAAATACATTGTTTAATGCAAATGACATATATTATATTGTATTCATAGTTGCCGGAACCTAGGGGCTGAGGACATTTGAGCCCCCCCCTAAATAATTTCTGAAAAAACAATGCACTACACCTTCCCCCCTCCTGCATACGTACTCGAGTCACATATATACGGGACAACCAGCAAGTTTCAACCCCCTCAATGTTTTCATGTCTGCATCTCTGATTGTACTGTACAGTATATCGAAAGATTTAATACATAACTGATAATATTGAACATTTTTCAATCTGTGTCTGCAACCAACCGATCACTAAGAGTGCTGCAGTAATTTAATGCTTACAAGTTCTGCAGAGAATGTGGACATGGTGCATGTGTGGTTTGGTAGTGCAAATGAGGATTTGCGTGCAATTTTTGACAGAAGTATGTAATTGGTCAGGTATTTCTAATTCTGGAGGGGGGAGGGCTCAGAAAAATTACTCGGCCTGGGGGTCTATGCAGCACCTCCTAGAGATAGTTGGTGCTGGTCTACGACACTCTTTAGATGGCACGAAAATATGTGCTAACACAGAAATATAAAATGTGACCTTGTCAATATAGTCCAACCATAATTCATTATCATGATACATGTTTATATATATATGAACGAATTAACATTTGTGAATATAGCTTGCATACATGATCATCTCCCTATCTGTACATAGAGCCGGGAGGGGGGGGGGGAACAATCGCCTCGGGCAGCAAAATTTAGGGGAGCGGCAATTTTAGGTGGGAACAAAAAACACCGTTGTAAAATTGTCGAATTTTAAAGTTGCAGAGGCGGAAAAATTGTTTGCCCCGGGGAGCAAAAATCCTAGTTACGGCCCTGTGAGTACATATTATACGAGGTCGGTCGGTAGGATTTCTTCTCCCAAAGCCTCAATATTCAAGTATAAAGCATCAATATTCATTTAAAATGACTGAAATGTCATGTTAAGAAAAATAAAAAAAATGGATTTCATATCATAAGTTAGCCTACCTTCCACTCAACAGCAACTCTTGTCTTCGTCTTTGGCTCAAGCTCCTCGCATAGCTGGCTTTATTTTTCGTTTAGCCTAAATATATATTTTTTTACATTAATAGCGTGTATCAAGCATTAATCTCGCGGAAAAACAGGAGGAGAATTGTTTGAATCGAACATATATCTTCCATCCAAGCACACATCGCGCCGCCATTACAGAGAAAAAGTTGTCGTTACGAGCTAACGAGAGGGGCTTCGTTGTCGTTATCGTTGTTGTTATACAAGGAAAAAATAATTTCCTTATTTAGGGAAAGGCGAGCGGGGAGTGCGGAAATTTTCCCTTTTTCGTTAAATAACGACAAACAGCGCGCGTAAGGAAAAAACTGGTTCTAAGGACAGCGGGATTGTTCACCCCCAGGGTATAATCTATATCGATCATCCAGATTTATCTCCCGCATTTTTGTAATTATACAAATCCGCATTCCTCTACCATTTTGGCAATTGTGCAAGTTCGAAACATGTTCCCTTATTAATTTTTGTAATTATGCAAGTCGCAAAATGTTTTTCTTTCATTTTTGTCGTTATACAAGTTCGTAGCATGTTTTCTTTCCCATTTTTGTACCGGGTATTATAGCTAGTATTAAGTATATAAACAATTAAATTCAGAAAATGTAGTTAAGAGATAATTACAGCTATTAAAGTCGAACGAGCAAATGAAAGTCGAATCGAAAGAATAAAAATTTGAAATTAACGATCACAGAAATTTTATTTCTCAATTTCTTATCAATTGCATAAAAAATTACCATAAATTTGTAACAGTAATTTCAATTATTGAAATTATTTTTAAAAACGAATAATCCACGTAGTAATAATAAGCTTTTGAAATCAATATTTTTTTCGCGCAAACGTCAGCCGATTTCGATCTGCCAAAAGGGAAAAAACTTGCCAGGAACGTGGAGTTTTGTGCTTCCCCGAGAGGCCACGCAAAAGCGTATGAATTTCGCCAAAGCGCTTGAAGAGGCGCTTGAGAGTCTCTGCAAGCGCTTTGAATTTCGCTACACGCTTCCCTTTACACACACTATTCTGAACGGTGCCTTCTTTCGTGCAGGAGAGAGCGCGCGCAAGAATGTGTCTCTTTTTAACAACGCGTTCTTGAACGCCGCATTCCTAACCGCAGACCTCGCAGCGCTCCTATTTTTCCTTTATGACGTTGCGGTGTCAGTCCCAGAATCCTTTGCGTTATATCTAGTAAAGGTTACCACAATAAATAGCTTATCGCATGAACTGTCGTCGCCAAGGGAGAAAGAGATGATCTTTTGTTGCCATTTCTCAAAACAAAAACTTGATTAGCAAAACTAAATGACCATATATATATGTATACACACACATATATATATTTTCTGTATTTTACGGTATAAAATAATCTATCTCCTCATTCCAATCAAAATACGCATTTGGTGGAATTTATATTAGAGAAATGGTAAAAAATATTTTTTTGAATTGTGAATTTCTCATCTCAACGAAAATTATTCACTGATGTTGTTTGGAAAACAAAACAAACTGCCTTGTTTTGGAAAACATGGTTGCATTACATTAATGCCGAACTTACAAAAGTGTGAAGTTAGCGGCAGGGCCGTCTTAAGAGCATAATCATGGGCCACCGGGCCAAGCGGTTTTTTGAGATAAATTCTAGAAAATTTCAACCAAATATCATTTTTGTGAGGCTCTCTTCTCTTGAGGCCCCCGGGCCATGCCCGGGTGGGCCCATGCTTTAAGACGCACTGGTTAGCGTCCGCACCAGGCCGCTAAATATTAAGGGTCGTAAAACGGGATTAAAATAAGGGCCCCCCCCCTGGGCTCCGAGTTGAATGGGGCCCCGCAAAAGTTTATATTTGTTCCACATTTATCCTTTCAAGA
This sequence comes from Pholcus phalangioides, assembly GCF_987345545.1. NCBI lineage: Eukaryota > Metazoa > Arthropoda > Arachnida > Araneae > Pholcidae > Pholcus > Pholcus phalangioides. Next base: position 17,281,944 of record NW_028301628.1, read on the forward strand.
GGTGCCCAAGGAACATCTGCCCCGAGAAGGCACACTACAACCCTGATTAAAATGTATAGGCTAATGATATCAAGCGATCTGATAAATGGAAAAAAAAAGTTCCGTTTTGAGTTTAAATATGCTTGTAAAGAGATTTATAGACCATAATTTTTTATTGATTTATAGATATGCAATGGAAAACTGTCACACGCATTATAACATACTCAAATATGATATACATACACAGCCTACACATGGCCCCTTCATCATGGGCCCTTGGGCAAATTGATTTTTTTTTAGGTCCCCCCACCCAAACGATTGCTTACCGATTTGCATGCTTAATTTCGAAATCATTACGAGATCTGATTACCATGTGGCACTCTCTACACTTGAGGCTCCCGGGTCATGCTCGGGTGGGCCCGTGTTAAGGCGGCACTGTTTAGGCCAGGAGTTTGAAGGAATCTCCAATCGTAGTCTTTTCACGAAGCCTACTTTGATTTTCCTGTGAATTTATATGAAACAAAAATATTAAACCTCCCGTCCAGGATTCTAAGATAGCGTTACGTAAACACATAACCCCGCGCCGGAGCTGATAACGGTAAATCTGCTGAAGTAGGGAGTTCTTGTACCCTGGGGACCCTACTTCAGCGGTCCTACTTCTGACCGTACATGGTGCCCCACATCCTGCAGCAAGGTCCTTAGGCTGAGGTCTTTGATGGCCCTTCCATAGTGAATTTATAGTGTTAAAAAACAAAAATTGATAAGAATCATCCCGGGCTTTAGCCCTGTCCTTGTGGGAGCCATGGGACAGTGAACTTGGAAGTGAAAACAATTACGTATCATTCTTCTTATCTCCCCCTTCCCCCCACTTATATATATTTAGGGCTTTTACTGATTTTCACAAATTACTTTTTCAAAAAAATTCAGGGTTTTCATAACCGTAAAAAATTTAATTCTAAATATATTTGTCATTCAGTGTCGTCTGAAGGCATAGGCCCACCCAGGCACGGCCCAGGGGCCTCAAAAGACGAGCGGCCCCCACAAAAATGAGATATGGGTGAAATTTTCTAGAATTTGCCAAGTAAGGCCTCAGAAAAATGACTTGGCACATTATCATTAGTTTTCAATTATTTTATTCATTTATTCGAAATGTTCAACATTGTTGGAATTAAAATTTTCATATTAATTTTTGATTAAATGTTTCTTTCATAAAATATTCTGAACTTTTAATAATTCTCACGACACACACACACACCTGAATTTTCATCATTACATTTTTTTGTTTAGTGTTCATAATTTTCTTAGATATCTTCATCATTCTCGTATAATTGAATCTATTATCTGCACTTCTACATTTGCAAAAAATGTTGGAAAAAAAGTAAAGTATCGCAGAAGGTAATGCTTTTATATGCTGTCTTAAATCAATTTCTATTGATTGGAATGCTTTTAAGAGATGGTAACCATAAGTTTATATGTGTGAGAGAGATTCCTTACACTCCCTCCTCCCAAACCTTTTCCGTCCTACTCCAAAAATCATTCTTGACTACGCCCCTGAACAGAGTGCACACACAATAAATATCATTATATTCATTTGAATTTTTCTAGAGTATAATAGCTTCTTTCACACAGGCTATTCTCAAAAAAATTCTTTGAGGATATTAAAATCTCACATACAGAAATGGGATTAATGACTGTCTATTCCACATAGTTTATGAATTTTTGGAATTATTTCAGGATTAATTATTTTGCTTTCAAACTTGGACAATTGTTCTTAAAGTTTTTGAAATACTTTTGAATAGCATGAAAATTCATAAGCCAATGTAATGCATGTTATTGTAATGTGACAAAGGCCTGAAATTACTCAATTAAAAGAAATACAGATAGACATACCCGTAATTGCTTATCTTCAGTAGAATAGTACAGAAGGATATATATATATATATATATATAGCTCTCTAATTCTAGATAAGTTTACGTATAGAAATGAATTTAAGAAAAATGTGAAAATCAAAACGCATATGAATTCATACGAAATATTTGCAATGCAATACAACAGAGCACTCGCTTCCACTAATTTCTTTGTAACATAAAAATAAAATTGACTATCACTTTATTGCACAAATTCATTAAACTTCAAAAGAAAGTTGCACTTCAAAAGTAAAAGTACAGTAAAACCTCGATAAGTTGTCACCTCAAGTTATCGAAAAATTATGACTGCTTAAACGGAGTGACAACTTAACCGGAGTGCCATCAGTTCTAACGTGCAATGTTGTGAAAATCGTATAAAAATATTTAATATGACATTTATTAAAGTGTGAATCAAAATAATATTAATAAAATTTACATTGCAAAAGAATAAATAATATCATTTTTTACCTTTTTTTTTTATCTCTTATTACTTAAATTATTGTGGTAAAATGTACTGTACACTTTGATTTATACCAGTAATTTTTAATTTAGTCTAACGGAGCAACTGTTAGAATAAGCAGCTTTCCTTCATAATAGAACTCTCTATTGCACATTAATTTTACATGTACATCAAATTTATAATTTGTGTTTGAATTCTTCATCAGTAGTTCATGATACAACCACAAAGTAATCTCGAACACGTATGACTTGGTGGAGGGGCCCTGGGCTGGGAAAAGTAAACAGAAGACCTCAACTTGGGAAAGAATTTCTAATTTCTTTTAACAAAGATATTTTGTTTAAATTTCAAACTGTTCCGTTTGGGTATATAGGATTTTATGGTGACTTTTAAGCATATGACAGTGCTGTTAACAAGCTATTTTTTAATTTGTAGCCATAAAAGTAGTCTGTTCCACTTTCTCAAACTTTTTGATAGTGACGAGTTAACCAAAATTAGCGACGAGTAAACGAGGGTTTAATAATATTGTTGTCTATGAGAGCTGGAAGGGCCTGAAGAAAAATGACGATTTATTAGAGTGATGACTTAACGAGGTTTTACTATTTTTAATAAAATAACCATAAGACTTCTAGCAAATGCAAATCAATTTTATAATTTTATCTTTAAGAGAACATAGTTCCCAAATGTACCCTTTGGATTAATGGACGATATATATAATCATTTGAGTGTTAGTGAAACAACTGACAAAAAAAGCTACGTTTCTGCATCTGTTGAAAGGTTATTTCTCTCCATGGTTTTTGATACAATAACTTTGAGGTAATAAATCTGCATGCGGGTAATAAAAACATGTTGATTTAAAATATTGAATGTTGTGTCTACTTCATATCTATGATTGTTTCAATGAGTAGAAATGCATCCTATCAGGGTATTTTAATAATTAAAGTGTCAAATTTTTTTTTAATATTAAAATCTTTTGTCATCAAGATCAATTTCTAGATCTAAAACTAAGGAATTTTCTAATATCATCCAATATTTTCTCACGGTGGACTCCAGTTTTAATTTTATCTGGAAAGAAAATGAAAACAATAGTAAAAACACTTGACAAGCAATTTTAGTGAAACTAACATTTCATAATAGCACTGATTTTATTGGCAATGAATCCCATTAATTTATACAAAAATTTTCACGTTTTCGAGACAAAGTCTTGAAAACGTGGCAATTTTTGTATAAATTAAAGCCAGGCAAAGTTTCTAATTTTTGTGATAATTCCATTAATGTACAGCAAGGCAAGACCGTAACGTGCCTTCTCAAAGCAGATTTTTTCGTGGAGGCTTCTTGAATGTGGTTATTTCTAAGCAAAATATATGCATAATTTTATGTAGGGGACCCACTTGGATCGGGGTCCTGGGCAGTGCCCCAGACTAGTTAAGGGCGTGTAGCAAAGTCATCATTCACCTAGTCATTCCCCATAAAATTATACCTCAATTATGGGCTGCCAACTGTTTTTTTCATCTAAATTAAAGAATTGTATTCAATTTGAATCGAAGGGAAGTGTGTGAAAGAATTATAATTATTAACTTAATTGTTTTAACTATTGTAAATAAACCATTAAAATAACGTTGAAAATCAATATTTCTGATTGTTACAAGATACATAAAATAGTATATTTGCCCTTTTCTAAAGGCATTTAAATACTATTTGGTGTGTTATAAAATTAATGAAATTAAGTAATGTCATCACATAGAGAAAGCAGTATGCAAATCAGAAGATAATTATAATGGAAAATAATGCCCATTTTTTCAATGAATAAATACAAATCTTTAAAAATTCACATGGCTAGAGATGCGAGAATATTCTCCTGGATGTAAAAATTGGAGAATAATCGAGAATATGCATTTTTCTTTTAAATAATAAAATGTTTTTACTAGTTTTGTTTATATTATAAAATATATATCAGTTTTTACTGCCTGAAACAAAAAACAATTTTTGGCATAATCACCCCACAATGACAACTTTCAGTTCGAGAATATTCTCTGTATATAAAAATTTGGTTATAAAGATTTTAGAAATCTTAAGATTAAAACCCTAAAACATTATTTTAAAATTAGATAAATTTTCAGAAATAAGTTGAAAACAAAAAATTAAACCAAAAGATGATTGATGAAGAAAGCTATTCTTCAATAGTCATCTTTATTCTAAGATACAGAACTGTTGTTTTCTTCAATGTACATACACTTAAATTCTTTATCGCTCATATTTCTTTGCAAGTTGTGCAATTCAGCAATAGTGGTTTCATTTTCCTGCTTTCAAACTTTAACATTACGGGTTACAAACTTTAATATTCCCAGTCTTCTTGACGAGAAGAGAAATGGTTTCAAGGATATTATATATAACTACATTATAAATAAACAGGAGAATATTCTCAAGTTATTTATGATAGTAGTCCTTCCAGAGAATATCCTCCTAAAAGATTATTCTCGAGAATTTTACATCTCTATACATGACAGATATAAATAAGCAAGTAGTACAGAAATTGCATGAAATTCGTGTCAAATGCCAGTTAAGAATAAAATTAAAAGAATAGAATGAATGAAACAGATTTAGGAAACATAGGTCAATAGTTTTGAATACTAAAATAGTAATAAGAGGAAAAAAGAAACATTGATTTATTCCACTAAAATAAATAACTAAGTTGGTTTAGCTCATTCACAGTCAACGGCATCATTTCCTGTTACGTACATCGTTAGTCTCATGTTGGAAGCTCCAGCAGTAGCCTGAAATCAGCCACTAACGTAGGGAAGAGGCTACACTTATTTTTATGTTAGGATGTATGTTCCAAGAAAATGGCTTCTGGATGACAGACAGTGATGCAAGTAAAAAAAATGTCTTGACATCAAAGTCCATGATCAAGCGACCTCTCCACCCAGACCCATGTCCTGAGAGAGAATTGCTGGAGCTATTAATCCTGCAGGCTAGAGCTGATGTTTCCCTTCAACGTTTCGTCAAAGCATCAATATAAAAACACCTGTCCACAGATCTGATAGAAATGTTTTAAATTATAAAAATGTCTTGCTAAAAACTGCTATACAAGGTGCTGAAAAAAAATATCAATGATATGGTTCATAAATTCAGATCATTTAATAATATTATGAATAATATTTATGAATAATAATTATCATGAATAATATTCAGATCATTTTTGTCGCACCACGGTCATTTTCTGCACAGGAGGGCTAAATAGACCAGGACCAGATTCTGAACGGCAGCATTAGATATTTTGTCCTTTTTTTCATACTCACAGAGAGGTTGGTGCGCTAACCCCTTGGTGTGGGGCTCCCTGCGGTAAGCAATCTTTTTTCTGTGGTCATGTTGCCACCCCATGTCAGGAAAGTTTCTGACAAGAACGAACCAGGTATCGAACTCGCAACACCTCTACACATCCTTTGGTACTTTAGGTGAGTATAGTATCGACCTAGGCTAAAGCACCCTACAAATATTCAGCAACATCAAATAAAATCAATAACACGATTCAGAAACACTAAATAAAATCAATAACACGATTCAGCAACACTAAATAAAATCAATAACACGATTCAGCAACACTAAATAAAATCAATAACACGATTCAGCAACACTAAATAAAATCAATACACATGAAAACTAAAAACTAATCAACAATATATATATATATATATATATACACTGCTGGCCACCGTAAATGCAACACCCTGAAGGAAGCATGCAAATAATATGAAATTTACAACATGCATTAGTGGAGGTGAGATATGCAAATGATTAGAATTTCAGCGCAGACGCACACGCGTCTGTGGCGCCACTTCAAAGCGCTATTTAAGGCTTGGAGATTTCGACGATTTGAAGTACGGCAATTGTGTTTTTCTTGTGGTTTTTTCAAAAAAACGATCAATTATGCCTCGTAGAAAACAGCGATCATCTTTTGATCAAGTATCCGAGTTCGACAGAGGAAGGATAGTGGCCTACCGAGATTGTGGATTATCTTTCAGGGAAATCGGTAGTCGTGTTGGACGAAACCAAACAACTGTAATGCGGATATGTGATCGTTGGATGCAAGAGAGTACGACGGACCGACGTGTTCGATCGCATCCACCTCAGTGCACCACTTCACGTGATGACAGGCGTATTGTGCGCATGGCAGTGACGGATCGCTGAGCCACATCACGAACCATAGCACTGCACATTGTCTGTACCGCATCATCCAGTGTCTGCGCGTACCATTCGACGCCGTTTACAGCAGAGTGGTCTGCCCGCAAGACGTCCATTGCTTCGTCTACCCTTGACGCAGAACCACAGACGTCTCCGCCGCCAATGGTGCGATGAAAGAAGGATGTGGATGGCACAATGGAATGAAATTGTCTTTACTGACGAGTCACGCTTCTGTCTGCAACACCACGATGGTCGGATTCGAGTCTGGAGACACCGTGGAGAGAGGATGCTGAACAGCTGCGTTATGCACCGCCACACTGGTCCTGCACCGGGTATTATGGTATGGGGCGGTATTGGATATCACTCTCGCACTCCTCTAGTACGCATTGCCGGTACTTTAAAAAGCCAGCGCTACATCTCCGAGGTGTTGGAGCCAGTTGTCCTTCCTTACCTTCAGGGCTTGCCCACAGCCATATTTCAACAGGATAATGCGCGACCACACGTGGCACGCATTGTCCAAAGGTTCTTCGTCAATCGCCAGATTGAATTGCTTCCCTGCCCAGCTCGCTCTCCGGATCTTTCGCCGATAGAAAACACGTGGTCCATGGTTGCTCAACGATTGACCCAGATTGCATCCCCAGCTGCCACACCAGATCAACTTTGGCAACGCGTGGAAGCTGCTTGGTCTGCTGTACCCCAACAACACATCCAAAGTCTCTTTGAATCAATGCCGAGGCGTGGGCAGCGGTGATCTCCAACAATGGCGGCTACTCTGGCTACTGATTTCGGCAGGAACCACACTTCACAGAAGTCTATAAATTTAATCATTTGATGCTTGGTCAACATGTTATCTACAAAATAAATATTGTTGCGATATCTCTTGTCTTTCTTGGTGTTGCAATTTGGGTGGCCAGCAGTGTATATATATATATATATATATAACAATAGAAAATGGTCATTAATTAGCAGACACTATGCACGATTCCACCGTTCATTGGAATACATCAATTCCCATGAACATTCTCTGGAAATGTCGATTACCCTACAAACAAAGCATAATGAAGCAATTTTTATAAACTTATTTCGAAGGTGTTTCTGGTACTCCAGAGTGGGGCACCAAAATGCATATTTGCCCTCCCTTTTGCGGCAGAAAATTGTTTCTGGTACAACGGTCCCCTTTTTTCTCATAAATAAGTCTAAGCTGCCACCTTTGCCATAAGAAAATATGATTGTCTTCATGTATGGACACAGCCTCTCGATTTGAAAATCTTTAAATTTTGATCATCTTGAGAAAGAAGCCAGGTGATTTTTCTGAGGCCCTACCAGGCAAATTTTCGAAAATTTCAACCGGTTCTTATTTTTGTGAGCCACTGCCCCCCCCCCCCCACATCCTACAGAAGTTCCCCTAGGTTTTGACCTTTGATGGTCCCCCTGTCAGATGTTTCACGGGCCCCTATGTGTGAATTTATTGCATGAAAAAAACAAAAAATAATTGTTCCGGACTGGAGCCCCTTCAAAAACATTATCTAATTCTTGATCGTCTTGGGCAAGGGGAATGAGCTTCCCTTGCTCTCCCTTCATGCGTGCTTTAGAATGCACGCTCATCAAATTTATTCATTTCAGAATGCAATTTCTAAGCCACTTTGCCAATTTTAGACGCCAATTTTAAAGCAACCTCCTACCTTTGCTTACTTTATTGTTTAAGTGCTCCTACGTCACGCGAGAAATCACGCCCATTCGCGCTTGCGCTTTAAACATTCCTTCGTGGTCCCTACCGACCAAGGTTTCTAGAATATATAAGGTTAAGTATTAGTAAGACGCCTTCATATACGTATATCTTCATATACGCCTTCATATGTATTAAGGAGTTCTAAGTATTAGCAAGCGCGTGCTTCAGAATGAAACTGGTTTTGACGTCACCCGATTCCTCATATGACCCCCTCAAACGGGAGCATAATGTAAAATTGTTGGTTTTTCATGAATTTTTTCGCATAGTTTTCACACTCAGAACTTCATAATTTTTTTTGAGCGGATGCCACAAAAACCGCTTATTGTCAAGATATTTTTTTTTTATTTTTAAAAAATTTATTTGATTTTTAATGAATTTTTTTCCCGACTCATGTATGCAATGTTAAGTCAATGGAAGCAGCTTCTCTCTTCCACGAGAGGGAAATTCTAGAAACCATGAGGGAAATTATCAGGAACGCGTCTTTACGGAGAAAAAAACATACAGGGAAAGAAAAATATTAGATACATTTGAAAGTGTTTAATAATTTTAGTTGAATTAAAAAAATTTCTTGATAATAAGTTATTATTAATTATTACTATTTATTACTATTTATTACTATTTATTATTAATTACTATTTATTATTAATTATTATTTATTACTAGTTATTTATTATTATTTATTATTATCATTATTTTGAACTCGCCCACACCTGAACTTGTTTAAACAGTTATAATGTAGTGAAATTGATTCCCAAACAAGATGCCACGGAACCGTGGGTAAGGGGCAATAACAAGAGGAAGGGTTTTCGTTTGTTTTTTAACTGCATTAAAAAAAGTAATCGCGCTCTTTCCTAGTGTAGTCTTAACGCATGGGCCCACCCGGACGGCCCGGGGGGTCTCACGCATGATTATGAGATATCGTTCGAGATTAAGCATGCAAATTGGTAAGCAATCACGGGGCCGCAAGGAGGGGGGAGCAGTCATGTCTGGTGCCCTGGGCGCTGAACCAGAAGGGGTACAAATTTCAACCTTTAACCTCTCCTTCAATATTAAAAGGAGACACTAAAATGCGTGCTTGCCCCGACTGACCAATCATCTAGTTGTGGCACTGTGTAACCATTTCTAGTTAGATAGGGAGGTCTTAAAAAAATCAATGTCGTTCAAGATGCTCTTAGGACGACTCTGCTCTTCCCTCCGAGTACGGCAGTGCCGCGAGAATGTTAGGGATTATATTAAAGACAGTGACGGGGCTGTGATTCCCGAATGGTGAGCCACATCATCTTGAGATGCCATTGGTATTTGTACCTCAAATATTCTGATATTCTGCTGATACTTTTATTGAAAATTGTTTTATTACTACATATAGGCGTACGCAAGATTTTCTCAAGGGTTGGGGTCGGGGTTTCATTTTTTTTCTGATGGGGGTGGGAGGCTCGTCATTTCAATATTTCCTGGGGGAGGAGGGGGGGGGGACAAAGAAATTATACTCAATATATGTATACACATATATCGCTTCTAGTGCATTTTTTAAAGCCGGGGAAGGGAACAAGATTCCCCTGGACCCTCCAAATGACGGGCCTGGAGGGGGGGGGATGAGACGGGTGATCCCCGCCTAGTCAGTTAAAACATTGTATTATTGGTATATGTGGGAGGGTCCGAGTGCCCTATATCCTCTAATGATGAAAGTATCATCATGAGATCAATATTGAGTGCCGTGACGTACTTTTAAATTGAATTCTAAACAAATTTATTAGAATAGCTCATGGTATTCATAGCCAATCTAATGGCAAACCATTTTGTAATTGGAAGTTCACTACTTTCATCGCCATAGGCAGAGATAGATTTCAAAGGTTGGGTGGGTGGCACGATGATGATGCTGGGGAGGGCAGGATGATGTCAGTTCATATACATGCACATGCATTATAGATCCGCCGGTTCAGTCATTGACGTAGGGAATGCATTGCCCCCCCCCCCCCCCCCGTATCTCCATCCATGTTTGCGGCAAAACGCGACATGCCGTTTGAGAATCGCATCTTTATAACAGTTGCACCCTGGGGTTTAGGAATCACAGCCCAACTATACTGTAAATATGGCTCATATAATTTTATGCCAAAAATATCTACCCCTCTTCTGTCACTATAGTTATTCAGGATGGTTCACTATGGTTTCGGATGATCAAACATAATCTCTTTCGAACATTTCAGTCTTTTACGTACTTGAAACACGTTACACCGTCGGAGTAGGTGCCCGAAAATGTAACACCACTCGTCTAGGCTCCTCAGAAATGTAACACCACCCGTCTAGGCACCGCAACAATATGACATACATGTGTTAAATGTTTTTTCCGTTCTGGGAATCTATAAGCGAATATTTTTTGTATAGTTTGCCATTTCCAAACGCATACTCTTCTCATTCAAAACGGTTCTTTCTTCCGTCCAGAGAAGTCGATTTCTCTCGAAATAACGTGTGTACGATAGTCATAAGAAATTATTTCGCTATTGATATTTGTCTGTTGTGAATTTACTACAGTAAAATAACCATGCCAAGTTGTGCTGTTGCGTCTTGCACAAACACTTATGCAAATACTAGTAGAAAAGAAATTAAGTTTCACAGGTTTCCCAAGGATGAAACTGTAAGAAGAGAGTGGGTAGTGAGGTGTCGAAGAGCTGACGAGATTAATGTGAAAAATGCTGTTGTTTGCTCGGAACATTTTACTGCTACTGATTATGAACGGGACTTGAAATCAAAAGCCTAAAATTTTTTCATTCAAAAATCGTAGCCTACCGGCTACGATTTTTCAGTTCCACCAGAGCAGGGGATGACGACAACTGTATCTTTTCGGCCCCCCGCCCCTCGCCGTAAAGTCAAAGAGTTAAAAACTGAAGTCCAGTAGGGAAAGCGAATCTGTTTGGGAGATCGGTTGCCGTAAATAAGGCGAAAAAAGGGAGAGGGGTAGAGCACGGCCGACTAGACATTCAAGGCCAGATAACTCCTCCGCGTGACGTCACATATTCCGTCTTTCCCCTTAGCTAAGGCTCTTCTAATAGGAAGGTTTAGTGGAATTGTTTAGTGGGCTATGGGTAGAGACAGGCTCTGTCCACACACAAGAGATTCCATGAGAGAGAATATAGGTTTCTCTCCCGGTATCTCGTACGATCGTTTAAAGCCGGGTTTTCCTAGTAGGCGTTTCGCGCCACGTGAACCAAACTGGATCATTTCGCTTCAGCAGAAATGTGTTGCATAATCACGCTACGCACTTGTGTTTTCCAAGCGTGGCGCATCAGATCAGGGCGGCTATATTGAGTATATGGCCCTGGGGTCAGCTACTCTATCGGCTGCATGCTCCGGTTTGAAGGGAAAGGAAAGAGAACACAAAAAAAAAAAAAAAAAAAAAAAAATGAAGAGAAGGTCGGTGAAACGCGCGGCACACGACGCATTCAACTCCTCCAGAAGCAATCCGCTAATCACACGCGACGTAAATCTTTGTCGTGAGCCGTATTGCGCTCTGTAGGAAACAGTGCTTTTCTTATCGGTGAGTGGACGGCGTGTCGCGCTGGGTGATTCACGTTGCGCGCGGCATAGAAAACCCGGCTTTACGGGACAGAGCCCGAGCCCCGTCTGGTTTTACGGGGGGGACGAGCCGATTAGCCGCTCGCTAAACCCATTTTTTTTTAACCTTCAGAAATAACTTTCGGGTTTCTCTATCTTTGGAGTCATTAAAGTATTACGTCAGCATCAGCAGATGGTGGGGGAGGTGTTCGATTTGATGACGGAGAGGGGTGTTAGGATGACGTTTACTTCAGCACCCACCCTTTATACAAATATGAAATATTCTTAGGCATCTTACTCGGTGTGCCAAAAACGAATAAAATTTTTCGCTAGTTTGTGGGCACCTGAACTAACATTCTCCCTATTGAGTCTTCTACAAAGCCACTTTAATGATCTCTAAATACTTAGCGGATCCAAGTGCTCTGGTCCTGTGCCGCGCGTCATACAAGTGATCCGTGATTATGCCGCGGGTCACTTAAGTAATTTGGGAATGGGCCGCTGATAACTTGAGTGATATAGAACCGCACTTGTGGCCGCTTAAGTGCTCTAAAACTGTGTCACATGTCACTCAAGGGATCTATAAATGTGCCACGGATCACTTAAATGGTCTGGAATTATGTCACTTAAGCGATCTGTGAATGTGCCGCTTGGTTTATTTTTACAAAATTAGGTTTGAGAGGGACGGGCCATATGTGGGCCGTACAGGCCAAGTGTTTACCGCGGGTCAAGGGTTACCTATGGGCTTAGAGGTAGGGTCACAGTGAATTTCTTAAAAATTTTCAGTTCTTGGCCTTCAAATAACATTGAAATTAACTGAAATTCATTGTAATAAGATATTTTCTTTCGAAATTTTAATTATTAAAAAAAATATTTTTTGATTAAAAAATATATTTTTGATCGTCTGGGGGAGGGAAGACCACGAGCCTCACGTACATCTCTGATCCACCCACTATGCGTTAGGAGGTAGGGGCAGAGCGCTGACGAAATTTTGCTGAAAGGGGGAGGATCAGAGTTTTGCTGGCTTTTTCTAAAAAGGGGAGAAGGGGTCAAAAATCGCTAAAAATTTGCTGACGTAATGCTTGAACGGCCCCCTTTTTTTAAGCATGTGCTCAACCCATGGCCTAAATATGGCGTGCCTCAAGTGGCCTCGGTACACTTACAAATGAATTAAGTGGTTCGCGGCGCATTCCTACCTCATTTAAATGACCCGCGGCACATTTACAGATCACAAATAATCTGCCGCGTTGTTCTAGATCACTTAATTAAGTGGCCCTCGACACGTTTTCAAGTCAATGAAGTGGCCCCACACTGTTCACAAAAGGTTGAGTTAAGTTGTAATGTGCCGCGAGTCATTCAGGTGGTCTGAGAGTGTACCGCGGGCCGCTTAAGTCATCTGGAAATGAGCCACAAGTCACTTGGATGATTTGAAAGTGTGAGTGGTCTAAAAATGTGTCAAGAGTGCCACTAAAATAATCTATAAAAAATGCATCGAGCCACTTAAAGTGTTAATGTATTGCAGACCATTAGGTGATATGTGTGCTGCGAGCCACTCAAATGATCTCGAAGCGTGCCGCGGGCCACTCAAATGATATGTAAATGTGCAGACACTTACAGTAATCTGCAACTGAACTACGAGCCACTTAAGTGAACTGGGGGTTTGCCGCGGGTCGCTCAAGTGATTTGGAAATGTGCTTGGGGTCACTTAGGTGATCTGTATATATGCCGGTGGCAGCATAAATGATCTGGAAATGTGCCGCTGGCCACTAAAGTAATCTGGAAAGGAGTCCTACTTAAATTATTTGATGGTCGTTCGTGAGCCACTTGTGTGGTTTTGTTATTCGTCCTGGGCCACATAAGATAACTCCGAGGTGCCATTGGTTATCATGTCTGTTTTAAGGCATAACTAGGTTCATGTGTATGCTATTGACGACTGCCGTTGTCTATGAAAAAAAAAATTTATGAACATAATATGCAGGCCATTCTAATCGTTGTATCCTTCGGGTGTAATGTAACTCCTCCTGGAGTTATACCATCAGCGGTGTTCAACATTCAGTAGAGTGTTGGCCATTTCATTGATTTCGAAATGTGTCGCGGGTCACTTAAGCTGACCTGTAAATATGTCTGGGTCAATTGAGTACTCTGGAACTGTGCCGTGGTGATCTGTAAATTTTCCGTGGGTCACCTAAATGATCTGGGAATGTGCTGCAGTATACTTAAAGAAGAGCTGGTGGCAGGCAGATGGCAGCACTACACATATAACAAGCATTACACAGAAACAAACTTCACGCCAGGTTTCACTACGCGTACACTCCAACATGTACCAATTCGTTAGAGGTTCCGCAGATGAATATGGACGATTTGCATGTCTGCTTTAGTAATAGTAGTATACTTAGAGAATGTGAAACCGTGAAACAGGTTACTTGAGTGATCTTTTAAAAGTTCCATGGGTCAATTGAGTGCTCTGGAACTGTGCCGCGGCGATCTGTAAATATTCTGCGACATATTTACTGATCAAGGAATGTGCCGCGGGTCACTTGAATGACGTGTAAACGTGCCGCGGGTACTTGAGTGGTCTGGGACTCTGCTGTGAGTCACTTAAGTGATCTAGGAATGTGCCACAGGTTATTTAAGTGAAGTGGAACAGCAGCTGGGGTAACTTGGGTAATCTGGAACTGTGCTGTGGTGATCTGCGAATGTGACGCGAGCCACTTGAATGACCTGAATCTGTGCTGCAGGGTCTCTTGAACGATATGGAAGTGTCGCTTGGTTCATTTTTGCAAAATAAGATTTGAAGTTGTGAGCCACAACAGATGACTCCGGGCCACATTCGGCCCGTGGACAATGGGTTAAGCATGCATGGGTTACATTTTTATGGCACCTAGACAGGTTTGTTCTCTTTCTTCGAAAAGAACGGGGGTGGGGGGGGGGGATCACGATCAATAGTTGGACTTTTCAAGTAACAGTAGCAATTTGATTAATTTCTTTTTAGTTTTGCTATTCACATTGTTTTCGATACCAAATTCTGTGGAAATGAAAGATTTTTAAATTCATTAGAACTTGAGTTTCCTAAAATATCTATAGATAATACTATAATTAAAGTATATAAGGCGTGAATCTTAACGGCACAACATTTTTAAATGCCACGATAATTCGGGAATTCCATTTTTTCCCCTCCTATTTTTTTCCTATTTTTCGTCAATGATGTTTCTGTTTTTCCTACTTTTTTTTTCAAATTTTCACTTCGAGGCCTGTAACCGCTTTCCAATCCTTCGCGCAAGAACGTCCCGCTCCGGGCGTGCGGGGAAGATTGTACGTGTAGAATCGCTCTGTACAGGAGTATAAAAATTGCTCGTACATCTCAAAATGTGTTACACAGGGTGGTTATTCAAGTCCCTTGGCCGCTTTTTACAGGCGAACCGTTAATCCTAGATGCATACTTCCAGTTAAAAAAATTATCCAAATAACGGGCGGATCCTAGATACGACATTCATATTGTAAGGAATTGTATAGTTATTGAAATAAAGAAACTAATTTGATCACCCTGTCATAAAAAAACCCAGTTGTTGCCGTCTCTCCTGAGGCGAAAAAAAAAATTCAAGTGCAATATTCGCTGAAATATATATATTTCGATTCAAAAAATCGCTGAAAATGAGGGAAAGAACCGCATAAACTCTTCTACGGACGAACTCGTTATGCTGTTCTTTTCCATCTTTTGAGTGTTCTTGCCATGTCATCTTTTATCTTACACGCATATTATATGCATAGAATATATAAGAATTCTCATTGTATATATAACATAAAATGTCCACTGAAACGAGTCGTCTCGCATAACACTTTGTAGATGAGTCTGGTGGATCAGATGAAAATATATAAAACGTAAATATATATTGTGTGTGTGTGTGGGGGGGGGGGGGTTAGAACAGTAGAACCTATGAATCCTCACGATGAAAGTCCAGCACGGTGCCCACACGACCGTACAGCGGCTTCTTTTTAATTACTACAAAATTTCTATATTCACAATATATATATTAGAGCGTTGTATAGTATTTCTTGCCATGTTATTTGAATATGAGTGTTATAAAGAATGGAAGTAAAGATATAGAAGTAAAATAGATGGAATTAAAAAAAACCTTTTCTTTCAAATGCTTTATGTTATTTGTATTTATCTTTAACAGTTTCTTTTTTAAAATATTTTTTGCAAAACAAAGCCGAACTTCTGGACCATCCAGAATTTAATGTAAGTACAGGTACGAAAAAATCCATAAATTCAATTAAAAAGTTTAACGGCCGCACCCGACAGAAAAAAATCAATAAGTTATAAAAAAAAATATTTATTTATTTTTACTTCCGCTCCTTGTAAAACACCCATGTTACAAATAATATGATAAGAAATGCAAAATAGGTTCTACACCTACCCCGCCACTGAAGGTAGAAATTTTGGTGGCAAAAGTAAAAAAAGACAAACTTTTAAACCTTCTATTTCTAATTCTTTAAACCGTTTTTGTGAGTCTAAATATTTTTTCAAAAGGGACGAGGACTTCTGTACCAACATGCATTATGTTTCAGTTTTGAAAAGTTTGCGACAACGCATATCTATCGAGAAAGCGTCCTTAACTGATAGAAATTTCACTGAGACAGCTTTCAGAAAAAATCCGCCTCTATTTGCTTTGAAAAGTGGATCGAACGATACGATAGGACCATTCATTGCATATCACCGAGTTAAGATATTTTATAAAAGAATAAACTTTCTTGCTGTATCTATATATACATATATTTTTTAATTTTTTATATGATTTTACTCTAAGTTCTTAAGGAATGCACCTTGTATACAGTGATATGCTGCACTTATATATGACTGCTGTTATCAATGACTCTCTCCTGCATATAATATTCGATTACATGGGGATCACTGTGTCAGACTATCAACCCTTTATGCGACGTTGACGAGATAATAAATGGAATTACCCCGTAGGTAGTAAATTCTAACACAATTGACCCGTTTAAAAAGAATATACGATAAACATGTTGTGTGGGGTAAATCGAGAAGTTATCCATTAACAAGCCAAGTTATTTTGTAAAGTTGATTTCTCAATGGAACATTTCTCGCATGTACCAATCAGTTTACATCAGCTGAAAATCGAAAGAAAACCTACTGCATCGAAAAGCTATGACATTTGAGGGATTATCGTTAAACAGTGAAACCTCAATATAACGATATTCTGCGGACCAAGAAAAATATCGTTTTAGGGGGGTTATATTGAGAGGACAAAGACTGGTGAGGAAGTTAAAAATATATTTAAGGTTTTTGAGTGAATTTTAAAGAGTAACGTTTTAGCGGTAAAAATTCAAAATACAGTAAAACCTATCTACAGCGATACTGTAGGGACCTAAAAGAAATTATAGACAGGTTATCGTTGTACATAGTTTAAGCGTTTGCGATATTTCCTATTGAATTGGAATTCCGACATGCGGAGAAAATATCGTTACAGACAGAATCGTTATACACAAGTTTCACTGCACATATATCCTGAAAAAATACCGTTATAGAGGGGTTTATTGTTATAAAGGATGTCAGGGCCGTCTTAACAGCACCATGGGTCCCGGGCAAAGTGATATTCTGGAAGGGGGGTCCTCTTTCTCGAAGTCCCTACCAACCGATTTTCATTCTTTTGAAAATCAGTACGTGCGCGTACCAGATTTCATTATCACTAGGTGCCTTTACAATTGAGGTCCGCAGGTCGTGCCCGGATGGGCTCATGCATTAAGACGGAGTTGGCTAACGTTGTATCGAGTGGAGTTTAACATGAGACTGAGCAATTCCAAGCAAGATTAGAAAAACGTAGCCGGTCAATTTGTCGCGGTACAAATTCGTCGCAGTGCCAATTCGTCGCGGTACAAATTTGTCGCAGTGTCAATTCGTCGCGGTACAAATTTGTCGCAGTGTCAATTCGTCGCGGTACAAATTTGTCGCAGTGTTAATTCGTCGCGGTACAAATTTGTCGCAGTGGTTAATTCGTCGCGGTACAAATTTGTCGCAGCTCCAATTCGTAGCTGTACAAGTTTTCCGCCGTGTCAATTCGTCGTGACGTCAATTTATATATTACAGCGCAGAATCAATTCGTCGAGCCGTCGATTCTTCACTGTACATGTTCCACGCGAGCTTGTATGTAGGTTTTTGTCTTACACGTGAAATAAAAACATGAACAAAAGTGTACACGCAGTTAACTGAAAATAATTATTTTTTGTCAATGCAGAAAGGTCATCGAAAATTAAAATTACAATATCTCTCTCTCAATTACATTTAAAAATTTAACTGCATATAAAAGTTTGATTATATTTGAAAATTCTGTTATAAAAATTTGAAATGTTAAATAATTGATTTTTGCTGTGTTAAAATTTCAATATGATGTGGAAAAATTTCGGTTTGTATGATATTCCCCAAATTACAGTGAGCCTATCTTTAACGGTAAATTTCTATCTGCCCCATGGGCTCGAGAGTTTCTCCCAGCCCCTTTCGAGAGTCACCAACACATTTACCATTACAGTGTCTCCATAAGAACCTGAAATATGGTTGGTATAAATTGGTATGCTTGGTCTACATATTTCTGTTCGCAAAAACATGGACTATTGCAAAACAAAACGTGGAAATATGTCGGTTTGCGTATGTGTTTAAAAGTTTTTCCCCTATAATCCATGTTCCGAAATTAGAAAAACTTTTAATGCAATTCAATGAATTAGCCTATTATTAATTTTCTTTATTTGAGTTTTTTGTTGTATCTTAAAGAGAGATACAGGTTATACGGATGACAAAAAATAATGTAGTACTTTTTAAAATTAAATTGTTTGAATTCAATTTAAATTGCAATAAATTGAAATCTTCTCCTACGTATCTTTAAAACAAAAGAAAAAAATTATGGTAGTTCAAAATACCATCAGTTATTATTCTATAAATCAACATCGGGATTTTACTGCGATATTTTTTTTTTTTTTTTTTTAATTAATTGGACAAAACAGAACACGTTACAAAATACACAAGAAAGACAGATGACAAAACAAAATACATAATAAATAAACAAAAATGGACAAATGGACATACATAAACACCCACTCTGTGACCCTCAAGGGACTACTTGTCCTTCCAGAAGGTCGAATAATTTGTAATATTATATTTCTATTTTTCAAGCAACTTTCATTATTGTTCTATTATCATAAACAAAAAAACAACAAAAAAAAAAAAACATTAGTAATTTATGATCGTGTGCACGCACAATAATTGGATTTTTAAAACATCAAAAAAATATGTTGAAAATATTTAAAATTAAAACTAAAAATACATCTTGTTCGTAGTATTATCTCTTCAAATTGTGATTAGTGTTCATGAAAATTGTTGAAAATATAGGTATTTATGTTAGATATCTCTATGCACAAAAATTAAACACGTATTGTAAAAATAAAATAAACGTATAGGTATTAGTAAATATTTCTATTGTATTATTGTTTCAAACACAATGCTCTTTGCAAAATCAAAAATATTATAATTCAATCTTTTATTAGTATAATTAGCAGTTTGGTATTTATTTAATACCTTTGGAGCAGTGTAACTAAAACTTTTTTTGAATAGAGTTTTATTTGTTTTTGGCACTTGATATTCCATACTTAATCTACTTGAAGATCTGTTTCGATTCTTTATTAACCATTCTTCATTTGCTATAACAAATTTTATTATTCTGTATATATAGTTTTGTCTTATGGATAATGCATGGCACTCAGTTTTGTTTTGGTTAGTGGGATTAGTTTTTATTGTGAATCTGATTTTATTATATATATTATCTAATTTATTTATGTTAGTATAATATGCACCACCCCAGGCACAGATTCCATACGTTACAATTGAATATATCCATGCATAAAATATATCTTTAAAAAAATTTTCATCTATTGCATTTTTAAGTCTATACAATACCGCTGCAAAAGTTCGAATTCTTTTAGTTATTTTTCCACAATGCAAATTCCATTTTAGGTCGTCCTGTATTATTATGCCCAAATAATTGTAGTCGAAAACTCTGTTTATTTCTTGGCAGTTACAGTATGATATGCTATGAGTAGGGGAATGGTTATGAATTTTTATATGTATATTATTAAAATTATTTATGTTTTTTGTCTTTAAGCAAAAATATTTAGTTTTTTGAATATTTATTTGCAGTTTGTTTTTACTTAGCCAACTATTTATTTTGAAAAGGTCTTCTTCTACTTTTTTTAATAAATTTTCCATTTCCATCTCTTCTACATACAGTACTGTATCATCGGCAAAAGATATTAAGTTTCCATTTAGTTCTAGTTTACAAAATTCGTTTATATATATGAGGAAAAGTACAGGTCCCAGAACTGATCCCTGAGGTACGCCTTTTTTTACTTCCAAGAATGTACTAATTTTTTCATTTATTTTAACTGCTTGTTGTCTATTGTAATAATATGTTTCAAACCATTTCAATATATTACCACGGATGCCAGCTGAGTAAAGTTTCTTAGTTAGGATATTAAGGTCAACGTAATCAAAGGCTCGTTTAAGATCTAGGAATACGGTTATTGAGTATTTGTTTAAGTTATATCCATTGTTTAAACGATTACATAAATCAATTATAGCCATTTCTGTATTTTTTTTCTTTTGGAATCCGTATTGGTTGGTGGCAAAAAATTTTTGATGATTTAAGAAATTTAGAAGTTGTTTTTTCATACATTTTTCCATAACTTTTGAAAAAACAGGTAGAATAGAAATTGGTCTGTAATTTATTAAATCGGTTGCATCTCCTTTTTTGTAAATTGGATGTACCAAGGAATATTTGAGTTCCGGATAAAAAAGTCCATTTGATATTGATGAATTTATGAGATTTCTTACTACGTCTAAATGGTATGTTGAAATAATTTTAATCATTTTAGGGGTAATTTTATCGTACCCACTTGATTTGTTTTCTTTCATTTCTTTAATCACATCATTTATTATTGCATCAGTGGTTTCAAAATAAAACATAGAATTACTTCCATTATTATTATTTGTTTGTGCTGTGCAAAAATAATGTTCATTTTCTTCTACATCCTCCAAATTTCTGTTTATGAAATCGACATTGAATCTTTCAGCCATATCTGAAGCACATTGGAATTCTGGTAATTTGTTGTTTATATTTTTGTTCAAAAGTATATTCAGGTAATATAAGTGTTTAAATAAAATGATACTCAAAGCACTGAAAATGAATAAAGGTTTAGATATTGTGGAGTGTTTTTATATGTACGATACGAATTGTTTTTAAAATTAAAATTATCCTAATAAATGTAGGCTATAATAAGAGGCGGATTTATAGTTTTCCCACCTGTGGGCTATTCAAACCTTGCCTTCCTTCTTCCTCCCTTTCTAATTCATGTTCTTGATCACTAATTACTTAATTTTGGTCACGCCCTTTCACTTGAACTTGTCATCTTGGGATAAAGCCCGCATACCCCCTCCCCACCTAGGAAATATACCTCTGAACATAATCTTACATTGTCTGTTAATGTTAATTCACTTGTATTGTAAGAAGAAATTTTTACTAATCGTTGACTGGAGCCGTATGAGTGTCATGTACATGTAGTTACATACAATGGGCTAATTAAAAGTCTGATTTCATTCTTTTTACTCGAGAGTTGTTACTTTAGAGTTGGAAAAAAAAAAAATCAAAAATCGATTGACATTTGCAGTGGTGTCAGAGACAGACATGCTGTTGGTGCCCAGGGTACTTTATGGAATGGGTATGAGCACCCAGAGAAACGATTCAGAAATCAAAATTTCCTACTTCAAGATCAAGACAAGAACCCACAAGTTCCAAAATTTCCGGCATCCTTGGCCAGTCAAAGGTGTCGACATGAAACATTGAGGAGGTGGGGGAGGGGCTGAAAATCACCATTCATTCCGTTTATAAGGGACTCAAGCCTGTACTCAGGAGGCGAAATGGTGCATTGCATTGTATATTCATGAGTTATTGGAGTTGGGGGGGGGGGGGCTCAAATGGCATCAGCCCCCAGTTTCTGGTGCCTATGGTCGGAGTGTTTTAATATTATTTCGGTGTGATAATATGAAGTGATTTGAAATGTACATTGCATTGTAAAAAAATAATTTGAAAATAATGCTTTTCGCAGCTGTTACGCATAAAACTTAGATACATCGTCATAAAAAATTCCTTAAAGATATATTCTCTGCATGGATACATTTAATAGTGAATTACGGAAATCGTGCTGGGGGGGCCACATTGATCGCAATTTATTATCTAGATGTGCACCCCCAACGCCCCTCGCTGCAAGAAATGGAAATCCCTACAGAAAGCGGGAAGCGCGCCCTATACAATGGAAACTAAATTTTCAAAATTTATTTGATCCCAATTTATTATTTGGGTGAGCTCCCAACGCCCCTCACTGCGAGAAATGGAAATCCCGACAGAAATGCTGCTTATATGGTAAAAATTAAATTTTAAAAATTTATTGGATCCCAATATATTGTCTTGGTGAACGTTCTAATGTTCCTCGATGACTTCAATGAATGCTTTCCTTCATTTGTTAAAAATTAAAACAGAGGGGGAAGGGGGAACATTTCCAATGAATGAGAAAAAAAAAAATTATTTCCATTTTTTACGCCTAAAGCAACTACCCTATTTATAAGATCACAACAAACATATGAATTTTAAAACAATTCAAATTGTCGCGACGAATTGACAATACAGCGACGAAATGAGTCTGCGAAAAATTTGTACCGCGATGAAATGAGCTTGTGACAAATTTGTACCGCGATGAAATGATTAAAATGCCCTCAATAATTAAAGAAATGTACCCTTTATCTCCTGCGTACGCGCTTGAGTTCCATATACAGGACGACCAGCAGCTTTCAGCCACAAATGTTTTCTTCATGTCTGCAATTCTGATATAGATGATATGGGCTCCTCGAGTCTGAGTAAAGTCAAATTATATCGCCTCCCCTCTCTCCGCCTTCTCATACTAGAAGCATGAATACGCAATGTCCTTGGAAACGAAAAAAATGACGTTTGAATATGTACAGTAAACATTCTATGAAAGTTATTTTCCGAAGATCAGATCATGGGCGGAGATAGACGTAAAAGTCTCGGGGTGGGGGGGGGGGGTCACGATGATCATTCCTGGAGGGGGCATGATGATGATGGCAATTTCTATATGCGCATATACATTAGATCAGTAGGCTCCACCTTTGACGCTGGGGTTATGCCTCCCCCCCCCATATCACCGTCCATGCTTAAGATGTTTTATAATACAGTCGAATCCCGTTATAACGAACTCCAAGAGACAGGGGGAATCACTTCGTAATAACGAAATTTCTCTATAAAGATTTTCACATTGTTCCCCCATGTAAACTTACCAGGAGGGTTAGAAAAGTTTTCGTCAAAACGAGACTTTCGCTATAACGGTATTCGTTAAAACGGGAATCGACTGTATGTGTGGCCCCCTGGGTGGCGCATGCGTTAAGACGTTTTGTCTTAAGGCATGTCTTAAGACACTAAAGGGTATCCTTATTGAAACACATACAGACGATTCCCGTTTTAATGGGGTCGATCCCACATCATGGGCCCCCATGACGCTCTTAAAACGGCCCTGGTAAAACTTGGGTATCGAACGGGTAATAAAAAAAAAGTGAAAATTTGCGCATTCATGCGAGAGGGGGGGGGGAAGGGCATGGGCCCCCCATCCTGAAGTAGTATCCCTAGCCTGGGACCCATACCAGACTTTCACTGGCCCCTTTATTATGAATTTATAGCGTAAAAAAGGAAAAAAATGGTGAAAATCGGCTCGGGCCCCCAGCCCACCCCTTGTGGGGACCATGGGGAAGGGGACGAGCTAGGAGGGAATTTTTTGTATGGTAAATTAATTTCCTGTGCGGATGCAGAACGGGGCGGTCTCGAATCCACTTTGACGGGAAGCGAAACAACCAACCATTCAAAAGAGTGTGTGGGAGGGAAAAAATGCGTTCAGTATATCAATATGTTGAAACCATAGAAACATCTTGCGCGTCCCTCCCACCCCACACTTCCTAGAAGAGTTATGGAGTAGCTGGTGCGCTGTCACGTGACCAACGAGGAATGATGGGTAAATGGGATCGAGTGGAAAAATTAACGCCCCAAAACTTCAGTCAGTCGCACACTCAGTTGACTTGCGTCCGGTACAGAGCGTCCTTTTGACGCTAAAAAAACGAAACACGAAAGAGTGTGTATTTCGCGTCGTCTTTTCTTGGAAGCCGTCGTTTTGTAATGAACCCGTCCAGTAATTTGTCCGAGGTCGGACGGCGGCCGTACGCGGGTAGAACGTTCAGTGGCCGCCCTGCTTGGGCAGTGTCCGCCGATGGCTGCAGCGATGGTGGACGAGATGTCGAGGCCGACGACGCCAGCTACGAAAACGACATCATGGAGCATCACGCCGATGTCGTTCCCGAGCTCGAGAGGACTGGTTGCTGGTACAGCTTCGTCCGCATCATACGAGGTAATGCGCGCACTTTCTACTTTATTTTCTGTTACGTTTCCCACGAACGAATATTTATATATTATATAATATATTACTGCGCACTTTAAGACATTTTTATGGTCTTGTGAGTACGGCCGTCTGAAGAAAAGCATCGTGCGGGGGGGGGGGGGAGAGGAGATTCATCATAATTCCCTCCCCGTGTGGACTCATTCGTTAAAAATGGCACAAATATCTTCAATAATTATATAAATTGCTCGCATTTCTGTGCGGGTAGTCGGCCTAAAAAAATCATTTGGTGCGGGAGGGGGCTGGGGATGCTATGATGCTCTCAAGTCAGCCCAGATTATGGGCCTCTTAACTAAGGAGTGTACTGGGGCTCCCAACAAATTTGACACAATTGACGTTGATTGAATGAGATGTGGTTAAACGCTCCCACTCAAGCACTGAGAGCAGTGCCGTCTTAATGCATAGGCACGGCTCGGGAAGGGGGCATCACAAAAATAATATTTGGTTGAAATTTTCTGGAATAAGCAAGCAAATTTGCCAGGTGGGCGCGTCAAAAAAATCACTTGTCCCGGGGACACACGATACTCTTTAAGACGGCCGGCCTTGACTAAGAGTCCTGGAAGAGATACTGCCATCACACAGGCCGAATGCATATGTTGCGATTTTTCTTCGCTCTTACCCATGATTTTTCTTACGCGCTGATAATTTCGTTTAAGGACGCGTATATATTGAACGCCGAAAAAAAGAACGATCTCGAATTGTACTGCTAATACGTACAGGGTTTTTAAGAGGATGTGCAGAGCCTGAAAAAATCGGCTATAAAATACAAATAAATGCAAATACAAGGCCACAACAGGCAAAATGCCCAATTAGATGGATGAGGAAAAACAAATATGGATGTCATATATTTCTAAAATACAGCAACTCCGGATTAAAAATACAATTACAAAAACTAGAAACAATATACGTATACATGATAGAATACTATACAATGCCCATAAACAAGGGCGTAGCGGGGGGGGGGGGGACTTGGGAGTCTGGTCCCTTCCCCCGTAATGTGAGAAAATGACCGAAAAAGAGAAAAAGATGACCAAATCTAATGTTGTCACTTTGGTGCCCCCCTAACGAAATTTCTAGCTACGCCACTGCCCATAAAGAATATCTATGATTGTCTTATTCTAAGTATGGATAGCTTCTCGATTTACCCCAATATGCATAAAATGTGTTAAAATAAATGTATCGGAGCAGTATTAACATTCGAAATACATAACTACCTTCTTTGTGATTCGAACCAGAATAAGAAAAATATTCGGAATTGCAAACTTATCTTCAAACGGGCTGCAGTAATGAACGTTTAGGGGGGGAGGACCCTTTACAAAGCTATGCATTTAAGGGTTGACGACCCTGATCATGGGCCCCTGAACCCTTTCTTATCTGAGCATTCATTTTTTGGAATTTTTAAATGTTTTTTGTTTTTGATACTCAAAATATCCATTAAAACCATAAATGTCATCAAATCTTTATTTTATGTTATTATTGTTTTTGGGAAGAAATAATTCATTTCATTCGAATTCTTGTCAGCCGAGATGACGCTGGCTATATATTCTTCTTCACATACAATTTTTTCCGAAATTGTATCACTAGATTTTATGTAAAAATTTTTAAACACTTCTCCCGGAGGCAATTTTTTCTTCTGGAAGCCATGTTTTTAAAAAACCCTGAAACCTGAGTCCAACTTTAAGTGCTGCCCTCTGATGGAAGCCCCCTAAGTTCGTATTCACCATATTCTAACTCAGTGATTCCCAACGTGGGCGTTAACGCCCCCTGGGGGCGATGGAATGTTCCAGGGGGGGGGCGGTATAGCATAGGATTCTATGGGTTAGATTGCGTTGGGGGGCGCTGAGAGAAAAAATTTCTGAAGAAAGGGGCGATGGGACGAAAAAGGTTGGGAAATTTCTAACTCAAAACTTATATATATTATGTTATAGTATCCTATGAGTGCCGGGGTCCGTTACTTCAGAGAAAAAAAATTCTATCGTGGGAAAAACAACCCACGCGCACACATTTGTGGCATCAAGGTCTGGAAGAGTCAACAAATGAGACACAACTAACGCTAATTGCAGTGAAATGTGATAAAGCAGTCATCGCTCTCTTGTCTACGCCGAAATAGTGCTACATTGCCGATTCTCGGCATAACTTAGGAAACTAATTATTAATTATTTCAATCATGAAATTTATTTTCGTTGATGATTTTGGGAAAACAGCGAAGAACATGATGAACTGTTTCAATGTACTCGTGAAAGAAAAATTAATCACAAAAGTGTTTCTATTAGCTTCTCCCTATGGCGCCATTCAAGTATTACGTCAGCATCGATGGGTGGAGGGGGGGGGGGTTTGGATGATGCTACGTCATCAACCACCCTTTATGAAAATATGAAATATTCTGAATGGCATTTTACTCGGTGTGCCAAAAACGAGAAAAATCTTTCGCTAGTTTGTGGGCACCTGAACGAACATTCTCCCTAATGATAAATTCCCTACAGTACGGCTGAAGTTGGTTTTCTGTGGTTCCCAACTTCAAGGCGCATATGCGAGCCGATCTCCCCGTTAAAAAGTCTCGCCACAGGGAGCAACAGTCCTACAAACAGTACAAATATTCAGTCATTACACTTCACTCAATGCACTTCTGAGATATAGATGGGAGCACTAAAAAAAATCATACACAACACTAGATACGCACTCAGACTGCTAGGTACACATACTTACACTTCCGGCACAACTCACTAGGTAGTAAATTGCCCATGGCGATAGACCTGAGTTGTGCTTGGCTTGAAAAAAAAAAAAATTCCTTACAGAGCCACTTCAGCGATCTCTTCAAAAATGGATAAAAATTTGCTTACGTAATACTTGAACGGCCTAATTTCTTCTTTTTCCCTTTCAAAAAGGGAAAAAGAAGAAATTAGTAATTGGTCAGATGACTCGGGCCATTTTATAAGAAATTTAAACTGGTGGGGCACTCGAAGCGGAGTAAGCTCCCGTGTGTTCGTACAAATGACATAGCTGGCGAAAATGTATAATTTTAATAAAATTATTAATCAATAAAAATATTAATAAATTATTAATTAATAAAAGTATTAATTAATTATTATAACTTTCTGCAAAACAGGGAGGGCGGTGATGTACAAACTTAAAAAAAAACAGCAAGAAATCTATCAAGTTTACAGAGCCTGCTGTAATCAAAAATTATGCACAATGGGGTTAATGACACATTGTGTTGGAATTGATTCAAAACAGTGTAAAAAACATGCGAGGCAGTGCGTCTTGACGCATGGGGGGCCCCGGGGGCCTCAAGAGAAGAGGGGGGGGGCCTCACAAAATGAGATTTGGTTGAAATTTTCTAGAATTTACCCGGTAGGGCCTAAAAAACTACTTGGCCTGGGGACCCATGATACTTTTAAGACGGCCCTGATGCGAGGTAGAAAATTATTGCATGCACAAAATGAAGCAAGGTGAAAATTGTATAGCAATGCAGAACAGTAGTATATAACATTTGCAAAAATAGATACAAGGTACGCAAAAAAATTCACTAAATAGGCAAAAACAAGAGTGTGCGCGGCATGATCGGAAAGAGTTGCGTGGTGCTGGCATTGATTCAAAGCAATATAGAAAACATATGCGAGGTAGAAAATTATTGCATGTACAAAAGGATGCAAGGTGAAATTGTACAGAAAAATTGTAATGTTTTTCAAAAAATAGATTCATCTCTTTATCGAAAACAACTAGAAACCGGACTTAAAACGACCAGAATTAACTTTAATCATTATTTGGATGACCATACGTCTCGTATTTCCCGGAATATTCCCGTATTTTCACGTGATTTAATAATAGACTACTAGTATATACAGGACATTTTTTTGGAAAGGACAAACAACTAAATGGGCATTTTTTCCATCCAATGGCCAAGAAAAAGGCCTGATCTAGTTGGAAAATAACTAAGTTGTCAACATTGTTCTTGCTTGAGCAGGCACTAAAGAAACACATGCAAACACTGAAATTTTAGAATGGAAAATAAAAACAAGAAAAAATTCTACCTTTTTTCCCATGTTAAAATGTAGATGTTGATTTCTATCCTATTTCAACGATAACAAGAAAACAATCCGAAAAAGAACACAACAAGAGATGAAAAACAAATATTCAATTTAAAAAAATCTGAACAAAAAGTAGTTTTACACAAAAAAGTCCACATTTGCGAATAATAAATTCTCAACATGAAATTCCCGGTTATAATCATCTAAAATTTCATCTTACGTAACACAGCTTCGCCTAGAAAGGCGTTGACATACAATCGAATCCCGTTTTAACGAATACCGTTGTAGCGAAAATCTCGTTTTCACGAACACTTTTCTAATCCTCCAAATAAGTTTACATAGGAACAATGCTAGGTAACCTGGAATTCCTTTATAACGAAAATTCGTTTTAACGAAGTGATTCCTCCGGTCTCTTGGCGTTCGTTATAATGGGATTCGACTGTATTATACAGGTCTTGATTGATATTATTTTATGGTTTGTTATTGCTGTATGGCCCCGCTTGAGAGTGACCATTGGCTGGCTTACAGACAAAATGCCATTCTCCCCTTCCCCCGACCCTCTATTTTCACAAACATTTGAGATTCAATAGTGACGGAATCACTCTTCAAGTATTGTATACTCACATAGTGGGGTTCAGTATACACAGAAACACTCATAAAACCACAATACAGTGGAACACTCGTTAATACGACTCTTATTTATTTACGTATTCATTATTTTAGGGCTCGGATTTTTATGCCCCTATAGATAAAATGTCGTTGCTGATTGGTGAATTCAGCTTTTTTAACCTATCAGCAACGTCGTTGCATCTTTCGGTCATCAAAAATCCTTAGGTCTCAAATCCGAGCCCTATTAATTATACACGTTTGGTTTCGGTCGCAGTAACGTCAGTCACTCACTCGTCTGTCGGTGAAAATCGCAAAAATACTTATGAAGGGTGTGACGTCGAGTAGGACAAAAAGGCCAATAATAAGTACAAAAACCATTTACTTGACAGCATGACTACAATACAGCATATGCAGCACAGTTCAGTGTCGGAAAGTAGATGAAGATAAACGATTACGTGAGTGGTTCGAAGTTGTACACCACAGGGTGTTTCGTAATCATGTTCCCTGTCAAATAAATGTTTTTTCTACTTATTATTGGCCTTTTTGCCGCACACGACGTCACACCCTTCATAAGTATTTTTGCAATTTTCACGACTAAGCGTGGTTTGCGATACCATGTTATATGGCAATATTTATTCCTCTCGATGCCTAATATCACCCCCCTCTGATTTTGTCGCCACTTCAAGGCAACACCCTGGATATATGAGAAATTCTTCTCTAGATTTCCGACAATACTGAAAGAAGTAGAAAGATAGCAGCACAGACAGTCAAAAGCACAAATCGGGTTTTTTTCGTGTGCAAGATACTCCACAATTTTAGACAGCAGGACAAGACTTAATTGTTTCACGCCTTCGACTTCCACCAAAAGGAAGCATATGATTAGGGATACGTAAATTTCTTATTTACGAAATAACCGCTATAAATGCGAAATTCACGAAATAAATGCAAAATTTGCCAATTTTGACGAATAAATGCAAAAATTTTAATTTTTACTACTTTTCTGCGAAATCTCCATAATTTAAATTTTATCGTTTATTCTTCCGTGTGTTTCCAAGCTATAATTGACACCTTAAAAAAATACGAAACTAAATACGAAAATAAAGGATCTAGTATCAGACTCCGTGCGTTACATGACTGCGTGCTTCAAATTATTAAAAACACTTCTTGGTGACAACATTTTGCACTACCAATGCTGGGCGCATAAAGTGAACCTTGTGGGTGACGCATTCATTAAAGAATTCAAAGAATTTAATTCTGTTGTGGCCTAGACGAAGATAACGTATTTTGCACTCCAGAAAAATGATTAGTGCGTATTTAAGTTACCAAAAAGAAAGTACAGTAGAACATCGATTATCCGAACAACTTGGTCAACTTAACGCCTTTTCAACCTAACTCATTTTCAGTTTTCTATAGTCAACGATGCTGAACACGGTATTCTCTTGGAACTTGAATCTCTCTCCCAACTCAATAGCCTCATTCTATTGTACAATAATCCACTTCTAAACAATTGTACGTACCATACCTCTGTGAGCTATAGATGTAAACAATGGCGGACCTGTGTACAGTGTATGCAGTTGCAAACAATTGACAAGCAAACAAACGCGTGAATAGGAGCAGATTTAGCTGTCATCTTTTTTTCCATCTACGAATTCGTCTTAATACTCTGGGTGTGCCTTAATGAAAGGGAGGCGAGGGTCTTCTTGACAACAAAACAGTTCTTATCACGGTTTTGTCGGGGGTGGGGGGGGGGGTATCTTTCCTAGCTTGCTTTGAAAAAACAAGCTGCTTTTGCTGCTGAAAAAACAGGTATTTTTCAATCTTTCTATAGCTTTAACAGTGTCAACACTTTTCGTCTCTCAAGTGCAGAATGACGACAAAACGAAAACGTGTTTTAAACATGGAAAAAAAAAGTGGAAATAGTGAAAAGATTGAAAGCGGGTGATGGTGGAAATTTGCAGCTGAATACGGACTAGGTGTGACAACCCTCAGTGATTGATTTAAAAAAAAATTGCGATAAAATAGAAAATTTTGCAACCAGTTTGAAAACAGCAGATGGACTAAAGTCTCGCAAAGGTTTAGAGAATTATACCCGTATTTTCATGGTTTTAACGTAACCACGAAGACTGAAGACGATCGGAATCTTCCAGATTCGAAAAAATGCTTAGATATGCTTCAGGAACTCCCTGTATTCCAGTCGTGTTATGAAAGAATGAGTCGCGGTGGTTGAAAATTGATAGTGACAATCCAGGATAACATTTTTTTGGATTATTTGGAAGGTCGGATGAACGAGACTCTACTGTATGTTGGAATTGATGAACGAGACTCTACTGTATGTTGGAATTGATGAACGAGACTCTAATGTATGTTGGAATTGATGAACGGCATTGTATTCTGCTGAAGACACAGCAGCCGGAAAGAGTTGAAATAAATAGACTTTACACATGGCGAGACCAACCAGTGTCGTCTTAATGCATGGATCCGACCGAACACGGCCCAGAAACCTCAGGTGCAGAGGAGATGCACACCTCAAGTGCATGAAAATGAGATCTGATTCAAATTATCGAGAATAAGCATTTCTAGCAAGGTAGGAGGCCTCAGAAAAATCATTTTAGCCGAGGGCCTATGATATATGCTATTTTTTTAAATTTTTATTTTTTGTGAAAAAATGTGAAATTTCTGACCTGAATTTTTTTTTTTGCGAATGAATGCGAAATTTATGATTTAAAATTTTTTTTTTTTTTTGCTAAATTTACGTATCCCTACAGATGATCCTTGACATAATTTAATCTTGGTGAGTGATATTTTGTTGGGGGTTTATTTTATTTTTTTTATTTCGGGGGCATTTCTAGCGTGACGTTGGCATCCGAAAACTATTTTAAGAAAAAAAATCAAATATCAGAGCTAACGCAAGAGGCACGCGGATGATAAAATAACAATAAATATTGATTGTTAAAATATTGATCTCTCTCTCATAATATTGTATTTAAATAAAATCTGTTACATTTTATAATTAAAATAACAATTTTTCATTATTTATATTTGCAATAATTGCTATGTCACGTAAATTCATCCAATTATTAAATATTAACCCTCCACATGGGATACTATGCATAATTTATATTTTTTACTGCTTCTTTTTTGCTTCCCGCTTCTTTGTTAAAAAAACTGAATCCTATAATTGGATCGTCTTGATTCCCGTTATCCAGGACAGAGGGAAAACCCGGTAAATATTAATCACTACCACCGCTGCAGCTCCGTTTAGTATTTTACGTCTAATACAAATGCAAACACCAAGGCCACAACAGGAAAAATGCCCAACGAGCTGGCTATGCCCCTAAAAATATAAATGTAAGAATATGCATTTATCGTACAGTCATCGAAGTCTCATAGTATATCAAACAGTTTCGTTTCTGTGCTGAATCGGTTCGATTTTGTGTGTGTGTATTATATTAATTTTATTTTCAATTGATGTTTTCCGTAAAAAATAAATGGCTTTTATTTATTAATAATAATGGTCAACGATAAAAAACCATCTGGAGCATTTCATCGGAAAATAAAGCTGCAACTGTCAAGAGGCAAACTGATTCTGGCCAAACTTAAGGCCAGAAAAGTCTCTTTATAACATGAATGTTGGAGTGACCACAGAAACAAGTGATTTCGACTTATGTTTCAGTTTTAATTGTCAAAGTAAAAGTAAAATTTTTGATATACCTTACTTATTTGATGTACATTCACCTTATAAATTTCCATTAAATTCAGCGGATGATAGGAGACCTTCCTTGTCAGTGGTGTGTATTTAATAAAAATTGCTCACATAACTATTAAATTAGAACTTTGGTCCATATTCATCAATAGTTATAGTTTTGCCATTGTTCGTTAATATTCTTGGGGAACCTATAAAAGATATTGAAGGAAATTATAATATCGTTATGATTCTTTGCAGAATAATTTGTCCATTAACAATTTCCTACACTTTTATTATAATTGAGGGGGGGGGGGGTGTGTCAAAATATTATTCGCTTACACTTGAAAAATGTCTAGATCCGGCCCTGCTTTAGCGCCAGCCTAAGCTTTCGTTTAGAAACAAAATTTAAAAAAAATTTTAGAATAACACAGGCACACAACACCATCTATCACTCTCTTTTCAGCCATACCTTGACAACGAAAATTTTGAAAAAACTTGTGGAAACAGGCATGGCCTGGCAGTGCCGTCTGAAAGCATGGACCCACCCGGGCACGCTGTGGGGGCCTTAAGGGCAGGAGTTGCCTCATAATAATAAGATTTGGTTGCAATTATCGAGCGTAACTATGTAAATATCTAGTAGGTAGGTATTTTTAACAGGTAAGGGAGGGGGGGGGGCAGAAAAATTGCTTTGCCCATGATGGGCCAATGCCATAAGGCACTGGAGCTGCAACAAGAATGTATTCCATCAAACGGGGTGGTTCACGGAATCTTTGACCCCGATATTTCGTCCCCGGTACATTTAGCCCCGAATATTTCGCCTTACTGACCATATTAACGATCAAGTGAGTTGGACATTTACACCCTGACCGTATGGGTGAACATATGAATGATGCATATAGAAACGTCCTCTCCACTTGTCAATACAAGATTCATCGAAAGACTGGTTATTTGTGGAGATGAAGATTACAAGGAAGAAAATTCATCACTGCCCCCCACACGGACTCCGGTCTCTCGCTTGCCGGACGAGTGCTCTACCAACTAAGCTATGGAAGCAGATAGAATATTTCAACCTTGGAGATGGTTGGCCTTTGTCATTCACGAGCTATTAGTTGATTGTTGACGCCGTCAATGTACGGTGCCTTTCAACATATATATACGCTCTAAGGTTGAAATATTCTATCTGCTTTCATAGCTTAGATGGTAGAGCACTTGTCCGGCAAGCGAGAGACCGGGGTTCGAGTCCCCGTATGGGTAGTGATGAATTTTCTTCCTTGTAATCTTCATCTCCACAAATAACCAGTCTTTCGATGAATCTTGTATATGAATGATGGTGTGAGTGACCATATAAGTGATCAAGTGAGTTGGACATTTACTCCCTGACCGTATAGGGAACCTATGAATGATTGTATGAGTGACCGCATGAATGATCAAGTTGGACATTTACCCACTGGCATTTCAAATGCCCTGACCGTACGAGTGACCGTAGAAATGACTGCAGGAGTACAACGTGTGACCAAGTAAGCGATCGTATGAATCATCAACTGAGTGACCGTATGAGTGACCAAGTGAGCGACTACGTACGTTGGACTGGATATCTCATTTCACACCCGACATTTTGCCGCTTGTGTAAATGTTAGGTGAGTATGCGGCAAAAATGTGCACAAAGCATATAATGTCTATTGCTGTCACAAATGCATTGGCGTACGTAGGAAGTGTTGGGGGAGGAGGTGTTTGGGAATTTTAATGCTTTTTTCTTCAGGACTGTTACATTTAAGCTTATGTTGAAAAATTTCGCTGGAACATAAATTTGGAAAAAAATTATTTTATGCTTCACAGAGCAAATTCCAAATTCTTAGATACATAACCACCTATAAGAGGGGGGAGGATGAAGAGGGGCAATCATCTTTGCTGACAATCACCCACTCACTTGGTCAATTATTCGGTCACTCACGTGGTCACTTATATGGTCACTCGCATGGTCACTTATATGGTCACTCGCATGGTCACTTATACATCCACCCACTATGTCATTATTACGGTCACTCGCTTGGTCCCTCATGCGATCATTCTCTTGGTCACTCACTTTGTCATTATTATGGTCATTCATATGGTTACTCACATGGTCATTATTACGGTCACTCACTTGATCACTCATACAGTGAATCACTCAATCACTCATACAGTGAATCACTCAATCACTCATACAGTGAATCACTCAATCACTCACTTGGAAACTCAAATAACTACTCATTCGGTCACTCACTCATATGGTCAATCACTTGGTAACTCCCTTGGACACCCATACGGACAGTCACTCACTTGGACACCCATATGGACAATCACTCACTTGGACACTTATACAAGCATTCAGTCGGTCATTCACTTGGCCACTCATACGGTTAATCACTCTGTAACTTACTTGAATACTTATACCGCCATTCACCTGGTCACTCATACAATCATTGATATGGTCAATCACTAGGTCACTCATACAATCATTGATATGGTCAATCACTAGGTCACTCATACAATCATTCATATGGTCAATCACTCTGTCACTCATACAATCATTCATATGGTCAATCACTCGGTCACTCATGTGGTCAATTACTCAGTTACTCATATGGTCAATTACTCAGTTACTTATATGGTCAATCATTCCATCACTCATTTAGACACTCACTCATACAGTTAATTGCACACTCACAGAGATACGGTCACTAACTCACTCCTAAAGTCAATTTCACACTCACTTGGTCACTCATCCACTTAATAGTCAATCACATGGTCACTCATTCACTTATATAGTCAATCACATGGTCACTCATCCACTTATATGGTCATTCACACAGTCAGTTACTCATACGGTCACTCATGCGTTCAGGGCAGGTGAAATGTCACGTGCAAAATTTTCGGGGGCGAAACGTACCAAGGGTGAAATGTGACGGGGACAAAATGTCGGAGGCGAAATTTCCGGATTCCAAACGGGGCAAGTGTGTGTTTTGGTTCCCATATCCAGAGGCGGATTTACGATTTTGCCGCCCGTCTAGTCTAATAATAATAATACTTCTAGTCTGATTTTCCTGCCCACTCATTCCTTCAATTCGCCGCCCTGTGCTAAAACCCGATTCCCCACCCACCCCTCTGTAAATACGCCTGTGTCTCTTCTGGTTACTCGCATGTTTGCGTACTGTTTTGGTCACTCCTATGCTCTCAGACGCACTCTATACGTCACTTTTATTATCCGAGGTTTCGGTTATTATTACGCTGCAGAGCAACTCGAACTCACCAACTTTAAAGCTTCAAATGCTTGGTTGGAGAATTTTCGTGTGCGTAACGAAATTGTGAGATGAATCTGCTGATGTCAGTGATGAAGTGTGTGAAAAATGGAGTAAAAAAAAATTGCCAAAAATTTATTATTGCCACGCGCCAATGTTTGAGGAGTTTGAATACTCGGCAAAACCCACTAAACATCGTTTGATCAGTTTTTCGAAAAGATGTAAATTTATATATGAGGTTTGTACAATATTTTTTTTACAAATTTTCATTACGTATCTGTGCAATAGTTATGTACTTTTATGACTTTAAACGCATCTTATATTGTCAGAATTTCGTTCATTTGCAAACAAAGAACCATTTCAGTTATTGTTAGTGCTGTATTTTACAGTTTCAACGGGAGAAACCCCTCTTTTACGGACAAATTTTTTTGTCTCGTGGGTGTCCGCACAATGAAGGTTTTACTGTATAAGATATTATTATCCAAATGTGTAAGAGATCAGGAGATAAAATCCAAAATCAGTCAAACTTCCGAATATCTATATCACCTGAAAAGATAATTGTTTCGAACTGAAACGATCTACGTCGATCGAATCGGCCGATAAAAACAAACTGAATTGAAATTTGCCCTATGGGTAGGTGCCCCGACGCCGAGGGTATTTATTATATTTTTCTGTGGTTCCCAACATCAAGGCGCAATGCGGGCCGATCTCCCCGTTTGAAAGTCTCGCCACAGAGAGCAACAGGCCTACAACGGTAAAAAAAAGTTACTGAATCATCACACTTCATTCATAGTTGGAAAAACTGATGGCAGCGCTACACATAACAAGTATTGCACTTGTACAAGTATTGCACACAGAAACAAACTTCACTTCAGGTTCATTACACGCACATTCTAACATGTATCAATTCGTTAGAAATTCCGAAGAGGAATATGAACGAGGTGAATGTATGGTTTAGTGGTATTCATTATACGTATAAGGGGTCATTCAAGTATTACGTCAGCATAGGGGGGGGTTTCGGATTTGCTGACTTTTGATGACGGGGGGGGGGGGTTTGAATGTTTCTTACGTCATCAACCACCCCTTTTTGAAGATATGAAATATTCTAAGCTGCTGACGAAACTTTGCTGACAGGGGGGAGGGAGGTCAGTGTTTTGCTGACAAAGGGGGGAGGGGGTCAAAATGGCTGAAAATCTGCTTACGTAATACTTGAATGGCCCCTAAGGTGTAATCGGACGATATTGTCGGGGACACTGAGTCCTAGGGATGGGACTAGTGATTTGGCTGAATATTGGCAGCCGAATATCAGATTTCTTAAAATTCCATAAAATTGTCGTTTTTAATTGAAATTGAAATGAATGGTAATTGATATCGAATTTTTATTATGCAATTCATTATTTAAATAAGTATTAACAAGCTGGTAATCACGTTCATTAGACGAAAGTGATTTTCCATATGGAAAATCGTTTGATTCGTTACAGGTTCTGCCAAAATTGAAAGATAAGTTTTTCAAAACACCAAGGAAGGCTAGGCCTTTCTCTACAAGAAAAATGTTAATCCATGAAGTTAATTCAGGCTCAACGATCTTTCACGCTACATGAACAGAGATTTTTGGTGTTCACATCTGTAGAATCCTACGCCGCCGTAGAAGGCGCCAACTGAATGGGGCTGGTTTTTAGGGTGCCAACTGAAGGGGAAGGGTGATTTTTTATCACCAAAATGTTATTCGCTTAAACTTGAAAAATGTCCAGAACCGGCCCTGTAGATAGTGTACCTTTATGGCAAGGTCGCAAATAGATGCTTGGTCAGCCGGGGGCAAGCACGCATTTATACGCCCTCCCCCTATTATGTTGAAGGAGAAGTTAAAGGGTGGAATTTGCACCTCTTCTGGACCGGCGCCCGGGCTACCAGATCCTCCTCCTCCAGTTGGGGCCCTACTTTTTGGTATCATCACCACAAAAAAATTTGGTGTTCGCCTTAACAAATCTTTTATCACAAAGGGGATAGACACTACATTTACATTTGATGTATTTCTGGTACGAACTCGAATAGATCTTGAAATAACCATAGAATATCTACGGTGGGGTAAATTTAGTTGGATGAAACGATTGACATTTAAGAAGGACTGATGAAAAAAATCGACGAAGCGTAGTCTTTCCACCATTAACAGGATTGACTACTGCAATTTTTATGTGATTCGTGGTTTTACGCTGGGTTATAATGAATTGCTTTTTTGTTCGTCCGTCTCGGTTCTCTTCCCACGCAATTTGTGATTCGACCTTACCTATAGGTCAAAACACATCATTTCATTATCTCCTCCGATGTAATTGCCTTGTTTGAGATGTGCTGCTGGGATTGCTTGGATACCGAACTCAAAACACGTAATTTTCGAACAGCGTGTCATGTTTTATGGATACTCACGTGTGATGCATCGATGAATGATGAAATTTTCGTTCCGTGTAACGAAATCGCATCAGCAACCAAAGAAGGGAAAACAATGGATTCATTACGCAAAAAATATGAAACCAATATAACTATAACGTAAATATTAAGTATTGTATGCTTATGCTACGTTGCGTTATTCGATTACAACAATTGCTTTGCCAAAACTGCCACCAATTATGACTAAAGGCGGAAACACACTACACTGAGGTGACGTGGTACCATACATTAATGCTTGTGATATAAAATTCCTTCAATGTAGGTACGTTTTGTAGGTATGTTCACACTGTGCTGACGGGACGTGGTAAAGTCTGTGATGTAATCTGACGTAACAGGCAACACTACTTTGACGTGACGTGGGACCACGTAGAAATGCGTGCGATATAAATTCAACCTATGAGTCTTCTATAGCAGGGACGTAGCCAGAAATTTTGTTCGGGGGGGGGGGAGACCAATGTGATAGAACAATAGATTTGGCCATCTTTTTCCCTTTTTTCGGTCGTTTTCTCACATTTCGGGGGGGGGGGAGACTTGGGGGTCTGGTCCCCCCCCCATTGCCACGCCCTTGTTCTGTAGGTACGTTCACACTGTGCTGACGTGACGTGAGAATGTGTCGGATTATGGAATCTGACGTAACACACCTTATTACGTGTCAAAAACAAATCGAACCTTTCATATTTTCGGCAATGGCATGTGAAGACGCCAGGGTTGGTAAAAAAACCGGGTTTTTTGGTTTTAATAGCATTTACATTAAAAAAAAATGAAATTTCTGAAAAATAATCCAAACTTCTAATAATTAATAAAGATAAAATGAGAACACAATGCTCATATTAATTAATCTATGAATATTTCTTACATTTTAATAAAAACCAACTTTTGCAATTTAGTTATTTTATAGCTTAACTCAAGGAAATATTTTGTGTTTGAGAATTCTCAATGTGTTAGTACTAACCCTAAAATAAAAAGGTGTTTTCTCCAGTTACTTTCAATACGCTTAATTAGGATGCTGTTCTGCAAAAACTATGATAAAAACTAGGCAAATACAATGTGTTTAATGAAGCATAATTAATGCAGATTAATTAGCTATGATTTACGATATACAGGGTGATTATAACAAGTTCTGATTTCAAAACACCGTAAAATAAAAACCATTGGTCAGAATGACTTGAGAATTTGCAGGAATGTTCATGAAGCAAGGGCGTAGCGAGGGAGGACTTGGGGGTCTGGTCCCCCCCGAAATGTGAGAAAATGACCGAAAAAGGGAAAAAGATGGCCAAATCTATTGTTCTATCACTTTGATCCCCCCCGAACGAAATTTCTGGCTACGCCCCTGTCATGAGGCAATGAAATTTTGTATGGCGAAGGGGAATAAATACTAAAAAATGTAAAACAGATGACGCTGCACTCATCCAGCACATTTGAAATTTGCTCGCAGAATGGATATGATAGCCAGTCAAGGCAAATGATAATGCAATTAGCATGGCATGATTTCATAATTCATGGAAAATTGGAAACATCACAAAAATGAAGTCATTTAAACAATTTTAGCAGTGATGCATATAAAATTTTTGGTGCCAAAACGATTTTTTTAGTCACTCTGGCATCTGGGATTTGTTCAGACCTGGCATTCACACACTGATGCTGTTGAAGCGCCAAAAGGATATGGTTGCGCAAATAGATTATACCACTGGCCAAGTACAGCATTATGTACTTGTACATTCTTTCGCAAAAGAAAATTCCATTGCTTCATGCAATGTTAAATATGTTGTTCACCGTAATCTGGCTGTGAGGTGGAAACGCAAAAATGCTGGTTCAACTACGGATCAGAGTATGTTATGGTAATGATGTGTGGATGTGCTTCCAATTCACCAAAGTTTGCAATCTGACCACTGCATATGACATTCTGGAGGTATTCCCAAAGCCAAAAGTTGCAGGAGATAGTAGCGTATTCACATTGTATTCAGGTGAACAGGGTGACCAGGTGTCGTATCATGTTGTTATTGTCAAAATTGTTCTTCAGCAGCTGCTTCACTGGTGTTGCAATGTGCATCTTGATAAAAGTTGTGCTGTCCACCACAAATCGAAAAAAAATCTAGGCGCCAGCCAAATTCGTATTTCGTAAAGAGCAAAGTATGTTTTTTCCCAAGAAAACAATCCGGAGTAATGTGTTTTGTTTTCTTACCTGGGACTTGATGACCGATTCCCATGTTAAAAGAGACAAATTATTTCGAAATAAAAAAAAAATTGTTTCTTCATTTTAGCAATGATGCATATAAAATTTTAGGTGCCAAAACCGATTTTTTTAGTCACTCTGGCATCTGGGATTTGTCCAGACATGGTATTCACACACTGATGCTGTTGAAGCGTCAAAATGATATGGTTGCGCAAATAGATTATACCACTGGCCAAGTACAGCATTATGTACTTGTACATTTTAAAGTATTTTTTTCTTTCGCAAAGGAAAATTCCATTCTTCGCTAGAGGATCTATTTCTCTCATTTTCCACACCAATCTCTTATAACTATCATCTTTCTTAATTTTGTTATGGTAATCTTTAGTTTTCACCTGCCACAAGCATTTCTTATTCCTATACATTTCAATGAATTCTTCCAAACATTCGCGCTGCCCGTTTAGAAGATCACTCGTCATTATAAACCTCAAGTCGTGAAAACTAAACTGAACTCTGAACTAAGCTCTGGTGGAGTGTTGAAATTGGTGTTTCCCAAAGTAGGACTATTCAGGCTATGAATGGACACAAGGGAGTGATGGGGGGACGAGAGGAAAACATCAGTTTTCGAA
Organism: Pholcus phalangioides; assembly: GCF_987345545.1. NCBI lineage: Eukaryota > Metazoa > Arthropoda > Arachnida > Araneae > Pholcidae > Pholcus > Pholcus phalangioides. Next base: position 17,323,162 of record NW_028301628.1, read on the forward strand.
AACTCAGACCATTTTACCAAGGAAGCCTTTGTAAATATATACCTCTCATAATGACCGATTTTCATGACTTAAGTAAAAGGCACTACTGCCTACTCGTGCTTATCAAGAATGCTATCCATATCTACAGTGATTATGACAATATAGGCAATAAAAGATAAATTCTGGTATTACAATCGACGCTCCATATAACGACACCTTCGTCCCGTCGAGAATCGACGTTATATTTGGAGCAAGGTCGTAGCGAGGGGGAGACTTGGGGGTGTGGTCGGGCCTGATTGGGACGGTCGTTATATAAGTAAAACGTAAAACATTTGGGACTTACCCTACCAGTATATTATTTATTATATTATCAATCGTATATCTCTCTCAAAGAATTTTTCGATTGTTTTCTTACGTTTAACTAGCGTAATTTCATCTGAATTTTTTTCTTTCAATGTTTGAGCTGAAAATTGAAATTCGTTGCAATCTGATGAGATGTGTCCAAAAATTCAATGAGATTCATTAAGAATTACATGTAAAAGAAAATAATAAATTGCAGTGATTTTTGTCCTGTTGATGCTTGCTGGTTTTCGGTCAAAAAAGGAGTAGGAATTCTGCGTTTGAAATTGCAAACAATTGCAAACATTAACTAAATCGCATAAACACCTGCTTGATTTCTAAAGGAAGTACATGTGAAAGAATACTAAAATAATCCGATGTCGCGGGGCCCCTAAAATCTCCAAGAACCCTGGTTAAAAACCTCTTCTCTAAATAATCAATAAACAATTAATAGTCATAGCACATTATTTGAATATAGAGTTTGTGTGTTTCGGTGCATAATTTCGGGCAAATTTATTGAAAAGAGTGATTTCAGAAACAAAATTGCGAATTTTAACAATGGTCGAAATATTTCTAAAATTTTATTTCGATTTTTTTATTCGATATGAAATTGTAAGAAAATATCGTGAAAATTAGGCCATTAGAAGATTTTCTTCTAATTAAATGGAATCCCTCTCCAAAACATGTTATTCAGTTATTATTGTTCTATTACATTATCAGTGAAAAAAGAAGAGGGAAGAAAGTTGGGCGAATATAAGAAAGCGGGAAAAAATAACTGCACAGTTATACCTGATGGCCCATACACACGCTCAGTTATACCTGCGCAGGCATAAGGCCGAACACATACTGGGGAGACGACAAAGAGAGCGATTTCAAAAGAGAAAATACATCGAGATCAGCATCGATGTCCCGTAACATACTGAGGAGGCAGAGGAGAGCGAAAATGACCGCAGGCGTTCTGAAGGGTAAAGAAGAAAAGCCTTTGAACGGGAAACATGACATCTCGCCAACTAGTAACCCTACCAGCCTGTTCATGCCAAATCAATCAGTTTGGCAATATTGGAGGATTCCGATAAACCAGCGGTTCTCAACCAGTGCCCCGCAGATCCCTTAGGGCTCCGTGCAAACTGCCAGGGGTTCCGTGGCCACTGGAGGAAAATAAATAAAAAAAACCAGTAAATTTGAAAAAAATAATTAATATTTTTGAATAATAAAAATAAGTCAGAAACTTTGATGAATAAATAGGCGTCTGGGGCTCCGTCATAGAAATTACATACCGGAAAAGGGCTCCGTGGGTCAAAAAAGGTTGAGAAGCGCTGCAATAAACGCGTTAATCCTCAAAAGACTACAAGTCCTGTTTATATATGTTTTTAATGACTTCTTGTATCAAACCGTTGTTTCGAATATTATTGCACAATATGTATAAAGATTGAAATAATTATACTTCAATCAAGATAGAGAGACAATACAATTAGTTAGACACTACATGCCTACAATCCGCAGAAGCTAATTTCGATACTTTCAAAATAAAATATCACCGTTAATGAGATGAAGTTACCCATACACCTCGATGATGAAACCGTAATTTTTTTATGGCCAGCTTATCATTATGAAAATGATTGTTATTAGCGATAAATGTATACGTGGTGGTTAAGCACAAATTATCAGTGTGGATCCATTATTTATGAAATCCCAGAATTACAGATTCCTCCTATATGCAGGGCCGTCTTAAGAGCATCATGGGCCCAAGGGCCAAAGGATTTTTCTGAGGCCCTACAAGGCAAATTCCCGAAAATCTCAACCACATCTCACTTTTGTGAAGCCTTTTTTATCTTGAGGTCCCACGGTTCTTGCTCTGGTGGGCCCATGCCTTACGACGGCACTGCTTATAACCGGCATGTTCTGTGCATAACCAATCTCAATGAACGCACGGATGCTGCAATCAACTGGTTTCGATTTTTTAAGAAATACAGAAATATGTATTGTGTGTGGGATGTTCATTATTTGCATCAGAAAAAAATCTTGTGCTTCTTTCATAACACACGGCATTCCAATTCAAATCCACGGAAAAAATAGATATTCAGTACAATAAAATAAAGAGAAAACACAGAAACCATGTTTCGACAATGTTAGTAAGCGATGAGCAATCATCACGGTGTTTATTCGTTTTCCTAAAAAACGGGATCTCAAACATTTTCCACCCGCGTCACCCATTTCCCTTATGAAGAACCATTGGCATACGCAAAGGGGGGATTTGGGGTTCTAACCCCCCCCCCCACCTAAGCCAAGATTATAGTGTTATTTTGCCGGAAAAAACGTAAAACCCCCAGAAGGAAAAACAAATTTGAACCCCCCTCCCCGAGAAAATTCTGCCGTACGTACGCCTATGTGAAGAACAGTTGTAAGCAAAGCATTTCTTTGAAAAACCTTTGTCAGGACCACTGCGAAGCTGCACCCCTGACGAAGGTTGGCGCGCACAGTTTGAGAACCCCTGCTAATCCATCAACGTATTGACAAATCAAGGGGAGCCATTCGAGGGAGGGGAGCTTTTGAAAATACATTAAAAATTTTATATGTACATACAAATATATATATATATATACTAAAATATATATATACTAGGGGCTCTGTGCCCCTGCAGCCTTTGGCGGCCACCCCCCCCCCCATCCTTCTCATCACAACATGTCTTGTTTATTTCATCCCACTTCATCAGCGTTATGGAAAGGGACATGTGAAAGCACCAGCTTACTGAAGAAGCGAATTTTACAATAATAAAACAACATAAAACAAATGTGATTCATCAAGTACCCCCAGAAAACTTGCCTATGGGGTCCCCAGACTCCAATTCGCTGAATTTTAGCGGGGCCCAGACTGGATTTATCTCGGGCTATCGATGCGTTCCAAATTTCACAATGTTAAACGACAGAAAAGAATGAGATTCATCCAGGGCCCCCAAAATGAAACCTGTAAACATGGGGCCCCGACTTGGAAGCTTGTTGGTCATTCCCCGCTGCAAGTGCCATGAAAAATTTTCATTTGTATTCATTTTACCAACGAATAAAGTCCAAGGCCCCCAACCAATTACCTGGGACACCAGTTCGCATACTTTTAGTGGGGGGCCCCCAAATTGGCTTTATCTCGGGCTTTCGCTGTTGCAAATTCTAAAATGTTAAATAACAGAAAAAAATGAAATTCATCCAGGCTCCCAAAATGAAACGGTCCTCTGACTCGGAGCTTGTCATACATCCCCCTGTGAGTGCCATGGCAAATGTTCATTTGTATTCATTTTACCTACGAATAAATTCCAGGCTCCCCTCAATTACCCGTGACCGAATTCGCAAATTTTATGGGGTCCCCAGACTGGATATATCTTGGGCTTCCGCTATCGCAAATTTTTCAATGTTAAAGCAGCAAGAAAACAACGAGATCCATCAAGGGCCCTGGAAATCAAACCTTTTAACTTCCCCATTAAGGTATACGTGCAATCCCCCGGATACCCCGACCCTGTGTGTTGGGAGCACTGGTGTTATATGTATATTATACCTCTCGACATTCCCCCCCCCCCCACACAAGGGCAGGGCTGACAGATTCTTATTCGGAACGATTCTTATCACTTTTTGATTTTTCACACTATAAATTAACCATAGAGGGCCCCTGAAAAGCTGGTTTGGGGGCTCGCCATCTATTCCAGTCTAGGCGCCCTACTGTAGGATGTGGGAGCCTCTCCGTAAATGCACGTAACTTGGTCCCGATGGGTTAAATGGGTCCCGAATATGCTAGAGTTAAATGAATACTTGACCCAAAATCGTAACAGATTTCCGCCACTCAAAAAACGTCACTCACTTCCGTAACATAAAATAGTCATTAATTTCGGTTGCTTAGAAACAGGCCCTTTTCGAGTTTGTGATTTTATATTATAGAGTAGATATACATACATGGAGTTCATGTTCTTTGCCTGCCCCCTTCCCTGGAAAACGTTGAAATGACGTTCCTGGAAAAATCTCCACAAATTTTCGTTGAAATTCTAAGAACATGTTCAGTATTGAGTAGAAAATTAGTGTCGACCAGCAATTCTCAACCTTTTTTCTGAGTCACGGAGCCCTTTTTAGTATATAATTTCTACGACGGAGCCCCGTACGCTACGTTTTTTTTTTTTCACTTGGTCATAAAATTTACTGGTTCATTTTACTTTCATCGAGTGAACGCGGGGCCCCCTCAACCAGTGCACGTGAGCACTGGTTGAGAACCGCTGGTATAGACAGTACATAGATAGTTTTCTTTGTAAAAGATTTTTGATGTCTTTGTGGGGAAGAAATGATTTTTCCGCCCCAGCGACTGCATAATGATTTATAGTGGTATATAACTTATGATCTTTTAGTGGTTTTCCAGTTTCCGACAAAAATTTGCCACCCTTTACATTTTGCAGCCCAGGGCAAAGGCGTGGGCATGAAAAACATTGAGAGGGCTGAAAGTTGCCAATCGTTCCGTGGTGAGCCTCGAGCCCGTATGTAGAAGGGTGCAGTGCCCCGCATTATTTATTCATTAATTGGGAAGGGGGTTCTCAGCCCCCTAACACAAAATTTATTGGGGGGTTGAAATAGCCCCCCCCCCCGCCATGTTCTGGTGCCTATGTCCCATGGCAGTACGTTTGTTATTAAAAACTATTCAGGGACAATTGAAAAGATGAAATTTAAGGGATGGAATTTGCGCCCCTTCTGATACTACGCCCGGGAAACCACACCCCCTCCCGCTCCCTTCCTAGTTGCAGAACTGTTCGTTCGTCAGAAGGAAGTTCTCTTGCACATAGTGTACTTTTTCATGCAAAAAGCGCAATGGGATGGGCGGAAATTTGCGAAATATCTATCTCGTAGTCCCAGTGAGATTTTGAAAAATGTTCACGTCTAAAAAAATGACGGGGTAATTAATCCGTAAAATGCTACTACAACAATCGTCAAACTTTTAAATTAGGATAGATTGGGTTAAGCACAATGGGAATCGAAAAGAAGAGAGAGCGCCAAAAGTGGAAAAACATCCGAAAACCCCCTCCAAACCAAATGGGTGATGATGATGATGATCCCCCTCAGAAGTTCTCTTTTTTTTCCAAGAGAGTGAGGAGAAAAAAAAAGGGGAGAAAACTGACCAATCCCCAAATAGCGTCTGATTTTACCTCGCGATGAAAACAAACCGGCTTGAAAGAATCGCGTACCTCTTGAGCCGCCTCTTTCTCCTCGTCTCGCTGCCCGAGTATGTGAGGCGCAGAACAAAACAGTACATTTGTTTTCGCCGCTATTTCGTACCTCTCCGCTCACATCCCCAGTATGTGTTCGGCCTAACTGTACAGTTATACCGAATCGAAAAACCATTCCCTTCAGGTCGCCTGCGCAGGTCAACTGACGGCCCCTACACACGCTCAGTTATGCCTGCACAGTTGGACTGTACAGGCATAACTGCGCAGGTATAACTGAGCGTGTGTAGGGACCTTAAAAGTTGGAGGGGTGGGGAAGGAGAGAATGGCATGGGTTTGTCTTTGGGGGATGTGTTGGTGATAGTATCTCTTTGTGGTAAAGCTAGCCAAGCGGGCCATACAGTAATAACAAACCATAAAAAAATACCAATCAAGACCTGGGGTATCATATGTCAACGTCTTTTTAGAAGGATCTGTGTTACGTAAGATGAAATTTGAAATGATTATAACCGGAAATTTCATGTTGAGAATTTATTATTTGCAGCCGCTGTGGTGGTCGAGTGGTTATAGTGCCGGACTCGTGATGCGAGGATCCGGGTTCGAACCCCACAGTGGTGGTCGGCTGAAGTTGGTTTTCTGTGGTTCCCAACTTCAAGGCGCAAATGCGAGCCGATCTCCCCGTAAAAAGTCTCGCCACAGAGAGCAACAGTCCTACAACGATAAATCGTTCAATCATAACACTTCACTCATAGTTAGAAAAACTGGGGGCAGATGACAGCACTACACATAACAAGCATTACACAGAAACAAACTTTACGTCAGGTTGCACTACACGTACACGCACATTCCCGCATTCGTTGGGGGGTTTCGGGGGGGGGGGAGGGTGCATGTGTGGTGTAGTAGTAGTAGGTAGGGCCTCCAAAAAATGGCTCGGGGATCCATGATGTTCTTAAGTCAGCCACCTCGTTGGGCAATTTGCCTGTTGTGGCGTGGTATTTGTATTTGTAAATGCGGACTCGTGTAAAATTACTTTTTGTTCAGACTGTTTTTTAAATTCAGTATTTGTATTACATCTCTTCGTGTGTGCATTTTGTATTGCTGTCTTGTTATCATTGAAAAAGGATGGAAATCAACATCTACATTTTGACATCGGAAAAAAGGTAAAATATTGTCTTGTTTTCATTTTCCATTCTAAAGTTTAAGTGTTTGATGTTTCTTTAGTGCCAGCTCAAGCTATAACAGTGTTGAGACAACTTAGTAATTTTTCAACTAGATCTGGCCTTTTTTTTGGCCATTTGGATGTAAAAAACTCATCTAGTTGCTAGTTGTTTGTCTAGTCCTTTTCAAAAAATTTCTTGTGCACTAGTAGCCTATTATTAAATCAAGTGAAAATACAGGAATGTTCCGGGAAATACGAGATATGCAGAGGCGGATTTAACGGCGGACGCACCGAGCGCGCACCCGGGGCCCAGACTTCTAAAGCACCTCGAAAAACCCAAACTTCACAATTTTTCTAATTTAGGGGGGGGGGGGCAATATTTTCTTTTGCACCTGGAGCCGACTTTAATCCGTCACTGGACGTATGGTCATCCAAATAATAATTAAAATTAATTCTGGTTGCGTAAGTCCGGTTTCTAGTTGTTTTCGATGAAGATCATTTAATTTTATTATTTAATGATTTTCACTATTTCAGCGATATAATCCAGTGATTATTCTTGAATTTCAGAAATGAACGTTTTTCACTGAAAATCACATAACTCTAAAACTGTGCAACTAGTGGTAGCAAGGACGTTGCGAAAGGTGGGGGGGGGGGGCTGGTCCCCTCCGAAATATGAGAAAATGATCGAAAAAAGGGAAAAAGATGGCCAAATCTATTGTTCTATAACTTTGGTCCCCCCCCAATGAAATTTCTGGCTACGCCCTTGAGTGGTAGTGTAAGTTTGGGTATTACTGTACGGTGGAACCTCATTGTAATGATGCCCGATATAACAATAAATCCCTCTACAACAATATTTTTTTCTTGATCCACAGAGCATCATTATATCAAACTTTCACTGTGTCGGGGTTGGCAAGGTTTTTGCCACAGATGGAAAAAACTTCGGTAAAAACTCAGGAAAAATAGATTATTTTCCCCATGAATGCATCCAAGGCATTTTTATGCATTTATTTTTCTTTTATTATGAAAATGACAGTTTGAACTCAAATTTTGGTTTAACAATCATTAGAATTGGTAAGTTTTTGCCATAGCAGGAAAAACTAGAGTAAAAAAGTCCTGATAAAAATAGGTTTTTGCCATGCATAAAACAAATCAATACTTCCCACATTTATATATTCATGTCTAGGATCATTAAAAAAATCAATGCAAAAGAATTATATATTGTTATAACGACCATGATCATCCCGGACAGGTCCTTCTATATTTTCAGGGAAACAACTAGATGCTTGGTCACCCGGGGCAAGTGCGCATTTTGGCGCCCCCTTGTAATGTTGAAGATAAGGTTTCAGAATGAAATTTGCGCCCCCCTCTGGTCCAGCGTCCGGAGCACGAGACCCGCCTGCTCCCCCCTAGTTGCGGCCCTGTATAATTTATTTATTGCTTAAAAAACCAAAAAATGATGAGAATTGCCCGGCCCCAGAGCTAGGGGATTTTTCCTAGGTCATTGTAATGAAATGATCGCTATATTGTGGGTTGGGTCATTATAACGAGCACCGACTGTATCTCTATTTCTGTATGTATTTCCCATCAGATTATAAAATTGATTGCTGTAATGATTTCTGTGTCTCATTTACATATAATACACATTGAGTCAAAATTGTTTTTCCATGAAACCAATTTTTGCCAGTTTTACCCTGGTTTTTACCAGTTTTCGCCACTGTCACGGCGAAAATAACCCTCTTTCATCCTTCTTTCAGTCCCTTTTGGACAATATTTTCCTCTAGTCCTTCTCGTCTTGTCGGGGAATCCCAACCCTCATCCAATAGTGAGAGAGCTAGACACTTTCCACTAATTAAATTGAATTTAATAAAAACTAAATTAATAATGAACAAAAATTTTATAGATAAGATATATCAGATAAGATCGATCTCTGGAACCTTGGGCCAGGCATGGTACCAGAAGGTGGGTGACCATCCCTTCCCGAAGAACCGAATTGTATCGGAAAAATAGGTCTGCGCAAAACTGGGTGATTCAGTGAACTTACAAGCTAAACAGATCTTCCCAATGCATCACCCTGAGTCCACGCCTACGTACCCTGGGTTAGAGTTTAGTAAGCTTCATTTTTTTTGGGGGGGGGGGATTATGCATGATCGTCTCAACATCGGGCAAAGTGATGTTTTGGGGTCCGACACTTAGTTGGGAGTTACAGCTCACTTATATTTACATACATTTAAAAATCATAGTACCCTCAGATCTCATCGTGTACGGGTCTCACTACTAACGGATATGAAACCCCGGGTCATGCTCACATGGGCCCATAGGTTAAGATGGGGCTGTGTTGCATTTTGAAAATAGTCACATTTCCCCTTCCCATATTTTACTTGAAAGATTTAATTCTTCAGAGCTGTGTGTGTGTTGGGGGGGCCGGCACTTTTACCACTCGTCATGGGCAGAGGCACCGATGTGAAAAAAGATTGGGAGGGTGGGGGGGGGGCTGAAAGTTGCTGGTCGTCCCGTATATACGAGACTCAATCGCGTACGCAAAAGGGGGGGATGCATTGTTTTTTTAATATTGTTTTGAATCAATGCCAGCACAATGTGTCATTATCCCGATTGTGCATAATTTTTGATTGCAGGACGCCCTGTAAACTTCTGCTAGATTTCTTGCTATGATTTTTAAGTTTTACATCTCCGCCCTCCCTGTTTTGCACATGTTATGCAATGTTTGCTCCATTTTCTTCTCTAGTATATCATATCATTAATATTCAAGTCAATGGGACTTATAACTCAACTGGCCACACTCCTTGTGGCATGGAGCTTATATAGCCACGGTGACTGAATCTAGTTTTTGTTCTGTTCTACTTGCTACCGATGGTGAATCATGAAAATAGTTTTTTTTTACTTTGGATATCAGTATGAAATAAATGTAATAATTTTGATTAATTAATAATATTAATAGAGTATTAATTTAAAAAATTGAATCATTAGCAAAATTTAGTTATAATTAATTAATGAGTTTAATTATTAATAACTTTATTAGTCAATATTTTAGTAATTAGAAACTTATTAATAAATAATTAATTAATATTTTTATTAAAATGTGAAATTTTCGCCTGCTATATCATTTGAAAGAACACACTGGAACTTATTCCGCTTCGAGTGCCCTTTTTTCCTAGTGCCCCACCAGTCCAAATTTCTTATAAAATGGCCTGTGTTTTGGAATCATAACTTTTATTATAATCACCCTGTATATAGCTGATTATTTTGCACAAATCACTTATCCTAAACAAACGGTGACCCAGTCCATATTCCAAGGAATTTCTAACTGAAAATTATTTGGACATGGGATCACCGGCCACTTCACGAACTGGCCAATTTCGAGCTTTTACTGCTGTACAGTAGAACCTTGATTAAAGGCCCGTTTACACGAGGCAAGCGCTTTAGTGGGCAACTTAATTTTAACTTACCGATTCTTCTTGAAAGTGTCCACACGTATAAGTGGCAAGTAGATGCTCATTGGATAATTTTTACGGAGGCGAGAGCAGTTAGCGCATGCGCGCTTCAGTCTACTCAAATCCACGGAGAGAGACAGACGCACAACGCGCGGGAGTATAATAGTAATAATTTTTTATTTATCTGGCATTCAGAGAGGTGCTTTTTTTAAAGCTCATAGCTTTCGTAACGATGGATGAAGTTGATCAGGTAGAACTTACGAATACTGTGATCACAGCCACATATGATATTTTTTTTAAAGAATATAAATTTATTCACTTAAATAAATTTATTCAATAAAAAAGGGGAAACTTTTTTCTCACTTGCACGAGAGCAACACACTGAGCAAGAAGTAGGTCACGCAAGGGAAACATTTCGCTTGTCCCCTTTTTTCGCCTCCGCACCCACGTAAGGGGGGCGAGAGATGACGCCACAGGGGAAAAAAGAATACACAACATATTATAAACTTAAGTCATCGAGAAGAAATATAAGATTTCTCAATTTCTCGTCCAAGTTGTAAATATCGATTATATGATATTTTAATCGAAGTTGAAGAGGAGATAAATTATATGAATTATGAAAGCCGAAAATACTGGAGAAGATTCTTGGCATTCGTAGGAAATTCTAAGGGTTAAAAATTAAATAATAAAAATTCATTAAACAAAAATTATTTCCAAATTTCCGAAATCATTATTATTTTTTAATTTAATCTATAGAGATGACATCTTTATGTTAAATATTTGATCATGTATTTTTACAACAGATGGCAGCAAATTCGTTCTGGACGAGAGAAATATTCGAAACCCCCCTCCAGTTTTTAATATATAAATCCTCCCCACCCGATAAATATTTTTGAATCTTCAATTTTTTTCCACTCCTGACATCACGTCGACAGAATATTCTATAGCTTTTTCCAACATCGAATAATTTTTAGCTTGTTTGTTAAGGTAATTTTCATTTCTATAGTTCAACAAACATTCATGGCGAAGATATTTTTCAACAAACTTGAAGGTTGTGTCCTCTGGCCACTTCACCATCCAATATTTCCGCGGAATTCTAGCGAAACTTCAGGAGACGACGGAGTATGAACAGGTTCACGCTTGAGATCAAAATAAACCCCTCCGTGAGAGAGCAAAATGACCCCTCCAGCGCGGCAGGTCACGCCCACTAGCGCATGCGCATACGTCTACTTAACCGGAAAAAATAGAACCGTTCTTATCTGACTTACCAACTAAATCACTTCTGCACTTGCGCACTTGTCAACTAAAGCCGTGTAAACGGCCCTTATCGTCTGCATACATTGTATCGTACTTGGCAACTAAAAATTAAGTTACCAACTAAAGCGCTTGCGTCGTGTAAACGGGCCTTAACTGGGGGTAATGTTGAAAATATGTAAAAAAAGTAATAATTCAATATTGTTGGCGATATACGGTGCGAAATTTGCTGCTTCCTATGGGAAAAAAATGAAAATATCTGTGAGGTAATGTAACCATTAGTACACTGATCCTTGTCATTTAGAAGCAGCTGGGGTCTTTTTACATTATAAAGCCACGTGCCCTTAGCATGACAGTGAAGTCTCTACTGTTGCTGCTTTGCGAAGGGGAAAGAAGCCTATAAGATAATAACACAACCACCACATGTGTGATGCAATTCTCATTCATGAATTTGCTCAAGATAGAGCATCAGAATGTAGCGCAAAGTTGGAAAATGCTGTAAGAATGAGAAATTTTGGTACTGTATATAATTTTCAGCAACTAAGATACTTAATTCTTATACCATTTAAAGATGTACCATCAAAATGTACCCTAATAATAGGAAATGTGGTAATAATTAAACATTTTTGCTAATAATGGATCAATGCGATATTTTATCATTTCAGGGGAAAAAATTATACTTAGCCCACTTTATGTGTTTTTTTTGAAAAACCACTTGGTTAAAATCAGCGTGGTTTAAACCAAACAACCTTGGAAGACGCCATATTTGTTTTTCTCGTTCTTTTTGCTTCGTTCGTGTTTTGATCAATTTTGTTTTTTGTTCGCGTTTCGACGATGAAAGAGGAACTTATCGAACATGTTCGGTCAAATGCTCTGTTGTATGACCCTACCAACAGGTCATAGTCCCGACAAGTCAAAATCCCAACAAGGTCATAATCCCGACGCCGTCAAATTTAAAAATTTAATTTCGCCGTATAAGCCGCACTTCGCGCTTTTTGTCGAGATAATAAATATTAATATATAATAATAATAAATTGCGATCAAATATTTGATCGCAATTTATTATTCTTATCGGCACCCCAACGCCCCTCACCGCGAGAAATGCAAATCTCGACAAAAAGCGCGAAGTGCGGCTTATACGGTGAAATTACATTTTTCGATTCGACCCGTCGGGATTTTGACCTGTCCGGATTATGAACGGAGCCACCTACCAACACAATCTATAGTAGAAAACCTCCGTGCGAAGCTCATGACGCCACTGAAGTCTTCCATTTCAACTATAGTCATTTGATGTACTGCAAAAAAGGTGAAGATTTCGTATACGTCGGCCTGCTATATCCTATGACCACAGGTGAAATGGACGACTTCAGTGACGTCAAAGCTTCGCGCGGAGGCTTTCTGTCATAGAAGGTGTTTGCTCGCCAGACAGCTGTCGATCTGCATTTATGAGAATCAAAGCCGCCCTTAAGGGTGTGGTGCAGGTGTGGTCTCGCCGGGCCCTGCGTTTTGGGGACCCGCTTTTACGGTATACCAATAGTTTCTTTCATAAATTCTGGAAATCTGCATTTTCATTTAGAAAGAAATAATTCTGAATTTCCACCATGTCTGGAATTGTTTTTTTTTTTTTTTAAATAATTTCTGAATTTTCATCAATTCTGGAATTCTAAATTTTCATCAGTTCTGGAATAACAGTGAAACCTCGATATAACGATATTCTGCTGTCCTGGGAAAAATATCGCTGTAGAGCATAGTTTCACAATCTTTTTTGTCCTATCGCCCCCTTCTTCAGAAATTGTTTCTCCCATCGCCCCTCAATGCAATCTAACCAATAGAATCCTATGTATACTCGTAGCTTCTACCGCCCCCCCCCCCTTGGAACATTCCACCCCCCCCCCCGGATTAACCATTAAGCAAAATAAGCACGTACATCAAGAGAAACGGGGCACCACGAAAAAATTGCCAAAACGTTTTTGTATAATTTTTTTCCAGCATCCGGAGTAAAATCCTGAAATTTTTGATTGATTGTATAGTTGAAGATATTCGTCAAAAGGATGGCACAAATACAGAAAAACTGATAATATTGCAAACTAGAGATCATCACATTAATGCTGAGGTTTTGGAATGAGATTTCGTGCAATTTCTATAAAGTTAGCTTGAGCTATTTTAACAGCATCATATCATGGGGCCCCTTTGACAAACTGATTTTTTGAGGGGGCCCTCTCTACCAGCTAAAAATTCCTGCCTACCAATTTGCATACTAACTCTCGCAAATTGTAAACAGATCTACTTGTCACGAGCTCCTCGGATTGTGTCCGGGTTAGACTCACGCATTAATAAAACAAATCACAACAAATGTATGGCATTTTTACGTCGAACGATATCGGGTCAAGTATAGTTCGATGTCGGATTCTCTACGTCGAACTATACAGGCAAATGTATGCTATTTTTACGTGGAACGATATCGGTAAACGACGTCAAACGATGTCGGGTCAGATATAAGACGAAACGAGCGGAACCATCAGGCATTCTGGTCCTCGCCGAATTCCAACAGGGTTGCTGCACGAAATCGTCGCTTCGGAAATGAGCGCCAAACAGAGGGAAAAAACAATCGCGTCGGTTAATCTGGCATAGCAACCTAACAAACAGAATTCCCCGCTTGCTAAAAATGGGTGGCAAATACGTATGGAAAATTTAATTTGTGGGAGAAATGAGGAATTTCAAGGAACAGATTTTTACTACGGGAAATAAACCACGTTTCACGAAATTATTGGTAAACAATAGGTTGAATTCGTAACAGTTCGTGTGATTACGATCAAGTGATTAATCTTGTAATAACACAAAAGTATATAGCAAAAAAAAAATTAACTTTTTTTCAGGTTTTTAGTGAAAATAAAATATTCCTATATATCCCTTACCCCGATCCTTAATTTCAGGATAAAAGTGGCATACAAAAATATATATAGTCAATTTAGATTACATGAAGAAAATTTCTTCTGGATATTAAATGATTGTGTGAAGTTAAGGATTTGATAAACTACTGCCTCTAGATATTGGAAATTTAGTAAAAAAATTCTTAAATATTTTAGGAGCATTTATTTTATCAGAATTTTCTTCAGTAAATTACAAATTCTGAATAGCACACAACAGGTTCAATAATGTAAATTGACGAGCTCAATGAGTGAATGAATTTATTTATTAAAAGAATATTCAAACATAATGTACATAACTGATGAAAGCAAGATTTTGCAAATATCATATTCACAATTTCACATATTTTTCTACACTAAGTAATTAATTACTACGCTGCTTTAGAGTACCAGTAAACTTTGAAATTACAAAAAAAAAATATGCTTAAATAATAGAAATATAGTTCTTTTCTTGAAACTGCGTGACCCAACAGCAATTAATCTGGAGAAGAAGAAAAAAATATATATATATATATTCAAAAGCAATACTTTAAGAGAGCCAAGATAAAAACTCAACAACTGCAAATTGAAAATTACAATTATGGCAAAAAATAGTCCACACGTAAATGGTAAATACCCATATTTCGTTATCTGTGACCCCAGTAATAGGTCAATACAGGGGCACAACAAAATACCTTGTCCCCCGGGCGAGCCAGAATTTTGGTATCCTCTTGCATGTAGAAACAGTTAAAGGATGAATTCTGCACCCTGTCTGGTCCAGCGCCTGGGGCACCAGACCCACATGGCCCCCCCCCCCCCAGTTGCAGCCCTGGGCCAATAATAAGCCAATCTTAAAATTCTAATAAATGTATAAAAGCATCACAACATTAGGATAAATAATCACCAATAAAATACACACATTGATTCCTTTTAATAAATATATTTGTATGTAGCTAGTATCCTACAAACCAAGCTTTCTCTCCTCATCTAAAAAGTAAACAAATAAGCAATGACGAGCAAAAATGAAACACGAACTTTTCTTAAAAATATAAAGACACTGAGGCTCTATAACATTATTAGTGTAAGTGCATAATGTAATTTTTTCTGACACCACACAGTAATTCATTGTGTACAATAGATAGATGTCGATATGTATAGCAAACTATTTCCAGAATTTTACCATTATGCATCCAAAAATTTAAAAGAATATATAAATTACAGGTGACTAAAAGCTGAAAAAGACAAATATTTAAGATACCAAAAAAGGTACGAAAAAGACATATTTATGTAAAGATGTTCAGATAAATTTCACTTAGTTTTAGAATCTTTCAAACTTCTCGAATTTCTCGTATTCAGAGGAATGAATGTGTGAAATGATGTTGATAGAGTGATAAATAGTTACACCTGCGCACTCACTAACGTGGGGAGCCTATTTCATAACTTCAGTACCTAGATTGAGTAGCTTAGTTACATTACCAGTTTATTATTTCAATTATATTTTCCTAAGTAATTATTTGTTTCTTGTTCAGTGAAATTATCCTTCAATTAATTACAATAGAAATAGAAATAAGTGGCATGAATAGAGTTTTCTTTTAACGTAATCTAGGTTGTGCGATGGTAAAGAAAAACATAACAATGGGAATATATTGAGCATACAAGAAAGATTGAATTTGTGCACATGCAACAGTTCATATTTTCAGTGAACGTCATTAGTGTGATTACAATTTGGACAATGAATATAAAAACCATTTTCATGAAACGGGGAAAATTTCATAATACATATTTACATGAAGTATTATTATGTGTGATCAGTTGTGAAAATTCACGTGTTCTGATGTTGTGGTAATGGACATCAGAAATAAGTGTCCACCAATGAATGAGAGAAACCTGATTTTCACATTTTTCCTGCCATCATAATAATGTGTTATGTGCTTGTACGTCTGTATAACAAGATTTTTTGCTGACAGTTGTCGAAAACGCTTTCATGCTTTCTAAATCTCTTGCACACATTGGACACCGTAATGCTTATTTTCTGAAATAATTGTATTCATATTTTTTGTACTACACTTACCATGATATACCAAAATGTCACTATTAAAATGTCACTTTTTAACCACAAAGTCAAAAATTAACAAATCAACGATTACAATGCCAGTTAACTTTCTTTTTTTTGTCAGCTTTCTTATATCAGTTTCTAATTCCCCTCAAACTTTATTCACAGAACATATTAAATGTAAAATACAGACTGCAGAATAAATTAAGTGAATTTTTGCTTCATTATTTCTCAAATCTGTGGCTTTTTTTAACTTTCTTTGTGTTGAGCATTTGAAACTGCAGGCTTCGCTAAGCACTAAAATGATAAATTAAAGAAAGCAAACATGCTGGCAATCAGGCTCATCATTTAGGGGGGGGGGCCGTTGCGCCCCTGGCTTTTGAAAGTACACTACAAATGGTATATATATATATATATACACATGCGTACCTTTAATACATGCTCTTTGTCCCCCCCCCTGGAAAAAGTTGAAATGGTGGTCCTGCTGGCAATATTAAAAACTAATAATATTTTTGAATATTGAGGTTATTTTCGTGTATCTATGGTTTTGAGGAAAAAATAATTTCATCAAAATTCATAATTCACAATCTTTGAATGCCTTTTCGCGAAATGTCAATTTTTACAATTGCGCACACGATTACACAAAAATGGTTAGACCAATTATTATGAAATTTTCTACACTTACTAAACTAACTTAGGGCTATAGAAGGAACTAGAATCTTTGAGATTCACAGGAAATTAAAAATTTTGAATATTGCAAAAAATTTGAAAATTTAAAAAAAAAAATATATACTTTTCTTCATAATTTCTTAGAACTCCTAATTCATTGAAATTCCACATTCATATCCTTTGGAAGGAAGCACAAGCCATAGATCTAAATAAAAATTACTCATTTAATCATGCATGCAAAACAACTATGTTTTTGCAGAGGCAAAATTTAACGTGCAAGTTTTTTGCTTCAAAACTCAGTGTGTATGAAAAATTTAAAAGCATTTTCCATGCAAGATAATGATACAAGCTAAACATATGATGCACATTTTAAAACATTATCATTAATTTAACTAATTCTAAATAATTTAGCAGAGTAATCACTGCATATGCCTTGCATGAAATCCTGTGTCCCCCTTGAGGATATGAACCACACTAAACGAAACAGTTAATTGTTCATTATCTGGCTTTATAATAAAGAGAATAGAGAAAATAAGATTATTCGAACACATTACATACCAAATCATTGATCAGGACTTTTTCCTTTGAGAAAGAGCGTAAATCATCCCAAGATGGTCTCTCTGGGCTGTCAGTGGTCATGTCTTTCTGTCTGTTCAGAAATTTTGGGAAGGCCTATATTCTTTTTCTGTTGAGGAGTGAGAGGTTTTGGAGGATTGGGAACCTGGAACTATGGGACACAGCAGTTTGCTTCAAATTCTTCCAGCCATTCTTGCCTTTTGTGAGCTGAAATAGGCTTTCTTTAAAATGCACCTGATTTTAAAAAATGAATTAAAAAAATGACTGTTTTAAATCAAGATAAAAAAAACAATGTCAAACAAAAAAAGTTCATATCGCTTAACATGTACGAATAAATATACAGTAGACTATATAGTAAATTCTATGACATATATTTCTAATTGTTTCCTATTGTACAGCTCTTTGTCAACTGAAATACAGCCAAACCTCCTTTTAAGAGACGCCTCTTTTAAATGCAAAAAATATCTCTGCGCCAGTTCTTTGGAATAAAAATTTCAGTAATTTATCTCTGAACAATGGACACTTATACAAGTTTTAATAGTTATTTTCAAATGATTATTTTAAGTAAAAGTGATAAGAAATTGTCTGAAGCTGTTTCAGAATAAAGCATTTGAATTTCAATTGAACACTAACAACGTAAATACACATTAAACAGCATATATTTACCTGTAATCTAACAAGTGATATAAGCACCTTTGCACCATCACCACCACAAAAAAAAAACAAAAAAAAAGCAGCATAAACTTTAACCCTTCCCAAATTATGGCATTGTCTCGAAGTGAAGATTAAGAGTAGAATGAATAAGCTTTGAAACATTTTGTACATCTATAAAAATATGTGAAAAAGAAGTTAAAAATAAAGTTGTGGTGAAAAACCCTATCTAACATTGACGGGGGGGGGGGCTTTTAATTCATTTTCCTGGACTAATGCTTGGGAGATAATGACTGATAACAATGACCTGAAAATCATATCTCATATTGAGGCTCCACTGTACTTAATTTGGCTATATATAGAGCCCCTTGAAATATCTTTGATAAATGGTCCCTTAAATTTGCTCAGTACTGTAACACTAACAATTACTAACAAACACATAATTTTGTTGCTTATTGTAAAAAAAAAATAATACGGACAGAAATGGAAATAAACTGAAAAAGTTTTTTACTATTACATTTATTTTTAATTCCACGGAATACTCTCAATGTACAAGCGATAAGTCGCCAAATCGGAAAAGCTCACTTGAGTGATCAAGCAAGATTGCGGGACTGACGTCCAATTAATTCGATTTCGACTTGTTTTATTAATTAAAAATCTCAAAATTTATAAACTATTTACGATTCAAACATGTCATTTGCTTTAAACGCATAATAAAATAACTTCTCTGAAACAGCGATAGGTCGTTACTAAGCAGCGATAACTTGCCAAACTAGGAATCAAAATCGTAAGCAATCAGAAATGTTTCAAGATGAACTTACAATAAATTCAGGATTCAACTAGTTCTGTTCGTTAAAAATCCTCTATTTACGCATTATTTCTCCAAAATTTCACGGAATGGAAAAACCAGAAAATTATTGCGCATATTAAAATCACAGTAATTCTTATGCTACACACAACACAAAATTATGGCACCAAATATCGTCTGCTATTTTCCACTGATTTTTTTAACTTTCATTAATATCATTTAGTTCTAAAATTTAACATTATCACAAATATGTATCATAAATATGATTGTAAAAAATTTTAATTCAAAAAATAATTATATTTCACTTACTTCGCATAGGGAAGCTCCGTTTCCGTGAGGAACTTGGCGCTCTAATGCACAGTTCACGATTCTTGCATTTGTCCTTATAAAACTCTAGAAATCCCTTTTTTATCCGAATTTTAACATTCTGGAGCCGAAAATCACGGAATTTTTGCAGTAATTTCGAAAAAAAATTGACAAAAATGATTCAAAAACGCTAATAATATTAATAAAAAGGAAGACGTCCTAAAGGATCCTACGGTAAGATAACATTGAGCAGCGCGCTACCAAGGGCCAAAATGGCGCATGCGCCAGCCTGTGTATTAAGGAGTTCTAGTCAGATATAGTTTGAAGTCGGATTCTCTATGTCGATAAATGTATGGCATTTTTACGTCGAACGATACCGAGTCAGATATAGTTCGACGTAGAGATCCGACGTCGAACGGTATTGAAATCTCTACGTCGTTCTATATAGATTTGCTACTGGGGTTGTCATTCTCAACCAACATGATAAATACTAAATCAATACAAAAATGACAAATTTAAGAGAAAGCCAAGTTCTATAGAATAAGGACGTGAACTTAAAATTGCTGAAATCTTTGAGTCATTATCGGGTCAACTGCATGGTTTCAGGAGTTTTATCTTATAGTCAATTATATTATTACCCGTGCGAGACAGTTTCGGAGCCTCTCTGGCGTGTAAGTCCCACCAGTAAAATAACCCCAAAAACTCGTTCGTTGCTGTGTTCCCAGACAGATGAAATGCGTCAAAAATTGTCACCTGGCAGTCCAGTGGTTAGGGAGTTAGCCATTTAGGGCCCCCAGGCCATGATTTTTTGCGCCCCCCCCCGAAAAATTTTGTGCACCTCCCTTGAGAAAAGATTATAGTGTATTTTTTCAGTAAAAAAAAAGAAAGAAACTCCTTTCGGGAAGAAAAAAATGTTGAATGCCCCCCCCCCCCCATGAGAAAATCCTGCATGCGATATGGCATTTGTATATGCAGCAAAACATTGCTACAACGATAATAGATAATATAAATACATGTACAATGATATTTTTTTCAAATCGTGTTTGGAATTGCCTGGCTTAATGTTAAACTCTCAGTACAACGACATCATCTACTATGATAAACGCCTCTATAACCCGATATTTTTAGGAGAATTTTGAAATCGCTACAACAATATTTTTTATATTTTGTTCAAAATCGTTTTGAATTTAATTTTAACTTCGCCACTTGTTCTCGTTCTTTTGAAGACGTCTGATGACATCAATATTTTGCACTAAATGATCACCGAAAGCTAACGTTATTTGTATTGCTGCACTATGTGTACGACACAAAAGCACTATGCTGTAAGCTTCTGTACAGGGACAATACACATCTAAGTGAATTTTATAAATAAACTAATCAATTACAATTTTTTGTAACGAATAAATACATAAAAGCGCATTTTCCGATAATATTAACAATGCCTATATAGAAAAAATGACAATAGCATAAATTTGATCACACGTGAGGATAATGTTACCTCTTTAATCCCTCTACCACAATATTTTTTTTTTGGTCCGTAGGATATTGTTATATAGAGGTTTCACTGTCTATTTAAACTAAATAATAAAATATAATTGTGTGTGTGTGTGATAAATATTATCACATTTCGAGATATGATTATGTGATTTGTATATAATTTTACGCAATACAATAGAGCTCCCCTATGGGCCAGTTAAAAGAACGAATTGGTTAGGCGATATGATGTTCCCATAGAAACTTGCGATTGCCATAGACGTATTGCCATTTTCACGAGGGTGGGGGGTTACTTTCTTTTTTCCTGCAATAATTTTATAATAATTTTCCCTATAATCTCAGCTCTGGGTGGGAGGGGGGGGGGTTAGAACCCTAAACCCCCTATGCATACACCAATGGTGATCGTGATCCATGGTCGGCAGGGCCCCAACTGGGGAGGGGGGACAAGCAGGTATCTTGCCCAGGACCAGGAGAGTGCGCAAAATTCACCTTTTATAGCCGCCTCTTCAAAATTACAGGGGGGGGGGGGATGTCAAAATATGTGCTTACCTCAGCTGATCAAGCACTTAGTTGCGACCCTGATGGCTAGTGTTCAATGTCAAAGTGATAATACCTCTATTATGGTATTTTTCTTCGTCCGCAGAATGTTGTTATATCGAGATTTCACTGCAGTTTTATCATGCATAATACTAGCTACAATACACGGCGCTGTCCGTGTTTTCTTCATTTATTGGGAGGATTGGAAAAGTGACAGACCATTATAAAGGAATAAATATATAATACTGCCAGGATTAAAGAAGTGACAAGCTATTGTAAAGGCACGTGTAAAACGCATTACTAGGGAACCACGGTAATCAAAGTAAACATTCCGAAAGTGATTGTTGAGCCCCAGAAACCATTGTTGCCCGACGATTTTTCGTCCATTTCGGGTATCTGCCCTTCTCTGACGAACTTTTGAAGTAGCCTATCGTTCAATCCGGGCCCTGTTTGGTATATATCCAAATTTTGGCGACGATCGATCTAAAATTGTCGATTTGTATAGAGAACATACACACTGACAGAAAATCAATTATATATAGATACTAGCTATATTACCCGGCGTTGCCCGGGTTTTCTTCAATAAGGCTTTTTGGATCACGTGATATCTCCCTCTTTCTTTGAGGGACATACAAACTGTATCCAAGTTAACCAATATGGCAACTTCCAGCGCGACTCATGAAATAAACAAATCTAGATTTAAAGAAACGTAGAATTTGAACTTCAAGTTATCCATCTGCCTAAACAGCTTCCAAAAATGCTTAGTTAAAGCTGTGGAATTTCTTCGATGCACTTTATGGGCCCATAATTAATTTAAAAACAACCTATAAACTATATGAATTTATGCAGTTGAATATTGAAACATTAATTTTCATGCTTGAGAAGATATAAATGGAAAGTTAAAATCAATGTTATTGCATGAATATCCAACTCAAACGTAGGTCCGTCTAATCACTTCGTATTTAATTTTCTGGACTTCGTATCTCTAAGCGAACTCAATATTTCAAAAATTGAGAATTCAATACACTTTTTTAAAATTATTGATGTAGTGGAAAGCCCCACTAAATTTCCGCATTTCTACAGTAAAATCGGCAATTTTAACACTGATTTCTATGAGGATCACCCTTTTCTTAACCCTCAAAGCGATGCTGATAATGATTATGACGTCATTCAAAAAACTTCATTACTGGGAGAATTGAAAATGTGGCAAACCATTATAATGGCATAAATATTATGCATATATTGACAGCGTTGAAGAAGTGGTAAGCCATTGTAAAGGCATTAACACGTCTGAAACGCATTGCTAGGGAACCACGGTAACCAATGTAAACGTTCGGAAAGTGATTGTTGAGGCCCAAAAACCATGCCCGACAGTTTTTTTGCCCATTTGGGGCACTCGCCCTTCTCTGACGAACTTTTAAAGTAGCCTATCGTTCAATCCCGGCCCTGTTTGGTATATATCCAAATTTTGGTGACGATCGATCTAAAATTGTGGATTTGTATTGAGAACATACACACAGACAGAAAATCAATTATATATAGCACAGTATCAAATTTATCCTTAGTTTCTCTCAGGTAAGATATCCACCATATCTCTATAGTTTCGTTGTTCACCAAGGAAGCAAGTATACTCATACTACACCAAATGAAACTACTGTAGAATCTCTACACATGACAAACCAGTTTGAAACGTGTTTTACACAAAACAAAATTTCTATCCAAACGTTTGACTTCAATTTAGAACATCAAAGATTATTCCTATAACGCACGGGTTCTCAAACTGTGCGCCTCCAACCTTTGTCATGGTGTGAGGTTTTCGAAAATATTCTTCTTGCCGGTGGAGCTCGCGGATAAGCATTGAATAGGGGAAAAGGGCGCCTCAGGTGGAAAAAGTTTGAGACGCCCTGCTCTAACGTGAAGTTATTCCATGCAATGAGTTTTTTGATAAAACGAAGCGATTCCGTTATGCCAGGCGATTCACCAGGGGCATAGCCAGAAATTTCGTTCGGGGGGGGACCACTTTCATTTCGGGGGGGGGGGGGACCAAAGTGACAGAACAATGGATTTGGCCATCTTTTTCCCTTTTTTCGGTCATTTTCTCACATTTCGGGGGGACGGGACCAGACCCCCAAGTCCCCCCCCCCCGGCTACGCCCTTGCGATTCACTACAGGCGTGCAAAAAGAATAAATAAATTTAGTAAATTAAAGAGTTAAAGTAATAATACTGAAAACTATTTTCATTGGCCTTGGTTGAAGCACCGCCCTGAAAAATTGTGTGAGAGAACTGAAATAATTCAAATATTTATGTTCACTTCATCTATTGAACTGGGCAACTTTACAATTCTGTTACAGTCGTTTATACGACGTTCAAGAGGCCGAGTCAAAACGTTTTATAAAACACGTTTTATGTGTAAGTCAAAGTGAATATAACAGCCTTTTTAAAAAATTATCCCCCCCTCTCATACATATAAAATGTTATAAAATTTTATGTGTTTAATTGCATTCGAATTCTGTTCTAAAAAAATATTTCATACTTGAGAGGAAATTAAATTACATTTCAAATCATTTAAAGAAATAAAATTTGGCACAACATTACCTTTGGGACACGACATTGAGTACAAAATTGCAACAAAATCTTCTCGACCTGCAAAAATTTCCCCATCTTGGACTTTTTTTTTTTGGCAGTAGATGATTTTCAATCAGGAGCTTGCTCTTCGGTTGTTTCTCTACTTTATAATCGTTTCAAAAAGTTGAAACGAACATATTCAACTGGTTTGCAAGCAGGGCCGTTATTTCAACTTTTTCCGGGGGGGGGGGGCAAAATTCTCCCAAGGGGGGGGGCAAAACACATGTACTCAATGTATGTGTATATATATACCATTTTTAGTGTATTTTCAAAAGCGGGGGGGGGGAACCGTTGCCCCCCCCTAAATGACAGGCCTGTTTGCAAAATGAACTTTCATTATCAATTTAAAATTCTTGTTGAATTCGTCCAAAATTTCCAGTTTTTTTAGAGAGAGCGTTTTTTGTTTTTCCGGCATTACGAACGACGAATTTGACACAGTCAACAAGCAGTGCCGTCTGAACGCATGGACCCACCCTAGCACGGCCCGGGGGCCTCAAGAGGAGGGGGGACCCTCACAAAAATGGGAAGTAATTGAAATTTTCGAGAATTCTCTAGGTTGGGCCTCAGAAAAATCAATTGGCCCGGATGATCAATTGGCCCATGATGCTCTTAAGACGGCCCTGTCAGCAAGCAAAGCACCACATCGAAAGAAAGTTCTACAAGAAATGATCGAAAGAACTTGCTGTGCATGTGTACCTATTTTCGGCAGACCTGTACCCCCCCCCCCCCAAATGCTTACAGCAGACTTTGTCACCCTCTCGGGATAACGTTGAAAACATAGGGAGAAAAAAAATTGTGAAAGGTCATATGGCTGTCAAAACAATTGAAACCCATTTCTTCGGGACTCTCCACATCTGCGTATTCTCAGAAAGAGGCAATAAACAAATCACCTAAGTGTCCACTCTGAGCTCTGCTCGCCACTGTGGTGGTCGAGTGGTTATAGTGACGGACTCGCGATGCGAGGATCCGGGTTCGAACCCCACAGTGGTGGTCGGCTGAAGTTGGTTTTCTGTGGTTCCCAACTTCAAGGCGCAAATGCGAGCCGATCTCCCCGTTAAAAAGTCTCGCCACAGAGAGCAACAGTCCTACAACGATAAATCATTCAATCATAACACTTCAAGCATTACAGATAAACAAAAAATCTTCACGTCAGGTTTCACTACACGTACACGCACATTCCCGCATGTACCGATTCGTTGGGGGTTTTCGCGGGGGGGTGGGCATGTGTGGTGTAGCAGTAGTAGGTAGGGCCTCCAAAAAATGGCTCGGGGATCCATGATGTTCTTAAGTCAGTCACCTCGTTGGGCAATTTGCCTGTTGTGGCGTTGTATTCGTATTGTATTGTAAATGGTCATCAGCCATCTCACTGGCAATTTTCGTATACGTCAGCAATCACCCTAAAATTTATGTTTTTTGCAGTGCTAGAACTGTTACAGCAACGCTTTTTCACTGCATACAAAAATTTTGTGCGCATTTGATGGATATAAATTACTTTTTTCAAAAGTTTCCGAGTTTTAGCCGAAGTGAAAACGTCGAATAATTGAGGTTTTACGTTAAATAAATGAATGAAATATTTTAACATTAAAATGTATTTGTTGTATTGTTGTTTAAAATGTATTGTTACCAATTGCTACCACAGTTAAACGTCGTATAAACATGAAAGTTGTATAACTTAGTGACGTATGAACGAGGTTACTCTGTAATTTGTAGATATGCCCTATTAAAAATAATCGTTTTTAAACTTTATGAAACACAATTCAACAAACATCGCAACTGGCCTCGATGCAGGGCCAAACTCTTCTGACATAGATTTATTATAGTTAACTGTTAATGCTCAAAATAAAAATTTAACAAAAATTCAAATTTTTAGCTTTGCTTACCGTTCTTTTGGGCTAGGATTCATCCACGTGGGAAAAAAATCAATCCTTTATGTACGCAAACTCGTTCAACTATTTTACTAAAAGATTTCGAACAACTGTATTTTTGCAGACGCGAACCGTAAATATTTTTCTGTTCAACAATATCGTCTGTGAATAGAAGTTTTGAGGGGAGATGTGTCCTCACTCAAGACAATACAGCGAATAAAAAAGGCCGATGTGGAATGTAGCCTTTTTTTTCAGAAGCAAGGAAAAAACCCCTTGATTTGTTTGGACTGGGAGAGGGAGGGGGTTACTAGAGGGACCGTGAGGGAAATCACGTGATTCAGTACACACGTCATTACAGCCATTCCGTACAATACTTTTTGCGGGAAAACGCTTTAAACGAGAAATCTAGATGAGTATCAGTAATAAGAGTTGGCACCAGAGAGTCGCAGGACCCAAGGAGGAAAAAGTAATGCGGGATCCACTGTATACAAAAGCTTGCAGCAAAGCTGTCTCAGTATTGTAACCCGCCCACGAGAGTGGGGCTAGCGGAGCTTCAGGCCATTCTTGTCATTTTTTGTCTTTTTTCTACACTATTAGTTCACTATAGAGGGGGGTCCGCTGAAGAGCACAGTCTAGGGGCCCCTGTTACAGGTTGTTGGGAGGGGGGGTTCATGTGCTTTATCGGCACCCAGAGGCAATTTCACTGTGGAATACGACGTCTGTTTACTCCAATTTTCATTCTATCGAGACATTATGGCCTTCTACGAACTGAAACAGTAGGGGTCGTGCGGTAGCCCTGTAGGTCCCTACACACGCTCGACGACTAGAGATAAGGATTATTCTATTGGCCTCCCTTATTCTAGTGGCCATAGTCCTGAGGACACACAAAATGCTGGTGTCCTTGACGTCTCAGTAGCCATGACCATCACAATGTCTTTTCTTCCTTCCTAGGAGAACGACTGCCATGAGAGCCGGGGGGGGGGGGGGTGGCCTTGTACAATGTTCTTTTCATTTCATTTACATGTCTATAGTTAAAAAAAATTTCAATGAGATCTAAGGTACGTAGTTCAAGATATCCGTCCATACGAGTACAAATTGATATGATTGATATTAAAGAGTCCTGTCTATTTTCCTATGGGACATATCTGAAGGGAAAAAAATCAAAAAGATCTTTCCACGGGCCCCCCTGACTCCCGGGCCCCAGGGCTGGAGCCCTGTCAGCCCCCCTCCCCATGTGCGGGTCATGGAGTTAGCCTCTGATTGTGCAAGTCTGGCTTCGAATCCCAGTTTTTCGATGTCTACTAACACTAACAAATTTCCTGGTCAGTTCTTATGGATCTCTTGGGAGGGCATGTGGATCATATTTAAAAAACTTATGGGTTTCTCTGCAAATCACTAGTCCAGTATGCTCATAGCTTGAAATTTTGCATAAAAACAAAAAAAAAGAATTAATTAATAGGAAAATGAAACTGCGAATCAATCATGGCCTGGTGTGACTAGTGTTAGGGCCCGGCGGTTGAGAACCACTGGCCTAGAGCCACCCTTTTGCAGTTCGATCTAGAACTCCTAGAATATAGGTATGAAAACGCTTTAGTTCGATCTACCGTAGAAGTAAAAGAAATAGTAACAGATTGCAACTCGAAAATGCATCTGAAAGAACAAGTACCCAGTGAGATTATGGTTCACCAAAATAATGTAATATCGGCCATGCCAAGATTTAGTGGTTGCGTTCGAAGCCACTTTGTGAAATCCTAACAAGCAGTCGATGAAAGAAAATATCTTTAAATTTTTTTTAATGTGTTTTGAAAAAAAGTCTAAAAATTTAAGGTGTCTTTTTGGGAAATGCGAAAGAAAATATCCAAAAACTTTCGAAGATGTTCCAAAATAAACAAAAAATGATCCAAAAGATATTTTCAATGATTTGCAAGTTGAACGTCTCTCCTCCTTCCTCCCTTTTTTTTATGTCCGCTCATAAGTATTCAAATCATAATTCAGCCCTAGATTAGTTACTTCTAAAACATAAAATTTAATTTAAAATTTTGTTTTTTTTTCTTTATAGATTCGATATCGAGTAAATAAGTAATATATACTTTTAGGAGGCACCAAAACCATTCAAGTGCTTGGGACCTTGAGACGTTTTAATCTGGCCCTGATCGCCTCCCAGAAGGCGTTAACGCCCACGTTGGGAATCTGCTGTAGAGGAATTATTAAAATATTGAAAGGCAGCAGTTTAACATTCAAATATAGAAATTTCTGAGCAAGACTTAAAAAATATCATTGTATCGAGTAACGCTGTAGAGAGAGGTTTCACTATATTTCTAATATTCTATATTTTCACCAATTCTGAAAACAATTTTCTTGCATTTCTTTCGAATTTTCGATTCCTCTCTCTCTCACAGGAAAAAAAATCGGGACTAAGGGATCCCAGCTATTATTTTCCAGACGGGCCCCATGTATGGTAAAGGCGGCCCCTTGTGAAACTCACGCACATTCTTCCCGAACACTTTACTACTACTACTACTTATCGAACGTACACCTCATACACATTCCACTACAGAATTTTTAACGAAGCGGCACGTGCCGGAATGTGTGTTAATGGAGTGTATGCTTGGCCCTAACGTATTTATGTTGTCAAGTTGCACTTGTTTCGTGTTCATGCTGCCATCTGGCATAAATAACAATTTACTGCAACGATTAATGCAGTCATTCCTTCCTCTTCCTCATCAAGGCCATCCAAAAACACGTCTCACATCTAGTAGTGCATTTACAGGGGGGCTAAGCGGGCTATAGCCCAGGGCGGCGAATTTTGTAGTATGTATAGAAAGAGGGGATGGAAAAAAATTTTCTTTTTAAAATTCACGTTTCGTAAATGTGTGATAGTGCCATGTGTCATTTCTATTGTAAATAATATATAATTATTAAACCATATTGTTTATTTTTTGTGTTTTTTCCACACAGACTGACGTTGAATTAAAAAAAATAAATGATTGTCTAACCTTCCTATTTATAGTATGCAGACTTTCCAAATAGTCCTATTGTCACCAGTAGAGATGGGAGGGGGAATGGACGTCCAGCGAAGCAAAGCAGCACTCATTTCAGATTACTGAAGGTGTTGGAAAAAAGACAAAAGTTCAGCCGACAGTCCTTAAAGAAGGGCGGGGTTATTTTCTTTGGAGGGCTTTCGATACGGAGGGTGTTGGTACAGTGGGCAGGAAGAAAAAAAAGAAAGGGGGTTCTTTCCATGACTGGAGGTTGTTGCACCCTTCCCAGCTGACCGCAAAGAACATTTCAATAGAATTTGAATTTTTCAAATTAAAATTACATTTTAATTACATTTCAATAATTCAATAAAATACCATTTCAAATATTAAATGTCTTTCTTGTTTGCCTGACAAAAACTGAGTCTCTTCTTTTGTTCACTGCGACCGGGGGGGGGGGGATGGCGCTAACACGAAAAAAAAGTCCAAAGATGCATGGGGGGGGGGGACCGAGTTGAAAATTGGAGAGCTATGATATTGAAACCGAAATAAAAAAATACACTCTATGAAGAATAGGTGCCAGAACCAAGAGGTTGAGGCCCATTTGAGCCCCCCCCCCCCCCATCAATAGATTTTGTTAGGGAACTGCGCCCTCCATCAGTAATTACTGAAAAACCATTGCAATGCATCCTCCCTCTCCTTCGTACACGCTTGAGTCCTGTATATATACAGGAGAACCAATAACCTTTAGCCCCCCGCAATGTTTTCGTGAAAAATATCAGGAAAAACAGCACATTCTAAATGTCCATTCATAACAGATCTTGAACAGTGCCGTCTTAACGCATGGGACCACCCGGGCACGGCCCGGGGGCCTCAAGAGAAGAGGGTCCTCACAAAAATGAAATCCAGTTGAAATTTTCTAGGATTTACCAGATAGGGCCTCCGAAAAACCACTTGGCCCGGGGGCCCATGATACTCTTAAGACGGCCCTGATCTTGAGGGCTGATGCCGAAACATTTTTCGAGCTTATTTACAACAAAATTTGACTGGGGGTGGGAGTAGAACATGGAATCAAATAAACAACAAGTGAATTATAATATTGATTAAAAAAAAAAGGGAATAAAAAATAAATGATAATTTTTGAAAGATTTAGGAGCCTCTCGACCAGAACCAAGAACCTTGACTCAAGAACTTCAGAAGATTATGTTGATTTTATAGTTGATTTTTTATTGTATATTATGATCCGCCGTTCTCTAGTGTTGATTATATGAAAAAAATTCCATCACACACACACACCCGTCCTCCGGGAACGCTTCGATATCTCTCTGAGTTGTGAAGCGGGATGTGTCTGGTCTTCAAAGGTCCAAGGAGCCATAGGCGTAAACTTGTATCCGACCCACGGGCCCAAGTCCCTCCAATAATTTTGAAGGACCGGCTCAGCTCCCCCCCCCCCAAAAAAAAATAAAAGATTCACGTGGTTACGTTTCCCATATTTGGCTCGGAAAAACAATTTTTATTATTAAACAATTGCCTCCCAAAAAAAAAAGTTCTCCCTCAGTGCCAATTGTAGCTGCCCCAAAGGCATGCATTTCTGGATGGCATCTGGAGACGCTTTGGTCCTTTCTTTTTCCCGCTCAGAAGCATCTCTTCTTTTGTTTGAACGTGACCCTTGGGGAAAAGGCTTCCAGACGATGCAGCAGGAGTAAAAGAAAGGTTAAAAATAGACCGATAAAATGATCGAAACCGAAACAAGTACACTCCGAGAACCATATTTTACTTATCGAGTTCAGGAGCCCGGGCCGAAACATTTTTGACAAAATACCATATAACTAATAGCACCGAGACAAATAAAAAATAACTGAATGAAACTGTAGTTAAAAAAATAAAAAATAATAAAAAATAAATGCAGTGAAACTTCGATATAACGATTGCGGACCAAGAAAAAATATCGTTGTAGAGGGATTATTGTGTTATATCGAGAGGTAACATTATCACATGCCCTAAAATTTCTGTTGCTGTTCGCATCTTTTCTGAATCGCGTTGTTAGTACCACCAAAAAAAATGTGCTCTTGAGTATTTATTCACCGCAAAAATAATTTAATTGATTAATAAAATTCATTTGGATGTATTGTCCCCATAAAGAGTTTAATCGCAATACGCCGTGGCATGGCGCTCACATTCTGTAGCAGGGTGCCAAGGCTGGGATCTTCGGCGGGCCCCTAGCCAGACTGGTTCTCATGGGCCCCTACATAGTAAATTAAAAAGTAAAAAAAATGACAATCCTCCCGAGCTTGGACACTGTCAGCCCCACCAATGGGGGGGGGGCATGCAGAGGCACCCACATGAAGAAAATATTGAAGGAGGCGGAAAGTTGCTGGTCGTCCCAAATATATGGGACTCAAGCGCGTATGCAGGAGAGAGAGAGGGTGCCATGGCCCCCACATTTTGGTGCAGGGCCCCTAGGCTGGAATATTTGTCGGGCCTCCCCCGAACCAGATTTTTCACTGGCTTTACTTTTTCCCTATTTCCTTCTATAGTGAATTTATAGCATGAAAAATCAAAAATTATAATTATCCCGGGCCCTGTCAGCCCTATGTGGGACCATGTCAACCCGTGTGGGAGCCATGGAAGTTGCATTGCATTGTTTTTCAGAAGTTATTGGGGGGGGAGGGGCTCAGTTCCCTCTCAAAGTTTATTGGGAGGGTCCTCAAATGGCTCCATCAGCCCAAGGAACAGGAAAAATAAATTTAAAAGAAATTAAGTTTTATTTGAATATCAGTATTGCATCAAGTGATTGCAGAAAAATAACGTGCGGTGTGATGTTTCCACAAAAACTTTTTGCCCTGGGCTGCAATTTTGAGATTACAGCGTTTTAGGGGAAAGAGAAACTGTCAAAGTCATCAATTTTTACATTGGGGAGGTGATGTAAAACTTCATTTGTTTCAGCCCCCCCCCCCAACTCGACAGCAATAATCTACGCTCTTAGTTACGGCCCTGTCCGTAGCACCCAGGAAGTGCTGCAACAAACAGATTCGGAATCACAGCTCTATAAAAATTCACAGTACAATATACTGTACATTCAATATAATTTATCTGCAAAGTATCTCTCAGCAATGGGCCTCCACGTCATCGAACAAAGCTCTGGATTGAGATGTTTTGTGGGTATCAGGGCAGGATTTCCCAATCCGCCCTAATCTGTTGTGAATTTATATGGTAAGAAACTGGAAAAAAATTCCTCCCGATACTTCAGCCAGGAGCTCTGTGGGACCTTACTTCATGGGAGAGCCATGTGGCTCATCCTCTCATCAATCATTCATATACAGCAGTGATTCCCAATGTGGGCGTCAACACCCCCTTGGAGGCAATGGAAAGTTCCGGGGGCGGTAGAAGCTACGGGTATAACATAGGATCCTATGGGTTAGATTGCGTTGGGGGGGGGGGCGATGGAAGAAAACAATTTCTGAAGAAGGGTGCGATGGGACAGAAAAGGTTGGGAAACTGATTTACAGTAAAACCTTGGTATAACTTCTACCACTCTTAACGTCAACACGCCTATAATGCCACGCCTATAATGTTAGCTTAACTGGCAAAACGTTCACTCGTTGGTAAATCACCCTGTTAATGAAGTCATATTTATTCGGCCCTCAGGTGTGACGTTATACCGAGGTCTGACTGATGATGAAATGGTGTCAGACTCAGAAAAACGGTTTGTTGTAAAGAGCGGAGCACTCCCAGATTCACGAATAAAAATTTGTTATAAGCATAAATTTGTAATTGTTTCCGCAAATATATATTGAACACACAGGCCCTCACATCCTAGAGCAGGGCCCCTAGGCTGGGATCTTTTGCAGGCCCATTATGGTGAATTTATAACGTGAAAAAACAAAAAAAATGATGCACATTGTCTCAGGCCCCAGGGCTGGAGCCCTGTCAGCCCCACCTTTGTGAGGGCCATGATTCAACAAAGGAAGAATGAAAAATTCATGTTTGTTGTATGCGTTTTGAATCCATCCTGAAACTATTGCTTGTTCCGAGCCGCAACTAGAAGGGAGCAGGTGGGTCTGCTGCCACGGGTACTGGGCCAGAGGAGGAGCGAATTTCCCCTCTTTACCTATCATTCAACATTACAAGGAGGTGCCCAAATGCTTGCCCCGTGCTGACCAAGTACCTATCTAGTTGCAGCCTTCGTAGTATAGGTCAGTCGTTCTAAACATTTGGAAGCCTGTGGCCCGGTAAATCTCTTTTGTTTAAGTGAAAGGCCCGGCTTTGCAATGCAAATATAAGCCAATGATATGCATTTTAAAAAACAAATCTAATGGTACTACCAGGGCCACAACTAGGGGGAGCAGGCTGGTCTGGTGTGCCAGGCCAGAGGGGGCACAAATTTTACCATCTAACCTCTTCTTCAGCATCATAAAGGGGCGTCAAAATATCTGGGGAGCATGCTTGCCCCGGCTGACCAAGCATCTAGTTGCGGCCTTGGGTATTACTCTGGTTTACATAGCTTTCCCGGTCTGGACACCAGGCCCGCATTTCGCTTTCGTAGTGAAATTATTTTGCGCTTTATCTCGAAAAGTTTGCAACGCAAATTTCAATAACGCTATTTCAAATTTTTAGGGCAAATTGTTTGTTTTTGAAGAAAATGTGTTGCTTTCAGGTTGAAATTTTATTTTAAGGTTAGTTTATGTATTCCAGAAATTGCTACATAGTGCAGTGTTTAGAATATGTATATTTTGAGGTATTTTTAAAAGATTTTTTTGGGAGCAAAAATGGGATAAATAATTTCTTGAAATCACAAACACTTTTTTATAATTCTTCCGACTACTTTTTTTTATGTAAGCATTTAGGTACGAGATTCACATATTAAAATGTTACAAGAAACCGCAAACAGAAAATGTATCCATGAACTTGAAAAATTATTATTGAAAAGAAATTGCTTATTTATAATCTATCTATCTATATATATATATATATATAATTGATTTTCTGTCTGTGTGTGTGTGTTCTCTATACAAATCTACAATTTTAGATCGATCGTCACCAAATTTTTCATATATACCAAATGGGACCCGACTTGAATGATAGGCTACTTTAAAATATCGTCAGAGCAGGGCAAATGCCCCAAATGAGCAAAAAACTGTAGGGCAATAATGGTTTTTGGGCCTCAGCCATCACTTTCGGAACGTTTACTTTGGTTACCGTGGTTTCTTAGCAATGTGTTTCAGACGTGTATATACCTTTACAATGGTTTGTCACTTCTCTAATCCTGTTAGCATATGTATATGTATAATAGTTTATGCCTTTATAATGGTTTGCTACATTTTCAATCCTCCCAGTAATTAGAGTTTTTTGAATAGACGTCAGAATCATCAACATGATGATCCTCATAGAAATCAATGTTGAAATTGCCGATTTTAATGTAGAAATGCAGAAATTTAGTGGGGTTTTCCGCCACATCAATAATTTAAAAAATTGTATTGAATTCTCGATTTTTGAAATATTAAGTTCGCTTAGAGATACGAAGCCCAGAAAATTAAATATGAAGTAATTAGCTGGACCTACTTTTGAGTTGGATATCCATGCAATAACATTGATTTCAACTTTTTATTTACATCTTCTCAAGCTCCAAAATGAAAATGTGTCTGTATTGTCTTTTAATGTTCAACTGCGCATAAATTCATAGAGTTTAGGTTGTTTCAAAATTAATTATGGGCCTGTAAAGAACATCAAAGAAATTCCACAGCTTTAACTAAGAATTTTTGGAAGCTGAAA
The DNA here is from genome assembly GCF_987345545.1 of Pholcus phalangioides. Taxonomy (NCBI): domain Eukaryota; kingdom Metazoa; phylum Arthropoda; class Arachnida; order Araneae; family Pholcidae; genus Pholcus; species Pholcus phalangioides. Next base: position 17,357,768 of record NW_028301628.1, read on the forward strand.
CATGCAGATGGATAACTTGAAGTTCGGGGGGGGGGGGGGGGAAATCGAAATACCTAGTTCCCTTTGAAAATGAAAAAAAAAAATTCATTTCTACGTTTCTGTAAATCTAGATTTGTTTATTTCATGAGTTGTGCAGATAGTCGCCATGTTGTTTTATGTGGACACAGTTTGTATATCCCTCAAAGAAAGAGGGAGATATCACGTGATCCAAAAAGCCTCATTGAAGAAAATCCGTGCAGCGCCGGGTATTATAGCTAGTACATAATAATTTTCCACACACACACAAATCCTTGTATAAATAAATTGAAGCCTCTGTGAAGAAGTAAACCAATGTATGTAAACTGAATTTTCATTCAAAAAATATTTACATGTTTGCATTACATTTTTATAAGTTTTATACATGTAAATCAGACTTTCATAACTGAAATATCAAGAGACCAAAAATAACATTATCTCATAACAAAAAGCAAACAACTTTATGGCATTCTTGAATTCATCATTGGTAATGAACACCAAGTGAAACAGAACAAAAAGTATAGTTTTTCTCCAAAAATGAGACCTAACCAGAAAATAAGCCTTAGCTTGATTTTTCAAGATGCTCACAATATAGGCCCGACCCCCTGAAAATTAGCCTGTTAAAATTGTCAGCCAGATGAAGACATTCTGTTGCTATGCATCACATGTTGTCTTTTATAGTGATATTAATATACAATAATGTTATTGACATTTGTATTTAATAATAATTCACGTTATTCTGTAGTTTTAAGTTTCTGAAAATGGCTAATTTGGACAAGTGGAAAACACCTCCAGAGTAATGAATCCTCAGAATGACTGCTATCTCCTCCTCTTCATCAGATCATTTTTTACTTATTACTGCTCTTTTAAAAATATTTCAGAATTTAATTTAATGAAGCTGGGATATTCTTCAATAGTGAGGAATTCAAGAAAAAAAGAAGCATGTGACTTTAGCCCCTGAAAGTTTGGGTTCGATTAAAAAAAAGAAAAACTGGTTACATAGCTAAAGGTTTCATTTTTGATGGAACAGGACACTTTTGAATACATTTTCTCCAGCGTTTGAAAAATTTGGAGTGATACGAAGGCCGGTTGTATCAATTAAAATTAAACAAGATTACGATTAAAATAAAGTACTTAACTCCAGTTTCATTACCATCGTTATTTAATCCAACATTCATCACACTTCTTAGAATGTACATAATCATTTAATTACGCGAGGTGGCAAGTAGTGAAGAGGAAGGAGTCAGTAATTAACTTACCGCCGCCAGGCAAAGGTGTCTGCGCACGTCGAAGTTTCTTGTCACTCTGTCTCTGTGTTATGGCTTTTTCCTGAAGGTCTCATTCTATCTCGCCAAACACCTTATTGTGCGCCAACCGACACCCTCTTGTGCGCCAAAACAGCGTAGTGTTCCCACATAACAACTTGCAGTTACGGTTAAATTGAGCAGGGAAATTATCACAAATTATTTCCCTGTATAAGAAATGTAATTCTGTGATATATAATCCCTGTAAAAAGAAATTCAGGCACCATCCTGATTTCTCAGAATTTTCATTATCCAAATTCAATTTGTTTTACCATAAATAATTTTCTTGCTACAGTTCTGCATGCAACTCAAGGTTCAGATATAATTATGCAGAAGTGAGTGTTTTTGTGTGTGAACAATTATTCCCTTGTTGTATGGTCAATTTTATTAATCAAATACATAGTTTAACGTGCACCAAAAACTTATACTGTATTTAGACATAATGTAAGATGTACACATAAAGGATGTACATACACGTTTAAATTAGATATGTTGAGGTTGTGGGGAATGACAAATTCAGTTCTCTCCATTTTGCCCAAAAAACACAGGTTTTTTACAACCCGGTACAGAATGGTAGGCGGGGTCATGTGATTCCGTTTACTGGTCCTATAAGGACAGCTCTCCTCATGTGACGTTTTCCTGAAAAAAAGGGGGGACAAATGTATAGCTTGGCAGAACCGAGAACCTATATTTTTATTAATTGTATGCAGTGTGTTACGAGACTGCATTCGGTTATGCACGTAGGATTACCAACAAAACGAAAAAAAACTCCTCTTTATTTTACACTTTCTTGACGAAAACAAAGTAAGTAAATATCAAATATAGCTACTCATTTCTGATAAGTTCATACATTTTGTATTTTGTGAGAGTTTTCTTTAAGGATAATTTATGAACAATCGCCACAATTCTATCGTAGGTGATTTGGAATCCTCCATAATACTTGCATTCAATAAGGCGTACTCATATTTTTTATAATATACATTGATAAATTGAAAAAAGTTTGAGCTAGTGCTTGTTTAAGAAATAAAGTAAAAAAGGAATATTTGTTGTATTTCAGTTTCATTTTGGGCGCAAAACCACGTGAAGTTGACTCACATCCTGTTTTCTCTGCTTCTTTAAATCGTGTTTTCTGTGCAATCTTTATATTGCCCTGTCTTATTTGCTTTTCAGATGAGTAGCAAACACGACAGGTGAACAGTTTACATTTTACATTTGCAGTTTGAACTATTTCTGTATATCGGAGATAATTGGCACCATGTGCCAAAAGGGAAATTTTACAAGAGAGCCTTTTAAAGTGCTTTAAAAGTGAATATCTCTGTTATTTATTAAATGAATGCCAGAACTTTGCCACTGGACTTATCCCGTTGCCGAGATCTCTTCCAGCCCAACTTCATGGCAGAGTACGGAACATTTTATTTTGTGTCAAAAAAACAACAACAACATAACATACAAAATTTTTACAACATATTTTCCCTGGAAAATTGGGTACTGTCGCAATTAACAAATTTTGTGTGGTGATTACAGACGAGATGGGGTTGGAAGTTGTTGAAAAGTTTCTGGGTTTCTGTTTATTGAAATAGGACTTGTTCTATACCTATGCATATAGTGTAACGAAAATACAGCAAATTAAATTAATAGCGTTATCGCAATATTGACGAAAATGGACATGGTGCCTTTTACATATACACAGTATTTTAATTGTTACGTTATATTAATCCCCTTATTTCATGGAACGAGCATCGCGTTGCTTACGTTTTGAAAAATGTGATTTTAGAGACTGGGGTGCTTAACACTGAGAGAGATGCGACGTGTATGTTCACTATCATTGCAAAAACACAATTTTCAAGAGGCCTATGGAATCACATGATATTCAATAGTCAATTAACCGAGTAGTATTTTTAATATTGACAAGTGACTGAACATTTAGCAAGTATTTCGAAATTAAAAATAGGCATTTAATAAATTTTATATCAGAAATGTGTGCGGTGGATGCGGGGCCTTGTGTTAAGTTCATAAACAAAATGTCATTCGTATATTGATGGGTTTTTTTTCGGATACAGTGACGCATACGGTCACATGGTGATTATTCGAAGAAATGTGGTACTTTATTAAACTACATGTACCGCAATAAAAAAATATGCACAGTGAAATATAGAAAAAAAAGACCACAATAAAATATATATTAGTTATTGCTCATTTCGTTTTTAATTCTAATAAAAAAATTAATTACCACTCAGTAAGTTCCATATTAATTTGTATTTAAAATCAATTTAATATAATAAATTTGATTATTCGTAGAATTGAAATTATAGAAAATTGTTTGGAAACTGATGAACATGCCAAGTTTTGAAAACCATGATGTATTTTCGTGATGCATTTTTGTCACTGATTTTAAACTTGGCTCATTTTGAATATCGTGTAAAAATTTTCACCAAAATTGATTTCAGTATAACAAGAGAAAATCTGTGAAATATGTATTATTTTCTAACCTTTTAAATACTACATTAACTTTTCAAAGAATTTTTTCGCATAATCTTTGTATTATTATATTTTTTTATTATGTAGCTTTCAATGTAAAAGTAGCATAGGGAGAAGAACAAAAATGAAAGGAACAAAAGCAGTTTAATTAATAAGAATTTCTGTTTTTCTAAGTATTCACTGAGATATTTGAATTCAAAAATCGAGGAAAGTTGGGAAAAAAAAAAGCAGCAAAAACTAACGGACAACGCTACCTTCCCAACTTTTCTCCAATTTTTGAATTCAGATACTGTATCTCTGCGAATATTGAACTTAGAAACGTGGGAATTTCTTCGTTGGCATCAGAAGAGACAGGGCAACAACTTTCTAACTGGGTTTTTGGGCGCAAGGTGTCCATGTAAAAAGTTAATTTTTTATTTTAATAACTACACAACCCCTTGAAGCATGAATGATGTACCTGAAATTTCTGACTTTGTACATTTACATTCCACTAGAATAACTTTAGTATCTGTCACTGTTTTCTTGTTATTCCCATTTTGAAAACTGTCAGGCGATTGTGGGACACTGTATATTCAAGTAATGCAAGAATTTAAATCACACGAGTGCACAAACAATTGACTGGCACAGTCTAGAATTTTAATCAGTCTACGAAACAATTTTGAAAAAATATTTCATTATTTCAAAATACACTTTAGGACGTGCGGTTAAACATGATATGTATAGATATTATGTAATGCATTATTTATTTTTTGCTAGACTATAACTGAGTATGCACAAAGTATCTCGGCACCATTGATTGATTGATGCTGAGATACTTTCATATGCGAATGCATGCACCATACATTGGAATTAAATTTATCAGTGTTTTTCATCAATGTGTACATGCCTACAGGCCGGAGGTTGAGAACCCCCATCCCCATCGGATACAAATACAGGACATAAAAGTAAAATTTAGGCGCAACTTTATACAGTACTACTTTTTTGTCTTTTGTTTTTTTTAATGATTTATTAGTAATGACATGAGAGGGGTGGAAGAAGGAGGGCTAAAAAAGTTAGACTGAAGTGGGAGGGGGCAGCAAAATTTGTATAGCCCACAGGCGACAAAAACATACATACGACCTTGCTCACATCCATGGTTGTTGAAAAAAAAACAGATTTTTCAAAAAGTCGAAACAGGTATCGCGACCAACACACACATTTACTTTTTGACATGTCATAAAAAATTATGACATATTATAAAAATCTGTGCCCTGTAGTGATAACAATACCCGAATGTTAAGGAATTAGTTTTTATGTTTTAACTAGATATTTGATAGAGATTTTTTTCCTAATGCTATTTTATAGGTCTTTGGGCAACACGTCAAATGAAAGGGGCAGAAAATGACAAGGAGTGGTATGTGAAAACAACTCTGCGGGAACTTTTTACATATATTGTGTTTCTCATCTTGCTTTCAGTCAGTAAGTTATAAAAAAATTATTTCCATCTCATTTTCTGTTATTTCGAGTCATTTAGTCACATTCAGAAAAATCATTGTTGGAGAAATTTAGTTTCCTAGAAACTCTGCTGTTTTGTGTATGTGGTTCATTATATATATATCTCTCGTCAAGGTGTCACTCATGAAAGTGCAAAGTGCAAAAAAAAAGAAAAAGAAAAGACTCAGCGAGTAGAGCAATCTGATAAAAAGAGCAAGCCACTGCCTTGCTACTCCTTCTCGATTAATGTATTCATACAGAGATACATTGATTTATTAAAGAGAAAATTGATTGATATTTAAGTGCATTTATGTTATTTGTCTTGATGGACCTTGCTATTACAAAATCATGAAAATTTATGAAAAGATCAATCAGACCCCACACTGTTTTTTTTTCCGTTTTTAGGCTGAAAAAACTACTAACAATAAAATAAATAATAATTCAAGATCACTAATATTACTTAAAAAAATGGAAATCAAATTAACCGACTAGTGGAAGTTATTGTTTTTTAATGTGTGTAAGAGAAACTCCCTTTTTTGGCAAAAAGGGGGAAGGGGAGGTTTCTTATACAGGAATTACACTAAAGTGTCAAAAGTCATGGGATACCTCTTAGTATTGCAGCACTTCACGGGGTAAAAGGAGGTCCCACACGATATTAAGAGGTATCCTATGACTTCAGTGCTTAAGTGCCAAAAGTCATGGGATACCTCTTAATATCATGTGGGACCTCCTTTTACCTGGTGAAGTGCAGCAATATTAAGAGGTATCCCATGACTTTTGGCACTTCAGTGTATGTACATGGTATTATAGATATTAACGAATTACTCACGTCACACACAATTCGATGCAATTTATAATGAGAGTGACTCTGATGTTGACAATGAATGGGTTGATGTAGCTGGTTGTGATGTATCAGATGAGAGTGGCAGCTCAGGTTGATAATATACTTGCCTAAAGTACCAATGGATGTTTAGAGGTGTTGAGGCGGCTAAGCGAGGTTGCATCCGGGCGGCAAATTGTAGAAGGTGCCAACCTAAGCTTTTGTGTAGACACATGGTTTTTTTTTTAAATTTTGGAATAATAAAATTCACATGGTGCCACACACTGTCATTCTTCTCTTTCTTTATAGACAGGGCCTGGAGCCGTAATACCAGAAAGAAGAATGGAATGGTAGATCACACGGGGCAAGTGTGCAGTTTGGTTCCCCCACTCAGTAATTTTTTGGGAGCGGCAAATAAAGGCGAAGAAAAAAATTTGTGTTTTCACTTGTCCAGTGCCTGAACACCAGAAATCCCTTGCACTTCCTTAATTTCCACCTTAGGAACCTTGGAGTTGGTATTTTAGCCAGGGGCACATAGGAACTGTTTCGAACCTGTGAACACTCGTCTTGAGCTTTATATAGGACATTTCGATTTCTAAATCAATTTTGGGGGTGCACAGACTCGTGCCACAAATTATCGTGAGTTCTCGAGCACCCCGGCTCTGATGCCACTGATTTTGGTGTAACAAGGTTCAACTGTATTTAAAAAATTTAGATTAATTAAAAAAATTCAATACTAAAAGGAAGTTAAATAGGATGGCTCATCAATAAGAGCTGTAATGTAGAATAAGTTACCTGACATAATTAAGAACGATGAAATATGTCAAGACCAAAAAAAAAAAAAAACCAAGAGAGTTCCTTTAAAAGCGGGGGCTTGTGGTCATGAGCATTTTTTTTGGTTAAACGATGGTGCGTGCCTTCAGACAGGCAAAAAATCAGGTTTGTTCCAGAATACCCTTGGCTGAAACCCTTTCAAATAAACCCTTTCATAGCAAAATAAACATGTGCTTACTTAGGGCACCAGCAAGAAAGGGCACGACAAAAAGTTATTAAAATGGTTTTTTTTTCATGCACAATTTTTTTCCAGCATCAAGTAACCCAGGGAAATAATCCTGCAATTTTCAATTGATGGTATAGTTGAAGACCATCCAAAGGATAGCACAAATGCGGATAAACTAATAATATTACAAACCAGAGTTCTTGTTAATGGTCAGTTTATGGAATGATATTCTGTGCAACTTCCATAAAGTAATTTTGGGCCTTCTCAACAGCATCATAGGGCCCTTGAGCAAACTGATTTTTCTGAGACCCCTACTAGCTAAAAATACCTACCTACCAATTTTATACTAACTGTCGCAAATTGTTAACAGATCTAATTATCATGAGGTCCTTAGGCTGTGTCCATGGCCCCCACATTCTATAGCGGGGGCCACTGAGTTGGAGCCTGTTGTAGGCCCCCAGACTAGACTTTTCACGGGCCCCTTTATAATTTATTTACAGTGTAAAAAAACAAAAAATTATGAGAATCGTCCAGTTCTAGAGTCCTGTCAGCCCCACCTTTGAGGTGGGCCATGGCTGTGTGACCAACACATTAAGAGTAAGTCAAGTTCTATAGAATAAGGATGTGAACTTAAAAATGTTCAAATCTTTATGAGTCAGCAGATCAACTGCATGGTTTCAGGGGTAATAAATGGTGATGAATGCAAGAGAATTATTTTATCGTTACCCATTCGAGACAGTTTTTCCACCTCCCCTTTGCATATAAATCGCATTAGTAAAATAATCCTGAAAACTCGCCAATGTTTTCCCAGCCTTATGAAATGCATGAAAAATCACAGTTTTCTCTGCAAATTCCTCAGTCCAGTACGCTCATAGTTTGAAATTTTGCATAAAAACTTTTTCCTCTATTTTTTTTTTTTTTTTTTGCAATTTTTGTAATTATTATTTTTTTATTACCTCTGATCTGTTGCTCCGTGCATCCATATAGGTTACACAGTCGACAGCCAACTTTTTGTGGCTTCACCTTAGAATATGGGTATAAAGACGCCTTAGTTTGATTTAGCGTAGAAGTAAAAGAAATGCTAACAGATGTAGATTACAACTCGAAAATGTATCAGAAAGAAAAGGTACCCAATGATTGGTGTTCACTAAAAAATATGGTACTTCTGGGAATAATTTTGGCCATGCTAAGATTCAGTAGTTGCTTTTGTAGCCGGTTTATGAAATCCTAACAAGCAGTCGATGGGAGAAAATATCTTATAATGCTTTCAATATCATAATGCTTTCATATCTTTTAAATGCTTTCAAAAGATTTTGAAAAAAAATCGAAAAATCTAAGGTCTGTCTTTTTTGAAAATATGGAAGAAAAATTCCAAAAACTTCCAAAGATGTTACAAAAGAAAAAACACCTGGATATATTACCAAAGACTTTGCAAGTAGGAAAAAACAGGGTGGAGGGGGAATACTTTCAATGTCCGTGCTTAGAAATGCTCACATCATAATTCTTCCTTAGATTAGTTAATTATTCAGAAATATGAAATTTCATTTTTTTTAAATTTATAGATTCAATATTGAGTAAACATAGTTTTAGAGACCGGGCGGGGGGGGGGGCACCAAAACCATTTAAGTGCTTAGGGCCTTCAAACGTCTTAATCTACTTATCCAGCCCTGCTTTAAGGTCAGTATATGAGGCTTTGCACCCAGGCTGTAGGTGAGCTAGAGCCGACCCCTGTTAGAGGTGTTGTGAGTTCGATACCCGGTTCGTCCTTGTCAGAAACTTTCTTCACACGGGAGTACAACAAAAACAGCAACATGACTGCAGAAAAAGATTGTTACTGCAGGGAGCTCCACATCTAGGGTTTAGCACACCAACCTGGGAGTATATAAAAAAAGGCTGCCATTCGGAATGGGAAATAAATTGTAGATCCAGTCTAATTAGCCCTAGTGTGCAGAAAATGACCATGATGCAACAAAAATTATCTGTGATCAGATGAGATCAGAAAACTTTTATGGTTTCTGTGATAAATAAAAAAATATATTTTTTATTGTCCTAAAGTAAAAATTACACTGCTAAAAAAAATAATTTCAATGTTCTTAAGGAAATTTTGATAGTTTTAGGGTACCTATATCAGAGCTGATGATTCAAATCTGGCATTAGTTGGAAAATTTTAGTTTTTAGTTTGAAAAATATTAGTTTTTTAGATTTTTATGCTAATACCATAAGCAGCATACAAATCACGTTGTTGAGAGTATACATTACCTCAAAAACTAGAGCAAGTTTGCCAAAATCAATGCCAAATTTGGAATCAGTGCCCCCAAAATTATTCTAAAATCACTGAAATGTCTTTGCTATTGATTTACTCTATTTATTTATAACACATGGTTTCAATATGATTTGTATGCTGCTTATGGTATTATCATTGAAGTTTAATTTTTGCTTTATTTCAAAAACTGAAGCCAATCTGACAAAATTAATGCACATTTGGAATCAGCACCCAAAATCACCCTAAAATCACTAAAATATCTTTGAGAACAAAATCAGTGGTGAGCAGTATTATCTTTGAAAACATTTTTCCAAATTTTATGCTAAAAAAATCAGGGGGGGGGGTCCCCATACACGAAGGCTTCTTGTTCATGTTAAAATATGATAATTGAAATTTCAATAAATAAAACTATCCGAACACAAGAAATAATTTTTCATTTTATTATTTTTCAATCAGTATCTGCTTTTGGAGATTTAACATGTCTAGCGGGAATCTCAACAGCATGGAAAGTCAGGAAAGTGAAAAATTGTCAGGAAAAGTTAGGGAAAACAAAATATTTTGTAATAGTCAGGGAAGAATTCTGTGAAGGGAAAAACTGGAACTTTGAAAACATTTGTAAGGTTAAGATTTTAAACTACATATCCTTCTTCAGGAATTTCGGTCAGGGAAAGTAGAAAAATTGTTGAGTTTCAGTCAAGAAAAGTAGGAAATAAGACTAAGCAGATTTTGACCTGTATGTGAAGATCTATTTTCATTTTGGCTAAGGATTGAGCATTTGAGATACTAATGTCAGTCTAAAAGTTCTTTCACGTAATAATTTTTCAAATCATGAGGTGCATAACAACAGGACCAAAATCCAAATTATATAATAAAATCCTTAAATGTATTTTTCAGTGACATTTGGAATGATGAGCCCAACTATGTTTTACCAAACAAAGGTTATGAGCGAGCTGTTCTTAGATTCTTCTTTTTCTGATAACTCTGGTTCTATGAAAAGTGCATCTCAAATTAATGATTTCTGGAAGGTATGTGATATTTTATACATCTGAAGATTCAAACTAACATTTCACACTGAGTTTTTAACTGTAGGACTGAAATTTTCCTCGATGAATTTCAAAATTTCCTTAAAATACATATTTTTTAGATGAAAAAAAAAGATGTGTTCTTGTATTCAAATGTAGAAAGTAATTGTTTTTCATTATTTGTCTCTTGATCTTCTTGCATGACAAGATTTTTGTAATCAAGGTACACGGCAGGTTAGCAAAGTTTTTCCATCGCCAACGTGTGATACTTGGCTATATTTATAATGCTTCTGTCACAGGGTTTAAGCTAGATAAAAAATTCCTTTAGCAAAAAAGCGGAAATGGGGGGGGGGGGAAGCTTTAGCAAAATGCCACAATGCTAATGATTTATGGTTGGATGTCTTCCCGTTTCGTACCTCCTGTAAGGCCTACGCATTTTTGCGAAAGTGGCTACTACTTCTTTCGCATTCTAAGATTTTTTTTCGCATTTTGCAAAAAATGTGATCGTAGCTTAAACCCTGTTGTGTCAGAATCGCTCCATTTACTATCATGCCAGACTTTCTTTCAAATTGAGTAAAACTCAAGTCTATCACCATGGGCAATTTGCTAACTTGTGAATGTAAGTGTAAGTGTGTGTGTACCTGAACAGTCTGAATGCTTATCTAGTGGCGTGTCTGAATTTTCAGTGATGCCATCTATATTTCAGAATTGGAATGAGTGAAGTGTAGTGATTGAATATTTGTACCGTTTGTAGGCCTATTGTTCTCTGCGGCGAGACTTTTTATTGGGGAGTTTGGTTTGCATTTGCTCCTTGAAGTTAGGAACCACAGAAAATCAACTTCATCCAATCATCTCTGTGGCGCCACTGGGGTTTGAACTTTGGACCTCATGATGCAAATCTGTCACTATGACCATTCGACCACACAGTCTGTGTCATGCCAGACTGTCAATCAAAGGAATTGAAGAAGTTGTATTTTTAATAATATTTCACCTGTGCGAGGTGCACAGGGATAGGGGATTGTTCCCAAACTGCAAATGTGGCCAGACTGGGGTACAGGAAAGCCCCTCCCTCCATAGGGAGGCGACTGCAGGGAACCGACTCATTTCTTGATTATTAGTTCATAATGAAAATAGATTCACTTGGAAATGAAAATATAAAATTTGCATTGCGGTAAGCCACTGCATTTATTACATGACAATTTCATTGTTTTTATATTTAGAGGTGGAGGGGGGGGGGGCGGGTACCATGTATTTTCATGTAATAAATGTAGTGGCTTACCACAATACAAATTTTATCTTTCATTTCTAAATGAATCTATTTTTATTATGAACCAATAATCAAGAAATAGGATTGCAAAATCCCTACAGGTCACAAAGTGTGTGTTTGTTTTTTCTGTCTACATTGTACTTTTTTTGTATTTTGATGTTCACTGTTTTTTGTACCTTTGTCTGATTATATGTTTGTATTTGAAATATTAAAAAATGGGTCGGCTTTCTGTGGTCACCTCCCTTACCCCTGTCTCGACACATTTTCATGGATTGGGTATAACCCTGTTACTCCATGCACTTGTTACATGGGGCATGAAAACTAGACACAGCCCTATGGGGCTCTACATAGGGCAGTGGATCATGGTGTGTGTGATGTAATAATCCTGTAAAAATAGCCGAGACAATAGTGGGAAACTGGGAAAAACTATTTTTTAATGCCCAAAGCGTGCGTGCTGCCTTGATTTATGATGTCAACAAACTTGGGGGCCCATTTGCAGAATTCCAGGTTGTGCCAGGTTCAATCACTGATATCGGCTTCAATTTGATTTTATCACTCCAATAAATTATTTTTAACCGTATAAGGATAAACTGAATATAATGATATCTAACAAATAAAATTTGTTTTGGTTAGTGCTTTCATGAAAACCGCAGGAGTGGGAACTCTGCGCCAAAATTAAAATCTTGCGCCATCCTGCTCATGGGCGGAGATAAGGAAGGGCATGGGGGGGGGGGCATGCCGTCAAAGGTGGAGTCGACTGATCTAATGTATATATGCATATATGAATTATCATCATCTTGCCCCCCCCCAGCAATAATGACCGTGCCACCCCCCCCCCCAGACTTCCAAGTCTATCTCAGCCTATGATCCTGCTCCAATAGGGTATTTTCGTATTTTTCTGCCGTATACCCGGAATTTCGGAAAGGACGTCAAAAAATTTTTGTTCCTGCTTGCCGCGAAATGATTCTTTCCGAAAAGAGCGTGTTTTATTCCACTGTACTTCAACTATCGCCGTATTTAAACTATCGGCCCATCATCGGGCTTTCCATCGCGAAACCACAATAACATCCGTGATCGTGCAACTGAGGATGGTTTGCCCACGACTGCTCAGTCTTTCAACTTTAAAACGCAAATGCGAGTCAGTTTCCGTTTTCAAAAAAAAAAAAGTCGCCACTGGAAACAGCAGAAATTACTGTAGTCGATCGTCATTGCGTCAAATCCCGATGTTTCGTGAAAAAAAATATTCCGCGAGTGAAAAGAGCCTGTCCGCCGAATTATGATTGCTAATTTAGAAACTTTGCCGAATAACGAGCGTTAAATCGCCAATGTTGCCGAATAATGAGTGTTAAATCGCCAATGTTGCCGAATAATGAGTGTTAAGTCGCCAATGTTGCCGAATAATGAGTGTTAAATCGCCAAATAACGAGTGTTAAATCGCCAAATAACGAGTAAGATCGCCAAGATCGCCAAATAACGAGTGTCAGATCGCCAATCTCGCCAAATAATGAGTGCTGAATCGCCAACCATCGTGTTGATTCTTCCGAAATTCTCTCCCATAATGCAACAATTTCTTTCTAATAAAAAAAAATAAATTGAATAAATAAATTGAAAACTTGATATAGAAAATTTATAATATCTATAAATACTAGAAAATGTTTAGCCCATTTGAAGGGCTGCTGTTCCAGACAGCAAATAGTGCCCTCAGCAACAAATCATCTTAAATAGACTGGTGCGAAAAATTTTATGACAGCCGCTCTTTCAAACAAGGTGTCAAAAGCCTGAAACACCAAAAACAAAAAACAAGTAGATGAAAAGATGTTTGATAACAAAAGACAGTGCAGTTGTTCTATTTTGCAAAGAGGTGAGGGTTAACGAAAATATTGTTGTTAATATCGCTGCTCCAATTTATAAATATCTGCTCCGAATCCTATATTTTGCTGCTCCAAAACTGTTCTGAATCCTCAATTTGCTGCCCCAAAACTGCTCCGAATCCTGAATTTTGCTGCTCCAAAGCTGCTCCGAAATGGACTTTGTCACTTCCCACCCCTGAAACCATTAACATAGTCAATATCATTATTCTTTGTCTGCCATTATTCTTTGTAGGGTTGCCATAGCTATAATTCTTAAGGAATTATATATATGGGTAGAGTATGAAAAGTCACCAAATTTGTAATGGAAAATTTGTCAACTTGATTACGGAATTTCACCTGATTACAGAAATCTTGCCTTTTCAAGATATTGATATGTGGTCAAACCTTGTTAAGTGGGGAAGGGGGGTCTGTGGGGAGAGCAAAAATATGACTTCACTAATCTGAATAAGCCATGGCCTTGCTCCGCTTTAACCATTGGTGCACATATAATACCAACTTCTTGTTATTCATTAAAGTCCAGTCTCTAAAATGCATTAATTTAAATATATATATCAATATTTACATTATTTATCTTAATTTTCTTTTCAATCCTAAGATTGTGAAACTTCATAAAAGGCTAAGGCCAGTTTCAGTACAGCCTGGAAGAACTAAGTGCTTAAGCTGGGATCCCACAATGACTGGGCCTAGGTATCACCCTCGCGGAAGCAATAATTTTTATGGCTTTCACTACAAAGGCCACGGAATAATGACGGGATGGGAGATACATCTAGCCAAAACAACAGGGAACGTTCAGGCATTTGAAGGAAGACTGCTCATTTGCTGGAGGCAAAGATAAAAGAGATTGTCCTACAGCCAACATACTGAACCTATTGCACACTCCCTCAATTTTTTTTCTCCCCACCAACCATCTTCCTTTGAAATTTTCAAAAAAGTACTTGATGCCGGCTGCGGTTGCCGATAGCATTTTGCAGTTTATGTCCACACACGCACACACGCATGATTATTTTATTTTCAATTAAAAACACTAGTTTTTTATAATTGTGCTGAATTTTAAGAAAATTGATATTCCGCCACTGAATACTCGGTATTCAGCCAAATCACTATTCATCCCATACCTATTTCTTAGGACACAATAAGCTAGTTTTTTTTAACCTGGTGCAAAAAAATGCCAGAAAATCTCAACCTCTCATAGCCTCTCTTAACCTCTAATTCCTTTTGTTTCATTCTAGTTTGCAAAAGATGTTCTTGTTGAAAATCTCTATTGGGAAAACTGGTATAATGATCTAGAAACATCATCGGATGATCGGAATATTCTTTATGAAAATAGGCTTCTGGGATCACCACGGCTCAGACAGTTGAGAGTCAGAAACGATTCCTGTAAAGTCCATAGTGACTTTAAAAAAGCTATAACCCAGTGTTATGATGTGTACTCTCCTCACATTGAAGATACAGAACCTTTTGGACTTCTAAATGGCACTGCGTATGTATCAAAACTAATGCAATAATTAATATATTACTCTTACTTTCATATTTCTTACTATTTTACTATTCTCCCCCCGCTTTTCAGAATTTTGATGTTTTCTAGATAATATAAGAAAACCAGATGACAGTTGCCCATTTAAAATGAGTGTTCTATTCTGTACGAATTTTCTTTTTAATTAAAATTAGTTTTAACCAGCAATCGAGAAGTCAAAAGCTATGACAGCTATTCCATATGATTTATTTATGTATAATTGTATATAATAATGTAAACAATTCCATTTCCATGATTTTCACGCAAGTGTTCGTAGATTCAAAAATTCATCATTTTAAAAAAAATTGGTAGAATCTTCAAAATTATAAGAAACTATAAAATTGAAAGAATAGAATACCGAGAAATTTATTTTTGATGTAAAAAAAATATGTTAAAAAAAGGAAATTCTAATTTTGTGGTCAAATCAGTCATACTTGCTGGGTCGGCTGTCTTAACGCGCTTCCACCTGGGTATGGCCTGGAGGCTCCAGGTACATATAAGAGCTTTGACCATGAGACCAAAATTAAAAAAAATTATGTGTAATGTTTTACAGTGTAAAAACTATAAATTCTTACGATCATAAAAATTTGTCTCAGTCACAGGGCTTCTTCTTAGCGCCTTGCCCCCCCCCCCCCCCCCAGGTTGAAGGCCCATCAGTAGGGATTATGAAACAAACGCAATGTATATGAAATTCGCAAAATAAATGCAATAAATGCGAAATTCACAAAATAAATGCAATAAATGCAAAATTCACAAAATAAATGTAATAAATGCAAAATTTGCAAAATAAATGCAATAAATTCAAAATTCGCAAAATAAATGCAATAAATGCAAAATTCACAAAATAAATGCAAAAATTGCCAATTTTAATGAATAAATGCAAAAATTGCCAATTTTAATGAATAAATGCAAAAATTGCCAATTTTAATGAATAAATGCAAAAATTTGATTTTTTACTACTTTCCTGTGAAATCTTGATAATTTACACCAGTGATTTCCAACATGGGCAATGGAATGTTCCAGGGGTGCGGTAGCCCAGGTCGATAAAATACTCGCTAAAGTACCAAAGGATGTTTAGAGGTGTCGCGAGTTCGATACCCGGTTCGTCCTGCTCAGAAAACTTTCCTGACACAGGGGTACAACAGAAGTGGTGACATGACCGAAGAACAAATTGCTACTGCAGGGAGTCCCCCCATCAAGGGGTTAGCTCACCAACCTCTGCGTGAGTATATAAAAAACAAGCCTCTGCCATTCGAAATCGGCAATAAATTGTAGGTCCCAGTCTAATTAGAGAATGTCGTGAAGAGAATGACAGTGGTGTGACAAAAATGATCAAATGGAATGTTCCGGGGACAGTAGAAGCTACGTGTATAACAAAAGATCCTATGGGTTATATTGAGTTGGGGGGGGGGATGGGAGAAAAACATTTCTGAAGAAGGGGGTGATGGGACAAAAAAGAATGAGGAACTATGATTTACTCCTTCCACTTGGACATCACTGATTCTACTGTGTGCTCCCAAGCTTTAATTGACACCTTAGAAGAATAAGAAGTTTAATACTCTCAAGTAAAGTGCCTGGCATCAAACTCTGCGCATTATATGCTGCGTGATTCTACTTATTAACCACTTAACTGTTTTACCCGAACACAATGTGGGTACTGGAAAAGCCAACTTTGAGTAGAAATCTCATTTTTTCAATGTAATTAAAAATTATCATAAATTTATAAATTGAATACTTGTAACAGTCTTTACTGCTGATTTTAATTTATGTAATTGCTTTGAATAAAAAGTTGTTTATTAAAAAACATGCTTCTTTTTAGTCACAATATGGCAGAAAAAAACTGTTAAGTCGTTAAAAACACTTCTTGGTGACAATATTTACATTTGCATTACCAATGCTGGGTGGATAAAGTGAATCTTGTGGATGAAAGTCATTAAAGAGTTTAAAGAACTGAATTCTGTTGTGGCCAAGAGATGGATACTTTTTTTCCACTCAAGAAAAATGAAAAGTGCATATTTAAACTACCAAAAAAGAAAAAAAGTATCACGAATGCCAACAAAACGCTTCCTGATGCCTGTAGCAACCAGGTGGAATTGAATTGTTTAAAGCTGTCATTTATCTGAGTAAATATATGAAACATATTTTTGCTTTTCTCAATGACTATGAAGATCATAACTTGAGCATAAATTTCTTAACGGAAAGTTTTGACGATGAAATTCTAGCTACACAAAATACAAGTTCAGCCGCTTTCATTTTTGAGTTCTGTAGGGAAATTATGTAACTAATAGGCAATTTGGAAGAATAAAACTATCCATTTATGCATGTTTTGTGGAGTAAGTTAATAGATTTGAAATCTTCTCTTGAGCACCCATTTCAAGGGCATTTTTATGAACAAACAAAAAATTTTCACATATGGGAATGATGGAATTGGTGAGGAGCATATTACAGTGGAATCTTGAATGATGTATACATGTATAATTAATAATGTATATAATTACGTACACAAAAATGATCGGACAAAAATTGAGAGTGAAACCCCACTAACTTGACATCTACTTAAGTTGACATATTTGTCGATATTTCTGGGGTGTTGAGTTACTGAGAGTCTACTGTACTAGGCTGAAGAAACAGCAGCAGAGAATAGTTGAAATAAATTTACCCCCCTCCCCACACACAAACGACATCCACCGTAAGAAGCTTACCAGCGTATAGGTAGATTATTCTGTTGGGGGGGGGGGGGGAGAGAATGGAACTTGTGGCTGTGTTGAGCATGGGAAAACCATCAATGATTAGAAGCTGAGCTTATCATTTACATTGTTTTCAAGAATTTCCTGTTTAAACACTGGCATAATTTCTTCTCAATCCACTGTGCCCCAGTGTTATAGAAATGCGCTGCTGGCTACCAGAATCGTGTTGTAACTTCATTTTTATCTTGTCATTGTCATGGATGTGCTGTCTGTTCCCCAAGAGATGTCTAGATATTTCTTTAGTTAAAGAAACAAATGGAAGTTATTGGGCACAAAGAGTCCAGGCTGAACAGTCAAAACTTACCACTCGAATTTTTTTTGAGAAGTGCATTGGGGACATCTGCTATGTGAACCAGAGAAAGAGGATATCACTGGTCACAACCAGTGTTTGCCGACACACATCTAGATGCGTGATTCACGCATCAAAATTCAACTCCACTGAATTTTGTTGGGGAGTGAAAATACACCTTCAAATTATTAGGTAATTTTTTTTATAGAGTTATTTCTCACTGGTAAAAAGAAAATACCCCTTAAAATTTCGGAGAGAGTGAAATTACTCTTCAAAATTATATTTTCATATAACACTGGTCGCAACATTGCCCTCCAACTGTTTGGAATTGCTCTTCAAAGGTATTGCAGGTTTGGCAATATTCAGCAACATTAATAGTGATGCTGGGAGGCATGAAGTAAATTAGCAAAGTGTTTTCTTTGTCTCAGAAAACAAAAACTTCGTTCCAGAAGTGTTTTTTCTATTGAAATTGTGGTTATGAATTGCTTGGTGTTTAATGAAATGTGTATGGCACCGTTTCTGATTATTCATTGCATTATTATTGCTTGGATCCATGAACATTGCCTCTCCCACTGGTAATTTAAATATTTTTATTGCCATGGTACTGATCAATTCACCAATGATACATTGCATTTTAATATTACTCATGGAGTCAGTTATTTACTCTAGTTACAATTTTACATGTAATCAAGAAAATTTCAACCATCATTTACTAGTAATGTGTCATAAAATTTACAATTTATTTTCTTATTTTTCCTTTTTAGATGTTCTTTGCCCTTTTTGCCTCTTTCAGTAGTTCAATAGGTATCTTGCCTAGGTACATCCCGCAGTTACAGAACTTGTCTATAATTCATATTCACTTCCACCTTATTGCAAATGCAATAGGATTCTATTTTGAGTTTCATGTTTTCCTTATCCTAGAAATTCTCTCTCACCCTGACATAACCTTTTTCATGTACACCACACAATAAAATATGATTAGTGAATTTTTAATTTATAGGAAAAAAATTCCAATCAATATAATTTTTTTTGAAATTAGTTTGTTATGCAATTTTAATTTACATAGATATTGGGCCAAATACCTAAGCATTATTTGGCTGAACTAAATATTCGGCAAAAGCACCAAATAGACAGAACATTGCACCTGAGTGAAGCAGTGGTAAGATGCTCATCTTCTACTATGAAGGTTACCATTGAGGTCAATGGGTTTGAATCTAGGCATAGAATGTCAGGAGCAAGTTCTCTACCTACTGAACCTGGGGCGATCACAGATGGATGGAGCCTTCATTTCCCACCCAACTCCACTGGTTGGAAATTGCCATATGGTGATATATGACTGAAATTGGTGTGCAGTGAAGTAAATAGACAGAATAGCAGCCAAATACTCATCCTGTCTCTATATGCAATAAAACATTCCCTTTCTGCCTATGTGTTGTGTACCATTTCTTTCTGAACAACTCTCATGTTTTCAGGCAACTAATACTGTTATGATGTTTGAGAGACATTAGGATTTCTGAAAATTTATATGTTTACTTCTATCTTATACATATAAACCTTAACCTTAGATATTTAAGCTCACAATACATGATTGCGTTTTCTTGTCTTGTTTTCAGTTGGGTTTACCATACGGAAAAGGAACTTAATGGTTCCAATCACTGGGCTCTTCTGGCTACCTATACAGGTGCTGGATGTTATAGAGATCTGGGAGTGACAAAGAAGCAAGCTATATCAAGGCTTGAAGTCCTCAAGCAAAATTTATGGATATCCAGAGCAACTAGAGCTGTTTTTGTTGACTTTACAATATACAATGCCAATCTAAATCTTTTTTGTGTTGTGAAGTAAGACCATTTTATTTTTTAGAGTGATGATTTATGTTATAAATTTTTTCTCCTCTCTAAAAAAATGTATGCACCTCAAATCAATATTTTATTCAGTGCTTGTTATTGTTTCAATAAAGGATTTTAATTATTATTATTTTTTTCTCCCAGGTTAGTGTTTGAATTCCCTGCTACCGGAGGCATGATTCCATCTTGGAGCTTCCGTACTGTTAAGCTTCTACGATATGTTAGCACTTATGACTATTTTATCATGGCATGTGAAGCTGTAATTGTCTTATTTATACTGTACTACATTGTTGAAGAATCACTTGAGGTACTACTGCTGTTACAATGGCTTTCTTTATATTGGTTTTCACTCCATGAAATGAAATTTTATTTGGATGTATCTGCAAATTTTAATCCTTTAATTTTCAGACAATGAAACATACAGAGGAGAAAAATTTTGAGGGGTTATAGTAAGCAAATGAGGTACCCTGAATGCTATTAAATGACAAAAAAAAAAAAAAAAATTGTGAACATTAGAAAAAATAAATGTTGCTCTTTAGGGAGCCCACTGTATTTATGCAATTTACATAGATTTTAATAGTTTAAAAATGTCATTATTTATTGTTTGCCAGCTTGCAGTATTGAATCCTGAGTACATGGTATTTCCCTCAAAAATACAAGGGTCAAAAATCGTTTTTGCTTTTCTTGTCAAGAAATAGGAGACATTAGTGCTTTTGAGCCTGATTCCGCTGGTAATTATAGAAACTTTCATGATGTTTCTATCAGCTCACAAGTGAAAATTGAATGCTTGGGGGGTTGATCAATGCTAAAACGAGCTCAAAATATAAAATGCTTTTATTTGAAAAATATCAGAAACTCATGTTGTTTTTAAGAGCAACACTGCCAAAAAAGGGTTGATTTACTGTTTTCCATTTTGACAATCATTCTTTCAAATACATTGAAATCACACTGAGTGATCATATTTCTCTCATTATGATGAAGTCATCACCAAAGGCAATGAGAATCATAAATAGTTCTTCACTTTTACTGATCCTGCATTAAAGTATGTCTTAAAAGAATCTTTTAATCATCTTCTTGATTCTTCATTATGCCTCAGTGACATACGGTCCTAACAATATTGTGAATACTCACTTATTGGAAAAACTGCAAAATGAATTCATCACTGAGTTACCCCTCTTGTTACTTGCCTTATGAAAAAAAAATGAAAACACATAAAGATGTTATTTTTACAAATAATTTTGTATTTACTACTTCATCGTCTTGGACAGTAATTAACATTCATCATTCAGAATTATGGTGCACATTTTGTGTATAGGTGAAAAACAGTTTGCATTACAAAGCAGTTTGATACAATGGCCTATTCTAGGTTTGGTGATTCAGATGCTACCCAATACCATTCAATTGTCTTTTTTGTTATAAAGGGCATGCAGAGGCATAAACCATATGAACAATGCTCAGCAAAGAGCTAGAAATGAAAGTGCTTCATTTGTCAAAAACGATTACACTGGCATTGAACAGTAAAATGTTAACAAATCCTCCTTAAAAAAAAGACGAACAATGCAGCAAAACCATCCCATTCACCTTGACTTATTGACATTGGACCTTGTAATTTACACATTTTGGACTGTGCTTTTGAAAGTGGTATCAAAAGAGCATGATTCTTAAGAAAATGTACATGTCTTCATAATTTGCTGTGCATTGTCGAAGAGAGTTGACAGACTGGACTGTGGGAAATCAAAAAAGAATGTAATTTGCATTTTGTGGAGAGACAATTATCTGTGGTTGCTAGTACATTGCTTTGGCCAAAAAATTTTTTGTGACCAAGTCATTTCTGTCACTTTGCTTTTTTTCGAGTCAATCTTACAGGATAGTGAAATAGTGCTATGAAAAAAAAACTACTTTTAAAATTAAAAAGTTTAAAAAATAGGGTTTTTATTTACTATGCTATGATTATGTTGTCTAACCAGTCAAGTGGCTAAGTCTTTTTCACATAGATATGACGAAATAATTTGTCATACATGTGCTGCCATCTCTGTACAGCCATCCTTCTACTTTATTATCTCGTCACTAGATGGAGTTGACAATTATATTTCGATTCCTGAGATTATTATTACTATTATCTTTGTCATGTTTTGCAAAGCTGCATCCCCATCGCTTTTGTTTCAATTTCCAACTCCCTTGCGAAGATGCATCTGTTTTATTAGTCATATATCTTTTAGCAAAGGTTCAACTACTATGGTTTCACATAAATCCATCAACAGCATTTCTTTTAGTCACAGGGTATTATGACCGCCCCTCCCCACTTTTGGGGTGTCATATTATGTCTCAACACATTCGAGTTATAAAAAAACATGCTATAAAAAAAATATTTTAATATTTCAAACTTCCAAGAAAAGGAAAAAAAGGGAAAAAGCGTGCACATCTTCAAAAAGAAGTGGGCACTGCGGGTAACGCTCAGAGAAATTAATTGGACAGTTGACTGGCTAAAGGAGGTACCCTCTCCCGTCAGGGCCATCATTTCAACTTTTTGCGGGGGGTGGGGGCGCAAAGTACACGTACTCAATGTATGTAATATATATATATATACCATTTTTAGTGTATTTTCAACAGCCGGGGAAGGAGGGGGGCACCCCCAAACGATGGGCCTGTCCTTCTTTTTAGTTCTAATTTTTCTTACTTTTCTAATTTTTTCAGTGGGAGCCCTGCATTTCCAAAAAATCAAGTGTATCTTCATAATAACTTAAGCCCCATGTGCCAACAAGGACATGTGTACTTCTTCTCTACACCCCGTTAGCCAAGTCTATGTCCCTCTGTAGGTATGGTCTCCAAAATCTTACAGCGTACTACAGTCCAGGATGAAATAAGCCTCGGAAAAGCAGAAGAACGACTTTAAGATAACATTCTTGAAAAAATGTTGAAGTTTAGCTAAGAACATAGTAGGAGCGGCGAGCAAAGCGACGAATGAGAAGGAAGAGAAGCGAGATGAGAATATAGCTGCGAGCAAGGAACATAGCACACATAGTCGGGCCTTTAATATAGCAGGGAGTATCGAAATAGAAACTCACAATCAGCTGGATTTTTAATTAAAGAATGCTTTAAAATTTCATAATTATAAGAACCATTGCTCAGACAACAGTTTAGAAATAATTTTGTTGTGTGAATATCGCTATTTTTAAATATAACTATGGAAATATTCCCCATATTTTGGTCACTTTCCTCCCTACATCTTTTCCCGCGGCACTTGAGCGATTTCCTCTTGAAAGATCAATAATATTTTCTACTAAAAGCAAGATGATGGTCAGATTGGTGTTATTGCCTATTGTTCCAGAACTTTAACCACAGCTGAGACTTGATATGCCCAAATCGAAAAGGAAGCCTTAGCTATTGCATGGGGTTGTGAGAAATTTAAGGATTACCTAACAGGAACTCATTTCAAGATAGAGAGTGATCATAAACCTCTGATTCTTATCTTCTACAGAAAACATTTGGACGACTTGTCACCAAGGCTACAAGGATCAAAAATTGAGAAAAATATCAAGTTTATCAAGGGCTCCCTACCGTTAGAAAATCCCCCCGTATCGAGTAGCTTTTTTGTATAAATATTTGTTGGTTTAATTTTTTACTCAAGAAACGTGACTATTGACACACAAAACTCCTGCATAAAATACATTCAGCATGCTTCCAGTATGGAAATATTGCCGGTACACAGAAAACAAACAAATAAACCTTGCCAATTTTTCCACAGAAACATACATGATTTTTGATTCAGACTACTCAAATACATTTTCCCACACACGGTGCACAATAAATTAGCTTGAAACTCAAAATATAAATATTATAAACTCAAAATATAAATCATTTTCGGTTTGGTTAAGCACGTGCACACAAAAAAGTTTGATGGTAAATTGATGAAAATTATTCGGTACTTGCTGTTTCCAGCAATTTTATTGTCCACACCATTTTGAAGTAGGTCGAAAACTTAACATCAACAATTTTGGTGATATGTTTGACCTCACTACCACTTTTTAACAGCCAAAACAAGTCCTTTGATGGCCATCTTGAAACTACACACAAGCGAGCAGAGCAGCGAAAAAATACCTTGAACGCGTTGCTCTTATTGCTTTTTACAGAGTTCCCTCCCTGATGCAGTGCGTGCCATTATATGCAGGCGCATTGGAATCAGTGTGTTTGATTTTGCTTCTTGAATCTTGCTCCCCTCGTTGCTTTGTTCTCCGTCTCACTATGTGTTCAGCCTTAAGAGTATCATGGACCCCCGGGGCAAATGATTTTTCTGAGGCCCTACCCAGTAAATTCTTGAAAAATGCAACTACTTCAAGTTTTTTTGGAGGGCTCTGCACCGTGCCCGGGTGGGCCCCATGCATTAAGACGGGGACTGATCTCACTAAGAAACATGGAATTTTTTTTGTAGACTGTTTTTTATACACAGGGCAACAACTTTCTTATTGGGTTTGGAGCACACAGGGACTGTATATGTGGACGCATATGGATTTACAGACACCCAGACATCATAAGCGGAGATTGACTTGGAAGTCTGGGGGGGGGCAAGGTCATTATTGCTGGGGGGGGCACGATGATGATGATGATGATGTCAATTCATCTATACATATATACATTAGATCAGTCGACTCCACGTTTGACTCTGGGGGGGACAATGCCCCCCACGCCCCCCTGTATCTTCGCCCATGTCAGATGCCAGACATGTTTATTGTGTGTATTAAAAGAATCTTGTGTAAAAGTGCATTCATCGGAGAAAAGAAAAGTTTCTGCAAAATCTGGGCATGCTACACACGTATGTAGGAGCCAGCGTGTGAAGTCTACGCGATGAGCATAATCTTCTTCATTCAATGCTTGGACTCATTGAAAATGGTACGGGTGCAACCTCTCACCCTTCAGCACCCGCCATGTCATGGATTGTTGCACACCAAGGCTACTGCCAACAGCTTGCGTGCTTGTAGTTGGCTGATCTGCCACCATCTCTAAAATCTTGTCTTCCACACCTGCTGTTCTAGCAGTCCTTGTACGACTTGCGTCAGACCGGGAAACAAGAAAGGATCCCGCTTCCCACAGCTGCTGATGCAAGCGTGCAAATATTTCTGAATTGGGCAACCGCCTGTGGGGAGAACGCTCACCGTACATTCATGCTGCCTCGGTGGCACTTCCATTTGCAGCTCCATAAATGAAATGCATGTCTGCCTTTTCAGTATTACTAAAGTGCACCATATTATCCCCCACATTACAACTGTTAGAACAGTTGCACGTTGGAATAACTTCTCAGTGCATATACAACTTTTATTCTCTGATGCAGATTTGCATGCGGTTTCTTTTTTCTTCTTCAACAGGTTACATTTGCATGCATGGTGTTCTTTTTCTCTAGATAAATTTCAACAGGAATGCCATTTTAATATTTGCAGAATGGATGTTTCGAAACCGCCAGCGTGTTTGTATTTCGTGTTAAACTATGCATTCTTTGATGACAATTGTTTGTATTGGTGTGTTATTATTGTTGGTATTGTTGTATTGGTACTATCAACTCTTAAAGTTTTTCCCATCTATTCTGAATTACCCTGTATACATAAACTTAAAAAAAATTCCTTCAATCGAGGAATTCGTTAAATCTTAGTTGGTTATATTAGGGGACTGTGCATCAATGTCACATAATTTACTTGTGAGTAAGAGCTGTCACCCTTCACAGGAATCTTATGTAAATAAATAAAATGACAACAGTCTGGTTCATGAATTACTTGAAGAAAAAACTCACTTGTGAGAATTTTCATAGATTACTTCTAAGAGTGTCTATAAATATTTTTAGAATATCTGAATTAAGTAAATGCCATTCAGATGAGAAAATGGGATTATTTAACATTGAATATAATATAATATATATTTAAATATTTATATATGATATATATATATATATTTATTTATATAATATATATTTAATATTGATATAAGATTTAAACTTCGTAAACTAGGAAGCATGAGATTGATATGTTTTGACCTTGTTTGTCTGTGCATCCTCCTACTGCAATTCAGAAGGAGAAAACATGCATAAACATGATCAACTGCATTTTACCTTTCACAAAAGCGAGTGTTCTGCCATCAAGAATGGAAAATTTTTGAATTTTAAATACAGAAAACGTTTGTTTCTTTTATAGCAAGTAATAGACTGAGAAGGCTTTGTTTTATTTTATTTCAACACAATTAGATCAAGAAAAATGGATGCAGCTATTTTACTGAAGTTTGGAATATCCTCGATCTTCTTGTGATTTTGGTAAGAACATGTTTTGAAATATTTTTCAGTTTCAAGATTGCCTATTTACATCAGGGTTGTAAAAAACCCAGGTTTTTGGGCAAAATGGGGAAAATTGAATTTCCTTTTTCCACAACCACAAAATATATAATTTAAACATGTATGTGCATTCTTTGTCTTACATTATGCCTAAATATATATTTTTAGTACATGTTAAACTATGTATTTGATTAATAAAATTGACCATACGATAAGGGAATAATTGTTCACTTACAGCCTGGGCAGGTTTTTTGGGCAAAATGGGAGAAAAATTCGATTTTTTTTCCCACAACCTAAAAATATGTAACTTAAAACATGTATGTATATTAGGGTGGGTCGAAAAAAATGAAGTTTTTATTTTGAAATTGCTATATTGTGAAAAAGTTGCCTCCTTGAAGAAAAACAATGTAAAAGAATTTAAAATCAGTTGATATCTTCCAGTCGTGCATAGCACTTGAAGTTTATGGAATCTGACGAAATTGAACATTTTTCTTAATTTTTTTTAATGTTACTTAAAATTGATCGATCGACACACAAAAGTTTGTTATGCTTATTTTATGGTTCAATAAAGTAAAATAAATTAAAACACCATTAATATTTCAATGTTTATCAATCGCGCAATGTGTTCTGTTGTATTAGCACTTTATTTAAATCAAGAAAAACATCACATACACAAACACACACAGAGCATATACATTGCTTGTCAGTTCCCCTTCCCATCCGGACGGCTTTGACCGCTGAATTCTTTTGCTGGTGATGATGATTATTACACATCTCCCCCTCTTTTTTTCCATAGGTTGAGCCTATTAGGGGGTCAAACAATCCCTCCACTTCTATTGACATAAGGTACCCTGACAGCTGAGTTGTCACTCAAATTCGATGGAGTTGCTGCAGGACAGTGTTATAATGAAGGAAAGTCCAATTCTTCTTTCTCTGGGTGGAAATTTGGTGATGGGATTGGATGTCTTCTATTTCTTCTATAGATGTTATTTCCCGACTTAATCAGATAAGATCTTGGGAATGTAGTCTTTTTTAGTACTACACCAGTAGCTCTTCTGTCAGTTATCCATACTTCTTCTCCTTCCTGTAATTTCTTGAGATCTCCCACCCCATGTCTTTGGTTGTAGTTTTGGCACTGTCTTTTGATTCTCCTTTCTTCCTTGACCTCCATGGTTTTTCTATCCACTGCTTGTGGTTGCAATTGACCTTTAGCTATTGGCAAAGTTGTTTTAATCCTTCTACCCATTAATAACTCTGCTGGGCTGAATCCGTTTTCTAGGAGAGTTGCTCGATATGCCATGAAAGCAATGTATGGATCTTCCGACTTCTTAGTCAGCATTTTAACTGTTTTAACTGCCGTCTCAACCAGTCCATTACTTTGAGGAAACTTTGGGCTATTAGAAATGTGTATGAATCCATACCCTTTAGAAAACGTTTGAAATTCCAGTGTTTGGATGAGACTGGCTTCAGTTTTCTCAAGTTTACACATGATGCTACTGTTTTTAAACATTTTTTCCCTTGAATAATCTTAACACTGAAAGATCAGAACTACCAGTCCGATATGGCTAAAATACGTGGTGCGGTTTACCTCCCACTTTACAAAAGCATAAAAACAAATTTTGAAATCGAGCCGTATCTCCTCTCCTCAACGGGAATTCATATAAAAAGATTGATAATTCAACTACGTTTTGGCTTCCACATCATTTATTTTAGTAAAAATAAAATCTGCGCAAATGTGGAATCAAATTGCACATTCTGTAACATGGGAGTGATTGAGACCTGGTCTCATATTCTGTTAAGGTGCCCTGCATATAAGTCATATAGAGTGCATTATCTAGGACAGGTCTCGACCGATGATATAGTAACCTACCTTAATGATCCCACAATTAATTATAATAGTATCTTCAGTTTTTTCCGTACCATTTGTAATTTCCGTTCTTTGTTTGACTGATTTCCCCATACACAATCTTCCAGACGTATTTGCTTGAGTTTTTTATTAATTTTATTTTGCACATGTAAATAGTTTTATACTTTGTAATCCTTATTTTGTGTTTACTTATCTTGTTTTTACTTTATATCTTGTTTTTTACTAATTTATAGTTCGTAATCTTATGTTTTTAATAATATCGCAGCTCTATTGTAATTGTCATCATATTTGTGTTGTCATGGGTTCATGCACCCAAACAAATAAAGATTTGATTGATTGATTGATTTTGATAGCTCTGATATTAGTGTCGGAATTGATGAATATAGTATCATTACATACTTCCCGTAATATTGGGGGAGGATACAACAGGCCAGTATTCCAGTAAATAATCTGAAGGTAATCTGTAGCTCTAAAGTTAACCTCAAGTACCATGAAGTGTCTGAACTGAACAGAACAAACCAAGCATAACCAGGTTCTTTCACATTAGCCATGTGAGCTCAGTGCCAGAAAAAACTCCAGTCAGTAGTCTGGCCAGTTAATTAAGGGATCAGAAAAAAAGAAAAGTGAGAAAATTAAAAATGCAACAATATGATAATAATTTAGCTAGTCTAATGCAATTAAGCTTAGCATGAAGTGTTCATTAGTTTTAATTCAGAGGCGGATTATCTTGCTTTTAAAATTCTTCTATACCCAATCTCTCTTTCTGTCATCAATGATCATAGCCAATAGTAAATTTTCAGGGTGTGCAAAGAATGCACTGTGTTCAATTAATGGATTAACTAATACAAATACAATGCCATAACAGGCAAAATGCCCAACGAGGTGGCTGAGAAACTTGCAAAAATTTGTTATGCTTATTTAGAGAAATTTTCCGGAACTTATGTCAGAATGTCTACCATAATTGAAGAAGAATTACCAACTCTTGGAAAAGTTGAAAAAAAATTTAACCACACATTTTTCTTTGGAAAAAAAAATGACTTGGATCTTTTGGCACCGGCAACACAGACATTTTTTTGTTTTTTATTTGTCAATCTCTGTACTGAAGTAATATAATAATATAACTGTATAATCTACAGTTGGAAAAAGCCAGCCCCCTAAAGAGCCAGTTAACTTAATTGTGCATTCATGATGCAATCACATTTATGCCATCTTCAGGTCTCCCACTTGTCCTACTTTTTTGTAAAATGTACTACTTTGTTGGTTTTGTCCTACCTCTTATAGTTTTGTCCTACTTTTCCTACTTCTTTACCAAATCCTATCAACAAAGTTTGTGTAATTGATTTTAATTAAGGATAGAATCATCAGTATATTTCCAAATATTACAAATGTTGCATATTGCAATTAATGATTCTGCCATAGCAGAAATTGTACCATTTTTAAGGTTATTTGGCAGGGGAGGGTGTATGAGGACCATTTGCGTTATTTATTTTTCATTTGCTTAGTTTGAGGGTTCAACAAGTGGAGTAGTCATTAAAAACTGCTGTCTGGATATAAAAAATAATTTTGTATTAACTACTTCATGGTTTTGGACAGTAATTCATTCATTCTTCAAAATTATGGTCCACATTTTGCACACATATAGGTGAAACAATTAGAATTCATTATTCTTTTGAATAGTCTTTCATGTATGAAACTTATTCATTCTGTGATTTCTCATTAATCTTCTCAACATGAGTTTGTTTCTATTTTTCACAATTGTTTCAAAATGTTGCTAGCTTTTTTTAAATTAATTTTTGCTACTGGTGGGGTGGGGGGTGCTGACAACTGGAAAAATCACAAAAAAGTCTAGCCACCAGAAAAAATTATGAGGTGGCAAAAATTTTTCTTACCTGGACAAAAGGTCCAAAATAATGCTTCTTTTGACTTTTTCAGGGCCTACTGACCCTTTTTCATGTTGGCAGATATGCTGCTATAAATTCTGAACATTTTGTGCTGCTCTCAGCCCCCACATACACACAATTTAGTTACTACACTACAAACATTTTAGGCGCCAACACAAATTTTTTAGTCACCATGGCAACCGGGATTTGTCCATCCCTGGTTTATATTTTTTATGATTCTATTTGTATGTTACTAATGTAAGATATTTTTCATGTAATTTCAGGTATCTGTCATTTGTATTGTGTTTAGTATTTATCGCACAGTAATAGTAGATAACATTCTTGAAGATTTGCTAAGTAGACCAGACGTTTTTCCAGACTTTGAGTTTCTTGGTTTCTGGCAAATGCAATATAACAACGCTGTTGCAGTAGACATATTTATTGCATGGATAAAAGTTTTCAAGTATATAAGCTTCAATAAAACTATGACCCAGTTGTCCTCTACATTATCAAGAGTAAGTAAAATATTTTGTTGTATGTTTCAAATATGTACATAACATTTTTTTTGTCTCATTTTTTTTTGTTTCATACTACTGTGGAAGCATAATTCTGTCATTGAACAAACTTCCTTAAAATTGAACAAATGAACTTGAACTTCTTTGAATTCAGAAATATTGAGGAACACTGTCATAATGCAAATGAAATTCATTTTGTGTGTGTGTGTGTGTGTGTGTTATTTAAAAGAATGATATTGTTTTTTATTACTTTAAGAAAAGAAGATTCTCTTTATTTATTATTATTCTTCATATTTAACATTCAAGAGAATATTCCCATTTCACATTCCTTTCTTGTGCGTATCAGTGTTTATTGTTAAATCATGATCACTTTGTGGCTGTTTTGTATTCTATTCTAGTGTTCAAAAGATATTGGGGGATTTGCAATCATGTTCTTCATAGTGTTCTTTGCATTTGCCCAGCTTGGGTATTTGCTCTTTGGAAGCATAGTAAAGGAATTTAGTACTTTCATGACAGCTGTGTGAGTTGTTAGAGTTTGTATACTTGTGATTTATTTCTCACATTTGAATCTGTAAGCATTTTTACATTCTCAAAATTAATTTGCGCACAATAACACCACTGCAACCAACATTTAAATCTAGCTAAAGTGTACTAGAAAAATTTTGGAAGTTAGACTGCTGGAACTAAATAACCTGTATTTATCATTATCCTAATTATATAATACATATACAAATATATGCAAATACAACACCACAACAGGCAAAATGCCCAACGAATTGGCTGAGAAAAAGTTGCCCATACAAATATGGATGTCATATACTTCAAAATTACATCAACCATAATAAAAAGGCAATTACACAAACTAGAAACAGTATATATACATGATAAAATATTATACAATGCCCAAAAAGAATACTTATGGTTGTCTAAGTATGAATAGCTTCTCGATTTACCCCAACATGCTTATTGTATTTCTTATTAAACGTGTCAATTGTGTTAGAATTTACGACCTCTTCGGAGGTAAGCTATTCCATTTATTAACAACCCTATTGGAGAAAAACTCCTTGTGACATGATAACCTAGAATTGTCCCTTACCAATCGAAACTGTGTCCCCTTGTAAAAGCAGTCGATTGATGGTGTAACAATAATTCATAGTCCATCCCATTAAAAATTTTGAACACTTCAATAATGTCCCAACAAAACCTGCGTTCACCCAATGTACCGTCACCACTGTGGTGGGTGGCTGAAGTTGGTTTTCTGTGGTTCTCAACTTTGAGAATGCGAGCAGATCTCCCTGTTAAAAAGTCTAGCCACAGAGAGCAACAGGCCTACAACGTTACAAATATTCAATCATTACACTTCACTCCAATTTGAAGTATAGATGGCAGCACTGAAATATCAAACACAACACTAGCTACACACTCAGATTGTTAGGTGCACTCACTTTGTCCCAGACTCTGCCACAAAGCTGGGCTGGAAGAGATCTCGGCAACGGGATAAGTCCGGTGGCAGAGCCCCTGGCGTTCATTCATGTGATTTGTGTGTAGTAGCCCTTTAATTTCCCCACGCTTCATATATTTTTGCAGAAATTAGCAAATTTGCTATAAAGCTCTCTTGGCAAATCAGTGCTTCGTACAATCAGTGATATCCTGTATTTAGGATTGCAATTCCCCGAACTTTCCTTGATGAGGTATGAAGGCACAATTTTTATGTAAACCCATATGGCTATTAGTAATACAAATTACAACAATTGAATAATTTTTCATTCAGTTAGAATCAAATTGTCAAGTCTGCCTGTGGACCACCTATGCCATTGTCGTAGACCACCTCTGGTCTGCGGACCATAGGTTGAGAAACGCTGATATAGTCCATATCTAAGTAAGTATTGTAGAAAGATAAATTTAAAGATGAAAAAGATTTGAATAAGATTACGAAGAAGTGTGTGACGATTTGTGTTTAAGAATGGTAGAAAATACAATATAGGTGCAATTTGCTGAAATCTGTGTTTGAGCAATAAAAATGAGACGTAATCAATATGGAATTCACAGGACAAGGAAAAACTTTGTTTTATGCAAAAATTTGTAATATACATTTCAGTTAAAAGCAGGTCCGACTGCATTAATCTATCCGTTCAGTGTGAATTATGAAGATTTATGAATAACTTTTAAATAATTAATGTAACCTAACTAAAATAAAAACAGCTTGTTACTAACAATGCATCTCTCAGATGTACATAAGCCAAGAAATTGTTGAGTATCTCAAACACATTCACAAAAAATGCAACTTTAACTCTATAACAGTCTAACACCTGGAGATGGCTCTGCATGCAAATGGCCAAACTGACCGGAGACGGCCGAAATGAGGTTATGGGTATATAAGACATTTTTGTGAAAGGGCAGGGAGGAATGATTGACAGTTGTCGTCAGAGGTGGGAACGAGAAAGACAAGCATAAATGCCCCATCAACTGGAGATCAATTTGGAATCTCCACTTCGGTTAAGCTCACTGCTGTTTGCAAAAATACAGCAAAACGAGGGTACATTACCACGTTGTCCACAATGTTGGCAAAATAATTTTGAGAAAAGAATTTTAAAATTATCAAGATTTTGAATTTTATTGTTTACAATAGATTATATTGCTTAGATATGTAGAATTTATTGTATCTTGTACTTTTGCGATTGTTGCATTTTTCCCCAAACTTGACTTATACCTAGAGCAAGCTTTTGTGCAAAAAAAAAAAGTCACACAACATCAAATAATTTTGTTCCATTAGTTGTAGAGACTATCATAAGTATCATGAGTTGTATTGAGACTATCATAAAAGATGCTCTATCCGAACCAAATCCTGGCACTTTATTTATTGGAACATTGCTAGATTTTTGAAAGTTTGGTGTCATTTGAATAATGCTATCTGTAGTGAATTTCTAAAAGCCTCCATCTTCAAAAATTTTATTATTTTTTATTACAATTGTATCAATACACTCATGAAAAGAACCGTTTTCTTTACCCAAAATTTGGAGGAGTATTTCTACTCTACATTAAGACTTTTGTGGCATTGTATTTGTATTTTATAAGTGAAAATGAAGTTTAATGTATTTTCACAACAATGATTGTTATGGGGATGATGCCTCTCCTATCTGAATGAACAAATCTGAAGAGATTCTCTACATAAGCTGAAATGAACTTTCAGTAAGAAACTGGGAACTGTTCTGCTTGAAAACGTTCACAATCTTGAGACTATCCTTTTCATATACTTGGAAAATTCTGTTATTTTCTCTAATCATAGGCATACACTTTTCTCTAGGTGTGGGAAGGGTGTTTAAATTTTTTAAAGGGTGGTTAAATTTTTTCCCAAAATAACACTATACGACACTGAAACACACGACTTAAAAAAAGGTAGGCCACTCCTGGTATATTCTAGAACAGTCTTCAACCTTTTTCTAGTTGTAAGCACTGCCTGCACTCATCATCAAAAGAAGAGCACCCTTACAGCGAGTTTGACTAAGAATACGTGAAATCAGGATGATTTCAATCGTTGAATGCAATGGGTATAAAGTGTTTAATTGGAATTGTTGATTAAGTGCTTGTGAGCATGAAATCGAATGCGAGCATTGGGCAACGGATTGAAGATGCCTGTTCTAGAGGAAAAAGGCGAAAGGATATGTGATGACATGAAACAAAAAATATACAGTCGCCCCCCCCCCATATTCGGGGTTTCCGTATTTTTCTTTATTGGAAATTTTTTTTGACAACACTCAGCAATCGCCGTTCACGTGTTTTGTTTACAAAATTTGAGTTGTGCTTGTTTAGGATGGCTCATTCTTTTAAATGCTACTGATAATGCTTTGAAAAGGTAAATAAAAGGGAAAACTTGACAAGAAAAATTGGATATATTGACTATGCTTGGCGAAGTCAATACCTGCTGTGGTCCGCCATTACGGAATAAACGAATCTACGGTGAGATATATCAGGAAAAAGGAATCTGAAATTCGTTCAGCCGTAGCCGTAGCTGCACCCGTGGCAGTCAAAACTTTGCAGCGCCTATGGGATCCATGGGTTTCACGTGCAGAAAATGATTTTTTTTTTTGGGTACAAGACTGACACAAAAAGGTATTCTAATTGATTGTAATATTATAACAGAAAAGGGGAAAAATTTTATTCTTCCATAAGAAAAGGGCTGTTGAAACGTCTATTTCATCAGAATTTTATGCAAGTAAAGGTTGTTTCATAGATTTAAGAAACAGTTCGGATTGCGCAATGTAAAAAGCACTGGCGACCAAGTCTCTGCCGATCAGGAGGCAGCTAGAAAATTTCTAAAGACTTTGTAGAAAATTATTGAAGAGAAGGGTTATGCACATCAGCAGGTGTTTAACGCTGACAAAACTACACTAATTTGGAAGAAAATGGTGCAAAGTTAAGCAAGAGAAAAAAAGCGAGCTCCTGGTTTTAAGGCCAGTAGAGATAGACTTACTATGTTGTTTTGCGCAAATGCGAATGGGTACGTGATAAAGCCCACCATCATTTTCAAATCTTCGAATCCGTGAGCACTAAAGGGAAGGATAAGCCAAAGCTCCCAGTATTTCGGCTGAACAATGAACTATGAAAACACTTTTCCTGGATTGGTTTAAACGGTTTTTCATTCCGGAAGTCAGGAGAGGTACAGTACCTTGATAGTGAATACATGCTATTCCCAAAGTTCTTTTGATATTGGGTTGATCGAGGAGGAATTAATGCAGTTGACTGATCCTGAAACTGAAGCAGCACCAGATGAAGAAGATTGAGATAAAGAAGTAGAAGTTCATCACAAGGAACGTAGCGGAAGGGAATTGCAAGCTTAAATCAGCAATAGACTATTTTTATAACATAGATCCCTCTATTTCACGTTCTTCACATGTAGAAAAATTAGTAGAGAAAGCCTTGTCAACATACTCCAACGTACTTGATGATATGAAGAAGAAGACATGGCAAACATAAAAATCACAACATTCTTTCAGAAAACATTGCCAACAATTGCTGCACCCTCTTTTACTTTCCCTTCCACCTCTGCGTCACCCTGCTCTTTCTCATGATGTTCAAAAAACGATATATACAATAAAAAAACCTATGGTTTCTGTTATTCGTGGATTTCCGTATTCGCAGTCACTCTCGGAACGTAACCCCCGCGAATACGGGGGACTGACTGTATATACATACATATGTAATTATACATTTATAAAACGTAATACTACTAAGCAGATATTGTTTTGTGCACAATTTTCCAAGTGATGTTTTACTTCTGTAACATATTACTAATAAGGTTTAATTGTTAGTTGAGAGGTTAGTGCACAAACCTCTAGTAATACAATTTGATTTCCTTTGGGGACATAGCTGCCTTTAGGATTTGGCACCAGATTGCATTGGTTCAGTTATGCCCATTTGTGTGCATGAAATGACTGTGCAATATTTAAAAAAAAAAATCACCCAGATAAAGAAATTGCGAAAAAACACTCATTGATGCCAGTGGTGTATTTATAGGAAGGCTTGTAGCTCAGAGTGGCAAGTTTGAGAAATAAGTTGAGAAAATTAGTAGAATTGGAGAAGAGTGGCAAAATCATAAATCAACCTTCCTAAAGAGTGAGCGAATAGGT
The DNA here is from genome assembly GCF_987345545.1 of Pholcus phalangioides. Classification (NCBI taxonomy): domain Eukaryota; kingdom Metazoa; phylum Arthropoda; class Arachnida; order Araneae; family Pholcidae; genus Pholcus; species Pholcus phalangioides. The sequence goes on from NW_028301628.1 coordinate 17,393,873, forward strand.
CAATGACAGATCCAAAAAACAATCTATTCGCCAACAAAATTTCTTAGGCTGAGCATATTTTTTTTCTAGAAAAATAATGTTTTTTTTAAGCCTGTTCAGGACTCAGCAACCCTTTTTCATGTTGGTAGACACACTGACATAATTATCAAAAAATTATGTCATATTAACACTCCTAATTTAGCAATCAAACATGTAAAGTTCTAGGCACCAATGCCAATTTTCTATGCTGACCTGGGTGCAAGCATGCTAATGACCAAAACAAAGACCTACAGAGTGGGGGATCTGGTCAGTGAACGATCTAGAGCATTTGCAAGCACATGAATGTACAAAAGAGTAACCTAGAGAGCAAAAAACCAGATCAGTGAGTAATCAAAATCGTGGTCTAGAGGGTATGCAACCATGTGAGTGACAAAAAGGGTGATGTAGAGATTGTGTGAGCATGTGAGTGACCCAAAGAGGGATTTACAGACACAGGCGTTTTCACAGGAGCGGGAGGTCAAGCCGAAAATTGCTCAGAGGTGAATTCGAGGAATAAGTGGTCAAGAATATTAGAATAGAATGGGAGAAGGGTGGCAAAACAGTAAATAAGCCACTGAATGTTGCCCGATTGTGGGAGTATCTGAGCATGGCACTTGCTCATTTTCTGTGGATCTAGAGTTTTGATAAACATCTAGATTTACGACCAACTGGGGTTAAAATCATTGATAAGAAAGCAATCAATATGCAGCAAAAGGCACAGCAGTAATTTTTTCAGAGGATTTGTGTCCTTTTATTGATAAGTTTGAAGAATTAATTTTCGCAAAAGTAATTATTACTTTTGCGAAAATTAATTCTTCAATGCCACTCCCATGTAGTGCCACTCCAAATACTCCCATGCAGTGATTCCCCCCTTTTTTACAAAGCAGATAATACCTTATAAGTGAGCTCTTTCTATGGGAGTGAGTGTTCCAAATTAAGTACATTTGGCACCAAATTAGTAAGTTAATACATGCAACAAAATTGATTGTATAGTTTTTGCTATTGATCCCAAACCAGGTTTTCTATTGTTTCTAGGTAGTGCATTCAAAAAACAACTACCTCTCTTTCTTCCCCATAGATAAGGTCTTATCTAAAGGTTAGCGTTGGTTCACTAATGAATATTTTTTTCAAAACTCGTATTCCATTTTTATCCAAACATGAATAGGTTGACCCTTTTCCTAACTCTCAATTGATTTTTAATATTTACCATTTTTATTTTTAAGTTGTCAATTCTTGATTTGAAATATCACTTCAGAAAGTGCCCAAAGAAAGTTTTGTCGACCCTTTACAAGACTTTTGTAATATTTTGTTTGATGAGGGTTCAAGCGATTCCGATTCTCCAATTGAAAGTTTCTGACAGCGATATTTATAATTTAGAGTTAGTAATTTCATCTGATCGAAACGGATCACTTTAGAATAATTGTTTAAAGTGAGTTCAGCTTAGCAGATTTTTTTAATCAGATATTTTCCATTGTGAACTAAACTCAGTTTAAACGATTATTTTATGAAACCAATTAATCATTTTAAACAAAGGACATCTGTATAATAAAATATATCAGTTATTATTATTACAAAAATTGTAATTAAAAAATATTGTATATTACAAATATTTGTCATAGTCCCTTGCAACTTTATTCTATCTAGGCTATGATTTCTTAACCGTACATGAACCTTGTACACATTCCTCTGTGGAATTACTAATAAATTAGTACATTCTGGAATGTGTGTTCTGTGTACACATGCAAAGCCCTATTTTATTTTTGTTGTCAGAGTTGTGTTTGTTTCTTGTTCTTGCTTGGTGCTGCCATCTACCTTCTTATATTTTGAAGTGAAGATGGTAAATGCTTGAATTTTCTGTTATGAAATTATCCATATTGTGGCAAGACTCAAAAATAGGACAGATATTCAAGTATCATTATTAACTCGACTGCAAGACTAGCCATTAACAAGATATATTTTATTCTTGTCTTTTATTTTATTGTTTATTTTTCATGGAACGTTCAGAGATGTTCTTGTGTTCTTGTTGGATTGTGACTGTGTTTGTAATTGCTCTGTAACGAATATCTAATAAAAACTACGCGACATATTTGGTGGAGGCACCGGGTAATCCAAAATTACGGAAAACTCAATCAGAAGAAGCCGTAGACTGCAAGGGCTAGGTTCTGAGCCCGTATCACTGCTTGACTCTTTTAGAAGACGTCGGTGCCCGATGGCTATGTCCAAGAATCCGGAAGGTGAGTCGTTAGCTCCATCTATTCAACCTGCTCCCAATGCATATGCCCCAGCTTATCCCATGTACCTCGCGACCACTGTATATTCTCCGGTACTGATGGTCAAAACCCCGAAAAGTGGCTGAAAGATTATGAAAGGATCTCCAATTACAATCGTTGGGATGACTCGATTCGCTTAGCTAATGTTGTGTTTTACTTGACTGATACTGCTAGGCAATGGTTTGAGAACAATGAAGATCTCATTACAAGCTGGACAATTTTTCAGCGAGACTTCAAAGAGACATTCGGACAGCCCGAGGACATCAAGCGACGATCGGAAGACCTGTTGAGAACCAGGGCGCAGCGTCCGTGTGAGAAGTTTGAGTCCTATATTCAAGATGTTCTCTCATTATGCCGCCAAGTTGATCCATCCATGACAGATGACCAGAAAATTTCCCATCTCCTGAAAGGGATCGCAGAGGATTTCTACCAAGTACTGATAAACAAAGAAGCAGCTACAGTAGACCAGTTCATATCTATTTGTCGACAGATCGAGACTATGAGGAGACGTCGTGTAATCAAGCCACAGTATGAAAGGCTACCAAACGTGACGGCTGTATCTTCGACGACCACAGAGAGTTTGTCAACATTGATCCGACGCATTGTCAAAGAAGAAATTCAACGAGTGATTCCTCAGATAGCTTCGCTTGCACGAGACGATGAAACTGAATGTCGGGAGGATATGATCCGGGAAGAGGTACAAAACATGATCCAGGACACGCTAGCCCCTCTCACCCGAGACGAATCCTTGATGCCCGTAGAAAGAGGTAAGAGGAATTCCTGGAAAACCAGACCGAGACGTCCACAACAACCGGCAACTCCAATCATAGAGAGGAAAAGCGATCTTTGGCGTACACCTGAAAATGTACCGGTCTGTTTCCATTGTGGTCGAGCTGGACACGTGATCAGATATTGCCGCGATCGAAGACGTGACCTCACAGATATAAGGGCCAGGAGGGAGTCAAATCAACAACTGAATTACAACTCTGGACGATCAAGGATGGAACCAAATCAGTTTCAAACACTGGGTTCTAATTTTGTAGCCGAATATGGACATGAGAGTGGAGACGACGACAGACGTTATAGAAGCAGCTCCCCATACCCCAGACGCAATGCAGTTCGCCGACAGTCGCGCTCCCCAGGTCGCCGTCCAAGCCGTTCGCCCGGTCGATCCGCTGAGGAAAACTAGGCTGTGCGACCTGTTACGGGGGTGAGGCCGCAATTGAAGGAAATCCTCCAGTGCATACAGCGGCTAGACTGATGGAAAATTCTGTATTTGTCGTGATAAACGGACATAATGTGAAAGCTTTGGTCGATTCAGGTGCTGACTATTCCGTCGTTACAGAACATTTACGTCGCAAGTTGAAAACACCATTATTCGCTGAACGTGATAATATCCTTCGTACTGCCAGTGGAAAGCTAGTGGAAGCTCTTGGACGATGTGTATTAAGAGTGGACTTTAACGGAAATGTACAACCATTCGAATTCTTGGTATTCCCGCAGTGTAGCCATAATCTTATATTGGGTTGGGACTTCTTTAAAGCCACAGATGCAATAATTGATTGTGGCATGGGTGAGATCCAAATTGGTGAAGCTTCTTACTACAATCCTGAATCTGGAAAGGCGATTCATCTGTACGCTGCCGAAGACCATATGATTCCTGGAAATTCTGTCCGGAAAATTTCCGTGGTGAGCAAATGTCAAGAAATCTGTGGAAATGTTATGGTTACTGGGAGAAAAGAAATTCAACTAGAGAAAGAACTGAGTGTGCCAGCATCTGTCATCGTGCTTGAAGATGGGCGAGGGGACGTATGGGTATCAAACATTTCATCACAGTCTCAACTCATACCCCAGGGAAGATCTTTAGTTGAACTCAGAGCTGGACGACTGTCAGTTGTGTTCTCTATCTTGTGATACTGGATCAGAAGACGAAGAAAAGCATAAGTATAAAGTCGTAACAGACATGCCAGGAAAATTAGAGAAACTAGAGCAATTTGTGGATCCTCATCTTGACGACGGAGAACGAGCAAAAATTTTAGAATTATTGAAAGAGTTCATTGACATTTTTGATTTTGAAACCCAATCGGTGAAGATTTCCAAAAGTGTGAAACACAAGATAAACACTGGTAATGCTCTTCCCGTAAAACAGAAGCCTTACAGAGTTTCACTAGCAGAAAGACGTATAATACAAAACGAAGTCGATAAAATGCTAAAACTGGACATAATTGAACCATCTGAGAGTCCTTGGTCTTCCCCAGTAGTGTTAGTGAAGAAAAAAGATGGAACATGGTGCTTTTGCGTAGATTACCGTCGCCTGAATAAGATGACCAAAAAGGATGTATATCCTCTTCCGCGAATTGATGATGCATTAGACAGTTTCGCAGAGGCAGGAATCTATTCTTCTATGGACCTAAAATCTGGCTACTGGCAAATACAAGTAGACGAGCAAGATAAGGAAAAAACAGCATTTATTACTCCCGATGGTCTTTACCAGTTTAAAGTCATGCCTTTTGGGCTCTGCAACGCACCCGCTACATTCAAGAGAATGATGGACAGTTTACTCAAAGGACTGAAATGGCATATTTGCTTATGTTATCTGGATGACGTAATAGTTTACGGATCAACTTTTGAAGAACATCTTTCACGTTTGAGACTGGTAATGAAATGTATAAAAAGAGCTGGATTAACTTTAAACCATAAGAAATGCTGTTTCGGACAGAAGAAACTCAAGATTCTGGGTCACCTAGTGGATAAAGATGGAATTCATCCAGATCCAGCCAAGATAGAAGCCATCGAAAGATTTCCAATCCCGCAAAACATTTCCGACGTGAGGGGATTTTTAGGAATTTGTTCCTACTACAGACGCTTTATTAAGGATTTCTGTGTCATAGCTGCACCATTGCATTGGTTGTTGAAGAAAAATGCAAAATTCATTTGGAAAGAGGAGCAACAATCATCATTCGATCAATTGAAATCATGTCTCACGAAACACCCAGTCCTTGGCTACTACAAGCCCGAAGCAGAAACCCATATACATACGGACGCAAGTGGATATGGCGTAGGTGCAATTCTTGTCCAGATTCAAGATAGAAATGAAAAGCCGATCGCATACGCTTCTCGGTCACTTTCAACAGCAGAAAAGAATTATTCAACAACCGAGAAGGAATGCTTGGCCGTTGTATGGGCCATAAACAAGTTTCGGCCATACCTGTTCGGACGCCCTTTCACAGTCGTAACCGATCACCACTCTTTATGCTGGCTCGCCAATCTAAAGGATCCTTCTGGACGACTAGCGAGATGGGCATTACGTCTGCAAGAGTATGACGTAACGGTTGTTTTCAAAAGTGGGAAGAAACACAGCGATGCTGACTGTCTTTCTAGGCACCCAGTACTTGAAGCTAAAGAAGAAGAAATAGCTGACGACATCCCCTTTCTCAATGCCATTTCGAATTTTAAAAACGAACAATTAAAGGACTGTCAGTTACAAGTTATCCGAAAGAAGCTTGAAGAAATTGGTAGTTACCGAAATTTCCAGATACTAGATGGGATTTTGTATAAGAAGAACTACGATCCTTTGGGAAAACCATGGCTCTTGGTCATGCCAAAACATCTTCGAATGGAAGTGCTGAAAATCCTTCATGACGCACCCACAGCTGGCCATTTAGGTTTGGCAAAGACTTATGATAAAGTACGTAGAAAGTTCTACTGGCCTGGAATTTATAGAACTGTACGACGTTATGTGTCTCATTGCAAGGAATGTCAAAGAAGAAAATCACCATCACAACGACCTCCAGGATATCTTCAACCGATTAAACCTGCTGATGCCCCATTCCGAAAAATAGGGATAGATCTGCTCGGACGATTCCCGCTGACAACTCAAGGGAACCGATGGATAATTGTATGTACAGATTATCTCACCCGATTCACCATCACGAAAGCTCTGCCAAGCAGTGATGCAATGGAAATCGCAAAATTTCTAGTTGAAGATGTTATTCTAAAGCATGGATCACCAAAAGAAATAATTAGTGACAGAGGTCGATCATTTTTGTCAAATCTTGTAAGGGAAATAAATGAGTTGTGTAAGACTTCGCATCTACTAACTACGGCATATCATCCGCAAACCAATGGCCTAACAGAAAGGTTCAACAAGACTTTGGCAGATATGTTATCTATGTATGTCGACACAGAACAAAAAGATTGGGATTGCATACTACCATACGTCACATATGCTTATAACTCGGCAAAACAGGAAACGACGGGCTTTAGTCCATTCTTCCTCGTTCATGGACGTGATGTAGAGACACCACTGGATGCCATACTACCGGATGATCCCGATCATACTCCCAGTGACTATGTGGCCAAATTAATAAAGAATGCAGAGGAAGCTCGAGAACTTGCAAGATTGCATATCTCGAGAGCTCAGGCGAAAGATAAAAGCCGTTACAACGAAGCTCATCGCGATGTTCAATACAAAAAAGGTGATCTCGTGTGGATTTTTACACCGGTCCGAAAACTCGGTTTATCAGAAAAGCTTCTTAGACGTTACTTTGGACCCTATTGTGTAGTGAAAAAACTATCACAAGTCACATATGAAGTAGAACCTTGTGAGGAAAAGTCCCGAAAGCGGCAACTGAAGGATATTGTTCATGTTTTACGGATGAAGCCGTATCATGACCCAAAAGAGCAACAAGAAGATCCACATCCAGAGAAGCAGAGCCGTACACAAGCGAATGCAAACCGACTTTCAGCAAGTATTCATAATCTTCCTGGACCTCTGACGAGGAGTCGTTCTAAGCAGTTACAGCGAGACGCTGAACATTTGAAGAGGGGAGATATGTGGCAAGACTCAAAATAGGACAGATATTCAAGTATCATTATTAACTCGACTGCAAGACTAGCCATTAACAAGATATATTTTATTCTTGTCTTTTATTTTATTGTTTATTTTTCATGGAACGTTCAGAGATGTTCTTGTTGGATTGTGACTGTGTTTGTAATTGCTCTGTAACGAATATCTAATAAAAACTACGCGACAATATTATAGGTCTACTTGCTCTCTGCAGAGAGACTTTTCAAATGGTAGACTGACTTACATTCGCACCTCGAAGTTGAAAAACTGAAGAAAATAAACTTAAATAAAATAAAATATCTGACCATCACTGTGTTGCCAACTGGGTTCAAATCTGGATCCTCATGATGAGAGTCCAGCATAATGCCCACACAGAGGCTAACTGGGATGGACTGCATAATTTTTTCAAGTTTCTTCATATAGTGCATATTTCTAATCGTAATAACAAAATATACTCAACCTGTATGTTTTACAGTCAAACCGTGATTTTGAGCATCACAGTCTTTATGTGCACAGTATAATTTTTGCATCAAATCATGATCAAACTTATATTTTTTATGAACCTGAATTTTATAAAGTTATTTGTTTCTTAAAAATAATCTTAAACATCATATCAAATTCATTATTCAGAAAAATTATACCAAGAAGGACCATAAAAGACTTACAATCAGATTTTTTCCAATAGGAAATAAAAGTGTTGAGACAAAGAGGAAAGTTCAGCAAATTTTCATAAAACTCATACATTTTACAAAGATTGGTTTGCGTCAAAGGTCCTATGACATGTTTATTAAATTGTACATGCTTCCCCCCCCCCCCCCATGTACAAGATTTGTTCACTGAAAATTTGTAGTGCTAAATCAAGGTTTGACTGTGTAAAATACATTTCTAGGTTATGCTGTACCTGTTTATCAATAAAAGAGGGTGCTTTTGCACTCGCTCAAATTCATGTCAGTTTGAATTTTACTAATAACTGTTTTTGTTCCCCTTCTTTTTGCAGGTTTACTCTGCTTCGTCTTATTTTGGGTGACTTTGATTTTGAAGAATTAGAAGCTGCAAATAGAATTTTAGGCCCTATTTATTTCCTCAGTTATATATTCTTTGTTTTCTTTGTTCTCATGGTAAGTTTGATGTCATTTATTTACATCATTAAATATTTTCAGATAGTAGTGTTCTTAAAAACCTATTTTGTATTTTTTTGTTTTTTACTTTTTTGTTTAAATGGGAAATCAACCATTCAATAGTTTTTGGTAATCATGCACATTTCATGAATCGATATTGATGTTTTTGTTGTGAACCTGTACTGTTTGCATCAAAATTTGTAGGTCAAAGTTGCATGTTTTTAATAATACATAAAACCTAAAACCTTTTTTTTCAGAACATGTTCTTAGCGATCATCAATGATACTTATGCTGAAGTCAAAACAGAAATTGCTTCTTCCAACAGTGAATTTGAAATTGCAGATTTCTTCAAAAAAGTGAGTTTTTTTTATGCTTCATTCTTCAGTTTTTTTCTGATTAGCAAATTCTTGCATATCGAATAGATGCTCATTTATTAGAATTATGGATAACTTTATCATTCATGTATTGTTATCACTTTTACAAGGTACAGACCATACGCACATCATAACACATAAGAAAAAAATTGCTTATAGTTATCAAAGATTTGGTTTATGTTATCAACTTTTTTAATAGAAAGTTTTTTTATTTACACCAGGACTTTTTTAAATATGTTATCATTATCAGACTTGTGCAATATGTAGGAAGTAAGAGAGAGAACTCCTTCCCTCTTGTTGACAAACATATTTCCATACTCCAATCTGTTATGATTATTTGAATACAAGTGCACAGAGAAAAAAAATTAGAATTTAATGGACACTAAAGGGAGGACTCATTATGGACTAGAGAGCTAATAAACACACAACATGCCTCTATGGTAATAGGAGCCTGAATATTTATTAAGAGAACACAAAGTAAAGCTACACAGGTACACATAACTGCTTAGAGGCGACATCTAGTGGACAGATTTGGAACTTACATTTTCAATACTCCCACTTAAGTTTCGAATAAATAAATCACAAAAAATCAAAATAATTGTAATAACCACAGAAATCAAAATCGCTTGATTAAATGAAATAAAAAAATACACACAACAGTGAAATAACATCATTGGATGCAATAATGAAAAAAAGAATCTACTCAGAAAAGCAAATGCAATCATGAAAATAACACAGATGGTTCATTTCAAGCCCATTGCTTGAGCGCACATTTCATGTTTTGATCTGTAGACAGTTTTTGTCAAATAGTCTGCTGCTATCATATTTGAAGTGTCTATATTTTTGACAATGATATGACCAAGGTTCACAGCTTTACGCACAAAATGATGGATATCAATGTGTTTTGTTCTTCCATGGTATACACTGTTTTTGGTCAAATTTATGGCCCCATTATTATCGCAGTAAAGTGGAACTGGTTTCACAGAAGACAGTCCAAGTTCTTTCACTAATTTTTTTATCCATATAGCTTCTTTAGTTGCGGCAGAAAGAGCCATGTACTCTGCTTCTGTTATACTGGTTGCAATGGTTGGCTGATGTATACTGCACCATGACACTGCACCTCCAGCAATAATAAAAACATATCCAGTAATTGACCGACGATTACCCATGTCACCTCCAAAATTGGCATCACAATAGCCAATCACTTCTGCAGCATAATCCTTGGAGTATGTTAAGGTCGTGTTTGCAGATCCTCGAAGGTATCGCATAATTCTTTTCATTCCAGTCCGGTGTGGTTTCCCAGGATTGTTGCAAAACCGGCACACAAGATTTTTATCATGACTGATGTCTGGCCTTGTTACTTGCGCTGCATAAAGCAGGCTTCCAACAACTGCTTGGTATGGGACAGTAGACACATGCTCCTTTTCAGCATCATTAGAAGGTGATTGAATTTTTTGACATCACTTTGTTTGGGTCTAATGGTGTTGTCACAGGATGCGACTCATGCATGTTATATTTGCGTAGCATATTCTCCACATAATGAGTTTGATTCAGGCTAATGGACCCTATTGCCCTATCTCTTTCAATTTTAATACCTAAGCAATAACTAGCCCTTCCTAAATCATTCATTTCCTAGCACTTCTTTAGTTGTGCTTTTGCCCAAGTTGTAAGTTCGACACAATTACTAAAAATAAGTAAGTCATCTACATATATGGTAACAATTACTACTTTGTTAATTTCCTCAGTTTTAATGTATGCACAACTATCAAAAGAACTTTGCCTAAATCCTATCTCAACTAAACATTTTTCTAGCAATTGATACCTTTTTCTAGCATTGAATCAATATAGGTAAATTCTATTTGCACTATCCATTGAAATCAGCATCAGCACTTTCAATGTGGTCATTTTCAGTGTCTTTGAAAATGTTCTCGCTAACTACTACACTATTTTGATTATGTCCCATCTCACTATCTACAAGATCAGTTCTGTTATCCTCACTATCTAAAGAACTGTTTTCCCTAACCATTCTCCCCTGAATAAAGAATTGTCATGGAACTGAGGTGTCTCACCTATCACTTTATGATACATTTTTTCCAAAAAATGGACGTCGCGTGCATTAGTTATTTTCTTAGTTACAGGATCAATCAACCCTTTCTTTCGTGGCAATAGCCAACAAACATTAGTTCTTCTGCCTTTTCTTCCCATTTCGAACGTTTCTGTTTTGGAATATGAGCTAATGCTCGACATCCAAACACACTCAAGTACTCCGAATTTGGTTTCTCACCATAAAACTTTTCATATGGAGTCATGTCTGAAACTGCTATAGTAGGAGAGATGTTTTTACAGTGATTTGCTGTTTGAACTGTTTCAGCCCAATAAATAGGATCGAGATGGGCATCCACCAACATTGATCGTGCTCGTTCAACTAGGGTTCTGTTGATACGCTCTGCAACGCCCATCTGTTCAGGTGTATAAGGGATTGATTTCTGATGTAAAATACCCTTTGAAGCTAAGTACGCTTCCATTTTAGAGTTCACATATTCAGTACCATTATCAGAGCGCAAAACTTTGATTACTTTGTCAGTTTGCCTTTCTACAAGTGTTTGAAATACTTTGAATTTTTCAAACACCTCTGACTTGTTTCTTAAAAAATAAATGAATGAAAAACGTGACAAATCATCAATGAAACTAAGAAAGTAGCGAGAACCACCAATTGAGACTCATTGGTTCACACAAATCACTATGAACTATTCCTAGCAAATCTTTTGCCCGCTTAGCTTTACTCTTAGGAAATGGTTGTTTATGTATTTTGCCTTCAATGCATGATGTACAATCTACCAATTTACCATTAAATGAGAATCCCTCAACCATATCCTTCAACCTCATCATTCCTCCTACACTCAAATGACCCATCCTTTTATGCAATAACTAATTAGAAACACTTTGAGTGGCAATTAAAGCCAAGTCATCACATAAATCAAGGGAATACAAGTTATCGCTGACACCTGTTCCACTGGTGACTACCTTTATGAACAAAACACCTTTCACCTGTAAAGGTACTGACCATACCAAATGTTTTGTTCAGATATTTAATAGACAGAAGGTTAGCTGTTAGTTTTGGCACATGCAAAACATTGCTGAAAGTTACCCTCACCTTTTCAGCATTTTGAAGCCAAAAGAAAGTAACCTTACCTACCCCTTCTACTTCTATTACTGAACTTCCTGTTTTTATCTTACGAATCTCTGGTTCATCATAATCATCAAGTAACTCCTTAAACGGGGTCATATGATGTGATGCACAAGAATCCATATACCAAACATTAGGATTTGGGTTCAAGTTAGCTATGAAACTTTCGGCTACATAAGCTTCTTCCCTTTTCCAATATTTTGACCCATAGCTAACTTTCTTGTTATCATAGCTACCTTTCTTACCATTTCTACTTTCATTATTCCCACCTTTCTGCTGTGGTGCTTTCTTGTATTCAGAGATTTTATGGCCGAATATGTTACATCTGAAACATTTCCCTTTAAAGGATTTTTTTTCTTAAATTTCTCACTTTAGAATGCATGCTCCTTACTGTCATCATTATGAGGTTTTTCTTCTTCTGCCGTTAAACGAGTCCTGACACTATCGACTGCGATATTTTCCCCATAGTTTTTCAGAGCCATTATAAGGGGTTCTAATCTATCTGGTAAATTGGCTAAAATTATCCCAGATACCAATTCTTCATCACCTTTGAGACCAGTTGATTTCAACTGTTGATGAGCTGAAATTACTTTATGGAGATAATCTGACATATCTCTACATTCCACATAACGAATGTTAACCAATTCTTTAATGGTAGAAACTTTCCTAGTAACACCCTTATCATCATAAGTCTCAGCTAGAACTTTCCAAGCTTCCTTACCACTAGTCAGTTCCCTAATATCATTGAAGATTGTTTCACTTACCCCTTCTACTATATATGATAGAGCCTTGGCATCTTTTGCTACATCTTCTTTAGTTCCTGCTACATAAGCCCATTGATCCCTTTTGATCAAATGCATTTCCATTGCAAACTTCCAATCCATGTAGTTTGCCCTACCAATCAATTGTTTGTAGCTAAATGCACCGTGGCCCCCAGACATTCTTACTTATTTCTTATCTCTCAATTTGGACAAAAGATTTAAAAAAATGATTTCATTAAATTTGCTACTGAAATAATTTGAAGCAGTCAAATTTAAAACAGCTTGATTTAGCCTCATTCCCATTCGACCAGTTAAGCCTAATGTGCACATGGTTACTACTTAAACTTATTACCAACATGTGTGTGGTTACACTCATCCCCTTATTCAATTCCAAAAGGTTATCATTAGAATTAAACTTAAGCACAACATTAATACTATTAACACATTATATTTATTCTAAACCCCCTTTGGGATCCTGGGCCCATAACCTAAAGGGAGGACTCATTAAGGAGGAGAGCTAATAAACACACAACATACCTCTATGGTAGTAGTAGGTAGTCTGAATATTTACACTGGTGTAAGAAATTAAGAGAATTTGCAGACTTGGTAGATTATCTCTAGAACTACTGTACCGATTTTAATGAAATTTGATATGTGCATACATTGATACAATACAAAACAAATAACCATTCAATAATTGTAATACACACATACATGATCATGCGGAACACTCGTTGGAGTCGGAAGGTATGAAACAGCGGTTGCAGAATGAACAAAAAAAAATGGGTTAATAGATGGGTTAATAAGGGGGTATGGTCCCCTCTTACAGAGATATACAGGTCTCGCAGCGTGATTTCATACTTGAAATAAGGCAGTTTATCATTTCCTGTGGCAATTGGTCCCACTCATTAAGCAACGCTGTTTTCATTCCCTGGATGGTTCCCGGAGGGGGGTTGCGAGTTGCAATTGCCCTCCCCAGAGAATCCCAGACATGCTCTATAGGGTTAAGGTCTGGAGATCTGGCTGGCCAATCCATCCGGCGAATATCCTCACTCTCTAGAAAATCGTCGAGCAGAAGAGCTCTGTGTGGCCTCGCGTTATCGTCCATTAAAATGAACTCAGAGCCAACTGCACCCCTGAAAAGGCAAACATAGGGCTCCAAGACTTCATCCTTATACCTCACACCAGTCAGTGCCTCTTTCAAAGACATGGAGAGGTGTGCGGCCATCCAACATGATGCCTGTGTAACGTCTAGTCTAGTTGTCGTTACCTCCCGGTTCTTTAATATTTTTTCCCCCAGTAAACATTGTCTATTCCATTGTTGTCATCCACTCAAAGTTTAGATAGAACTATTACATTTATTCAATTATATTGTTAAACCATTAATCAGCGTAATCACAAGCCTTTTATATGTTAAACTATTAATTAACGTTTTATCACAATTATCACAGTTAGGTTTTTCTCTCATTGCCACAATGAAACAGAAATATGAATCGATCTCACCGCCGTGTCCAGGTTTTCACGTGTTATCACATCGTCCGGTAGATACTCCCAGTTGTCTGCCACACAGCCAAAGACTCGTCGGCACCAGCTTCAGACGATTTTGGTGTAAATACACACGTTGAGATGAAAGCTCAGCCACTGCACATGGAACTGGAGATGAAGGTCCACGGGTGGCCAGTCTGGCCACTAACCGATCACTGGATCACGACGACGTTGAAACCTTACGTGCGATGAGACGGGATAGGTGCCAAGGCACACTTCTACTATTGTAACTTCATTGTATTTATGAGATGATCTAGCTCACACCATGACAGGGCGTGACTCCTTACTGATTAAATCGTTGAGTCGGTCGTAAGCAAGGAAGTCGAGACTCAGCACATCTCTAGCTGACTTTTATATAGCAGCATTCCCACAATGCCTCACTGAAGAACCAATCACAACATTGAAGGTGCGGTATTAGCTTGTATCTGATTTACATAACTTCATGAGAAAAGGAAATATTGTAAACATTATAATATTGAATCTGGCAACCAAACATAACAAATTGGAGACCTGGTCAGGATCCACAACTTTTAGGCCTATTGGACATTGTAAAAACTCATGACATTATAAACCGTAAGATGGTCCTAGGAACCACCGACGGCGTGGAGGTAAAATATATTACATATTTATATAACACTTTGCTGAACATTTATATTATATTGCACAATTAAAATAGAGTTTGACGATGACGACTCGACGTGGCCTCCACCGACGAACCACGGGAACCCCCAGAGGGAAAGAGAAGGTAACTAGACGAGCTATTGGGATCTCTGACATGGATGTAAAGCGGAATTTATATGGGACGTTGGTAGCCCGACCTCTGGCCCCGTTCTCGCCCGACGGCTAGGAGACCCCACCCCCCCCCGACCGTCAGACTAAGCGAACTAACTGACCCAAACCGAATTGTCAGCGGAAGCCTCGGGTGGTTTCCGGTAACCAACGAACCCTGGGGCCTAAACAAGATTAATTGAACAGGATTGTAAGAGATCCCAGGTCGTCATGTTACACTTCCTCCCCCCTCTGCAAAAGAAAATTTTATACCCTAACAAAAAAAATTTTTGTAACTACAGAAAAAAAAAATTTTGCCCACTCAAACAAGGAGTGAAACACAGAGACAACATAAAATAATATCTAACCTAAATAGAACAATGAAGGAGTTTTTTTTTAATGCTGCCTGCCCACAACACGATAATTATCTGTAAGGTCCTATCTAAAGTCCCTGTAAGGACTTTTGACCATTGAAACAGAAATTTTCAACTCGAAGATCAGTATCCTGTTGACTGAGATAACGGAGAACTTCCACTGAGCTACGGAACTTTAAACCGTCAGGATTATAGTAATATACGTCCACGCGAGGTCTTTTCTTTCTCTTAACTAGCATTCTTTGCCAACCTCGTTGTAAAGGAACCATCAGTTCAAAAAATCTACGAGGATTATGAAAACTAGAACGAGTTCTAACCTCTGGCACTGTCTCGTCACTAGATAGATGTTCAATCGAAGGATTCAAATTTTGACTAAACCCGCCACCAGAAGTAATAACATTTTGACTAGAATTAACATCCTCTAACCGATATGTCTGTTCCTGAATAGGGAAGGCCTCTTGACTAGTAAAAGATTGACTAGTTTCAGGATTAATCTCTCCACTCTCCCCAGCCACAATAAAGGCCTTAAGATCACAAAACTCTGATCACGAATCAAATAAACAACAGGTGATATTTTTTTTTGAATGAAAAATGGTCCATCCCACCTAGGTTTCAGTTTGCCCATGACATTTCCAGGGGCGCTGGATCTGTAATGAGTACGGACCAACACACTATCTCCCACCTTAAACTCATGTTGAATTCTCCTTTTATCATAATAGTACTTCTGTCTCCTTTGCTGTTTTTTAACTCTTTCCTTAACCTGTCGAACCAAAACATCTGGTATATTGGCCCTTTCCCAAACTGGGGTATCCAGAGCCCAGTCAAAGGGTAAAGCAAGCTCACGACCGAGAAACAACTTCGAGGGAGAGACACCAGTGGTTTCAGACGGAACAGACCGCAAAGCCAAACCAAAGAAAGATAAATTTTTTGTCCCAAGTGCGGTGATTATCAGAAATAAAACAGGCAATCATCTGCTTCAACGTTTTATTTATTCTTTCTGTCAAATTTGATTGTGGATGATATGGGGTAATAAATCGCTGTTTTATCTTAAGGACATTACAAGTTTCTTTCAACAAATTAGAAATAAAACAGGGACCATTATCGGAAACAAGATTTTTTGGAAAACCAAATCTTGTACAATACTCAAAAACAAATTTTTTGGCGACCACTGAGGCTGTTATTCTACGAAGGGGAAAAACTTCAACCCATTTTGAATAGTAATCTACCACTACCAAAAGATGCACATTTCCCCTAGAGGAAACAGGAAAAGGACCCATGGTATCCACTCCTACGACCTCACCTGGGAAATTTACAGTCGAGGACACCATAGGACCCCATCTTTTTATATTGTCAAACTTTCGTGTTTGACAAATAAGGCAACTAAGTACATAATTTTTGACATCCCTTCGTATACCAGGCCAATAGGCTCGCTTTAAGCATCTTTGATAGGTTTTTCCTACCCCCATATGTCCCGAAGTGGGATGATTATGCATCTCCATAAGAAATTTTTTTCTACATGCACTAGGAATAACCAATAATTTTGCATGTTTATGTAAATAATACAATTTATCCGATTCATAAAGATCATATTTTTCCAATTTATGGTCAACAATTTCCCAAATTTTTTTCTTGAAAATATTTTATGATGTCCGTGTATTCCAATCTCTGTTTAGTAACCAATTCCGAAACATCCAAAAGAGAAAATAAAAATAATCTGTTATCAATACATTCCTCAAAATCCATTTCATCATTTGATGAAGAGGGCATCCGTGATAGGGCATCGGGAACTTGCATTGTTGAACCTTTACGGTACTCGAAACAAAGAGGATATTCTTGCAAAAGTTGGGCCCATCTACTGGGCCTTCCTTTTAGATTTTTTGCGTCAAAAAACCAGGCTACAGCTCTATGGTCAGTGACCACAGTTACAGACTCT
Organism: Pholcus phalangioides; assembly: GCF_987345545.1. Lineage (NCBI taxonomy): Eukaryota > Metazoa > Arthropoda > Arachnida > Araneae > Pholcidae > Pholcus > Pholcus phalangioides. The sequence goes on from NW_028301628.1 coordinate 17,411,070, forward strand.
CCTGTGAAGAAACCTCTAAATTTATGGCATGCCCATACTACTGCTAAACCCTCTTGCTCTGAAACTGAGTAATTCTGCTCTGCCGAGTTGAGTGTACGACTAGCAAAAGCTAAGGGTTTCTCGCCCTCAGGTTCAACTTGCTGTAAAACAGCGCCTATTCCTATACCCGAAGCATCAGTATAGATTTTTAATCTACAACCTTCCTTTCTGGTTGTTAATACTGGAGTATCAATTAAAGCCCTCTTTAATTTCTCAAATGCCTGTTGATGGATTTCTGTCCAATGAAATTTATATCCCTTTTTTGTCAATTGATATAAAGGATATGCAATATTACTAAAGTGAGAAACAAATTGTCTATACCAACTACAGAGTCCAAGAAATCGTTGGAGTTGTTTTACATTTAATGGTCTTTTGTATTGAGAAATAGCCTCCGTTTGTGTGGGCTTAACATGCCATCCTTCACGGGACAAATTTAGACCCAAAAATTCCAAATTATTCTTAAATAGACAACATTTTTCTGGCCCTGTGAAGACAAGAAAAAACAATTCTTAAATTTTGTAAATGTTGTTCAAAAGTTGAACTATAAACAACAATATCATCCAGATAAAACTCTGTACACCTCCCCACCAAATGACCAAGTACCATAGTCATCATCCGCTGAAAGGTGGCAGGCGCATTATTAAGGCCAAACGGCATGACCTTAAAGCGGTACATGCCGGAGTCTGTGACAAAGACAAAGGAAGTTTTGTCACAATCCTCAAACCTTACTGGCACCTGCCAATATCCTGACGCTAAGTCAAAAGTGGATATAAAGGCTGAGCTGCCAATTCTTTGTAGTATCTGATCAATCGATAGCAAGGGGTACCTATCTGGAGCGGTAATTTTATTAAGTTTTTTATAGTCAATAACAAATCGCCAATCTCCCGTTTTCTTTTTGATAAGAAAACAAGGTGAACTCAAACTGGTAGAAGCCGGTTCTATAATGTCATCTTCCAACATTTGTTTAACTTGTTCTTCGACCAATTGTTTTTTCCACCTAGGTAAGGGAAATGGAGCTCTAAAGGTAGGGCCACCCTGTGTAACAATTTTATGTTCTATTAAATGTGTTCTACCTGGTTTATCCCGAAAAAGATTTTCAAATTCTGACAACAATTCAAACAATAATTTTTTCTGATTATCACAAAATTCAGAAGATTCAATTAAATTTGTAATTTTTTGTTTGTCAATTTCCCCCCTATATTGCTGAAGTCCTCCATTCAGTTCCTTGTGTTTGAAATCAATTATTAACTCCAATTTAGATAAAATGTCTATTCCCAACAAGACCTCAGTAGGTGCTCCGGCGAGAACCATCAAATCCGTGTCAATAGTACTATTTCGTACTTCGACCCGAGTCATTAGAACTCCAACAGGTTGACAACACTCGCCCGAGGCCAACTGAAAATTACCTCCTATATAGGGTCTAATTTCATTTTTGCACACCCTCTGTGCTAATTCAAGGCTGATCACAGATTTATCAGCCCCAGTATCAATTATAGCTCTTACATAACCTGTTATTAATTTTAACAATCGGAAATAAAAAAATCAATTTGAGAGGAACTAGAAACCACAGGAACACCACCCCTCTTTATGTACCTGTATGCCCGTTTCCCTGTCCACTGTTTTGTTGTAAAGGGCAATTTCGAACTACATGACCGGGTTGATTACAATCAAAACAAGTTAATTGAGAATATCTCTGTGCCTGGGCACTTGGCATAGGCGGTCTAGTAAAACCCTGTACATTACGAGACTGAAAGGGCACTCTTGGTAAATTCGACCTCTGAAAAGATACATTTCGATAATTTTGAGAACTTAAATTTTGAAAGGAGTTGTATTGATCCAACAACACAAATAATTTTTGCAACGTTCTGGTTGACGTATTTCCAAAAAGGTTCTTACCCGCGGTGGAAATTGTTTGATGATCAATTCAATTTTTTCGGATACCGGTATCGATGAATCATAAGATTTGAATAATTCAAGTTTATGCAAGACAATGTCCAAATAGGAGCCACTCGAATAATTTTGAGAAAATAAGGCCTGAGCCAACTCAATCCGTGTATGATGCGGTGAAAATGTTTGTAGCATTAACTTCCTAAAATTTTCCCAAGGATCACCATAATCCATTTTTTGAAGTTCATCTTTACCTATATTAGTCCACCACAATTGAGCTCTACCCTCAAAGGCACTTATTGCAATTTCGATTTTATTCCGGACATTTTGTAGAGAAAAGAAAATATCGCACTTGCTCAAAAATTCTCGAACATTATTCTGTCCGGAAAATGTTAAACGATCATTACTCGGATCAGCTGGCCCAGTAAATGAATTACCGGAATTCAATGGGATCGCGGGTGAAAACCCCGATCGAGTCCAATCGTCAATCCCGAAAATAAGATCATTGTGATCGGATTCAACTTGTATACAAAAATCATCTCCACCTGAATATCCAGGCGTACTATTCAAATAACTAGAATTCATTGTTACAATTAAACATTAATTTATCAAAAAATATTTTCAAAAAAATCCCGTAAGAAATATTAGAATCAGAACACAAGTGAAAAAAAAAATATTAAATTGGGTTCGATCATCGATCACAACATTTTCGAAAAGTTCAAATTTATCATACGATCATAATATTTGACTAGATATAATACCCACGACTAGATCGACTAACAAAACACAAGCGATGTTCGCGATCGCTCGTTGAAACACGAATTTGCAATGCGATCGCTCGTTAAAACATGAATTTGCGATATGATCACAAAAACTCAAACCCGAGATTAAAAATACGATCTCAATATTGCGATTCCAAAACTGTCATCCAAAATCAATGAACTGGTATCAGTCGAGCCCCCAGAATTTATGTAACGTCTAGTTGTCGTTACCTCCCGGTTCTTTAATATTTTTTCCCCCAGTAAACATTGAGTGGATGACAACAATGGAATAGACAAAGTTTAGATAGAACTATTACATTTATTCAATTATATTGTTAAACCATTAATCAGCGTAATCACAATTATCACAGGCCTTTTATATGTTAAACTATTAATTAACGTTTTATCACAATTATCACAGTTAGGTTTTTCTCTCATTGCCACAATGAAACAGAAATATGAATCGATCTCACCGCCGTGTCCAGGTTTTCACGTGTTATCACATCGTCCGGTAGATACTCCCAGTTGTCTGCCACACAGCCAAAGACTCGTCGGCACCAGCTTCAGACGATTTTGGTGTAAATACACACGTTGAGATGAAAGCTCAGCCACTGCACATGGAACTGGAGATGAAGGTCCACGGGTGGCCAGTCTGGCCACTAACCGATCACTGGATCACGACGACGTTGAAACCTTACGTGCGATGAGACGGGATAGGTGCCAAGGCACACTTCTACTATTGTAACTTCATTGTATTTATGAGACGATCTAGCTCACACCATGACAGGGCGTGACGCCTTACTGATTAAATCGTTGAGTCGGTCGTAAGCAAGGAAGTCGAGACTCAGCACATCTCTAGCTGACTTTTATATAGCAGCATTCCCACAATGCCTCACTGAAGAACCAATCACAACATTGAAGGTGCGGTATTAGCTTGTATCTGATTTACATAACTTCATGAGAAAAGGAAATATTGTAAACATTATAATATTGAATCTGGCAACCAAACATAACAAATTGGAGACCTGGTCAGGATCCACAACTTTTAGGCCTATTGGACATTGTAAAAACTCATGACATTATAAACCGTAAGATGGTCCTAGGAACCACCGACGGCGTGGAGGTAAAATATATTACATATTTATATAACACTTTGCTGAACATTTATATTATATTGCACAATTAAAATAGAGTTTGACGATGACGACTCGACGTGGCCTCCACCGACGAACCATGAGAACCCCCAGAGGGAAAGAGAAGGTAACTAGACGAGCTATTGGGATCTCTGACATGGATGTAAAGCGGAATTTATATGGGACGTTGGTAGCCCGACCTCTGGCCCCGTTCTCGCCCGACGGCTAGGAGACCCCACCCCCCCCCCGACCGTCAGACTAAGCGAACTAACTGACCCGAACCGAATTGTCAGCGGAAGCCTCGGGTGGTTTCCGGTAACCAACGAACCCTGGGGGCCTAAACAAGATTAATTGAACAACAGGATTGTAAGAGATCCCAGGTCGTCATGTTACACCTGCCCAGACCATTAAACCTCCTCTGCCATAATGGTAGATTTCCCGTACATTGGAGGGTAGGTAGCGAGTCCCTGGTTCTCTCCATATGAACGTACGGCAAGAATCGGTGCTTAGGCTGAACCGGGACTCATCAGTGAAGAGAACGGTCGCCCATTGATCCATACTCCAATCTCTATGCTCTCTGCACCATGATAAATGGATTCTCCTGTCCGTAGAAGTGAGCGGGACGCAAACAGCAGGTCTTCTTGCAAACAACCCTCTCTCATGAAGTCTTTTGGAAACAGTCACCCTTGATACACGGGTTCCTGTGGCTGTATACAAGTCACGAGAGAGCTGAGAAGCTGTAGCACTCCTGTTACGCCTCGCTATAATTGACAAATGGCGATCTTCTCTGGCCGTCGTGGCTCTTGGACGACCTTGCCCAGGCTTTCTCTCGATGGATCCGGTATCCTGGAACTGTTTCCATAAGTTACACACGATGCTTGGCGTTAAATTGAACTCTCTACAAATCTGGACTTGAGATTGGCCTGCTTCTAGCCTCCCCACAATTCATCATCTAAACGTAGGTGGTTACTCATTTTTACTGTTACAATTTGTAATTAACCAATTGCTGCAAAATAACACCAAGAAATTCGCCGAGGTGTGCTAGCAAACGAAATGCGTCTTAACTAACTTACGCAGTGGCGGATTACCGCACAGGCGCATGAGGCGCGCGCCTGGGGCCTCGGCAGAGCGGGGGGCCTCCAAATAGTTGTGTGCTTCATCCTACATATGAATTTACATGCGCATCAACAAATCTCTTGAACTAAGTACAGTATCTGCTCTACCTTTTTTTTTTTTTAACCGCAATTTTTTTTTTTTTAATGTATACTGTACCTATAAGAGTTATGGAAGAAAAACGGGAACTGAAAGAAAAGAACAATTTACAAGACGCAGCTCTCAAGGGCCAGTTCTTCCCCGACAAAGAAAGAAGAGACATTGTAAAGCGATCATTCAGGGAGGGTCATTTTCAAACAGTATTTCCCTAAGGGCACAAGCAGGAGGAGGGGTGAGAACAGCAGGTCCTAATGTCTGTCCGAAATGAAAATTGGAGTGAAGGCATAAACAGATGTCTCATTCCACAATATTAAATGCTTTTATAGGCGCCAATAATACGACAGCTTTGGTGTAAGCTTTTGTATACAGTATAATGGATGACAAGATGGCTATCGGCAAGCGGCGACATCGACAGGAAGAGACACTCGTACTAATTAAAATGAATGTAGTAGAGCTCTTATTGTGATTTTGTCTCCCACTTGTTTGAATGAAATACTATAAGTTGGTTCAAACAACATATACATTTGCAATCTATGACTGGAATCATACGACCATATGACAAAAAAAAAGTGGGGTTTGAAATGAATGCTGAATGACATGCATTCTGAATCACGTGATTTTTCTGTTTCTCTTTTAACACTCCCTCCCCGGCTGAAAAAAATCAAGGGGGTTTCTTTTCCTTCTTTCTAAAAAAAAAGAGCTACATTTTTGGATTGATCAAGGAGGCTTGGGTAGACAACATCTTTGTGTCAGACCGAAAAGTGTTTATTGTTAATGTAATTGTAATGTGTGTTATTGTAATGAAAAAAAATTTCATGCCGATCCTCAAGATTTCCTTTAGGATTTAGATGGCAGAATCTCCAAAAATAACGGTAAGCAAAACTAAAAATATAAAAATTATCTGATAAATTTTTATTTGAGCATTTCAATTCAACTACAGTAGTCTCTGGAGAATTCGGTCGTGCTCTAATCCAGCACGTCCAGTAGTCCAGGATATTTAGGTGGTGTGGTGTCACTTTTCTCCTGATGCCCTAACCCCTTAACACGTTCTAATATTTCTTAATTGCTGATCAAGTCCTGACTATGTCTTTGCACGAAATTTCATATATTATTTCAATGGGTTTCTTCAAAGTTAATCCAGCAATTTCGGTAAAATCTGGCACACCGTGGTCTAATACGTACCGGATTAGCGAGAGGCTATTGCAGTGGTCTTCAACCTTTGAGGCATAGCAGGCCATATTGAAACATTTTATAAAGTACGCGGGCCACAATGTTATACTGTGGCATTTTTCGTTATTAAACGAAACGGGGGGGGGCATAATATAGAAGATTTTTATTCACTCTGAATACAAATAATACAAAGGCAAAGGCCACAACAGGCAGAGTGCCCAACGAGGTGGCTGAAAGAGAAAATAATAATAATTAATATAATAATAGTAAAAATAAAATAGAATAAACAAATAAAAAATAATAATTTCTAAAAAATTTTTTTTAAATAATTTCTTTCATTGACAATAATTTTAATTCATTATGAAATAATTTCTTTCATTAAATTTTATTCATTCTGACCTAATTTCTTCCATTAAAAATATAATTCTTATATTTACTCTGATATAATTTCTTCCCTCTATTGAAGAAATGTTTTTCTATTAAATATTATCAGTATCTTTATATCAAATCAAATATATTATATTTGAGATATTATCAAATCTTTATTAATCAGTAATATTAAATTACTAAAACTATGACGGATCTCCATTTTTGCCGTGTGGCTGGCTGAAGGCACCAGGACGGACATCTTAGATTACTAAAAATATGATGCAGAATTTTACTGTGACTTTTTTTTTTAATGGGAGTGTGATTATTTTTGATCTAGTACCAGAGAATATCATTATATTTCCTTATCTTATTTTTGTGTTTATGGTTTTGGTGATGCAAAAATAAAAAAAAAGTTATGATTTTCATAATACTGTTCATTTTAGTGAACCATCTCGTTCTTATTAGGGCCAAAAGGGTGCAGTGGTGGATAAACGCAAATTTGTGGGTGGGGGCGGTGGTTGTGACAATGTGTTCAATTTTTCAGGATGGTTCTGATTTTTTTTGGAAAAAATTCTGAATTTTCCCCCTTTTTTAAGCAAATTTATTTTCTTGGTTTGTTATTCAGTCAAAAACGTAGAAAATATTTTTTTTTTCCATTTAATTTTTCTGCTCTCGGGGGGGGGGGGGGGGGGTGACAGCCCCTACCTTTAATCCGCCCCTGATAGGGGGGGGCCTCCAGATCAGGTTGCGCCTGGGGCCTCCCAAAATCATGATCCGCCACTGAACTTACGTACGCTTATAAAACGTTACCTGTTTCTCTACTGGCTCGGCCTACACACACGTGCACACTTACATATTTGACGTACAAGATTTGCATTTTTGTCTAGAAGCAGTGGTTTTACATTCAGTTCAGTTCTTTTCATGAAATTCGATAAAATATGCAAATTCTCTTAATTTATTTCACCAGTGTATTAAGAGAACACAAAGTAAAGATACACAAGTACACATAACTGCCTGATGACGACATCTAGTGGACAAATTTGGAACTTACATTTTCAGTAGACACAAAGTATGCCCTCCAATCAAAACAAATACAAAACAATGAATATAACCAAAGCAAATGTTGCCACATATAATGCATTAAAGTATATCATGGTTAATGGTTAGCAGACTAGCATTAATTTTCTAATATTCAATACTCCCCTAAAATTAAACATGTTAACAAACCAAAAAATGCAACCAATACATGAGCACAGATGCACAGATACAAAAGGAAAGATATAAAGATACACAATGCAACACATAGTTTTTCCTTCAATTCACACATTCCTATCATTTCTTTCAAATGATTAAACCTTTTTTGCACAAGGAAATGTCTTGGTGAATAAGTCAGCAGCTTGTTCTTGAGTCAAAAAGTTATGCACATCTAGCTGTTCTTTCTGGTACAGTTCTCGAATGAACTTGTATCTCACATCAATGTTCTTGGTTCTGCAGTGAAATTCTGGATTTTTTATGAGTCTGATGGCACTCTGGTTGTCAACCTGTAGTAAAGGGACACCACTTGAAATTCAAAGTTCTTGAAACAAATAATGAAGCCATACTGTTTTTTTTGCAGCTTGACTTGCCGCCACAAACTCGGTCTCAGCTGTAGCAAGACATTTATGTCTTTGAATTGTCCATGTTATTGTGCCACTGCCTGAGGTCGATCTACTTGATATAGGATCCTCTGCATGATCTGAATCACTAAATGCTTCTAAAACACAAGCTTTCAAATCAGATGAGTTCAAAATACCCCAATTCACAGACCCCTTTGAATATTTCAATGCCTTTTTCACAAAATTCCAATAACAATGAGGTTTGTCCAACACCCGAGAAAGCACACCATATCAGGTCGAGTGACCATGGCCAGAAACATGAGGCTGCCAATAGCTTCTCTGTAAGGAATATCAATGGCTGGAGCAGTAGACATCTCTGCTGTTAAAGAACACTTTTCAATAGGCGTGCCAACTGGATTAGCATCTGCCATATTGAAACGGGCTAAAATTTGTCCATAACAAGATCCTGATGAATGAAAATTGATCCATCATCTAAGTAATCAATTTGCATACCCAAAAAGTACTTGTATTATCTATAATGACAGTGAATTCCGATTTGAGATGGTCAAAAAATATATTCAACATTTCCAAGTTCTTGGCAAACATCAGTCCATCATCCACATAAAGGATAAGAAAAAGATTTTCTCATCATTAATGAACAAACATGGATCTGAATTTGAAGATTTTAAGTTATAATTTCCTAGAAATTTGCTAAACTTTTCATTCCAGAACCTGGGGGATTGTTTCAGCCCATAGATGCTCTTCATCCATTTGCACACTTGATTTGATCCATTTTCGAAACCTTCTTGCTGGTTCAATGTAGATTTCTTCTTTCAGTTCTCCATGAGGAAATGTTGTTTTGATGTCAAAATGAGCAATTTTGAATTTATTCTTAGTAGCCATTCTTAACATTGTTCTCATACAGGGTGATCAGCGAATAAGCCCTTATTTCAAAATTAAATATCTCTACAACAAAGATCAATAGAATTATGCGGTAAACGGTATGCTTATTAGCAAAACTGTAAGAATGTTGTACAGAAATTTCGAAAATTTAGTTTTTTTTAAAATTTTTTAAAATAAAAAAAAAAAAACTGGAGATTTTGGGGTTCCGAAAATCCTTATTTGTGCAAAGAGAAACCACTGCATTCGCCTAAAGTTACTGCATGGGCTGCGGTATGTGCCAGAGGCATTATCGGCCCCTTCTTCGTGCGAGAAACGATTACTACTGAACGTTACATTACAATTTTGGAACAATTTGTCAGCACACATGGCGCATACCGCAGCCCATGCAGTAACTTTAGGCGAATGCAGTGGTTTCTCTTCACACAAATGAGGATTTTCGGAACCCCAAAATCTCCAGTTTTTTTTTTTTTTTAATTTTAAAAAATTAAGAAAAAACTAAATTTTCAAAATTTCTGTACAACATTCTTACAGTTTTGCTAATAAACGCATTGATCTATTGATCTTTGTTGTAGAGATATTTAATTTTGAAATAAGGGCTTATTCGCTGATCACCCTGTATTATACAAGCGGACAATCAGGCTGAATGTTTCAGTGTAATCTGCACCAGGTATCTGTCTAAATCTTTTAGCAACCAGATGTGCCTTATGTCTGGTAGATGGAAAATGTAGATGGTGCAGTGACACCATCTACATTTTACTTTGCTTTGAACACCCATCTACTTCCTATAGCTTTTCTATCGCTTGTCCACCAGCTCCCATGTCTTGTTTTCAATTATAGAATCCACTTCTTCCTGTGTAAAGGAGCTTGCCAATGGCTATAGTCCTTTGATGACATTGCTTCTGTGTAAGTGGCTGGTTCTTCACATTCTGCCAGCATGACATAATCACAAAACTTGGACGGCTCCTTTAGCTTCAACTTGTCTCATAAATTATACATATAAGTGTCTGATTGTGATTTAACTTGCATGAAACCATTTGTATTTTCTGGAAAAATTTTCAATGAATTCTGGATTGTTGATGAAAATCTGTTTGCTTGTGACTTCATTCTTGAACACAACATCTCTTGAAAGCACTATTTTATTCTTACTGGGTATCCATACCCTGTAGCCATCTTTATCGCCACAATACCCAACAAAGTGTCCTTTCTCAGCTTCCTTATCAAATTTTTTTTTCTTTTCTGTTTTGGCACATGCAAAAAACATTTAGCACCAAACACACGTAAATGACTGAATGGTGACTCCTTGATATACCACAGTTCATAAGTAGACTTTTCCTCAACACTGCTTGGTCCAGTTCTGTTGATAACATAGACTGCAGTGTTAATGGCTTCACCCATAACTTTTCTGGCAATTCCTTGGTGTGTAGTGAACTGTGGCGTGTGTGAATTCTGGCAGTTTTCACAAGAATTTGACCTTTTCCCTCTCAATCGTTCCATTTTGCTCTGGTGTGTATGGTATTGAGGTTTGGTGAATCAATCCAATCTCTTTTACTGTGGATTCAACTTCTGAATTCTTGAACTCTGAACCACCATCAGTCAGTAGCTCTTTAACAGTTTGACCGTGAGTTCGTATTTCAGCTAGAAAGTGTTTCACCTTTGAAGGCACTTCAGACTGCTTTCAGGAAGTAAACCGATCTGTACTTTGAGAGAAGTCATCCTTAAATACAATGTAGCATCTGCTTCCACCCAAAAAATTTTGATTCATTGGCTCTCAGACATTTGTATGGATCAGTTCACCGGCAGTAGTTGGCCTCGTTATTTTGGTGCCAAAACTGAGTCTATGCATGTGATGTGTGCACGTGCATGACAAAAATCTTGAGTAAACGGAACATCCACACCTTCACTTCTGAGGAACCTCTGAATATGTTGGTTGTTCTGATGACCTTGTGGTATGGCAGCGGCATCTAATGAGTGAAAAATCGACCAAGGACGATAATCCTGATTATCCAAGAGTCGTTGAAACTTCCTTACAACCTAATTGCTCATGCCACAGTTGAATGTCAGAATTTTTCACATTAAGACAAGCTTTAGAGATTATAACACACATCAAAAGCTTGTACATGTTACTGCTAAAGCTCGAAAGCTGTTAATGTGCACATTACCTAGCTAATCTAATCTGCAGATTAACTGATTTGCTCTTAGCTGTTAATGTGCACATTACCTAGCTAATATGCAGATTAACTGATTTGCTCTTAGCTGTTAATGTGCACATTACCTAGCTAATATGCAGATTAACTGATTTGATACCTAGATAATCTGTAGAATTACTGATTTCTACACTTTAGCAGAAACATACACACCACTAAGTTGACAAACTCAGTCTGCAGCAACAGTCTGCTTTCCATTTCTGAACTCTTGTGTTTTGTGTAGCAAAGCTCTATGAGACCATGATTCTCTCTCTCTCAGAGCAGATCCTGATGAGAACAGATTCTGATCAGATTTTGAGACATGCCAAGCCTTTTTTCGATTCACCTGGTTTCCACTTTCTACGTACCAGCATTTCCATATCAATCGTACCAGATCTTTCAGCATACATGAAAGTTCCATCACCAAGAGGATGGTTCAACATCAGGTTTTGGTTCATCAAATGGAGCATAAGTGAGAAGTCTATGTGATGAGAAGAACCCAAATCCAACAGTCTTTGACATCTGTGACAGACATGACATGAAAATGCTTGTTCTTAAGAACTCTGGTCAGAGGTTTCATTCTTTTTACTTGGAGGACAGTTCTTTTTGATATTACAAACTTTGCCGCAGGAGTAGCACTTCACTAGTTTCTTCTTTGGCTTTTGAACCAGCATTTTTTGCAATAAATGCTGCAGTGCTCGGTTCAGAACTGTGAGATCGCCACCCTTCAGGTCGTGAAGCCTTAGACTTTCAATCAAAGTCGCTACACTTCTTTCTTTGTGTGGAACTGATCCCCAAATATTTTGAAACTCAAGATGCACACTCAGGAGGGTATTGAGTATCCTATTCAGCAACATTGAAACAGAAAGACTTATATTTTCTTCTTTGAGCTCCTCTTGCAAATCTTGCCAAATTCATCGTAATGTTGATACATGAGAGGCGATACTGTCAGCTGGATCAATGTGTCGCCAACATAATTCTTCCTGATCCTAAAACGTAGATGGCACCACTGCACTCGATTTTCTTTTCTAGCTTATTGTTGCCATTTTGTTTTGCTTATTCAGGGCTGTTTTTTTACGCTCTAGTACCTACATTGCCTTTTTCGTGTTTATGTTGCTTTTTCCATGCCATTTTTTCACACTGTAGCTGCTTTTTCGGTCCTGTTTTTTTTCTGTGTTATATATATATATATATGGCTGATCGCATCAATTTAATGTATCTACATGGCTACAATTTGAAGGGTTGAAAAGCGTTATAGACTTCTGTATGAAGATGGACCTGATAAGCAACAATTACAAATGCCCAACCTGCCATTCACAGATGAAGTTGGTGGTGCAAAAAGATATGAGTGAAGGTTTCTGTTGGTCCTGCTAAGTCAAAGGCTTGCATACAGTGCAAAAGTGGAGGCACATGGTTTGAGGAAAGCCGGATCATGCTCATAGACATTTTGAATATTACATACTTATGTGTGAAGCGTTGCCTTCATAAAGAAAATCAATCACTTTTTTGATAGTTTTGTGAAAAAAATCGCTGTTGTTCACCCTCCACATCATAAGGACCCTCCCCATGTGATCTCTAAAAAAAGCCTTATGATAATGAGAAAGAGAACAATGCGAATGTGATAAATACTCATTGAAATATTTATTTACATGCATTTGCCTATATTTTTCATGATTTTTAGTAGAAATTTTCTTTTCAGCATCAGAATTTTTTTTTTTTTTTTAAATTTCCATGTGTTTTTAATAGTTTTTGGGTGTTCTGGCAGTAACCCTAGCGCATAGCGCCAAAGCGGGTTTGGCAATAAAATAGAGCCGCCAAATCACAGTACACAGTATATTAGGAATTAACCATTGGTTATTATTATCAGAAATACCAGAGTCCCAGTGTGATCACATTACGCAGCTTGCCCTGTAATAGATGATGAATGTAATATATTGATAATTATTTTGCTAAAATAAATTTCTTCTGGCATAGTTCCTCAATACCTGTTGATATCTATCAGTTAGATTGAAGTGATATGATCTGACTGTCATGTATGAGCATAGCCACTGTAAAAGCTAAAGAGGCCAGTGGTTATATTATGGAGAGAGAGCACAGGGGTGTGCCTGGAGAGGGGTTCAGGTTAACCTTGACATTGTATATAGTTATCTAATCAGACTAACATAAACTAATGAACTAATGATACAAATTGACTTGTATAGTATCAACTTATTAGTAGGTGCATAACATGGTGTTAGGAAAGAAGAGCTTTCTAAAATGAATTGAGATAGGTCCCACTCTTATTGCTTCTTAGATGTCTGGTGCTGTGGTGCTGCTGGGAACTGTTGTATTCTAGAATTTAAAAGTTGAATCAATGGAGACATTTAAGCTACTTGGAGAGTTGATATTCAGCTCCACAAACCTCTCTGATCAATGGGTGAAGTGGAAACAAAAGTTTGAGAATTTCATGTTTGCTTCGGAGAAGATTGAGAAGCCTGATGAGGTTAAAATTGCAATTTTGTTGAATGTCATTGGTGATGAAGGTGTGAGTGTATTTAATACATTCCAGTATGCAGCTGCTGAAAGTGCTACAAAATATGATGATGTCATAGCAAAGTTTGATAGATATTGTCTTCCTAGACGTAACGTTGTGTTCGAATGTTTTAAGTTCTTTTCATGTTCTCAGAAAGAGAACCAAGGTATAGATGTATACCTTAACAAACTGAAAACTTAGGCAGCCTCATGTGACTTTGGAGAGCAAGAAAACAGCTTAATTCGGGATAGGATTGTCTTGGGCATCCATGATTCTAATCTGCAAGAAAGACTGCTTCGAGAACCTGATCTTACAGTAAGCAAAGCAGTTGATAGCATACGTACTTGTGAGATTAGCCGGCGACAGATGGAGAAAATCCACGAGCCTCATGTAGGTCCTGAAATTGATGCTATAATGTCCAGAGGTAAAAGTATATTCATACCAGAGAAAAACTGTAATTCCTGTGGTCAAAAACACAAGAGAGGACATTGTCCTGCATTCAATAAGTTGTGCAATCTGTGCAAAAAGAAAAATCACTTTGTGGAAATGTGCAATGAAAATTGTTTTCCTAAGCCACAATCTGCTGGTAATCGCAGACGGATTGATGAGGTCCTCCACAGAGACAACTACCTTCCATACAGCAACAATGACATCGAAAGTTTATACATTGACAGTGTCTTGGAAATTAATATGATCAGTTCCACAAATGAATGGCTCAAAGCTATATCAGTTGAAGGAAAAGTAGTGGAATTCAAGCTTGATGCTGGGGGCACAAGTCAACGTCATTCCACTGAAAGTATTCAAATCTCTAAACATCGAATGTAAACAGAACTTATTGCCAACTGATGTTCTAGTTTCGTATGGCAATCACAAATTAACTCCCGAAGGAGTCATTTCATTATCTTGTAATACTGAAAAATGTTCTAAGCTGAAGCTCCCTTTTGTAATTGTAGATGTTCAGGCCAAACCTATTCTAGGTTTAAAAGCATGCAAACAATTGAATCTTATACAGTTGATAGATCTTGTAACTATTGATTCTAAAGTAAAGGCCATTGAAACATATGAAAGTATATTTACTGGTTTGGGAAAATTTCCGGGAGAGCCTCATAACATAGTTGTAAAGAATGAAGTAGTGCCTGTGTAAAAATAAATGCCCCCAGGAGAGTACCCCAGTCGCTGTATAAAAAATTGGTGCAATCGAGCTGGTACAATCAGGTGTTATATTGCCGGTTTACAAACCAACTGATTGGGTCAATAGCCTAGTAATAATAGAAAAACCAAATGGGAAATTACGAATTTGTCTTGACCCCAGAAATCTCAACAAAGCCATAAAGCGGGAACATCACATTATCCCATCTGCTGATGAAATTATCAGTAAGTTAGAAGGTAAACAGTTTTATTCTGTGCTTGACTTTAAAGAAGGATTTTGGCAGATAACTTTGGACGAGGCCAGTTCAGAACTATGCACTTTCAATTCACCGTTTGGGCGGTTTAAATTTAACAGGTTGCCATTTGGAATTAGCTCTGCTCCAGAGGTTTTTCAGAAAGCCAATCAAAAACTGTTTGGTGACATAAATGGAGTTGAGATCTATTTCAATGACTTGATAGTAGTGGGCAATGACAAAAAAGAACATGATAAAATCTTGCTGAAAGTCTTAGAAAGGGCAAAAAAAAAGCAATGTGAAATTCAACCCTGATAAGTTTCAATTTAGAGTTAATGAAGTCAAGTGTTCTAATTAGAGTTTGTACTTTCACGGCACCAGTGTTGTAATGGGAAATTTCATGATACTAATGTTCTGGTGCATGTTTTGATTCACCACTCTTAATTTTAAAATGAAAATGAAATTCACTTTTTGAAAGAAAACATCAATTATGTTGTGGTGAAAAGATGCTGAGTACTATTTAAATTGACAGTACCCCAAGAAAAAAAACTTTTGGCCTGGTGATCATAGTTGGGAGTACAATTATGAGTTGTTGCCATGTCCGCAACAACCTTTGTGTGTCGGTGAGTAATTCTCCTGAATAAATAAAAAAAAAAAAAAGAAACAACGATGCTGAAATACCTCCTTTTTGTTTATCTTACTTTACTTATCGAAAAATTAAATATTATTTGGGTGCAAAAACAAAAAAAAACTAAATATGGCTGCAGTTTGATTTGTCCAACCACTCAATAAAATTTGAAAAGGAAATTTACTCACTATCTCCCATATTCAGGTCACTGAAGAGACTGCTGCTCGGCTTCATCTTTCTGGCATGACGGTAAACCTTCCTTCTTGGATCAGTTGGGAGCAACTGATATGATGAGACGATTCTTCATACTGTTTTTTATAGCTGTTTTTCTTGAACTTACATCTTCAAGTAATCCTTCCCACGTTATAATTTTTGGCAGTTCTAAATTAAATGGGGTTTGAGTGACTTGGGACTATAAGTTTGGGGGAGATCTTCAGGTTTCGTGGGGGGGGGGGGGCGGTTCTTCAATGGAGGGACCGCACTTTCTCATGCAACTGGTCCTGATGAACCGCACGCCTCCAAAGTTTTCTGGTGCTAATATGAAAATTGAGTGATGGGTGGGGCTTGAGAAAGCGCATCCTCTAATTCGTCGCTCAAACTGCGTCATCCAAAATTTTATCCAATCGTATCACGAGGCGCCAACCAAAACATTAAACCAAAATAAAAATACCATGGGGTCGATTTGAATAAAACGAAAGGGCTAAAACAAAGATTTTAACAACAACAATAATTTTCGATATAAGATTTCCGGATTAAATGCACAAATATTCATCAAAATCAAAAAACATTAACATCATTGTGTGGGGGGAAAAAATTAGCTTTCCAACGATATGCGACATCATATATATATGTTCTTGTTTCGCGACATGCCGAAAAATTCAAATCCAGACAAAGGAAATTCTTAGAAAAATTCAAATTCAACACTTTCTTGATGACAGAGAATAATTTCAAATCATATAACATTATCTCACAGTTTCTCTCCCTCACAATATTTTGCAACACAAGTTTTTTTTTTTTTTAAAGCATCGGAAACAGTGGAGAGAAAAGGGGAAAAAAATTAAATTTTAAAATTGAAAGACACACAAGGTCTCAAAATTATTTAACTCTTGATTAACAAAAATGTTTGTTTCCCTTATTTAAAAAAAAGACTCAGAATATGCTGAAGGCGAAAAGTCGGCTTTTCAAGAATAAAAAAAAAATATTCAACAAGTTACGAACAGTGAGAGAGAAAGAAAAAAAAATGAAAAGGAGTCTTATCTTCCTTTTACATGTACATTGAAGCGTTAGTGCGGGAACAAGAAAACTGACTCATCAATATGGTGATGATATCTTTGATTATCAGTGAATCATTAGGTGTGTCTCTCTCACAAAGGAAAGAATATATTATTCAAAAGAACACACATTTTCTCGTTCAAATTAACTCGGAATTTCCCAAAATTTTACAGGAAGAATCAGAAAAATTCAAGGAATTTGTTGTTGAGCTCAAAAGATCGAGATTTAACTCCAGTGTTGAAAGTATTTAACGACTCCTTGCCTATTGTTATTCAATGCGACAGTTCCAAAGATGGGCTCAGTGTTTGCTTATTGCAAGAAGGTCATCCAGTTTCTTTTTCATCCAGGAGCCTGTCAGAAACTGAAGAAAACTATGCCTAGATTGAGAAAGAATTACTTGCCATAGTCTTTGTATTTGAAAAATTTCACAACTTGATTTATGGCCACAAAGTACTTGTCAAAAGTGACCGCAAACCATTGATTTCAATAGTTCATAAGCCCATCGGCAAGATCTCAACTTGATTACAAATAATGTTTCTTAAATTACTTAAGTATGATTTCACTGTTGAATACTTGCCAGGTTGTCAAATGCATATTGCTGATGACACGGGTGTAGACAATCCAGAAATGTTGCATGTTGTACATGAAATTTCCAAATCACTGCCTATTAGTGAGAGGAAACTGAAGCAATTCCAAAAATGTACTGAGCTTGACCCAACCCTTCAAGAGATAATTCATTATAATAAGAATGGTTGGCCCACTGACAGATGTTCAAGCACTGTCAAGCAGTACTACAAGCTATGAGATCAGATATACATTGCTGATGGGTTGTTGTTTTCTAATAACAAACTAATAGTCCCTGAAGCACTGCGTAAAGATATGTTATGTTTAATACATGAGTCACACATGGGGATTGTTAAGTGCAAAGCAAGAGCCAGAGAGATCTTATATTGGCCTATCTTATCAAGAGATATTGAAAGAATAGTGTTGAACTGTGATATTTGCGAAACATTCAGGAAGCAGATTGTCAAAGAACCACTGACAAATCACTCAATTCCTAACAGACCTTTTTCTAAGGTTGGTGTTGATCTAATGGAATTCGGAGACGAATACTATCTTGTATTGGCTGACTATTTCTCAAAATGGATAGAAAAGGAGGCGATAAAGGACAAAAGTGCATCAGAAGTAATTAGCACACTCAAAGGCCTCTTCAGTAAATTTGGGGTACCAAACCAAGTTGTCTCAGACAACAACCCTTTCAATAGCTTACATTACAAACAATTTGCTGATACATGGAATTTTGAGTTAATTTTCGCAAGTCCCATGTAGCTCAAAAGTAACGGAATGGCAGAACGATCAGTAGGAATAGCTAAGAGCATGCTTAGGAAATCCAATGGCGATGAAGAGAAGATTTTGGTTAGTTTAATGGAATATCAGAACACACCTCTTTCTGATATAAACTTATCTCCCGCTCAATTAATGTTTAATCGTCGGCTGAAAATAAAATTACCCATTTCAGAAGAATTGCTCAAAACTAAGCTAAACAAGAATGTGACCCATATTTTGAAAGAAAAGCAAAGAAAGCAGAAGCTATATTATGACAGAAATGCTCACCCCTTACAAATTCTAAACAATGGGGAAAGAGTAAGAGTTTGGAATTTCAATAAGAAGCAATGGCAACCAGCAGAGATAGTTTCAGCGCACAAATCTCCAAGATCATACATAGTGAAAACACCCTGTTATAGAATTCTGCGAAGGAACAGAAGTCACTCGACCATCACAGTGCCAAACTTTCAAATACAATGCATCACAGGAGTTGTTTGATGACCTGAACCTTGGCTCTGGAAACTATGAACATACCCAAAATGATCCTCGTACACAGCATACGGACGTTAATCAAAAGATTACTCGAGTGGGGAGAATTTGTAAATGCCCAATATATTTGAATTACTATGTAGCCCAAATGCTTAAGAAAGGGATGTCATGTATGAGCATAGCCACTGTAAAGGCTAAAGAGGCCAGTGGTCATATTATGGAGAGAGAGATCACAGGTGTGCATGGAGGAAAGAATAACAGGAGGTGATGTGACACCAGCGCGTTCCATTGAGAAATTTGTACAGCCTACAGGTGGCAAAATCATAAATACAGTGGCGGAGGACACTTGAGCACTTTCAGTATTTTGAGGCACGGGATGGCAAAAATTCTAGCTATGGCCCTGTCAGAAGGTGCTCGAGCACCTCAGAATTGATTCCGAAATCAAAATGCCTCTCGTTAAGCTTAAGACAAGAGCCCACGGGCCTGAAACACTTTTGAAATGTCCTGGATCTATCATAATGATGAATGAAACAAAAAGGCAAAATAAACAGTTAAAAGAAAAAATTATGAAAATTGTATTTTATTGGAGCTTCATATTATTTTAATTAATCATATTCCCATAGACATTAATGTGATGCATCAAATTTTTAAAATAAATTGAAGGCACTGAACTAAAAAATTATGATGAGTTGAGAGGGAAAAATGATCTTTCCCTTTCAAAAATAAATTAAAAATATAAAAACCCCTTATATAAGGATAAGATTTTATTTTTAACCTTTATTGGATCATTTAGATTACCTGAAGACGCATTAAACGGTCATGGTGCTTAAATTTATTTAGTTATTAATATTTTAAAAGAATTTGATTTGGCAAAACACTGTTAAGTATAGAGAAAAGAACGTTTTGTTTGGGCTTACTTGTCAGCCCATAGGGTTGCCACAACGGCTTCAATTTTGTCACCTCCTTGTATTCTTTTCTCCATGACAGGTGTGCCTGGAGAGGGGTTGAGGTTAACCCTGACATTGTATATAGTTATCTAATCAGACTAATATAAACTAATGAACTAATGATACAAATTGACTTGTATAGTGCCAACTTATTAGTAGGTGCATAACACTAACATTTATTTATCAACCTCTGTTTTTCTTTAGGGATACAATAACATATTGGGAAAACTTGGAAAACGTGACAAAATTATGGACATACAAAATGCATTGAAAATAGCTGATATGGATGGTGATAAAAAACTTAGCTATCAAGAAGTGCGTCAACAATTAAAAGCGTAAGTAATTTTGACAAGATTTGCAACTTACAAAAGATGGTAGAAAGTGCTTTTGTTGAATAGGCGCGCAAATATGATGAACACATACATACATTTATGACACTGTGCAGGGGTGGGAAATCTGCGCCAATTGCGCCGCACTGCGCCAAAACTAATATCTTGCCCCATCCTGCTCCAATAGCGTATTTTCGCATTTTTCTGCGCCAAATAGCGAATTTTGCTTCAGTATGCCCGGAATTTCGGAAAGGACGCCAAAAAATTTTTGTTCCTGCTAGCCACGAAACGTTTCTTTACGAGAAGAGCGTGTTTTATTCCACTATACTTAAACTATCGCCTTAAACTATCGGCCCCTGATCGGGCTTTCCATCGCGAAACCCCGATATTGTCCGTGATCGTGGAACTGAAGATGGTTTGCAATGCCTTTCATCTTTAAAGTGCAAATTCGAGTGTTTCCGTTTAAAAAAAAAAGTCGTCACTGGAAGCAGCAGAAATTACTGTAGTCGATTGTGTTAAATCCCGATGTTTCGTGAAAAAAATTTTCATTCCGGGAGTAAAAAGCGCATGTCCGCCGAATTACGAATGTTAGTTTAGAAACTTTGCCGAATAACGAGCGTTAAATCACCAATGTTGCCGAATAACGAGCGTTAAATCGCCAATGTTGCCGAATAACGAGCATTAAATCGTCAATATCGCCAAATAACGAGCGTTAAATCGCCAATCTCGCCAGATAATGAGTGCTGAATCGCCAAACATCGAGTTGATTCTTCCGAAATTCTCTCCCATTTTGCAACAATTTCTTTCCAAGTATAAAAAACTTATAAAATTTTTTTAGCTCATTTGAAGTGCTGCTGTTCAAGGCAGCAAATAGTGTCGTCAGTAAGAAAAAATCATCTTAAATAGACGGGTGCAAAAAATTTTATGACAGCCGCTCTTTCAAACAAGGTGTCAAAAGCCTAAAACACCAAAAACAAAAATTAAGCTGACGAAAAGATGTTTGATAATAAAAGACAGTGCAGTTTTATTTTGAAAAGGGTTGAGGGTTAACGAAAATATTCTTGTTAATTTCACTGCTCCAATTTATAAATATCTGCTCCAAATCCCATATTTTGCTGCTCTGAATTCTGAATTTTGCTGCTTCAAAGCTGCTCCGAAATGGACTTAGTCACTTCCCACCCCTGCACTGTGCCACGTCTGCACTCAATGAAATCTCAACTTCCCTGTCGAAACTGCTTTGCTTGGCCTCCTAGACATATTACGATTTAAGTATACACTAGAGCCAATGAGTATAATTTATAATCGCATTTATTTACATAGACACCTAAACCAGAGCGTTCGACAGGCTCTCTTGTCCAACAGTCACCAACTATATCTCTTTGGCTCCATGGCCTTTTCACCCGATCCGATTATTATACATCACTTCATTTCACTTCCGACACATCCCCCTTTTATGTTTATTTTTTTCTTCATAAAAATGACTAGTTCATACCATGGCCCCCACATGCTGAAGCAGGGCCCTTAGGCTGGGATCTTTTACGGGCCCCCCGACCAGACATTTATGAGGCCCCTTTATGATGAATTTATAGTGTGAAAAAACAAAAAAAATGATTAAAATCCTCCTGAGCCCCAGGGCTGGAGCCTTGTCAGCCCACCCCTTGTGGAGGTCATGGTTCATACTGTCAGTCAGCAGATAGTGCTGGGGCTTCTGCACCACACAGCCGTATCATGTTGCTCTGATGGGGACGGATGTTTGTCCTCTTAACGGCTGTCCTGTTGGCCTCCTCGGCCCGGGGTGTTGTCATCCTGGACCGTCGGACCAGCAGTTGGGAGCTCTAAAACTCCTAGATTCGATTCTGAAACAGGCTCAGGGCATTCAGTCTTGTTCAGACGGAACTGACTTCTTCTCACAGATCCTCTTGGTGTCTTGATGATGAAGGATCTTGGGGTATCTGCCCTGTGCTTGATTTCACTCCACGTCTTTATGTCCGCCACCTACGCTGTGTCGCCTACATTCAGCTACTCTTGAGTGCAGACACCATGTGGCGATTATTGTAATTTTTCGTCTGTTTCTCAATCCTTTCCTTCCCCTTCCCCCTTAAGTGATCGTCGTCGGGTTGGGAAGTCTTTAGCAGATAAAGCTAAAGCCTTTGTAGACCACAAAGGAATCTGGCCTGACCCGATGAAAGTAGAAGCCATAGAAAATCTTCAACTACCAAAAGATCTACGTGTAATGCAACATTTTATTGGAATGGTGAAATATTTGGCCAAGTTCATACCAAATTTTAGAGAAATTTCGGCTTAGATTCACACACTATTGAAAACAACGAATGACTTGTGTGAGACTTTGAGCAAGCTTGATGCTTCCAGGAAATCAAACGCTTGCTTATGTCAACAACAGTACTAGCACGGTTTGATCCTAAGCTACTGGTCATTGTCTGTGCTGATGCATCGTCTTACGGCTTGGAAAGTGTGTTGCTTCAAGAACACAAGGACGGTACGGTACACTCTGTGGCCTACGCATCAAGGACTATGTCCACTGCAGAAAGAAGATACACTCAAATCGAAAAAAAAGTGCTAGCACTCACTTGGGCTTGTGAGAAAAATGAAGACTTTATTATGGGACTCAAAGTGCGCCTTGAGACCAATCACAAACCACTCATGCCCATATTTTCAACGAAGCAATTAACACCTCGTTTACAATGCTTCAGGCTACAGATGATGAGATATTCATTCTCAATCTCATACACTCCAGGTAAACAGCTTTTAGCAGCAGACACCCTTTCAAGAGCCCCTCTTGAGAGTGACAACTCCAGTGAATTGGAGGAAGAGACTAAGGCCTATGTGAGACTTGTGATCTCTACACTTCTTGCTTCGGAGGCTAGGCTATTAGAGATGAAAGATGGACAGAAAAAAGATGTCACGATCTCGAAAATAATAATTGTTGGCACCTGGCCAGAAAAGAAGGCATTGAACCAAGCAGAATTACCAGAATTATATGTCAAGTATGAGCTGTTCGTCGATGGATGACTTACTGTCACGAAACAGTCGCCTTGTGATCCCACTGCTGCCACCATGCTTTGCTTGGCCTCCTAGACATATTACGATTTAAGCATACACTAGAGCCAACGAGAATAATTTATAATCACATTTATTTACATAGACACCTAAACCAGAGCGTTCGACATGCTCTCTCGTCCAACAGTCAACAACTATATCTCTTTGGCTCCATGGCTTTTTCACCTGATCCTATTATTATACATTACTTCATTTCACTTCTGACACAGAAACATCTAGCCATCCCTCAGAGTTTGATGTCCTCAAAGTCCTGCCAATGCTGCTATGAAAGCAGATAAGTTCTTGAAGTATGGAAGCACGCACATGTAGTTCCTATATTTTAAAAGAATGGTTGCTTGTCTGACCCATGCAACTATCGCTCGATATCCATGATGGGTATAATTTTTAAATTTCTCAAAAGATGAGTTGAAATTGTGTGAGTTAGCTAGAGTTTAAAAAAGCCTAAATAACTGTTGAATTATATTTCAATCAATGAAGATATATTCAAAAAACATACAACACCAGAGAAGAAAAACAAGCAGCAAGAAATAAGTTGCAAACCGAATGTAAAACAATAAGAATTTACAAGACTGTCATCTATGATATGGCCATGTAAAATCATTTCAAATCAGATTTCTTTCAACATGTACCTTGTTCTGGATTTCTTATAACTTACTCCACAGAAATATTCCAAAACAGCAGTTTGGCTTCACTACTGGAAATGGGTGATCATCCATTATTCAGATGCTTTAGTGCTTGAATGGTGGTTATATTGAGTTTGAAAAAGCATTTAACAAGTTGAGAAGATCATCTGTCTTTTGAAAAACGATTTGTATGTAACTAGGCAGGTGCAACAGGTGCACCCACACATAGCCCACTTGGCGGGGAGGGGGGGGGGTAGAATGGGCCTGAATGGGCCATTCTGGGCCCCAGATGAGACCTAAATGCACATTATTGCATAGGAATGGCCAGTTACGACACTGTGTATTGGTCTGATTTATGAATGTTTGCAATTTTGTTCCTGGGGAAATACCAACAAGTCAAAGTTGGACACATGTTATCCAGCGGCAAGATCGTGACTAGTAAAATCATTCAAGTTCCTGCTTTGGGGGAAAAAATGAAAAAAATCTATTGCCTAGCATGCCCAGGGACTAAAATTTTGACCGAACATGTATTTTTTAAAATCACATGCCCGACTCGGGCATGTTAAAACTCTCAAAAAATTTAACACTTCTGTGTGTTTATCATAGGCAATGATGCAAGTGTTCCTACGCACATGTATGAAATCCCACAGAAAGGCTTTGTTAGGCAGTCATGATCCAATGTATAATCAATGTATTTCAGTCTATTTTTATGGCCAATTACATTTTAGGGCCTGGTATAGCCATAGCCTTTGCATTTTGTGATTGGGCCCTAAACAAAAGCTGGGATCTTTTGCGGGTCCCTACGCCAGAATTTTCATGAGCCTTTCCCTACAGTGAAAATATAGGTTAGGAAAAATTAATTGGATTCATCCCATTAATTTTCTGAGCCCTTCATTATGTGGAAACCATGGGTGTGGCTGTGCGCATTGCACCTGGCATGTCCAGTTCTGTTCCATAAATTGTCCATGATTCTTTTTTTCAGACTCCAACATCACTTAAGTTGGTTTTCTATGATTCCCAACTTTGAAGCACGAATGCAAGCCGATCTCCCCTTTAAAGTCTCACCACAGAGAGCAACAGGCCTACAACAGCATGATTATTCAATCATTACAATTCACTCATGGTTAGAATAATTGATGGCCTCACTGCACATAACAAACATTAAACAGTAACTAACTTTACTTTAGGTTCACAACACATACATGCACATTCCAACATGTACCAGTTCGTTAGAAATTCTGCATAGGAATGTGGACGAGGTAGTGTGTTTTTAGTAGTAGTAGTAGTAGACCCCAACAGAGGGGAAACTAACTGGTAACTGTTGTAATTTGGGTAATTTTTTATATTTGGCCATGTATATTGGTTTTATATTTTTTTCAAAATTTTGATTTCCTTTTTAAATTTTTTATATTACTTTTGATTTTTTTATGCAAGTGAATGTTATTATTTTTTACATTTTTGAAGTAAGTAAATCTATTAAAAATATTTAGTAATATTTTTCGGGCATGTAAAATACTGATTCTGGCATCTATTATTTCAAGTTACATGCCTGACTTTGCATGCAAATTTTTGATGATTTTTCCAGCCTGACTTAGACCTACATTAGTCCTTGCATTCGCATATTTCATCCCACTTATTCTGTATCAAATATCTTCTTACTTATACATTGACAATTGAAAATTCCTCAATGGGTTCCTGAGGAACATGGGTGCTAATAATATTTAATGGTATAAAGGTTTTTAAGGGTTGGGTGATGCGAAGATATATTTTGGAAAGAGAGAAAATTCCACTGCCCCTGCGGGGAATCAAACCCACGTTCTTTCACTTTCCTGGACCACTAGACTACAGAGGCAATAAAATTCTCAATCTTTTCTTGGAGCTCGTGTGTACTGAACGGGACGGTACATGGAGACCACACCATGTGGTGGCATTTTCAGCAATTGTGAACTTTGGCCTGTGTTAGGTCCAACCGTCCATGTACGGTCCCATTCAGTGCACACAAGCTCCAAGGGAAGATTGAGATATTTGTTGCCTCTGTAGTCTAGTAGTCTAGGGCGTTCACCCGGACATTGAAAAGGCATGCGTTTGATTCCCAGCAGGGGCAGTTGAATTTTCTCTCCAAAATATATCTTTGCATCAGCCAGCTGTTAAAAAACTTTGTATGGATAATGGAGAGCGATAATCCTCGGATAATGGTGCCATTCAGTTTCTAACTGTATTACAACTTCCTTGCCAAGTCATATAGATCTAGGTATTGAGATGGACCAGAACTTGCCTACATCAGGTTATTTGAAGGCGGTCATAAACTAGAGAAATATGCTAAGGGAATATTACAAAATATGCAATGGTTTGACAATTATGTTGACTTTCACCATATTTGTTAGGCTTATTATATTAGATGCATCACAGGTTCGGAGTCCTCATATGGCTAATGACATTGATCTGCTGGAAAGCATTAAGAGATAATTTACTTACCAAATGTTCTTTCCTTGTGCATGCAATCTTTATTTCATATTGTAAAGGTCTGCCGATTTTATGTGAACATTCTTTAGAATGATGCCATCTAGGTGTCAATGACTTGTGCACCATTTATGAAATGATTCACAGTCTCATGTAACTTCGTACTTCGCTTAGAGATGATACAGTTGATTAACTCTTTCACCGAAAGCCATTCATTATACATATGCATCTCCTATTTGCAATAAAAATCTGCTTAAAGTACTCCTTTTTATGCCAGGCAGGTAGAGTTTGGAATAGTCTACTGCCAGTCCTGGTCCTGTCTCTTTCATATTCACTGTATTGCAAGCGCATATCTGTTTCTCACATCTCACCTTTCCTAGCAAGGCATCCGTTTTTTAAAAGAATGGTATAAATCTCAATAATATTTATATATTCAATAAAACCCCCTTTTTTGCGAACACCAATGGGACAAAAAAAATCATTTAGAAAAGAGCGGTTTCATTGTATACAGTAGAGTCCCAGTTTAACAAATACCATTATAGCAAAAATCTTGTTTTAACGAACACTTTTTAATCCTCCAGATAAGTTTACATAAGAAAAACTTGGAATCTTGGAATCCTTTATAATGGGATTTTGTTATAACAAAGTGATTTCTCCAGTGTCTTGGAGTTCGTTACAAAGGGATTTGACTGTATTAGAAAGATTTTACACATATCTCTCATTGCCTTAATACTACAACTTGATATCTCTAAGATTTTTCATTTTTAGGTAAGTACAAAAAAAATGACACATCTTAGCATCAGGGTTGGCAGGTTTTTGACACATGTCACGTCGAAAACACTCTGTCAAACACTGTCAAAAACCTCAAATACTGCTTTTCAACATATAAATTCCCATTGAAAATACGCACATTGATTGAATTTAATGCTTAAAGTGACTATGCTGCAATACGTAATGTGTGATTTTAAAATAATCTCCCCCCTCCCCCTACATAATTATTTTGGACAATTATATGCATGTATATACTGTATACTTGTAAAATATAGAATTTGAGTAGAGCATAGCATAAAACTACGGAAGGATATGTAATGTATTCAAGATAGTTTCAACCTTCTAAAATTTCTTCAACTGTTTATTTATATATGAATATATATATATTTGCATATCAACATCTGCTCTACTTTTTTTTTTTTACAACAGATACATGTTTAAAAAGTTCTTTCATGCTTGCTATATATAATGTTGATTTCTGTTATTATATTATCTAGACAATCCCAGATATTTAAAACAATATTCTTCTTGTACATAACATTAGAATATATATATCCAGCAATCAAAATACTAAATTATCCTAAAATAATTTTTCCCCTGAAAAATTAATTAGCTCATTATTAGTCAAAATTTTTCATTGTTACCACAGTTTCTATTCTTTGGTTACATTTGGTGGTATATTTTTAAATGATAAGTGTTTTTTTTCCCTTCAAAAAGACCTTATAAAAGTAGCCTGAATATACATATTTTTTATATAAAGTATCTTAGTTACTTAAGTTATATTACAATATCAAAATTGCTAATTCTTACCACATTTTCTAACCTTGGGCTATGTATTCTGACGGTCTATTTTTAGAAAATTCATGAATGGGGATTGCATCACAGATCTATATGTAGTGGTATATTATCTCACAGGGTTTTCTTTTTCTTTCACCAAGAAGCAGCAACAGTAGTGACTGCATTATCATGCTAGGGGCAGATGGTCTTATAATCCAATAAAGACACCAGCTGCCCTTAGAGGACAAAGACCAGTGTACTAGAGAAAAGTCCAACTTTTTCTATTGTTTGAATTGTAAAGTAGTGAGGATTAATATGGAAACCAATTTCAGAAATTTCATTTGATATTTTTTTTATGTTTAGTGAAACCAATTTCTAAGAAATCATAAATATTTAGTCTATTATTAGTTTAAAATATAATGAATCGTGGTGGAAGGCCACAGCATATAGCCTGGCAAAATTTTGATAAAGTAGAGAAAAATGGAAATCCACAATATATGCAAAATGCATTAATTGTGGAGTTATGCGATGTAATCGTGTGGACAGGATGAAGAGCCATATAGCTCAGTTTATCGAAGGGGAAATGATGTTGAACAAATACCTGATGTACAAAAAGCAACTACATCAACATCTACAGAGTCCACTGCTTCACAGCCTATTATTTTGTTGGAATCAACAGAACTTGAAATTTTCACTCAAAAAAAGAAGCAAAAAATTGATGACTTCATTGTGAAATCAAATTCTGCTACAACTAAAAAAATTGATTTATTAGTGGCAAAGTTTTTTTATGCCAATAATATCCCATTCAGTGTTGTTGAACATTCAAGTTTCAAAGATCTAGTTTCTGATTTGCGACCTGGTTATAATACCCCAAGTAGAAAAGCTTTGGCTCAGTCATTGCTTGATGAAGTTACAAGAGAGGTTGAGAAAACTGCAAAAGACAATCTCAGTGGAAAAGCTGTAACTTTAATTGAAGATGGATGGAGCAATATTCATAACGATCCAGTCATAGCTACATGTATACATTCTGAAGGTAAATCCTATTTTCTTGAAGCTGTTGAGTGTGGTGCTATTATGAAAAATGCAGATTACCACAAGCAAATAATTGACAATTCCATACGTTTGGCCCACTATAAATATTCTTGTGAAGTAAAGGCAGCTGTAACTGATAATGCGAAAGTAATGGAGAAAGCCAGGCAACTTTTGCTTAATGAGATTGACCAAAATTTAGTAGAATATGGGTGCTCTTCTCATTGGCTCAACTTACTCGGACAAGATCTAGCACCTGAAGCTGTGCTCAAACAGGTGGTTAAAATACAAAAATACTTTAGAAACCATCATTTGCCTTCAGGATGGCTTAATGAACATATGGGGTCAATAAAACCCCAATTACCTGGTGATACTCGATGGAAGAGTACACTTACTTGTCTTGAAACATTTTTACACAATAGGCCATTTTTTCAGAAAATAGTAGAAGATCACGAAAATGACATTGACAAAGGAATTGTTATTTTAATCAACAATTATAATTTATACAAACAGTGTAAAGATCTTTCATTCCAACTCAAGCCAATAAGTGTTGCATTGGATATTCTTCAAACAGATACAGCTACAATAGCTGACTCATGCCATGTTTGGCTAAGCCTTCTCAAAGAAAGTGCTCTTCAGCCTCACATTGAAAAGATACAAAACAGGATGAACCAGATTCTGAGACCATTTCATTATTTGGCATATAATTTGCACCCAAAATATAAAGGTGAAGGACTGACTGATGTGCAAAGTGATTTGGCTCGCACATGGGCAACAGAGAAAATTAACGGTTGTCTGCCATTGCTAATTTCATATGAAGCGGAAGAAACTCCTTTTCCACCTTCTTATTTCAGTGAACAAGGAAGAATGACAAACCCTGTGATTTAGTGGAAAGGATTTTCTAAATGTAATGCTTTTTCAGCTGAGCCTGCATCTGAACTCATAAAACTAGCAATGCTTTTGCTGTCCAGTCCCGCCAGCTCAGCCTCCATTGAAAGAATATTTTCTAACTTTGGATTTGTCCATTCAAAACTTAGAAATCGTTTAGGTGTAGAAAAATGCGCAAAATTAGTTACATGTTATCGGATGCTACGTGGTTATATATCTAGTCTAGACATTTTGTACCTCAAATTCAAAATCGCAAATTATAATTAATATTTTGTTTCAATTTTAATAAATTAGTGTTTGAAAATGAAACATTGTAATATCAAAGTGCCTCATCATTAAGTTATATACCTATTCTATTCGAAACATCCCAAAGCATTCATTTAGGTTTTTGATGGTTTTTGACAGTTTTTGATGGTTTAAACCAGTTTTTGACAGTTTAAACCAGTTTTTGACAGTTTAAACCATTTTTTGACAGTTTAAACCATTTTTTGACACTTGTCACAAACTGGACTTGTCTTCAAAAACCCAACCCTGCTTAGCATGCACTTCAATATACTACAATTTGACAATCTGTAAGCAAAGTTATTCTTGTTTGGTTCTATGTAACATAATGCTAATATACACTTCGTTCAGTGTTTGAACATGTTTTTATCAAAACTTCTAAAATCAAGTTATCTACTAGTATTGATACTAATATGTACCACTTATTCACTATTGAAAAAGTCATTTTTGTCAATTTTTCTTTTTGTGTTTTGTCACCTGTATCTTTAATTCTCTCTGCAAGAAAGTTTTACCATGTGTACTTTTCGCCTTTATGATCTTGCATTTTGTATACAGTTCGTATATTTTTCTATATTTTTCATCACAATTTGAGTGAAACATTGCAAGTTGCCTTTCATGGCTTATAATTTAAATGAATAAATAAATACATATGTATATTTTGTTTCATAGCCGAAATCTCTCAGAAATGGAAATAGAAATGCTTTTTGCAAAATACGATGTAGATGGAAATCGAGAACTGGATGAAAAAGAGATGCAAAAGATGTTTGCTGATTTGGAAGGTCAAAAGTTGCAACTAGATGATGAGATCAACAACCAACAGAGTGTAGTAGCATCTGATGTTAGCCGACCTACAAGTGCTGTTGGTCATGTAGGGGGAATTGCTGCTGATGACTTTAATGTGTAGGATTTTTTTCTCCCCCTGTCATTCTAAAAGTTTCATGTTCATAATGCAGGCATATGACTAGTATTCATATGAATACTTAGAAATATTTGTGAAACTTTTTGTATGATTTTTCTTTTTGCTTTATCAAAGTGAATTTTTTACTCTTCAATATGAAAGAAAAAGGGAAATTTTTGGATTTTTTTAAACATAAAAGCTAATTTTCAATTTTTTGCTTTCTCTGCATAGAGCATAACAAAGACCACTCCTGCCAAACCTGTTAGCATTGAAGTTACACATTTCTAACTTTCCAGCGTATAAGAGCATCATTTCGTATGAACTTAAACTCTTTGTGCTACAAAGGTTTTTATAAATGTACCTTTATTTAAACTGTTTTAATGTTTAAACAAAGATATAATCAAACTCTGTTAACCAGTTATCTGGCTATGACAGAATAGCATGTCATGCAGATTTTTGGTATATTTACTTCTCAGAAAACAAATTAGTAGAGCCCGAAAGTTCTGGCAAAATGCCATAAACGTTTAGTTTTGCCTATTTTCAAATTTTTTTAAATTGCTTTTTTTGAATTTTTCCTGTCACCGATGCTTTTTTTTTAAACATTTTTTCAGGTTTATTTGTGAATTTCATTCTGTAGAGCTTGGATATTTTGGGCATGAAGAATTTCAAAAGACTTGCTCGTTTTATATATAAAATCTGTAATACTTTAGTGTCAGTTATTAGCAGAAAGTCCTCACCCCTTCCAACCAAATTTAAATGTAAATAAGCCTGAGATAGAAAACTTGTCTTGCCCTGCATTAACATTGCTTTAGTTTGATGGCGTTAGGCATGGATGTTCTCATTTCAGACCAACCCAGCCAGTCCTGACACGGAAGGAAAAAATTTGCCCTATATTTAGTTTTTGATTTGTTTTTGCACTATTTGACCTAATCAGTCCTTTCAAGAAAAAACCCTGAAATCAAATCCAATCCTATAAACACAGCCTATATATACGAGAAAAGCTTTGAGAAATTTAGAAGTTTGTTTCTCAACATAACATATCTTGCTCACGCATTGGACTGCATTGTATATGTATAGCTGACCGATCACTGTTCCAAGAAATCATCACAGTTGACCTCTTCTCACCTAGGCTGTGCAGAAGCTGATAGGGCTCTGGCCCTAAAGCCCATATTGTATGTTTTGATTTTATTTTTTTACACCACAAATGCTCTCCCTACAAACAACCATAACAAGTTATTTTAGATGTTTAGTATTCGATTGAATTGATTAGAGCTACCCTCAGGGGGTGTGCGACAGGTGCAGCCACATCGGGCCCTGAAGGAGTCCCGCATAAAAAGGTAATATAAAAGAAAAAAAAAATAATTTTTTTACTACAACAAAGCATTGTAGATGTTTCAACGAAAAAAATTATAATAAATTTTACAAATAAATAAGAATCATTTGTATCTCGAAGGGGAGACACACAATCATTTTCTTCTATGAGCTCCATGTCTGGTTATGGTGGCCCTAGAATTGACCTAATCCTGAGAACCAAAAGCACTTTATTTTTGGCATAAAATGAATAACTTGGAGATCCGGATATCGATGTATTATAAACTATAATTGAAACAGACTGTTGAATAGCCTTTACTTGTTAACTGGGAGAAGACCCTTTAATTGCTTTATTATGAGGACTTGAAGGAATCGACTAGGAGTAGAGGCTTAAAGTCCAATTCGCACCTTCTCGTGGTGCAGCCTGTTTGTTTAACACATGGCGAACGGACACGGATGGGCTTCCTCCAACCCACACTGGCCAGCGTAGAGGATTATGGCCAAAAACCCTCTAAAAAGAAATATGAACTCTGTCAATAAACTAAGGTCCTCAGTCCCGAGCAGTCTAAGTATCCCTGATTACGGCAGCAACCAGCAAGACATGAAAATAAAGGGTGCTAAGAATCTTTGGGTTGGACTAGGCTGCCTTTAGATGATGATCTTGGCCACGTATAACGTACAATATCTTTCTTCAGAAAATCGTTTGCTGGAGTTGGGAGAAGAACTGGAAAAAATAAATTGGGACATTTTAGGCATCAGTGAAATAAGAAGAAAATGAGAGGAGAAAATCGAACTTGCCAGTGGACATGTATTTTACTACAGATTAACAGATCATGGAGTAGGATTTCTCATTCATAAAAAGAGGAAAAAATCACATTGCTGAGTTAGATAGTACATTTGATAGATTTGCGAAGCTGGTTATGCAAATATCAAGCAGATACCGGGTACAGATTATACAAGTCTATGCACCAACATCAAGCTATTCTGAGGAAGAAGTAGAAGACTTTTATGAAGAACTAGACAAGCTGCATAGTAAAAGAAACCATCATATCAAAATAGTTATGGGTGACTTCAATGCCAGAATTGGAGAGAGAAGAAATGGTGAAAGCTCAGTATGAAGTCATGGTTACGGTGTACGAAATGACAGAGGAAACCAACTCAGATTTGTAGAGAGCAAACAGTATGCATCATGAATTCATTTTTTAAGAAGAAACTCCAAAGAAAGTGGATCTTGAGAAGCCTACCTGGAACAACTAGTGAGATAGACTACATCCTATCTAATAAGGAGCATATGATCCGAGACTGCAGTGTTCTCAACAAATTCAATACAGGAAGTGATCATCGACTAGTTAGATGTAGAATAAAGCTTGACACTAGAACGGAAAAAACAAAACTTATCAAAAATAGAAAACTGTCATTGATATGGTAAAGCTTCATGAACTTCAATATAAATTCCAGTTAGAGCTGAAGAACTTATTTGATTTGCTATATAACACCAATGAGGATGAACAAGATGCCACCACGATGAACAAAACTTTAACCACTACCCTAAAACAAGTAGCAAAAGAAGTCACTGGAGAAAAAGAAATCAAATCGATGAAGAAAATAACAGAAGAAACAAAGAAACTTATGAAAGACTAGAGAGAATTTCAGATTAAAAAGAATGACCCTAAATCAAAAGTGGAATATGCAGAACTTTGCAAGACAGTACGAAAGCGGATTACAGAAGCTATCAGGAAGTTTAATTGCAATATTATAAAGAAAGCATTAGAGGATAATAGGAGCTTAAAATCAGCACAACAAAAACTGTGTGTTGGGAGAAAGGAAATTTTTGCACTAAAAAGGAAAGATGGAAATGAAATCATTAGTATTGTTGAGGAATTTTATAATTTTATTAATTTTATTATTTACCCCTTTGTGTTGAAGAGGACAACCTTGCTCAACAACACAGAGATAGAAGTAGAAAGCTATGTATACCCGGGACAAGAAATTACTATGGACAATGGAATCATTAATGAAATAAACAGAAGGATCAGGATTGGATGGATTTTTGGCAAAAACTGTGTAATTCTGCAGAGTCACATGCTATTATGTCTGAAAAGAAAAGTTTTAACCAGTGTGTGCTACCAGCACTGACTTATGGAGCTGAGACATGAACACTCACAAGCAAGACAATACAAATACTCTATACCAGTGGTTCTCAACTTGGGGCCATATGGCCCCCTTGCGGTCTTGGGATGTTCTAAGGGGGCCACGGGAGAAAATCAGAAGTAAGGTGATCCACGACAGGTGGTGAAGGGAGTCATAGAGAGCTGTGAAGAGAAAAGCTTTAAAAGTGAAACAAGTGATTGAAAAATATTACTACTTTCAGAATTCATCAGATCCGTCCATACAACCAGGAGCATCTTAACCCTTGGGTCTATGTGGGGCATGACCCGGGTCTTCATGTCTATAATGAAGGGAGGGGGACTGCACTATATATGGGATCTGATACTATGATTTTCATATGTAAGCTGTTACTTCCAGCTAAGTATGGAGGGCCGCCAGAGCAACGGTTGATGTGTTGAGAGGGTCGATTTATCGTGCATATTCATTGGATCATCCCGTATTTTACACAGACCGTTTTTTGCAGTATAATTTGACTCCTGGGAGAGATGATAATCCACCATTTGAATCCGTGCCTAGCCAGAATTCCAGAGATTGATCTGATTTATTAAAATTTCATTCATAATAAAAACATAGAAAGTATTTTGAGAGGCATTTGCCAGTATAGTAGCTGCTTTGTTCACAAATTGTCTCACAAAATCGGATGTGCCTGAAGATTGGAATAATGCGATGATGGTTTTTCTTTACAAAAAGGGTGAAAAAGAGGATATCAAGAACTATCGACCAATCAGTCTCCTATCAGTAATTTATAAAATCTTCACCAAAGTGCTGACATATAGGCTTGAATCTAAATTGGACAAAGCTCAACCAAAAAAAACGGGCAGGATTTCGAATTTGATTCAGTACAATGGATCACATCCAATCAGGGAACTTATAGAGAGACACAAGGAATACAAATTACCATTGTGTATGATTGTGTAGGCCTTCATTGATTTTGAGAAAGCGTTTGACTCTGTCATCGAATCTGCTGTTGTCAAAGCTCTAGATATAATTGGAGTAGAGAAGACTTATATATACACATCAATATTATCAAGAAAATATATGACAAAGCAACTGCAATAATTCGTTTGGATGAAGGAAAAGCAAAGATTAAACTTGGAAAAGGAGTCAGACAGAGTGATACTAGCTTACCAAAACTCTTTACCGCTGTTTTAGAAATATTCAGAAAACTGGATTGGGATAAAAAGGAATTAAAATAAATGGAGAATTCCTCAACCATTTGCGTTTTGCAGACAACATTGTTGTTATCAGCAGTAATCCAGACGAACTAGAAGAAATAATACAAGAATTGGCGAAGTCAAGTATTCAGGTGGGCTTGAAAATTAATCTGCAAAAGACTCAAGTTATGTTCAACCCGTTTGCGTTGAAAAGGACAATCTTGCTCAACAACACAGAGATAGAAGAAGTAGAAAGCTATGTATACCTGGGCAAGAAATCACCATGGAGAACGGAATCATTAATGAAATAAACAGAAGGATCAGGATTGGATGGAGCACTTTTGGCAGAAACTGCATAATTCTGAAGAGTCACATGACATTATGTCTGAAAAGAAAAGTTTTTAACCAGTAGGGTGTGCTACCATCACTGACTTATGAAGCTGAAACATGGACACTCACAAGCAAGACGATACAAAGGCTACAGACAACGCAAAGGAGCATGGAAAGATGTATGCTAGGTATCACAAGGAGAGACAGAAAACGAATCACTTTCATAAGGAACCACACAAAGGTATATGATATCATGGAAATGGGCTGGACATATTGCAAGAAGACAGGACACCACAGGAAGGTGGACCACAAGTATTCTAAATTGCTACACCCGTGGTGTCAAATGTCTGAGAAGGCATCCCCACGCAAGATGGATTGACGAGATCAGGAAAGTGGCAGGAGTCAACTGGATGGCTAAAGCATCAGTGAGAGCAGAATGGAAAAATTTAAAGACCTTCATCCAGCAGTGGATTGAAAATGGTTGTTGATGATGATGATAATTGAAACGGTCCAGATATTGTACACTATGATTGAAACGGTAGACAGAGTAACAGCAACCAATTTTTAACCAGTTTCTGGACACTAAATATTTTGCCGCTTTTAGTTATTTTCCTTTCTTCTACTAATTATAAATGCTTTTTTAATGCCTATTTTCAGAATTTTTAGTGCCTTTTTGTCTGCCTACTTTGACCATTTTTAGTGCCTAAACTATTGGGCTCTATGAATTAGTAATTACCTCATTATTAATTTTTTTTGTTAATAATTTTAAAATAACAGTAAAGAACATTAATCGACCAGATGACTGGTGAATATGAGAAAAGAAAAATATCGTATTTACACATACTCACTTCAACCATTGCTCGTTATATCTTTGAAAGAATAAAAATTCAAAAATTAATAAGTATCATCATGCAAGTTGAAAACAAATCATCGGAAAATTTCATATGAAATTATATATTGCCATATATGCTATATGTTTTTCAGTCAATGCATGCTTAAAAATCCTCATGTTCACACATTGAGGGAATGGATCAACTCTGCACTATATGATGCTGAGTCCTCAGTAATTTTTTCCCACCAATAAGGGTAATCCATTGGTAATTACAGAGTTCTATTAAATAAAAATTATTTCTCTTTAAGTAATTTGAAACCTTTCATTTTGTATGAACATGCAAAGTTGTTCCAGACTCTGCCACGAAGCTGGGCTGAAAGAGATCTCGGCAACGGGATAAGTCCAGTGGCAGAGTTCTGGCGTTCAGTCATTCATGTATGAACATGCATTGATGCTTACTTATTTTGCCTGCTATAGTTTTAAATTCAGATCGGTATCTCTGTCATCTGTACATACTAAATTTTGCAACTTTTTCAAAACCACTGGTGCTGCAAATCAACAGAAAAATAAGCATGTTAAAAAAATAAAATACTTACATAGAAATTATATTCATTGAGAAAAACGGGTAATCTTTGTGGAAAAAGGCTCACTAGCTTTGTATTTTTCTTTTGGCATGTTATATATTTCATCAGAAATTCATTGACTGGATTGGAAAAATTTACATTGCATGAAAGAGAAGTTGTAGTTGTTATTTGTATTTTTGTAAAAGGCATGAAATTTTACTGAGATAAAAAAAAAAAGAACCATACATAGTTTTAAATATGACCGTTAGCCATGATCTTATATTAAACGAGTTGGACTTTATATTTGAATTGAATATCCTCTGAATGTATCGGAAAGAATGAATGTTCAAATAGAAATATCAAACTGAAATTATCTAAAACTGTTGAATCAAAGATACAAACAAAACTTGAATTTGTTTTTTAGAATTTTGTACGGAATAGATTTAATAACACCAGGTTTATTCAATTCCTTTTCAGAACTAATTTTAAATGAGGCTTTTGATGAATACAATGCTGGTATTCGAATATACGGTCGAATAGTGAAAACGATAAAGTATACAGATGACCTTGTTCTATTAGCAGGATGCCCAGCAACATTGACGAGACTACTCTCAAGGATTCACAGCAAGGTCCAGAAGTAGGGGATGACAATAAATATAAGCAAAACGAAAACAGTGTCAATGGGCAAGAAAGCTTATCACTTCACAACAAAAATCAAAGATCAACAACTACAACAAGTAACATCACCATTATTGTTAACATAACAAGTTAACAATAATGGCAACATTGACGAGACTACTCTCAAGGATTCACAGCAAGGTCCAGAAGTAGGGGATGAAAATAAATATAAGCAAAACGAAAACAATGTCAGTGGGCAAGAAAGCTTATTGCTTCACAACAAAAATCAAAGGTCAATAATTACAGCAAGTAACATCGTTTAAATACTTGGGGGGTTTGATCACGGAAGATGGTTAATTGCAGCAATGACATAAGATCTAAAATCACCCTTGCTAAACAATAATTCCACTCTAAACAAGGATTACTAATGAACAAAAACTTACCTCATAGTTTAATCTTACTGAAATCTATGAAAACGCCTGATTAAGGTATATGTGTGGTCCGCCGCACTATATGGATAAGAGACATGGACCATAAACAAGAGAGACACGAAACAATTGAAAGCGCCGGAGGTGCATGTTGTGAAAAGGTCAAATTCACAAGTACTGACACAGGCTGGAGAGAGTCACCAAATCCTGAAAAGGATTAAATACAGACTCGTACACTGGTTAGCACATGCTCTCTGTCACAGTGGATTGCTACAAGATATGATGGAAGGCAGGATTGAAGGGAAAAGGCAGAGGGGAAGGCCCAGGATTACCTGGATCTCAACGCTACTAAATGACATAGAATGTACCAGCTATAACTAACTGAAGAACAAAGCCCAAGACAGAGATGAGCGTGGCTGCTCAACATGGGGGCGAACCAGTCTTAGGACTGATATATCATTGATTATGATAAGTTTTAAGAATGACATTGAATTATAAAGGATGCATGCACATTTTTATTGGTATAAGTTATGATATTAGTATAATTGGATAAACTTTCACATCATTAAATATAGATGGCACATAATATTTTTGTACTTACTTTAGGTTAAGTCGCCGTGTAGATAGGATGGAACATTCTATCGGCAGTATTGTCTCCAAAATTGATGCTGTGCTTGTGAAAATGGAAGGAATGGAGAAAGCGAAAGTGAAAAGACGCGAAAATATGAATAAAATTTTGAATTCAATTTCAGAAGTAAGTTATATGGGTAGGAATGTTTTTTTAACTTTCATTCGTTTATTTTCCACAGTCTGTGTGTTCATGTTGAAAATTTCCCATGTTTTGGATATTTATCCACAGACTTTAGTTGCAAAGTTTTTTCAAATGTTTTGAAATGCATTCCAGCATGTATAGGTAAATATGGTTCTTTTAAATGATTCTACACTGTAATGGACACGAGAAAATTTTTGCTCTTTTGAAAGGTACAGTATAGAAATGTTAAACGACTAAAAACAAAGTCTGGTTCACTGAAACAAAGCTCGATTTTACAAACCTCCAGTTTATAAACTATTTTTTTACGAAATAGTTTTCTGCTTCTCTAATTATTATTCGGGCGATTTTCAGCTGCAACGGCATAAGTTTTTATCCATTCTTTTAGGCCCAACATTGGCGATATTACAACACTAAGGACAAGATTATTCTATATACACACTCTTGTCCTGTTTTTGATTCTTTCAAAATTTGAATTATTTATTTAATTTATAATTAGACATTACACAATTTAATTGCTTTCAAATAAGATATATTGGAACTGATTTTTTTAATATGATAACAATGTTCCAGAGTGAAAATATGGATGAAAAAGCAAAAAGACAGCAAATGGAGCAGCTGGTTAGAGAGGAGCTTCAGCGCTGGGACAGTGACACTTCTCTGGATGGTCGTCGTTAACTGAAAGTTCTCTTTAAGGTTTCATGTATGCTTTCTTCTTTTAATGAAGATTTCTGATTTGCCAATAAATTATTTATTTCATAGTAGAACTTTAATTAACCTTTCAACGGCCAATGTTCCCAATTGGGAACAACATCGGTTTTATTAACTAGAAAGAAATATTTTTCTTACATGAAAGCTCTTGATTTTTTTTCCTGAAAAAACGAAATTCCAAATTTAATTTACATTTATGCCATAAATTTAATTTTTTTAAAATCGCCTATTTTTGAGGACAAATAAAATGTATTTATACAAAAATTGCCACGTTTTTAAGACAAATAAATTCAACTGGTCGAATGGTCGACGCGTTTCGGCTCTTCAATGGAGAGCCGTCATCAGGACCTCGTGGTCAGAACTCACACGAATGAAGAGTGATGTTTACGTCTGGTCGTCCGAAGAGTTCGCCTTTGTATTTGCTGCGTCCGAGTGGTCTTTGGATGCGAATTGGGGAGCCATCTGTTGTAAAGTGTTGAAAGTTTTTTCACGACTGAGGTTAATAAAGCCTGTCCAAGCTGACGAAATAGGTGGTGTGTTTCTTCCATCATTAACGAGGAAATTCTGGCATGTTCTGATGAAGTATCCCTCGAGAAAATTCAATTCCGAATTGTGTGTTGCTTTTTTAAAAACAAATGCTTTGTCAAAATCAAAATGATGTGAATGTTGCCAACAGTGTTGGGCAGTAGCCGAATTATCCGTCCGTCCCTTCTCAACATGCTTTCGGTGTTCGAGAACTCGAATATTTAGATTTCTTCTAGTTTGGCCAATATATCCATTTTCACAATTCTTGCATGGGATGAAGTAGATACCAGATTCTTTGGAGGGTGAGATAGGATCTTTCTGACCACGAGGTCCTGATGACGGCTCTCCATTGAAGAGCCGAAACGCGTCGACCATTCGACCAGTTGAATTTATTTGTCTTAAAAACGTGGCAATTTTTGTATAAATTAAAACCAGGCAAAGTTACTCATTTTTTGTGATAAAATAAAATGTATTTTTCTTTGTTTTGATTTAAATGCTGTTTCTATGGACATGGGCAAGTCCAGAAAACACATGAATTTTAAGGTTGACATCTCTAAACTAAGGGATTAGAAGAGGAAATAACAGAAAAAAATTTAGAAAATCAATTTAAATCTGTCACTTTTTTGGCCGGGGCCCATGATGCTGTTAAGATGGCCCTGGGCAGGTGAGAAGCTGAATTATTTCCCTTGCGTTTATTTGACTGTTCCGAAAAAATTGCTGTTTGAGAGCACCAAAATGTACACTTGCCCCTTGTGATAGAGTACATTTTTTTCTGATATTATTGTTCCAGGCGATGTCTTTTTCACTCAAGTTTTCTCAGCACCTCCATTGTCAACGTATGTCTCAAAAGTAATCAATGTGAAATTTTACTGTTGGAAATTTTTTATGTCAATTTTTGTGTGAAAACAAAAGCCCAAGCTACTATCCCTTACAACCTGCCGCCCAGGTGCAACCTCACTTAAGCTGCCCCTAATTGAAAAGTAAATATTAATTAAGTGTCTGGGCTTGTCAATGCTAAAATAAGTGGCTTTCAAGGAAGCAAGATATCTCGTCAATGCCGCTTGAAGGGTTTAAGTTCCACATAATTATATCTTTTTTTGACATTGTGAATAAATTTAGACCAAGATTTTTTTGTGACATTAAAAACCATTATTTTGACATACCAACCTAAAAATTTTTTTCTAGTCTACCATCTATTTGGCAACCTATGCCAACATCTATTTGGCAGTCATCTCCATAGAGTACCAATTTTTATTGAACACAGAGTAATAATAGATCCCTTTGCAAAAATTGTTTGTCTTGATGTATATTATCACCACTGTTCCTTCTAAGTCAGGGGTCTACTGACCCCTTGAGGTTCGTGAAGAGATTTCAAGAGGTCTGTGAGCTTGGATGAGAAAATAGTTAACTTATTATTTTTACAAAATAATATACAGTAGAACCTTGATTATCTGTTCACTGATTAACCATGCTATGGAAATTTCAATTTTGTGTTCAATTTTTTCTTATTTGTATTGTTGGTTTTTTTTCATAGGTTAGAAAATTTTGTGGTTTTTGTGATGAAAACAAACATTTTCATTTCGTGGAACTGGATTTTTTCATTCTTTTACAGACCCCCCATTTTCAGAGCCAAACTACCATTTCAAAGCATTGAAACAGCAGCCTCCATATGCACACATAAGAACTGGACATTGTATATCAGCACTTGAGGATTTACAGGCAATTACATGAAATGCTGAGAAATTAATCAATATATATATATAGGCGTAATGCTACATATTCTTTGCCAATTATTCACAAAAACATTAAAAAATTCATTTCTCTTACCTAATACCCAAGTTTTATAACTCTCTACCCTTGTTAGTTGCATTTTTAATTGGGTTGCTGTATTTTTGAAATATATGACATCCATATTTTTATGGGCATCTTTTTCTCAGCCACCTCGTTGGGCATTTTGCCTGTTGTGGCATTGTATTTGTATATTGAAATTACGAATGCTTCGTCTCTTTACACGTACAAAAAAGTACCTCAAAATATATCTATTGTCTATTGATGATATCTCCGTGCACTTTTAATCTTTTGTTTTTTTAAAGAAATCGTCCCTCACACTAATTAAAGTAATTGATTTTCTCCCATTATATTTATCAACATTTTAAATATTTTACCTTTCTGACAGTAGCTCAATTATTCAAATCATACGTATTATCTCTAAATTTGACATTTAAAATGCACCCACCACATGTTGACACAATGATGTTACTATTAATTTTTTGTTTTACCCTTCACCCATCTATTTGATATTTAATTCTATCAATTTCTCTCCCCGTTTATATTTGCCTTTATGTAAAAGTGTTTATATATAGGTAATTCTCCCCTCACACATTGTACTTTTTTTTTAATTAACCCATCATCCAGTATGTGACAGTCATGTTCACCTTGGATGAAAAGTTGTTTCTATTTGTATATGTATGCTTGTACATTTCTTTGCTAAATAAAAATTAAAAAAAAAAATATATATATATTGCAATTGGAAGATAAGGCACAAGAATGGTGTAACTTCAGACGTGGTCTAATGACTGCATGACTTATCGGTTGGTCCAGCGCTATTCATTTTTTGTGTCATTTTTGTAGTACATTTGAAAACTGTGCAGAATTTCTGACAGGAAAAGATGACAGTGTTTTTGGGCTATTTGTGATCACCTTCCCCAACATTCCCCCTCAAGGTTCTACTGTATTTCTGCCATCAATGAAACATATTAGTAGTGTGGATATCCTTCAATAAGTGTAATTTTTATTGAATTTTTTTTTCGCACGGATAATATGAATTTATAGATATATAGTGGATAGTCATTTTAAACAGGTAAAATACATAAGTACTTCTTTCTTTTCCAATTATATTTTCAATCATT
The DNA here is from genome assembly GCF_987345545.1 of Pholcus phalangioides. NCBI lineage: Eukaryota > Metazoa > Arthropoda > Arachnida > Araneae > Pholcidae > Pholcus > Pholcus phalangioides. Next base: position 17,454,332 of record NW_028301628.1, read on the forward strand.
TTTTTTTACTCCTGGCAGTTTAACCATGCTTTTCGCGTTATCTGTGTTCACCTTCCTCACCATTCGCCCAGATAATCAGGGTTCTGCTGTACTGAATCAGTGGCCTTCATTTTATTGGGTCCAGGGAGTTTCATTTACATGAAGGACCAGTGGGACATGAAAGGTTAAGAGCTTTAGCGACACAGGTGCATAGTCAAGCACATTAAAAATGCTGCACATAAATTTCTGAAGTACACCAAAGGAGGATACAGCATATTCCCATTTCGCTCACAGGAGAAATAGGTCCTCTCTGTAATATAAAAATTAAGGAAATATGTTGACTGATTATCACCCCTGTAATAATGGGCATAGTTCTGGCTTGTGTATTGATGAATACTAGAAAGTCTTGATTAATTTGTTTCTCAAATAAAAGTTCTTAAATGAATATAAATATATTAAATTGATGAAAAATTCTTTCTTCTTTCCAGATGCTAGACATTCATGCTTTTTTACTCTGGGAATAGCATTAGTCCAGCCACTTGTTTGCATAGAACCAACTGCAATTCAATACACACTAAGGGGTTCGCTTATGTAGGAGAACCTTAGAATTGCACTGGGACCAAAAAATCATTTTGTTCTAGTCAATTTGTGTTTCATGTATATGTTCAAAGCTTTTTGTTATACAATGTGAAAGTTGATAACAATGTGAAAGTGTTGTATAGAAGTTATATGCCTGGTTCATAATCATAGTATATGCATATTATGATTAAAAAAAACCCAATGATTAAATCACCAAAATGTGTAAATATTTTATGAATATTTTCATAAACTTCTTTGAAAAGAATTATTTTGAAAATGAAAATTCAGTGAAAAGTGTATTTTTTTTTGTTATTTTTTATATAAATAGTTACAGCATGATAAAAATTAAATGATTATATAGTATAGTTTCAGTCTTTGAAGCAGTAATTACAAGATTTATGTAATGAAATCAGTGTCAAATATTGATTTTAAGTACCAATGAAGCAGATCACAGAGGGCAAAATAGCCCATGTAGGTTGCACATAAAAATAGAATCATGGTAAAGAAGAAGGAAACTCATTTCCATCATTGAAAATCATAAAAACATTGATATACTTTCAAAGATGAATACAGAGTTACATTTGAGAACCCCAGAGAGATCTACTCAATGTTTACTATGATTATTATCATATGTTTCTGAACTTACTGACTTTGACGACAGAATCTGTGAAAGGAGCCCCCCCCCCACCCGACAGTTTTATTACTCACATTTTGAAAGTTATAGCTGAAAAGAAGTATATCCAACGCTGATAGTTCTAAATAAAAACACTAGGCAGAAAAAAAGAAATCTATTCCAGTTTTCCTAGAAATAGTGAGAAGTAATATGGTGAAGCACAAACCAATCAATCTCTTACCATCACGATCATCGATGACACATGGTTGTCAGATTGGGAAGCAGCACATGAAAGTAGAGTATCCGTCTCTACTAAGTTTCTAGGCTCCTACTGAAGAGTTCTAGGCTCTTCAGTAGGCTCCGAAATGGCTGTATGATGTTTTGAGATTTATTTTAGGCTATCAATGTTGAACTCGAAACAGTTAGCTATTTCACATGTTTGCATGACTTGTGTTTTTTAATAGCTTAACTGACTCTGAGAAACACAAAATATATAGTACTTGTGTAGATATGGATGAAGGTTTTTCTTCTACAAATAGGTTTCAAATTTTACCTGAAACATTTATATGTATTGACATTCTGTTACATATATATAAATATAAAATTTTATTTCTTGAAATTATTAAATTAGGAATCTGCATTGATCAATTTCTCCTTGATTTATCTTATTCTTTCATTGACAAAAGAATGTTTATAGTGTACTTTCTTATGTAAAAGTAACACACTACATTGAGAAAAGAATAAATACTGTACATCGCAAGTGGTCTAAAAACCATGTATGGATGTCGTCTATTGAATGAAGTATCGTATTCACTTTGATGATGCGCTGGAAACAAAATACATATTCAAACTCTGAATTTAATATGACTGAAATCGAGTAAAAAGATTTGTTTTGCGTTGTTCTATGTTCCATTGTAACCTGGTTTCCAGCAATCTGGAATCTAGGAAGTCAGGAACATGAAAAGTGGTCGTCCTTCCCATTGGCGTATGCAGAATTTTCTGGAGGAGGGGTGGTTTCAAATTTTTTTTCTTCTCGGGGGGGGGGGGTACATTTTTTCCTGCAAAATAACACCATAATCGGGTTTACGGAAAATTCACCGCCATGCAATTCACCGACAGTTCGATGCGAGTCAGTTAGCGACGGAATGATCGATTGAGTGACCGAGTGAGTAAGTGATTCAGTGAGTGAGTGGGTTACTGATGCAATGATGGAGTAAGTCAGTCCGTGAGTGAGTGAGCGAGCTGCTAAGTGAGTGAGTGATCTTGATCTATTGAGTGAGTAAGTGCCATATCCTAAAGATATGGCGGAAAGTTTAAATAATGACTTTATGAGAAGAAATTGAGATGATATGGATTCGGGTTGCTGTATTTTTGAAATATATGCCATCCATATTTATTTTGGGAATTTTTTTCTCGCTGGGCATTTTGCCTGTTGTGGCCTTGTATTTGTATAAATTACAAATTGCTGTTGCCCAATACAAGATAGTAAATTCAACAAAATTCCATTAACTCTGTTTTACTCAGAACCTTCTAATGGAATGTTAAAAGGGATAATAACAGAATTAAAAGATATAAAAATGCTTAAAATCATCTCCTGTTATCACTTTGATATTATAAAAAACATCACTAATCATCAGTAACCAATGGATTTTTTTTATGCTGAACTAGCTGTTACCCGCGATTTCACGTGATGAACTTTCAGAAATCCCGCCTTAGTGCGTATCTATATGTACTCTATATTTATTTTATATATATACAATATATACACGCCGCTGTGGTGGTCGAGTGGTTATAGTGCCGGACTCGTGATGCGAGGATCCGGGTTCGAACCCCACAGTGGTGGTCGGCTGAAGTTGGTTTTCTGTGGTTCCCAACTTCAAGGCGCGAATGCGAGCCGATCTCCCCGTTAAAAAGTCTCGCCACAGAGAGCAGCAGGCCTACAACGTTACAAATATTCAATCATTACACTTCACTCACAATTTGAAGTATAGATGGCAGCACTGAAATATCATACACAACACTAGCTACACACTCAGACTGTTAGGTGCACTAACTTTGTTCCAGACTCTGCCACGAAGCTGGGCTGGAAGAGATCTCGGCAACGGGATAAGTCCGGTGGCAGAGACCCTGGCGTTCATTCATTCATGTTGAAACGCTCGATGCCATCCTTCTATAGAATTGTTGGTATTAGGGAAATCGTTACGCGTTCCTTGAAAGCAGTTCCAAATGTCGATGTCAAAGCGCGGCTGACGACGACCACCACGACGAAGAGGACGCCTGATCCAAGTGTCTTCAAATCTACACTTCATCATAAATACGTTTTCGAAACAATCGGATTTTTTAATCATTTGTGACACTACTAGGTTAAAAACTAACTAACTAACCAATTCACTCACTTACTGACCATTCACTCACTCCCTCACTAACCAATTCACTCACTCCCTCACTCACTAACCAATTTACTCGCTCGCTCAATCACTGACTCGATCAATCACTTACTCACTCAGTCACTACTGGGTCACTCACTCACCCGCTCAATCACTTACTCACTCGGTCACTCAATCACTTACTTACTCGGTCACTCAATCACTTACTTACTCGGCCACTCAGTCACTTACTCAGTCACTCACTCACTCGGCCACTCAATCACTGACTCGGTCACTCGCTCAATCACTTACTCGGTCACTCGCTCAATCACTTACTCACTCGGTCACTCACTGGGTCACTCAGTAACTCAATCGCTCACTCCCTCACTAACTGACTCGCATTGAACTGTTGTCGGTGAATTGCTAGTCGGTGAATTTTCCTAGTGGTGAATTTTCCTAGTGGTGAATTGCGTGGCGGTGAATTGTCGGTCGGTGAATTTTCCTAGCGGTGAATTGCTGGCGGTGAATTTTCCGCACACGCCATAATCGCGGCTTGGGGGGGTGGGGGATTAGAACACCGCTCCTTCTAAACATATCATGGCCCGTTGCTCTATAGCAGCAGACTTTGTGGCCGAGAGTGAAAACTGGTCAGGGAAAATTATATGGAAATATAGGGTAACCCCGTAACTGATACTCCCCGTTGTTGAAGATGGTATTAATTTATGATCATTATTGTTATAATGACTTGCGGAATGGCAACAGTATGGCTTTTGAATGTAGGCTCGGTTGTTATGGTAACATATGTCTCTGCTGGATGTTTATTATTAAAGTTTTAGTTATGTTCTCATTTGTAATCGATGTAGCATCGCATCACTAAACATGGTGGCAGCGGTGTTGTAACTCCATCTTAGAGCAGGGAAGAAACCGAATTGCTTCAGCATGAACGAAGCCGCACAGAGTGAACCGATTAGCCGATGGCCGCCGCCTGTCCACGGCAGGGCCGGTCTTAGACCTGGTGGCGCCCGTTGCAAAAACAGTAGTCAGCGCCCCCTTCCCCCAGGTGGAAATCCAGAGTGATGTGTCCGAGGAGGCATTTTTTGGTAGTCATTACTGTCCCGTAAAATACGGGACAGATTCCTTCTACCATATTATCAGACTTGGTGTGGTGATCGTCCCCATTCCCCCACCTCATGGTTGGATATTAAGGGACGAAGAAGTCGGAAAAAAGCTTCTAGAATGGGATTACTGCTATTTAATTTGTAAACAAGCATGAAAACCCAACTTTTTTGATTTAATTAAGAAATTTAATTTAAAAACATTAAAAAGCAAAACGTCACACATTTATCAGGATACTCATCACAAAGGATCTATATTCTTTATACTTATTTTCATTGAGTTTTATGGTAAAATTCGTGTAGTGCCCGCATCACGTACGGCCTAAGATGATAATAAAAGTGGTTAAATTCAGTGCCGTCTTAAGGCATGGGCCCACCCGGGCCCAGCCCGGGGGCCTCACAAAAATGAGATCTGGTTGAGATTTTCGAGAATTTGCCTGGTAGGGAAAAAAGGTTGCCTCAGAAAAATCATTTGGCCCGGGGACCCATAATGTTCTTAAGACGGCCCTTTTTAAATTAAAAAGTGATATTTTTCCGTATGATTTCTTTCATATTTATAAAACTCGTGTGAACTTCATTTGAAATTATCCCTCTTAGACGCAGTACTAAAAACAGAAGGGGCAGGCAAACACCAGCTAAAGCACTGGGCCCTGCAACTTGGACAGGCCCGTAACTATTCTGAGGCAACTTGGGTGGTGTCCCGAGCCGAATGGAGAGGGGGGCGGGCGGACTTGTAACTCTTCTTTTTCTGAGCATAACCATTTCAAGGAGACTCCAAGAAAAGACTGCCTCCGAGAAAGCATCTCGATCCTGGGGAACGGGAGGGCCGTCTGAAGAGCATCATGGGGGGGGGGGGGGCCGGGCCAAGTGGTTTTTCTGAGGTCCTACCTAGTAAATTCTAAAAAAATTTAATTAGATCTCATTTCCGTGAGGCCCCTCTACTCTTGAGGCTTCCGGGCAGCTACCGGGTGGATCCATGCGTTAAGACGGCACTGGGAAGGGGTTTTTTCTCTGTAGATTTTTTTTTAACCTCAGGGACTTAAGCTTTAATTTCAACGATAACGCACAATTCTTGAAGTTTGGGCTGAACATCCCTGAGGTTAAAAAAAGAATATCTAAAGTGAAGAAGCCCCGTTCACATGCACAATAAAACATCCCGGGAAGTTCCCGGTAACGGGGATTTTCGCTACAAACCGTTCACATGACGTTAAGTTTATGCCGGTAATCCCCCCTCTTCTTTCCGGAAGTCGTCACAGGTTACGTAGGTTGAACGGAAGTGATTGATTCAAGATGGTTGACGAAGGAGCTTATAGCAGTTTTCGCGGCGCAAAGGATTATGGGAGAGAAGGTCGTTGTCGACCTCCAATCCACCCCAAGAAAGATGGGCATTTTTTGATGAGCTTCTCTCCCACCTTTTTCTTCCCTACGAGGGGAAAAAAGTTGTCATGCCGGTAATTACCACCAAAGCGACCCCCAATCTTGCACATGTGAACGGGGCTTAAAGTGAAAAGAAGCAACCCGCACGTTTGTGCATACAGGGTCTAAAAGGATTATGCATAATCACCGGTGAAAGTGATAAATGTTTCGAAATTTATCAAACTTACCGAGACAATTGGTGATTATTCATTACCGATATGCTTTGCCGATTCAACGCATTTACCGTAACATACATTTAATTCTTTATTTCACCAGCTTCAAAAAACCTCATTTCAAATATACGAAGATACATATCCGAAATTTCTCTTATACGAAATGGATTTGCCGTCCCCCCTATTGTTTTTTGGATATGTGAGGTATACTATTTTATTTCTATGGAAGTCCCAATTAATCTACTTATTCTGCTCCGTATAGTCCGTAGATAAGACGTTTAAAAAATTACGTTGAATTATAAAAACAAAACGTCGGAAATGAGTTTCTTAGTGTGGATCGAAGTTGCATGAGAAGAGTCTTAACTTTAACTATAAACCACTACGGCTTTATTTTTATTTTTTTCAGAGGGAGGTTTCATTAGTTATAATTCGTCGTTAAAAATTTATTAACAAAAACATATATTTTTTAAATATTTATAGATTTGGGAGATGCCAGTACAAAAATTGACATTTTCTTTACAAAACCGTGTTAAATACCCCCCCCCCCAACCTCCTTGAGAGCGATTTTATATAGATAAATGAAATTTTCTCATGTGGGTTATATACCGCTGCGGAAGTGGTGCCTTTTCTTCCTGAAACTAGCGAAGTTTGCATCTGGGGATTATAAGCAACAAAATTCGATAGGTTTTGTTTAATTCTTATTCAAGATTAACATCGAGGAAATGACTTACCTTCAGAATGACTTTCTTTAAGATGATTAAAATTCTTACAAATCTTATGGAAAACTAATGCAACTAAAATTGAAATCGAAAATTTCACTAGAATCGCGAGATTTTCATTTCGATCGAATTTATATTGAGGTTTCCGGCCCTTCTTGAAAGTCGGTTTTAAAAAAAAATCAAATTGAATTTCCAGCATACGTCCCTCATTAGTTTATTGAAAGGAAAAAGATGTCTTTTTAGCGTCCCGTTGTGGCCACACCTTACCTAGACAGAGATACTGTCTAGGAGCCTCATAGGAGGCTTTACCGTTACTCACCGGGCATCTGGAACAAGATCCACGAAACTCCGAAAATATGTTCAGTTGTGTATATGTACGGCTTGTTAAAATTTTCCACCCACACATACGTTGCACTCAGGGGCGGCTAGAGACGAAATCTCTACCCGAGTGGCCCCCCTTACCTCCCCAATTAAAATTTTTTTGTTTCAATCGCTTCGTTTTGATGTGTTCAATTGAACAGCGATATTTTGTCATAGCATATCTAGTGCCGTATGTATGTTTTTGCCGCCTGTGGGCTATACAAATCTTGCCGCCCCCTACAATTTCAATCTAACTTTTTTACATATGCCATTATTAACGAATCATAAACAAAGAAAAACGAAAAAGTGGTACTGTATATTAGTTGCGCTTAAATTTTACTTTTCTGTCCTATATTCGTATCCTATTCCGATCCATAACGATTGTCATATAACGAGGGGGGCGGGGGGTATGGGTGCTCAACTCCCGTCATGAAGGCTTCTACACATCGATGAAAAACACTGATACATTTATTTGAAAGTACCTCAGCACCAATCAATGGTGCCGAGATACTTTCTGCGTACTTGTTTATAGTCCTAGCAACAAAATTAATAATGCATTACGTAATATCTATACATATCATCTTTAACCGCGCGTCCTAAGGTGTATTTTGAAATAATGAAATACTTTTTCAAAATGGTTTCGTGGACCGATTAAAATTCTAGACGGGGCCCGCCAGTGGTTTGTGCACTCGTGTCATTTGAATGTGCTTGCATTACTTGAATATACACAGTATCCAACAATCACCACACGGTTTTCTAAATGGGAATAGCAAGAAAACGGTGACAGATATTAGAGTCATTCTTACGGAAAGTAAATGAGCGAAGTTAGGAATTTCCGTTAGTTTTTGCTGGCTCTTTTTCCCCGACTTTCCTCCAATTTTCGAATTCAAATATCTCAGTAAATACTTAGAAACAAGGCAATTCTTATTAATTAAACTGCTTTTGTTCCTTCCATTTTTGTTCTTTTCCCCATGCTACTTTTATATTGAAAGCTACATAATACAAAATATAATAATAGTATAGAACAGCGGTTCTCAACCTTTCTTAACCCACGGAGCCTTTTCCGGTATATAATTTCTATGGCGAAGCCCCGTAGGCCTATTTTTTATTTATTCATCAAAGTTACTGATTTATTTTTATTATTAAAAAATATTAATAATTATTTTTTTCAAATTTACCTGGGAGTGCACACGGAGCCTCGGTGGTATAGATTATGTAAAAAATTATCCGAAAAGGTAATTTAGTATTTAAAAGGTTAGAATAATACATTTTATAGATTTTCTCTTGTTATACCGAAATCAGTTTTTGCGAAAACATTTTACATGATATTCAAAAATGAGCCACGTTTAAAATCAGTGACTAAAAATTCATCACGAAACTTCATGGTTTCCAAAACTTGGTATGTTCATTAGTTTACAGACAATTTTCCAAAATTTCAATTCCGCAGGTCTGAATAATCAAATTTATAAATAATGTTTAATTATAAGTATAAACTCGTCTATTCGAGTGCTCAATTCTTGACTAATTCGATCTCTTTTTCCATAACATCAAGAAAAAATATAATAGCAACGTGGGCCAAATATATTAACATCGGCGCTTTATAGTGCGTGGTGCTGCTGAAAAACGATCTTACAGGGAAGATGGGTTTCGAGGACGGATCTCGACGACGTCACGAATCTCGGGAGGAGGCTTTCTGCTCTAGAAGGTGTTGGTACAAACACCCCCCATAGACTATAGCCCTTCAAAGATGATACCCACCCCCCGCCTTCTTTGGGGAATGTCGGCTGAACTCTCGTCTTTTTTCCAACACCTTCAGTAATCTAAAATAAGTGCTGCTTTAATTCACTGGATGCCTACTCACCCTCCCACTTCTACTTGTGACAATACTATTTGGGAAGGCGGTGAATAACACTGTAAATAGGAAGGTTAGACAATCATATATTTTTTTACTTGAACGACAGTCTGTGTGGAAAGAAAACAAAAAATAAACAATATGGTTTAATAATTATATATTATTTACTATAGAAATGACACATGGCACTTCCACACGTTTACGAAACGGGAATTTAAAAAAAAAGTTGCTGTATTCCCTCTTTCTATGCTCCGAAATTAGCTGTCTCTCCGAATTTGCCGCCCTGGGCTATAGCCCGCTCGGCCCCCCTGTAAATACACTGCTGAGCATATCAAGTCGAATTTCTTTTGGTCTTTTACCTTGGATTTGGCGCTCCTCCTAAAGCGGGCAAAAATCATTTTCCCATTTTTTCGCCCATATACCTCGAACTTAACGCCCCTCCTAGAGAGGGCACAAATAAGTTACAAATAAGCAGGGGTAAACGAAAAGAGCTTGAGAGAGAGAGTGTATATTTTTATCTGACCAAACTCGCTGTGTACTGTACGTATATAGGTGCACTGCCCATCGATTATGTTCTTTTCGAAAAATAACCGTTATATTTTATGCACTCACCTTTTTTGTTTTGTTTTTGAAAAAAAAAATTATCATCTCGGTCGTTTTTCATGTATATTTTATAGTTATTTCTTTATAAATACGTATTCTAATAATGTATATTTATAACGCGTTTCGGCGCCCCTTCTCATTTGGCGCCAGGTGCAATTGCACCGGTCACACTGCCCTAAGACCGCCCTGGTCCACGGTTTGCAGCAACCAAGTCTCGCATTAGGAGAAGTACCTGCAGCGAAATGGAAGTTATTTCGCCGAAGGTGGAGCAACTACCTCACCCTCTGTCAACTGGACAACCATCCGGAACCCTATCGAGTAGCGCTTCTTCTCTCGTGTCTAAATGACGACGCCATGCGACTCTACGATGGTTTGGATTTCGTGTCCGAAGATGATCGAAAGGTGTCCGAGATCTTAGAGAAGTTCGAAGCTTCCGCGATCGTCCGGATGAACGAGACGTATAACAGGGCCCTCTTCAATAAAAGAAGCCAAAACGAAGGTGAGTCGTTCGATAACTTCTTGGCGGCTCTTAGAAGCCAGATTAAAGTATGCGGTTACTGCGAAAAATGTATGAACTCGCTACTTAGAGATAGAATCGTTGTCGGAATCAGAGATTCGAATACTTATGCAGAGCTCGTTAAGCACAGGGGATCTATTACGCTCATGTCATTATGCCCGCGTTTCGGTATCGCGTCAAATCATCGCCAACAAAAACATCGCCCGTCAAAACATCGCCGTTAAAACATCGCCGTGACAAAAACATCGCACGTCAAAACATCGCTGTCAAAACATCGCAGTCACAAAAACATCGCACGTCAAAACATCGCCGTCAAAACATCGCCGTGACAAAAACATCGCACGTCAAAACATCGCCGTGACAAAAACATCGCCGAAAATTAATATATATATATAAATATATTTACCTGCATATAATCAGCGGCTTTGAGTTTCAAAAAGACATCGGATATTTTTAATTGCGCTTCATTATTTAATAATTGCTTTATTCCTTAAGATTATACACTATCGCATATTTTTCTGAGATTTTATTACAGAAATAATAAAGGTACAGGTGAACTTGGCTAGTTCGAACTTGGTTAATTCGAATATCAGGAATTCCCTTTGAGTTTCTTGCAAAAATTTCAATTCAATTTGAAATTACTCGTTTAATTCGACCCCCCCCCCCAAACGTTTTGGATAATTTGATGTTTGATGCAGATAATATGCCATTTGCAAAATGTCTCTTATATATGTGTGTGTTACTGCCAAAGCCCGAAGTTGTCTAGTTCTCGAACTGGCCGGCACAGTTGAAACGGCCATTGTCCGAATTTCGGCTTTCGTTGAGCTTTGGCCGGTCCCTATATGTCGATCATTATATATCCCTCCATATATGTATCACCATAATATTGAATAATTTCTAATAAAAGAATAATTTCTTCTACGAACAATCCTCGTAATGAAAGAGTATCGACAGCTCAATTATTGTAGTAGCAACGAATATTGCAGGTTTGATGAAGAAAACTATAGTGAAAGGTTTATTAATTTAACGGTTTAGCAGAAAATTCGTACCCCTTTTTTTGGAATCTGGAAACCATATTTCCATGATGGGGTGGTGCGAAATGTCTCCCCGGCTGAAAAAGCGCATAATAACGGCTCTGGGTACAGATAATACAAAATCCGAGGATGATGTCACTCTCCGCTTATCCATACAAAACGTTATTAGCATCTGGCTGATGCGAAGATATATTGTGGGAAGAGAGAAACTTCAACTGCCCTTGCGGGGAATCGAACCCACGACCTTTCACTCTCCGGGTAAAAGGGCGTGTTCAGTGCACACGAGCTCTTAAGGAAAGACTGAGATATTCGTTGCCTCTGTATATTCCAGGGCGGTGGTTCTCAACCGGGGGCCCCAGGATATTCCATGGAGGAAAATATCGCGAAAGGTGAGTCATGACTGCTGATAAGGGGGCCATGAGGAAATTTATTAAAAGAGTGGGCAAAAAAATTTAATTTCAAACAAAATGCATAGAATATTTTTTTTCGCAATTTTTTCCTTATTTAAGTAAGTAAAGATTTAGTAATAAAGATTTGATTGATTTTTGATTGGTGGGCAGAATATTTCAATGCCTAGCATAAGGATTTGAGTAGTTGAAAGATGAAATTTAGTACTTGAGATATCAAAAATTTTATGAGTTTCACAAAAACAAGCACAATGATTTTTTTCCGTGTGTGTGTGTAACCAATTTCTCATAAGTAGGGCTCTGATTTTTACCTAAAGATGAAACGTCGTTGCTGATAAATTATTAGCTACTACGTTTCTTCTTTAGGTCATAAAAATCAAAGCCTTTGTCATAAGCTTGTGTTATCAATAATTATAAGGTTTCGAGATGAATGTACTGTATATATGCTAACAGTGTCACTTTATTGACAGTGATTGACAGTAACATTTATTTGAAGACAACCAACCAAAAAACAACGTCAAATGCGAATAAAACTGTTTTGTTGGCGTCAAAAGAGACGTTGCAACAACATCGTAATTGGACTTTTGAGCACACGTGTCCGTATAAAAAGTTAACATTTTCATTTTAATAACTACACACCCCCTTGCAACATGAATGACATATCTGAGTACTACACATAATTTTTCTAATTGAAAGTATTCCTGTAGGGTGAACGAGGTTTGCCAGTAAAGTAAAATACCATACGTCTTGTTACCTATGCCCTCTGTACATTACATATAGTAGTGTCTGTTATGTGAAATATTGTGTTGTGTTTAAGCCAACTCTCACGTTACTTCGTTCGCCTGTTGGAGAGAGGTCACATTATGAACCAAAAAGATACTTGGAGATAGCTTGTCATTCAGCGAGACATCAATAAACCGATAATTTTCTTTTTTGAAATCTTATTTATACTTCCTGATTTATTCGAAATTCTGATTCACCCAAATTCAAATTTACCCAAGAAAAACTAATTTGTAAATAATTCAAACTTCATCCTGAACAGTAACTTGATGACATTATGCCGTCTTCAAGCGCAATATTTACACATTGATTGAAAATAACTTATTATATATATTTTTTTTACTGTGTTTTAATTTTCATAAATTAAAAATAAATTCAAACACATATTTATACTGCAAACAATATTTGAACAATTGTCATTTAACGGGAAAACGGGAGGGGGGGGGGTAGGAAATTGATCATGGTCGCAAGGGGGGCCACAGGAATGAGAAATGGTTGAAAGGGAGCCATGAGCAAAAAAAAGTTGAGAACCGCTGGTAAAGGGCGTTCACTCGATTCGTGAAAGGTAGTGTGGGTTTGATTCCCCGCAGAGGCAGTTAAATTTTCTCTCTTTCCAAAATATATCTTCGCATCAGCCAGCTGTTAAAAAAACCTTTGTATAATGCAGAATTTATAAGAACTCTCTCTGTTCATTGTCCATTACTCAAAAAAAAAAGCCGAATTCGAAGGATTGAGAGAAAACTAATATGTGTGGAAACAGTCGAACACAGACATACACATGACAGTTTGGCTTTATCACAACCAAAGTCGCTTGAAAGTTTAATGCACTTTTAGTGCAGCTTTGGTTACCAGTTGAACAAAAAAAAGGGATGAGGTGATTTCCATTAGAATTTTTAATTTAAAAATTTTTCATAAAGCGATTTTTTTTCCAGGGCCATGTTCAGGCGATATTTTGACGTGCGATGTTTTGACGTGCGATATTTTGACGTGCGATGTTTTGACCTGCGATATTTTGACGTGCGATGTTTTGACGTGCGATGTTATGACGTACGATGTTTTGACTTGCGATGTTTTGACGTATTTGGCGATGTTTTTGTCACAGCGATGTTTTGACAAGCGATGTTTTTGTCACGGCGATGTTTTAACAAGCGATGTTTAGACGGCGATGTTTTGACGGGCGATGTTTTTGTTCGCGATGTTTTGACGTAGACCCTCATCGCTACGTGAAACGTTAACTAACGAGAACCGGAGACCACTCGTTATGTTCGCGTTACGGAAATAAACATGGCCGCTCGCGCGTACATTTTTCGATGGTGAGAGCAACGGAGATAAATTAGTTAAAACTGGAAATTATTCATTCATTATTAATTTCTCAAGTTGTTCATTATAATGAATAATAATTCTCTGAATTACGTTCCTTAATTTAGTAACATGATTCAGAGACAGCATTATCGTTAAAATGTTATCTGTACACATACTGATTGGAAAAAATTATTCATAGTGGTAAATCATTATAAATTATTATACTCGGTACAAAGATAAATCGCTCTAAAACGGTTTTTTTTTAAATCTTGCATGGAAATGCCTTTATTCTAATCTTAAACTCATCTCAATATAAGAATATTATTTAACTGGTAAATCTCGATCGCGATGATTTCAAGACATTTTGTAATTCGCTCAATACTTTTTTTACATCTCGTTCAAAATCGACGTCAATATATATTTAAACGTCTCCAGATTTTCCCCTTCTTAATTCGTTTAATAATTGATATTACAAAATATCAATGTTAAGTATTGCTACTTTCTGTGCAGTACACAGAAGTGTAATGCAGTAAACACCATTTCATACACACACTATACTCTGCGCACTAAAAGTACACTATAAAAAATCAAAGTAAATTTTATTAATCAACAAATAAATTTTTTCCAATCCTTGAGTGCATTTTCTGATCGGAGTATAAAAAAGATGTCAACAACAGTGTAAATTTGATGGCGCTTCATTTTCATGTGTGAAACAAGGAGACCAATTGTCTAATTAATGATGTAAATAAAAGGTTACTTGTTCTTGATTTTGACTCAATATCAAGACGGTAGATAAATGTGTTAAAAACATGGTAATATATGATGATGATATTTTTGATAGTCGTTTTGGAAATTCATAACATCATTGAATTTTAATAGAAAATCATTTTTTAAACGTAATAATTTAGAAAATTTCCCCGCGCCAGTATGATGTGCGTGCATAGCCTACCCTTTTCTCAAATATTTGATGAAAATAAAAAGAATCTGGATGAATTAACAAAAAAAATGTAGCTTAGAAAATTAGGGACAACCAACACACACAAACGCGTAATAGACCCCCAAGGGATTTATTACGCTCACGTCGTTATACAACGAGGTCGTTAGTGACGTCACGCTCTTAACGCAAATTCTCAACGAGCCTCATAACGCAAATCTCAGCGACCATCGCGAGTTGCGTTAGCTCCGAAACGGATGGACCAATCGGATAATTTTCTCCGCTGCTGATAATCATCATCACTATCAACGAGTAGGGAAACACGTGCGTTATTATTATTTTATTTTTATTTATTTGTGCGCGTTTGTGTGTGTTGATTGTCCCTAATTTTCTAAGCTACATTTTTTTTAATTCATCGGGATTCTTTTTATTTTCATCAAATATTTGAGAAAAAGGTAGGCTGTGCACGCACATGATACTGGCGCGGGGAAATTTTCTAAATTATTACATTTAAAAAATGATTTTCTATTAAAATTCAATGATGTTATGAATTTCCAAAACGACTATCAAAAATATCATATATTACCATGTTTTTAACACATTTTTATCTACCGTCTTGATATTGAGTCAAAATTAAGAACAAGTAACCTTTTATTTACATCATTAATTAGAAAATTGGTTTCCTTGTTTCACACACATGAAAATGAAGTGCCACCAAATTTACACTGTTGTTGACATCTTTTTATACTCCGATCAGAAAATGCACTCAAGGATTAGAAAAAATTTATTTGTTGATTAATAAAATTTACTTTGATTTTTTATATTGTACTTAGTGCACAGAGTATAGTGTGTGTGTAATGGTGTTTACTGCATTACACTTCTGTGTACTGCACAGAAAGTAGCAATACAATTATTTTAACACTATCAGTGATATTACAAAATATTAATGTTATTAAACGAATTAAGAAGGAAAATCTGGAGACGTTTAAATATATATTGACGTCGAGTTTGAACGAGATGTAAAAAAAATATTGAGCGAATTTCAAAATGTCTTGAAAACATCGCGATCGAGATTTACCAGTTAAATAATATTCTTATATTAAGAGGAGTTTATTCTAATCTTAAAGGCATTTCCAGGCAAGACTGAAAAAAAAAAAAAAAACGTTTTAGAGCGATTTATCTTTGTACCGAGAATATAATAATTTATAACGATTTACCACTATGAATAATTTTTTCCAATCAGTATGTGTACAGACAGGGGCGTCGGAAGTATTTTCGACCAGTGGGTGCTCACACAGGCGTTCGGGGGGACGACGACCCCCCCCCCCCCCCTCCTTGAAGGATATCAAAAATTGAAAACGTATTTGTAAAAATAAATATTAAAAAATATAGTTTTGTATCAATTCTGTATATTGTGGGTGGCTTGAGCCTCGGGGCAAAAGTCTCGCCATGCGAGACGACATTGGTTACACGTCACTATGGTGTATAAGCCGCTTCAGTGAAGTGATCCCGAAAATTCGCAACTGTGTTCCTAGCTAAATAAAATGCATAAAAAAATTATTTTTCTCCGAGAGTCATTAATGCACTATAGTTTTAGTGTTTTTACAGACACGAAACACATTCTCTCTCTCTCTCTCTCTAAACTTTTCTGCAATTATATTTCTCTTTACTCCCGAGTTTAATACTTTTCCCCATAGCAAGTAAGAGCCATCCCTTTTTATATGCTGCTACAATATTGTATCTCTCATCTATTTACTCTTCGGCTCAGTACTTAATAAATTAATTTTTTATTTCCCGTGATAAGTACTTTAGTAATAATTTCTAATAATTCATTATTGGAATCTTATATAAACAAGAGTCATGGTTTTTCTTTATAATTATTTTTGCTACGAGCCTAATCTATGGAAATATTTTATTACGTAAACCTTTGAATTTTTATACAAAATGTTTTCAACGGTTACTTGCATGTAATTATGATAGGGTAAGGTAATTAACCAGTCAGGTGACCAATTAATTTCTCCTTTTTAAAAGTTTGAAGCTAATAAAATGAATTTTCCTGATTACAATTTTTTATGAATACATTTAAACTGACTTCCTCATTTTTTTTTAAATCACCAATCAAAAAAAATATGAGAATTTAAATAATTACTAATTAATTTTCAAAAATTGAAATAATTAGATTAAATATTGGCGCGACGGCATATGCTGTCATAACCACCTGACTGGTTAAGGTAGATGGATACTTTCGGAATAGCATACAATAATTACAACACGAAAATGTTGACTGTGAAGAGGTCAACACTTAGTCATGCCAGAGCACTGGTTATAAATTTTTTCTACAATTGAGGGAGGGGGAACAACAATTAAAATGAATTTTTTTTTCAGTGGCTTCTCAAATGAGGTGTGACTCACGCAGACCCATGGAGCCACAGAAGAGGCACCACATCAGGGTTAAGGAAAAAAATAATTAGAGAAAAGTTTGAAAAATTTTCCTAAGAGTGCAATGAAAAAGAGGTTTGGCTGTTCTAGCAATTTTCACGCAGTCAGGTGCACCAACTTCAGGATAGTAACTAGCTTGGGCACCGAATGCATCATTAATTTATCATCATGAAAATTTATACCGCAGTAAAATATTTCATTTCGTACTTTGAACAGGGCCGTAGCTAGGGGGGGAGCAACTGCCCCGGGCGTAGTTTTAGGTGGGAACAAAAAACACCATTACAAAATTATCGAATTTTAAAGTTGTGGGGGCGGCAAATATCCTAGTTACGGCCCTGCTTTGAATAGTGATAAAAAAAATTGAAATACATAAAAGGAAATCGTCGGGGAAAATGAATTTCACATGAAATATAGAATTCTTTGCATTTTACATAACCTGCTATCGTCAATCTTCATTGGATTCAGCTTACGCACCGCTTATTTTTCAAATAATAGGATTAATAATGAAAATTAGAATACACAAACTCACCCTGATGTATTATTATCGAAGAAAAACTTTTCTTACACACTCGAGCACGACAGTTTCAATTGTAAATCTATCGATTCAAGTCCGGTAATTAAGAGAAATAACACTCGAACAAAGTTAAGTTTCGAAACAAGATCCTATGAGAAACAGTTTCTGTACGAAAAATCTACTAAGATATCGCTGATAACAGTTTCGTTTAACATCGAATTATATATATGAATCTTACCACTATCTAGTGGATTCGCCTGTTGGAAAATCCAAATACGAAATGCCTAGATCTTCGATAGAGTAATTATGTTTGTACTTCATCTTCACTGTTCACACCAATGGTTCTCAAAGTGTGCGTCGCGGCTACTAGGGGCACCGCGCTGAGCCGTCGATATTGATGTGTGCCGGTTCGGTGCTTTGAAGCGATTCTTTGTTAGACTATTGTGGGGAGCGGCGAAAGGGGCAATGCCGCTATATTGGCAATCATTCTGGCCAGCAGCAAACATAGGTAAATAGCATTTTTAGCGTTGGGGAAAATGAAAGAACTTCGGAAAAAAAAAAGAGGAATATCAATGGTTTCAAAATCTTACCTTTCCTTCCTTGGAGTTACCTCCCCCCTACCTACATACCATTTACCCCACACAAATATATCCACTGCTACTTCCGCACCCAAAGGGATGTCGGACAAACGGAAAAACCCTGTCTTTGCATATGCTCATGGCCCCCACAAGGGGGATGCTGACGGGGCTCCGGCCCTGGGGCCCGGGACGATTTTCCTCATTGTTTTGTTTTTTCACACCATAAATTCACTATAAAGGGGCGCATGAAAAGTCTGGTCTGGGGGCCCGCCAAAAGTCCCATCCTAGGAGCCCTGCTCCAGGATGTGGGGGCCATGCATATGCTCTTTGGAATTCCTTCACTAATTGTAATAGCCACGAGCACTTTTTGATGTCATCAGGGTTTGAAACTGGAAGCTGTTTCTTCTCCCACGAAATGTAAGTTTCAGGAGGGAAAAAAAATCATGTTTCCCATTTCAGAAGAAAAGGATTTCTTTTACGAAAATTGCGTTCCCCCCCCCCCTAAATTTTGCGGCCAGGTGCGACCGCAACTGCCTAGGTCTGGTCTGCTTCAACAAAATGGAAAATGAAAAAACAAATTTGCTATACATTAATGCAACGAAATTTTTTTACATAAACAAATTTAGATATCAGTGGTTTTAAAAAGTGCACGTTGCGGTTCCTAGTGGGTGTCACTGTCACTTTGCAACATTGATGCGTGCCTGTTCCGTGCTCTAAATTAATTTCTTTCAGTACTTCTAAAAGGCGGAGGAGAAACAATGGCTAGGACCAAGGCCCTCACAAAGGTGGGGCTGCAGCCCTGGGGGTCTATTACGCTCACGTCGTTATACAACGAGGTCGTTAGTGACGTCACGCTCTTAACGCAAATTCTCAACGAGCCTCATAACGCAAATCTCAGCGACCATCGTCAAAAACTTGATTTTTCTCAGCAATCCGCGGTATGTCGTTATCTATTTTACGAAAAACTCCCTGGTCCGAGAGTTGCGTTAGCTCCGAAACGGATGGACCAATCGGATAATTTTCTCCGCTGCTGATAATCATCATCACTATCAACGAGTAGGGAAACACGTGCGTTATTATTATTTTATTTTTATTTATTTGTGCGCGTTTGTGTGTGTTGATTGTCCCTAATTTTCTAAGCTACATTTTTTTTAATTCATCGGGATTCTTTTTATTTTCATCAAATATTTGAGAAAAAGGTAGGCTGTGCACGCACATGATACTGGCGCGGGGAAATTTTCTAAATTATTACATTTAAAAAATGATTTTCTATTAAAATTCAATGATGTTATGAATTTCCAAAACGACTATCAAAAATATCATATATTACCATGTTTTTAACACATTTTTATCTACCGTCTTGATATTGAGTCAAAATTAAGAACAAGTAACCTTTTATTTACATCATTAATTAGAAAATTGGTTTCCTTGTTTCACACACATGAAAATGAAGTGCCACCAAATTTACACTGTTGTTGACATCTTTTTATACTCCGATCAGAAAATGCACTCAAGGATTAGAAAAAATTTATTTGTTGATTAATAAAATTTACTTTGATTTTTTATATTGTACTTAGTGCACAGAGTATAGTGTGTGTGTAATGGTGTTTACTGCATTACACTTCTGTGTACTGCACAGAAAGTAGCAATACAATTATTTTAACACTATCAGTGATATTACAAAATATTAATGTTATTAAACGAATTAAGAAGGAAAATCTGGAGACGTTTAAATATATATTGACGTCGAGTTTGAACGAGATGTAAAAAAAATATTGAGCGAATTTCAAAATGTCTTGAAAACATCGCGATCGAGATTTACCAGTTAAATAATATTCTTATATTAAGAGGAGTTTATTCTAATCTTAAAGGCATTTCCAGGCAAGACTGAAAAAAAAAAAAAAAACGTTTTAGAGCGATTTATCTTTGTACCGAGAATATAATAATTTATAACGATTTACCACTATGAATAATTTTTTCCAATCAGTATGCGTACAGATAACATTTTAAACGATAATGCTGTCTCTGAATCATGTTACTAAATTAAGTAACGTAATTCATAGAATTATCATTCATTATAATGAACAACTTGATAAATTAATAATGAATGAATAATTTCCAATTCTAACTAATTTGCCTCCGTTGCTCTCACCATCGAAAAATGTACGCGCGAGCGGCCATGTTTATTTCCGTAACGCGAACATAACGAGTGGTCTCCGGTACTCGTTAGTTAACGTTTCACATAGCGATGATGATAACGAAAATCCCTAGTAACGATGTGAGAAAAATCAACCTTTAGCGATGGTGACGTAAAGCTATCCCACAATGCACCGCAAACCCCAAACACGTTTGAAACGCGGGCATAACGACATAAGCGTAATAGACCCCCTGGGCCCGGGACGATTCTCGTCATTTTTTTTTTTTGTATTTCACGCCATAAATTCATTATAAAGGGACCCGTGAATGTCAGGTTGCTGCTCCCACCCCCGCAAAAGATACCATTCTAGGGGCTGGTATTTTTTGCGCCCTCACAATCTCATGGCCTTCACATCCTGGAGGGGCTATGCACGAGGAAGCCGTGGTTGGCAAACACTTGAGAACCACTTATATTATATAAGTGGAACTATTGCTTACCTAGCTGCTTGTAAATGAAAGAAGGTCCAAACACTCAGAGGACTTGCCTTATGAACAGTCTAAAGCAGCGGATCTTAACCTTTATCTACTCGCAGCCCTTTTTAGTATATAATTTCTATGATGGAGCTCCGTAGATTCGTCTCTTTTATTTATTTATCAAATTTACTGATTTATTTTATTTTCTTTGAGTGACTGCGGATCCCTTCCCAAAGTGTACATGGAGCCCCAAGGACTCCGTGGAGCACCGGAGGAGAACCGCTGGTCTAAGGGAATAAATGCACGCACAATTGCACCACTGTCAAAACCTTATAAGCAAATTATCTCATATCTGCCGGCATAGGCGTAAGCTGAGTTTTCTGGAGGGGGGAGGGGGTTCAGATTTTTTTTCCTTCGGGGAGGGTTTTTCCTGCAAAATAACACTATAATCTTGGCTCGGGGACCTTGTGTACGCCAATGTCTGCCGGTATCAGTCATAAACAAGGGAACAAATTTTCCTTAAAAAATCTTTGCAGGCATTCATTTACTCGATTCAAACGTGTGTCTGGATCATCCCATCAATGCAGAATTTAATTTATTGTAAAACACTTTTACCCCGAGATAAAAGAAGTATGCCTGCGTGCAGGGTCGCAACTTTTTCACCCGGGGCAAGCCAGAATTTTAGTGCCCCTTGCATGTAGAGGAAGCAGTTAAAGAATGAATTCGGCGCCCCTCCTGGTTTAGCGCCCGGGGCACCAGTTCCGCCTGCTCCCCCCCCCCCTAGTTGCAGCCCTGCCTGCGTGGACAGAATCGTTAAAAAAGCGGGTGTAGGCTCCAAAAATACCCATCGTAGGTGCCTGAAAAGGTGTGTCACAAATAACCACTGCATAAGTAGAGCAACACGACAGAACAAGACGTATGAGATGAAGAAAAAAATATTTTTCATTTTTTGTTAGGTTTTTGTTTACTGCAAAACACTGGGTGCTCAAGCAGCAGCAGCAGCAGCCCCCCCTGACACATGCATCTGGATACCCTCCATCCCTTAGGAAAAATAGGGAAAAGGGACACAAGCAGAAATGTGAGAAAGCGGGGGGGAAGGGATGTGTGGGAGTACTACAAGTAAAATGTTTGCTGTATCGGCGCCTAAAGGCTCTATCAATTGTGATGGCAACGGGGACTCCAGCAAGATTCAAGACTCATAGAGAGGAAACAGGCAGTTTTTCCTTTAATTTTTTTTTGTGTTCGATATTTACGGAAAAAAAAAAATCAGAAATTTATATAGGAGATTTTTATTCCTGAATCAATTCTGTGGGTGCTCTGTCCCGTTCTACAAGAGAGTGTGGGTACTCGAGCACCCACAGCACCCCCGGCTCCGACGCCACTGTGTACAGATAACATTTTAAACGATAATGCTGTCTCTGAATCATGTTACTAAATTAAGTAACGTAATTCAGAGAATTATCATTCATTATAATGAACAACTTGATAAATTAATAATGAATGAATAATTTCCAATTCTAATTTGTCTCCGTTGCTCTCACCATCGAAAAATGTACGCGCGAGCGGCCATGTTTATTTCCGTAACGCGAACATAACTAGTGGTCTCCTGTTCTCGTTAGTTAACGTTTCTCGTAGCGATGATGATAACGAAAATCGCTAGTAACGATGTGAGAAAAATCAACCTTTAGCTTTGGTGACGTAAATCTATCCCACAATGAGCGTAATAGACTCCCAGGTCTCTATCGCTTCAGAAATGCATTGATGTTTGTAGGACAGCAGACAAAACCACACACACATGAGAGTACAGTCCTGCGTTCACCTGCTGAGGTACATGCAGTCAAAAAAACCCATCAGAGTTTCTCAAGATCATAAAAGCTATGAATGCAAATATTGCGGCCTTGAGTACCCAAGTAGTCGCATGACGTCAAATATGACGTGAAAATTTGGTCATTTTCTCTGAATGACGTTAGTCAAAAAAAAAACCACGTCATTTCAGTCATTTAATGACCACGAACAATAAAGGTCAGGAAATAACGTGATACTTGATGACCTTAATGAAATATCAGGTCATTTCATGACCTTCATTAGCCACGAAGGTCGCGAAATGACGTGATATTAAATGGCGTAAATGATTTTGCGTCATAAAAATCACGAATTTCGAACTGAAAAATTCTGTTCCGGATGAAAATAGCAAAATTATCCAAAATGTTTGTTAATGAACCTTCAGAGGGTGTTTCAAAATTACCCTAGGCCTACTCGTTACTGGTTGTCACAAGATAAATGAAGATTTACCTTACTTTTACTTTTTTACTTATTTACTTTTAATTGCGATTTTGTTTGAATGGAAATGTAAAACTTTTAATGAGTAATTGTTCATATAAATTTATCAACACGTTATATAAATTATAATTGCATCCATATCATGTTTTTTACGGAAGGTCAGAGGATCTGTGAAATCTCTCAACAATTTAAAAAGATGGAATGAATTCTTTGACGTGTACAACAATGAACTAAAAAAATAATTTTTTTACAATCTTTTTCTTTTCAATAATTAGAAAGAACGGGAATAATTATATTTATAATTATTATATTTTTCAAGGATAAAAAAATAAAAGAAAACGAAAAAATAATTGCCATCGGCTAAACTTAGATTAACAGAAATTGTAATATAACTAATCTATATATATAAAATTGATTTTCTGTGTCTGTGTGTGGGTGTGTGTATGTTCTCTATACAAATCTACAATTTTAGATCGATCGTCGCCAAATTTTGCATATATACCAAATGGGACCAGACTTGAACGATAGGCTACTTTAAAATTTCGTCAGACCAGGGCAAATGCCCCAAATGGGCAAAAAACCGTAGGGCAACAATGGTTTTTGGGCCTCAACAATCACTTTCCGAACGTTTACTTTGGTTACCGTGGTTCCTTAGCAATGCGTTTCAGACGTGTATATGCCTTTACAACGGTTTGTCACTTCTTTAATCCTGTTAGCATATGTATAATAGTTTATGCCTTTATAATGGTTTGCCACATTTTCAATATACTCTCAGTAATGAGGCTTTTTGAATAGACGTCATAATCATCATCAGCATCGCTTTGAGAGTCAGGAAAAGGGTGATCCTCATTGAAATCAGCGCTAAAATTGTCGATTTTACTGTAGAAATGCGGAAATTAATGGGATTTTCCGCCCCATCAATAATTTTAAAAATTGTATTCAATTCTCGATTTTTGAAATATTCAGTTCGCTTAGAGATATACGAAGCCCAGGAGATTAAATACGAAGTAATTAGCCAAACCTATACTTTTGAGTTGGATATTCGAGCAATATCATTGATTTCATTTATATCTTCTCAAGTATGAAAATTAATGTCTCCATATTGTCTCTTTTGATATTTATTTGCATAAATTCATGTGGGTTAGGATATTTTAAAATTAGTTATGAGCCCGTGAAAAGTGCATCGAAAAAATTCCACAGCTTTAACTAAGGATTTTTGGAAGCTGGAACAGACAGATGGATAACTTGAAGTTCAGGGGGGGGGGGATCGAAATACCTTGCGCCCCTTAAAAAAAGAAAAATATATATTCATTTCTACGTTTCTGTGTAAATCTAGATTTGTTTATTTCATGAATCGCGCAGGTCGCCATATTGGTTAACTTGGACACGATTTGTATGTCCCTCAAGAAAAAGAGAGGGAGATATCACGTGATCCAAAAAAGCCTCATTGAAGAAAACCCGGGCAGCGCCGGGTATTATAGCTAGTCTATATATATAAAATTGATTTTCTGTGTGTGTGTGTATGTTCTCTATACAAATCTACAATTTTAGATCGATCGTCGCCAAATTTTGCATATATACCAAATGGGACCCGACTTGAACGATAGGCTACTTTAAAATTTCGTCAGACCAGGGCAAATGCCCCAAATGGGCAAAAAACTGTCCGGCAACAATGGTTTTTGGGCCTCAACAATCACTTTCCGAACGTTTACTTTGGTTACCGTGGTTCCCTAGCAATGCGTTTCAGACGTGTATATGCGTGTATATCAGGAAAAGGGTGATCCTCATAGAAATCAGTGCTAAAATTGTCGATTTTACTGTAGAAAGGCGGAAATTAGTGGGATTTTCCGCCCCATCAATAATTTTAAAAATTGTATTGAATTCTCAATTTTTGAAATATTGAGGTCGCTTAGACATATACGAAGCCCAGGACAATTAAATAGGAAATAATTAGCCCCGGACCTACTTTTGAGTTAGACATTCATGCAATAACATTGATTTCAACCATTTATTTATGTCTTCTGAAGCATGAAAATTAATATCTCCGTATTGTCTATTAATATTCAACTGCATAAATTCATATAGTTTAGGATGTTTTAAAACTAATTATGGGCCCATAAAATACATCGAAGAAATTTCACAGCTTCAATTAAGCATTTTTGAAAGCTGAAACAGGCAGATGGATAAATTAAAGTTCAGGGGGGGGGGGATCGAAATACCTAGCGCCCCTTAAAAAAAGGAAAAAGTCGCCATATTGGTTAACTTAGACACAGTTTGCATGTCCCTCAAAGAAAGAGGGAGATATCACGTGATCCAAACAGCCTCATGGAAGAAAACCCGGGCAGCGCCGGGTATTATAGCTAGTCGATTCATAAAATAACACCCGATGGGTACTGCTACGATAGCGCGATCGGTAGAGGCATGGCGTGCGATACATGGGGCAATCTGACCTGCGGCACAATATGACATACCCCCCCCTTCCGTCTCTTCGAATAGCGCCATCTATATTCTGAAAGTCAAACTATTTGCAAATGGTCATTTTTGACGCTTCCAAAATGGACATATTTACCATTTTATCACGTCATGTTTGAGACATTCTATGACTTCCAAAAACGTTTTTATTGACGTCAGGCGACAGATTGGGCATCCGATGAGAAAAGAATCTTGTCCTGCATGGAAGCACGTGTGCAAAAATGCAACAGAGCTAATCACTTTGAGACCGTGTGCATGTCTATAGCGAAGGGCCAGATACAAGCAAAAGCGATCATCCAAAACTAAGCGGATCCGGCAAATCGGGTGAGACTTATCCTGAACTGGAAGACGAGTATGTAGAATTTGTGTCTTCGGTAAATACACATTCTGCAAAGTGTCAACGGACGAAGTGGTCTGTCCTATGTCTAAGTGGTGTTCCAGTTAGACACAGGGGCGTCCATCAACCTATTACCCAGGCTAAAAGTAGCACCGAATACAAATGTTTTGTCGTGTCGTCGCAAACTGAAAATGTGGAATAATTCGGAACTTATCGCAAGCGGGTCATGTAAAGCTGAGGTACATAATCCTAAGACTCGTTTGCGACACACCGTGGACTTTGTTATAGTCGACCAAGAACCGTCACCACTCCTGGGGCTTCCCATATGTGAAGCCATGAATTTGATATCTGTACAACACAGCAATTTCATCAGAGTTGCCAATGTTATGTTGGAGCCAGAACTGGAAAATGTATTTTCTGAAGGAGTCGCCGCAAATTTCCGGGACAAGTCAAGCTCAAAATGAATCAGGAAGTCGTCCCTGTAGTCACCCCTCCTCGAAAGCCACCTATCGCTCTCAGAGAAAAACTCGGGCAAGAGCTGTACCGCCTCATTGAACAAGGAATCATCAAGCGAGTAGTGGAGCCAACCAGCTGGGTGAATCAGTTCGTTATAGTTCCTAAACGAGATGGATCACTGAGACTTTGCATTGACCCCCTCTTCACCTGAACAAGGCTCTTCAAAAAGAACATTACACTCTTTCAACCATAGATGACGTGTTGCATGAACTGGCAGGGCCGACACATTCACAAAATGTAATCTGCTATAGGGTTTTCTGCATGTAGTTCTAGACGAAGAGTCATCACTTCTAACAACATTTCAGACTCCATTGGGACGCTTCCGTTAATGTAGACTTCCATTTGGCATCAAGATGGCTCCAGAAATCTTTCAGAGACGTATACACGAACTTTTGATTGACTTAGAAGGTGGCATAGCAGTAGCTGATGATTGTACATGACAGAGGAGAAGCAGATTATGATCTAGCGCCATTGTATCCTGGAGCTTCAGTGTGGCACCGGAAGACCAGAGACCGATTTGGGAAGAAGCCATACATATGTATACATATACATATACATGTATGTATTCGTCTGTGATGACGGACCTGCTACCTGTTTCTGTGGTGTTGGAACTTGGCATGGGGGTGAGTGATACCTCATGTTTGGTTGCTGGAGATTTAGGACCACTTCTTTTTGGCTTGTACTCAGGCTCTTGCATCTTAGGTAGGGATATCACATTGTCTTGGTGGTGACAGGCTGTCTGTGAAACTGTTTGCTTGATTTCCATATCTTGTTGGACACGCGGCTTAATGAATTGTCTGCTTCTTATCAACGTGGAGCCCTCATTTGTACGGATCTCATACGTGCGCGGACTGATCTGTTTTGTTATGCCGGCTTCTTCCCAGACAACCCAGGATAATGGATCTCACACGGTCACAAGATCGGGTGGCCTGGTAAAGCCTCTATCCAGGCCGACTTAACTCTTACAAATTATAAGAAACTTATAGTTTTCCCGTAAAGGGAGGAAGATGTTGAAGATGTTATTAATTTATGATCATTATGTTATAACGAGTCGCGGAATGGCAACAGCATGGGCGGAGATACGGCCCCCCCCCCCCCCCAGCGTCAAAAAGGTGTAGTTCACTGATCTAATTTATATATTTCTATATGAATTGACATCATCATCATCATGCCCCCCCAGAAATAATGCCCGTGCCCCTCCAGACTTCCAAGTCTATCTCCGCCTATGGGCAACAGTATGGCTTTCGAATGTCGGCGCGGTTGTTATGGTGACATATGTCTCTGCTGGATGTTTATTATTAGTTTTAGTTATGTTCTCGTTCGTAATCGATGTAGTCGCATCACTAAACCCGTTAGCGGACACTTTTGAATTCAGTGGAACAGGGCATCAATGTATTACGCAATAAATTAACAGAACCTTCCCTGTTAGCGGACAAAAGTCTCGGTCCCATGGTATCCATAATCGAGAGGTTCCACCTAATCAACATTAGCTTCACTGCAAGAAAATTTCTAGCAGAAACCAAATCAAGTCAGTAACATGTAGCTGAATTTCGCGTGCTATTTTGGCAGCTGTCATTGCTATTTTTGGAAAATTGAAATCCTCTTGATGGCTCTGGGATTCTCAACACTAGACACCTTCATAATCCACATCAGGACCAGAAATGTGTGTAAACACATTAAACAAATGCATGGTCTCCTGACGAAAGACGGTGGGCTAGACTAGGGGTTGCCAACCTGCGGCACTCGTGCTCGAAGTGACATGTCATGGCATCAGGAGCAAAGGCATACGCGTTGGGCATAAGGCGCTAGTGCTCCCTAAACCGCCAAAAAAATTTGAAAGATTCAAATGTTTTCGTGAAAAAATTAAAATGTCAAAAGAAAATACATTTTAGTATAATGTTTTAATCAATTTCAGTGTTTAAATGTTTTTTGAGGGTTGGTAACTCAAAATTTCTTGTGCTTCCCCTTCCCCAAAAGATCGTTCCTGCATACGCCCATGATCAGGAGTGGCACGCGAAGGTTTTCATCTCAAAAATTTAATAATTTTTTTCTCTATTTTAAAATTATCTTATGAATGGCTACTTCTTTCCCCATACATATGTATGGGGGGAGGGGGGAACTTTTCAAAAAGGGGGGGGGAACTGACCAAAAAAGCCGGGGGGGGGCGCGTAGCTCAGCCTCTTTAAAACATTTATTGGGAGTGCTCAAATGGCCTCATCCCCCCCTCCCCGGTTCCGGCTCCTACGGGTCCTTGGGTTGCCAACTTTTATCGATACGCACCTTAGAGGAAGTATAAGGGCTATATATCTCCTATAAAACGCACACACGTGATTACCATTACGAGGATATCTATAAATTGTAGAGAGGCTCTCCATCCAGCGGTTCTAAACATTTTTTATTTGGGGAGTGGGAGGGGGCTTCTTAAAATCTATTTCTATGGCGGAGCAATTCAAGCGTTTATTTTATATATTTTTTACTAAACTTACTTTTTTGTTTTATTTACCTGGCGTGTCCGCGGAACCTCTCGGATGTGCGTACTCACGAAGCCCCGGTTGGAAAACCACTGCGCTAAATCAGTGGATTATACAGTGTAAACCCCCCTGTCTTCAACAGAACCTGCATTAAGCGGAAACCTGTCTCTAACGCAAAAAAATCGTGGTTCCCGTGATTTCAATGTCAAAATACACATTGAAAAACCTGGATTAAATTTAAACGGAAAGGCAAATTTTACCCTTTAACAGAAATTTCACACAAATACTTCGACTGTTTCGTGACCAATTGTCCAAAGGATCATGGCCCCCACATAGTGGGGGCTGACAGGGCTCTAGCCCTGGGGCCCGGGACGATTATCATCATTTTTTTGCTTTTTCACGCTATAAATTAACTACAGAAGGGTCCCGTTAAAAGTTTGACCGAGGGGCCCGCAAAAGATCCCAGCCTAGGGGCCGCGCTACAGGATGTGGGGGCCATGCAAAGGATCATACAAAATATTAGTTCTTCGAAATTTTTAATGCCGATTTCTTGCCGATACGAGTTCTACTTCACCCACCCTTAGATTTGTACAAACCGTTACCGTACTTGATGCTGTGGTTTTTGAAATGCCACATGTAGTGAAACAGTTGCTTTCTGTGAAATTGTAACAAAATTTTTCTGTAAAGCAGGCTTTTCTACGGCTCTCGGAACAGGGAGCAACAGGCCTACAATGATAAAATTATTCAATCATTACACTTCACTCATAGTTAAAAAAACTGGTGGCAGATGGCAGCACTACACATAACAAGCATTACACAAAAACAAACTTCACGTCAGGTTTCACTACACTTACACGCACATTCCAACATGTACCAATTCGTTAGAGGTTCCGCAGAGGAATATGGACGACGCACTGTGGTGCGTTTTACGGAAAACGTGGTCAAAACTCTTTACTCGCCTTGAAATTCGTTGCATATTCTTGAAAACTGTTTGAAACAATAAATATTATGCTTTTTTAACGGCAGGGAACAGATTATATGGTTAAAGGGATTTTAAGGATATGAAATGGATAAAAAAAAGGATATGTTCGTATTATGGCTATTGATAGAATTGCGATAAAATCATAGCATGGATTCGTTCATGATATCTCATCATCATATACGTGACATTTGAATTACAGTAACATGTAAGAATATTGCTGAGATGCATTAAAAAACTTATAATAACACAAAAATGCTGCATAAAAAAATTGATCAAGAATTCAAAAAAAAATAACACGAAGTTAAAATAAGCATAAAACGTAATTTAAACACAGATATTTATAATAAAAAGTTTGTAATGGATTTAAAAATGTTTCGATTGTTGTCTGGGTGTAAAATCTTATGGTCACAACGGTATATTAATGTGTATTATAATAAAATTATGTCAGATTTATTAACAAATAGCTATAATACCCTGCGTTGCCCAGCTTTTCTCAATATACTGGGAGCACTGAAGTGACAAACAATTGTAAAGGAATAAACATGTCAGAGGCGCATTGTTAGGGAACCGCGGTAAACAAAGTAAACATTCCGAAAGTCATTGTTGAGGTCCAAGAACCATTGTGGCCCGACAATTTCGGGCATTTAACCTGTTTTGACGTAACCTATCGTTCAAGTCGGGTCCTGTTTCGTTTACGAGTATATGTAAAATTTGGAAACGATCGATCTAAAATTGTGGATTTGTAGAGAGAACATATACACTGACAGACACACAGAAAATCAATTTTATATATATACACTTACATATATAGATACAAAAATCTGCTTACGTAATACTTGAATGGCCCCTATATATATATATATATATAGAATTATTCAAGTTAGTAATTATTCAAGTTAAAATTATTATTCAAGTATTACGTAAGCAGATTTTTAGCCATTTTTGACCCCCCCCCCTTGTCAGCAAAAGTCAGCAAAAAACTGACCCCCCCCCGGCAGCAAAATTTCGTCAGCAGCTTAGAATATTTCATATCTTTAAAAAAGGTTGTTGATGACGTAAGCAACCTTCAAACCCCCCCTCGATGCTGACGTAACACTTGAATGACCCCATATGTAGATATTACTGAAATAGTCAAAACTAGTTTTGGATTATTGAAGACGTTTTGCGGTGTAATCTTAAATTTTTTCTTCGTTTTTTCCTTATGCTAAATATGAATGGATCATAAAAAATTATTAATTGATGCATCATATCTTCAGAATTTTTCCGAATTTATTTAAGTTTTTGATGTATTTGCGCTGTTTCCTTAATGAATCAGTTATTTTCCTTTTCTTTTTATTCTCTTATTAGTCCCATTAAATTCTGATATGTGTTCGCCACCGATTCCTTGTGTGTACAGTACTTCGCAGAAAATGAGAACGTTTGTTAAGACCAGTCGAGACTTGCAATTCATTCTTTTTGCGTTTTCTCGACACCCTTCAAATTTTCCTTAATTTAAGCATTTAAATTAAGGAAAAAGCTTAAAATTAGAGCTATGATCCTTCGTTAAAACTCTAATTTTTTTTCAGAGTGAAGCACCTTGAGTTTGAAACTAAAACAGACAAAAAAAATCTGAGGCATGTTTTTCATTTTTCACTGTCAAAGCTCAAATAATCTGCGGTCATTTTTAAAGAAATTTTTTCAACTTCAAATCTAT
This sequence comes from Pholcus phalangioides, assembly GCF_987345545.1. Classification (NCBI taxonomy): domain Eukaryota; kingdom Metazoa; phylum Arthropoda; class Arachnida; order Araneae; family Pholcidae; genus Pholcus; species Pholcus phalangioides. The sequence continues at coordinate 17,485,973 of NW_028301628.1, forward strand.
TCCGCCTTTGTACAGGGAAGCCTCAGCTATGGCATGTTGAAGAAAAGTCGCTGGGGTCAGTGGAGTAACAGATATTAGCAGCTGATTTCACCTTTTTCATAAACTAAACATGTTAAAATATGTTGAGAAATGAATTTCAGAAGGACACATCAGGTCATTTTTTTCTACCGCACTCAAAAAAATGAACTTTTTTAAAAAATGACTTCGTATTAACAATAATTTATTTTTTAATAAAAATACCAAAAACGAAATTCAAAATGTATTTCTAAATTGCTAATACACTTGTAAAAAAAGAAATAACTGCCTAAAATTTCCTGGAGAGCTACGAAATTTCTGAACGAAAGCGGCTTTGTAAAAGGTTTAGATTGATGTGCGGTATACTGCTACTTAAATCACCACATTGGAGCTCCTTCTGAGCGAAAACTAAGAGGTGATGAACGAAAAAAAACATACATCAGAAGCCGGGGTTTATTCCCTCTTCATCTGTGAAAAAATCAGGGCCGAACGGCAAAACTTTTTTTTGGGGTTTTGGACACGATTTTAGCAAAAACGTACATGTATGGTTTAGTAGTAGTAGGCTTTTCTACGGAATAAATCAGTGTAATGGTTCGATTTCCAAATGATATACAATGATTCAGTAAGGCCGGAATTAGAGGGAAGCGAAAGGGGAAGGGCAATTTCTCGGGTATCGAAATTTAGGAAGTGGGAAATTTTACGTGGGAAAAGCATCGAATTTTGCAGTTGTCGGGGCAGCGAAATCATGTTGTCCCCCCACCCCCACAAAAATCTTAGTTACGACCTTGGTGCTGAAGATTACACAAAAATTAAAAAAGATTCATAGAAATTAGGATTGTAACCTGAAAGAAATTATTTAAATTATTTCATCCTCAGACTTGAAACGCAAAAATCACAAACGGGGGGGGGGGGGAAAGTTAGAAAAATTTAAAAGTACGCCAAATGCATTGTAAGCGCTAAAAGCAGCTTCAAACCAACAGGTACATAGCAGAGAAATAACATACATTCTAAAAGAAACTGAATTTAAAATCAAATGTATTGAAAAATTCAATGAAAGTTTTACATCGTAGATAATGGTACTTTAGGAGCAAGAACTTACTTATCCATCGTAACTTTAATTGCAACTTTATTTTTATTATAATTGTTATTATTGATTATATTGATGTGATATATATGATGATATATATATTGATGTGATATATATGATGATATATATATTGATGTGATATATATGATGATATATATATTGATGTGATATATATATTGATGTGATATATATATTGATGTGATATATATGATGATATATATATATGATGATATATATATTGATGTGATATATATGATGATATATATATTGATGTGATATATATGATGATATATATATTGATGTGATATATATGATGATATATATATTGATGTGATATATATGATGACATATATATTGATGTGATATATATGATGATATATATATTGATGTGATATATATTGTATATTATATTATGTGATATGTATACAATGATAACAAAATTTGCTCTTGTTTTTGTTCTTCTTAATATTATTTGTTACTATTATTTCTTTTAGATGTTTTGTTAATTTTTTTACCATACTTTGAGAATTTTAACGTGTTGCTATTTTTTAATTTGTATTTTTAGTTCTATTATACAAATTAATAAATTTAAATAAATAATTGATATATTACACAACACATTAATTTGTCTTTCTTTACGTTGTGTTTTGTATATTACGTAATTTCCTTAATTATATAATATAATTTTTTTTCATTAATGATAAATATCTCACATTTTTTCCTTTCTAGTTTTTGTGTATACATAAAAATGAATAAATTTGACCTGAAGTGAAAAAGCCAGGGTTGGCAAGGTTTTGGACAGTACGGTAAAAACGATGGTAAATACCGTGGTTTTACCGTACTGTCCAAAACCTCCTATTTATAGCTATAAGTGAAAAACTTTGCCATTTGATGAAGAGGTAACTTCTATAATCAAATAATAAACTTTATATTATATAAATTATATTATATTATTAAAATTACACTAAATATAATAACATTTTGAAATTCAAAACAGTATGTGCAAAGGGTTATATGACTGATATCAGGTTATCAAACAATTGAAAACTGAACTGTCTTGAAGTTAAATATTAGATTTATAGAAACATGAAAGATACAAGAATGGGATAGAAATTTGTCACATGAAAATTAGTAAAAAGCAATAGATATGTGACAACAGAAGGAAATTAAACTTAAGTAATAATCGAACACTAATAATCAAGCGCAGCTGCGTCTTTTAACATTTGATAACACATAACTAATTTAGCTGCGTTATCTGTGCCAAAATTATTTCTAAGATAAAATTTGAAAATATTCTTTCAATTGATACATAACTTGGGGGGGGGGGGGACACGAAAATAAAAAAACGTGTTGAAGTGCATGTTCCCTGCCAGTGCGTGAAATAAGGAAGGCAGGGTCATGGCTCCAGTGGTGTAGATGGTAACATGCTTGCTCGATATGCAAGAGAGCCTGGGTTCGAGTCCCGGCGGAGACGTGATGACTTTTCTTTCCGAGTTCACCTCAGCATAATATCCGGAAAATAACTGTTTCCTTGATAGGATGCTTTATTTGAAGGCTAAGAATATAGGTCTCCAACGCAAAAATTTTCATAAATGGGGTGTACGAAGCTGGAAATGTTTAATAAATTTTCTTGATTTTATAGTCTTGTTTGAAAATTATAAGCGGTAAATTAGGAAGTTAAAAGGTGTTATTTGTAAATACAGACGTCATCAATGGGCAAAAAGCTTAGTGTTCTTACTGTAGTGTTTCTTTCCATTTGAAGAGAGGATACAAGTTTGGTGTGTTATAAAATTTTCTTTGAATTTCTAAAATCGTTCACAGGAAGACAAATTAATTGTCTAGAACGCGAGTAATTGAAAGAAAAATGATTAATCTTCCCTAAACAAATCGCCAAAGAGTATCCATAAATACTAAAAGTTGTTGAAGTGAGCAGAGCTCAGCTGTGAACGCTTGAGTTTCCATCAGTGGTTCTCAACCTTCTTAGTGCATATGCCAAGCAGATCAAGGGTACAGACTAAACAAAATGCTGAGCGAAACGGGCAGAGACCACAGAGGGCCCATCTGAGGGTCCCTCATGTATGGAAACAAAGTCCCTTTGATCAGGTCCAGTGCCAGGTGGCAAGTACTGAGGTGATATGAATAAAGTATGAGTCAAGCAGAGCCAATTGAGGGCCTTTCATGAATCGGCCGGCAAATAAATGAAGAGACCACAGAGGGCTCACCTGGGGGTCCCTCACTGATTTCAACGAAGCTCATTTGGCCGGTCTCAGTGGCGGCACGCAAAATCTGAATAGATAACAAAACTAACCTGTGTTGCATTGAAACCGAAACTGTCTTATCATGGACCATACATGTGAGAGGGCAAAAGCTGCGCCGCGTAGATTCAGCTTTTTTTCTGATACAAGCATGTGGCCATTTGAAGTTTGAGCAGTCACATACATTTTTCGCCAGAGCAGTGCGATCCGTTGCGGGTAAGTGACTATCATTGTGTGCCCGCAGTACATACTTAATTGAGAACTGCTCTGTTTTTGTGTGACGGGGTTTGAATTTTTTTTCTTCAAATATTCAAGGATCGTCTCTATTAAACGAGGTTTCTTGTATCGGAGGTAGCTCAGAATTGGCTTCCTCTGGTTGACCGCGAGATCCTTATTTTATTCATATTATTTTGCGTAATTGTTATCAAAACGTGTCAAAGAGAAACGTTTAATACTTTCACTGATCAAAAAATTAAATTAATTAGGAAAATATCTACCTATATATATATACTTTGACATGAAAAGCTGAAAAAAAAACAACATATTTATTGAATACATACGGATGTATTTTTATTTGTATGTATTGTTTTGTTCGGTTAACTGTGAGCCTTAATTTTTATCAAGCAAAGGAGAAGGCTGCAGTACTCTATAAATAGGAGCCTTTTAAAATAATAATGCTTCATATGATTTGATATTCTGCTGTCTTTTCAGCTGCAAAACTTTCATTTATTTGTACTATTGCACTTGATACTGGTAATGTGCATCAGAATTAACGTGATCCTCACGTATTCCCAAGATGTCTTTATGATCTGTCCAGGGAATTTGTTAGCAGACCGAGCTGGGATTCGAACGCAGACCTGCACATAGTCAGAAGTTAGTCCCTTAACTACTCGACTGCCAGGTGACTAAGGAAGCCTTACAATGTTCATGAATAACCGATTATTAAGTCTCCCCCTCGAACTTTGCGTACGGTATTTTTTGCGAGGGTAGCTGGAACAAATGTCCCAATTTATTGTCAAAAAACAGCTAATTTATTAATTGTAACATTAGTTACTACGAGCAATTTCTTAAGTAAGTGTGTTGCTTATTGAAAAAATATAATTTTTAATTAATTTAAATTTTAAATTTAAAGTTTTAACTAATTTAAAGTTACAATAAATTTTAATTTTGAATTAATTTTTTTCAAAATTTTAATTTTTATATTTTAAGCATGTTTGGCGTCTGCGGACACTAGGTTGAACCTCACTGATTGAAACCTTCACTGTAAAAATTCGCCCTCCCACCACATCACCCTGGATAAGCGCCTGTATTCAATAGACATTTTTTCAAATACGTAGAACTATAGATTACTGTGTTCTTGATGCTTGAATAGTCTTCATCTGATCACGGTTGCCGTGATCTTTCTCTCATAGTCTTTCGGGGTTGTCTTACCCGGAAATTAGTTCTCACAGTTTTCCAAGATCTTTATTCCCGTGGTCCAAGAGCTTGATAAACGCCCTGGAACCAGGGGCGTTGGAAGTGTTTCGAACTTCTGGGTGCTCGCCTTGATCTTTTGATAAGAATTTTTTTTGTTTTTGAATCAATACAGTGGGTGCTCAGACCTATGCTATAAATTACAGTGGGTACTCGAGCACTCACAGCAGCCCAATTTGCGACGCCACTGCCTTTAAACGGTTGAAAAGTTACGATCATTTTTTTTCCTTTTTTTTCCCAAGACAAGAAATGTTCACGATAAATCACTGACTAGTTTAAAGACACACGAATAGTTTACTTTTACACTTTCTTGTCTCATTTTGATGCTTCTAAGAAAAAACTTATTCGTTTCGAACGTTGTGTAGCAACACACGGTAGTATGGTGCTACACAACGTAGTATTACTTGTATTTTCTCTCACATGGCTCTATCTAATCGAACTGTGAACGTTTTCCTAAGTTCTACTTAATCATTTACGTCTTACAAATTATGGTGAAGGGAGTGATATAAAGCTTGCTAGTCAAGATGCCAAGTAACAGCGACCATATACTTCCAGTCGCACGCGATATCAGCGAGCTATTAGAATGTCACATGCAACGTAATCACACCCAAGAAATACAGGGTGGCCATTCGTGTATTGTTTCTTCCGATAGCGGTTTTTTTCGGAAGCACGACACGGGGGGTTAACATGAGTTAACATGTTATGTGACTGAGAAGAAGGGGGACGAAGAGGTCGGTGTTTGAGTTAAGAGACTGATTTTTCAGAAAAACTGGTGCATGAAAACAGAACAGTTACTGTTGACGCTTTTCGATTCGACTGATGGAGTTCGATAAAAGAGAAAAAAAAACAATTCATAGTTCACTCGCAGCAATTATTGCTCAGCTCTTACATGACACTGTGTACTATATACTCACGAGTATTAAGCATGCGGTAAACATGTTGTTTGAACGGAATAAGAGGTCTAAGGGAAAAGAATGAGAAATCAATGTACTTATGTCACGTTGACGTGAGAAACGACTTCGGCGAAGCTTGTTTGATTTGATAATCGCGTTTTATCGAAAGCTTGCTGCCCGTTTTCGAACTCTTTACCCGTGATAGAATAGCGGCAGCTAGCCAGGATTGTCCCCTTTCGAGTAAAAATAACTTACACCCAAACGAATAGATATTGAAACGGAACCGGCTAGCGGAAATTATCTCGGTAAAAGAATTTTCATTTGGTTTGAAGGTATCTGTTTCATAACAAGGTAGGTCCGATCAAATGCTTAAATGCTTTATTACAATATTGTTTTGTTTTTAATTCACATTTTTCTCGGAAAGATGTCTTCGTAATTAAAAAGAAATTTATGATTTTAAAAGCAGTGATCGAAGAACCTAAAGATTCAAACGGCAGGAATTTTATGAACTCTCTTAGGTGGAGTGCCAGTTATCATTTGATCCATTCTCAATCCCTTTTACGTACAAGGTTTCGAAAACCATTTTGGACGATGTCCAGTTAAACTAGCAGAAATAAAAATCTAAAACAGTGGTATAACTATTTACACATGGGAAACGAAGGAAAAAACGGAGGTTTCCGTTAATTCTTCCTCTCTCAGCTACCCTCTCCCTAAGTATGTTACATTGTATCTTTAATCGTCAAACCGCAGTGAGGTTGAAAAGATAATGCTGAGGGGGAAGGAAAAGAAAAAAATTCACATGGTTATTAATGAAGAGTCACGGAGGAAAAAGAGAGAAAGAGTTTGAACTTCCTTCCATTTACACAGGGACGAGGTATCTCGTTCTCCGTGATCGTTGAGGGGTTAAAAAAGTTCAGGATTACGAGAGTACACCCAAAAGTACCAGGAATTTTTTTTAGGAGTTGTATTCACAATTGTATGCAATAGGTAACGCCCCTAACGTATTTCAAAAGATTGGGGTTGGCTGTGTCATAGACACGGACGTTTTGACGTGAATAAATTTTTTCGTGCCTTGAATCCCATGGTAGGTACCGACATAATGAAATTATGCCATCATCATCGGCTTCGTCTTTGGAATAGCTAACTAATGATACCAATGTCGTCTATTTTCGTTGTGAACTGCTCGAGTTATAGTGGAAAACGATTTATTACGAATCAAAGCTGTGGGCCTGATGCCCAGACGGAAAGATATATTAAGACCGGAGTAATATCATTGGATTTGTCTTTGCAATGTGCACTTCACGATACCATTGCTTTTGATTGCGTACTTTATGAGAGATGTGAACAGTCAAAGAGAATTTCATTTCGTCACACAACTTTTTGTGAATACTCCCAATATCGTCAGATGATTTAAAATGTTTTTTTTTTTTTAATCTTTTGTCACAAGAAATATCTCCCTGTTCACCACACAGTATAACCTAAGGACATATGTAATGGTACAATCAGCACATTCCTACACATTTTCCGTGGAAAATATACAAAAGAAAAACAATTTTTAAAAAGAAAAAAAAGTAAAATATACAGGGTTATTATAAAAAAGCTATCCCGACATATGGGCCCCTAACTATCATACCATTCACAGAAAGTGAATGAAATTTTGGCATAAGGTATTTTGAGGTATGCGCTCAAGAATAATATGGAAAACAACAGTGTCACTCTAACAGTTACGGTTACAGTGAGAAAATTTCGAAAATATCAAATGGCAACACCAAGTTTTTTGTATTGGAATGCGATCTCCATACTGAAAAACACTAAATAGCGTTGGAATGGCACCTGTAGCACGAAAATCCCCAGAGCTAGGCAAGGAAAAAGTAAAAAGGACTTTGCCGTGCACCAGAGCATTAATGTTCGTTTCATTCATCACACCGTTTCTTTGGCTGAGATCCCAGCCTGATTAGTCCTCCACAAGGTCATGTGGAAAATTTGTGAAACACAATAAATATTGGTTTTTATATCCTTATTGGTTGTCCTCACTTTTAGCCTATCTACCGCCGGTGATTTTCATGCTACAGTTGCCGTTCGAACGCTATTTAGAGTTTTTCACAATGGAGATCACATTCCAATACAAAAAACTTGGTGTTGCCATTTGATATTTTAGAAATTTTCTCACTGTAACCTTAACTGTTAGAGTGACACTGTTGTTTTCCATATCATTCTTGAGAGCATACATCAAAATACCTTATGCCAAAATTTCATTCACTTTCTGTGAATGGTATGATAGTTAGGGGCCCATATGTCGGGATAGTTTTTTTATAATAACCCTGTATAATAATAAAATAATAAAAATAATAAAAACAGTAATAATAATAATGTAAAAAATAATAACGAAAAAAAAAACAACCAATAATTATAAAAGAAAAAAAAAACTGGTAAAAGTAATGAAAGGAAAAGAAAAAGGAAAAAGGGGTGGAAGGAGCTAAAAACAAAAGTTGCAAGCATCTATATATATATATAAATACTTGAAAACAAAAAATTAGAATACAAATACTTAAGAGAGAAAACGAAATAATACAGTCGAACTCCGATTTAACGCCACCATTCGTCCCGAATAATTTTGGCGATGCAACAAGTGTAGCGTTATATCAGATTGTAGTCAGAATAGCTTTTTAGAGAAGCTCTATTGCATGAATTCACACCTTCATTACGAACTATTGCATCTCATATGTCTCATTAATATCACTCCATAAATAAAATAACCTATTTTATATGCATTTAATTTTTTAAGATGAGGAAATTCGCGAAATTGTAAACATCGCATCGGCTACAATTACTTAGACATTTCTTGATATTGAACATAACAAAACCATATTCTCTGAAATCATTTTAATTCAACATAAATTTAGCATTTTATAGGTAAAAAAACAAAATAAACAAAGGGAAATAATGGCAGAATTACTTTTAGTCCGTATTGGTTTTATGATCACAAATTTCTCATTTTTTAGATATTGAAAGAACAACTCTTTTCGACGTGATTGAATGGAGCAAATCTAAGGAGATGATTTCTTTTTGATATGATGATGACTTTTTGTATACACCCAAACAATAGTTGGCGTTATAACGAGTTGACGCTAAGCGGGATAGGTGCTATAACGGGGTTGATGTATATAAATATGATAGAAACAGCACGAAAGAAAGAAAACAGTAGCCTCAGTCCTTTATGGAATGTACAAATTTTCGAAGGGCACACAGAGTGTCTTTTGAGTACACCAATTCTGATGGTACATGTGGTCGATGGATTCACAGCTTCCGCAGAACGCGTGCGATCGCAGTTCTCTGAGTTTTCACATTTGAACACTCGAAGAGCTGATGTTCGGAAAGACGTATTCACGTCAAAAAACGTCATGAAAAATTGTTGTGAGCGGAAAACGTTTTTAACAAGAGTTGATGAGAATAAGTTAGAGTTGGAACCACGAAAGAGTATGTGGAAATGTATGTGGAAAGAGTATGTGTACTAAACGGAAAACGTTTTGAGTGGGAACGTTATAAGCGGGATCAACTGTTTTGCATATTTTATTACCCTTGAAAGTAAGGTTATCATATCTTGATTTTTGATGTCAATCTAAGCGTCCTCAAGCCAGGTCCACACTCGCACCAAGATTCGTCACGGGCAAGTAGTGTGGCCTTCAAACCAAGGGATACTCAGGCTACATCACCATACAGCAAGCAATATTGGCTCATTGTGCTTACGGACCAGGTATTTTTAGCAATTTATTTATTAATAAAACATACATTACACACAAAATACAATACAATCATAACAAGTGTGGCCGTTCCACCAATGGCAATGATCGTTAAATGATGGAGGCTGGAAGGTATCCAAAGGCTGGTCGAACAGAATGATCAGTTCCTTCCAGCTTCCACTTCAGTGGTTTTCAAACTTTTGTCACCCGTGGATCCCAAACCCAATTCATGATTCGTCTGCGGCTCTCCAGATTAGGTAGCAATACAAATACAAGGCCACAACAGGCAAAATGCCCAACGAGGTGGCTGAGAAAAAGATGTCCATAACAAGTCATATATTTCTAAAATACAGCAACCCCCCCCCCAATTAAAAATTCAATTATAAAAACTAAAAACTATACATATAATGATAAAATATTATACATTGGCCATAAAAAATATTCATGGTTGTCTCATTCTAAGTATGAATAGCTTCTCGATTGACCCCAACATGTTTATCGTATTTCTTTTTAAACGTGTGGATTGTGTTAAAATTCACTACTTCCGGGGGTAAGCTGTTCCATTTATTAATAGCCTTATTAGAGAAAAATTACCTGTGATACCACTATCGATTATATCGATCGTCCATTACCAATCGATGGTGTCCCCTTGTAAAGGCAGTCGAGTAACGGCGAATTACAATCCTGTTGAAAGTCTTGAACACTTCGATCATATCCACCCGACACCAGCGTTTTTTGAAAGTGAACATGTTCATAAAAATGAAGTCTCTCTTAGTAAACTTTTCCCCGACTTCTTGTCGACTGTAGGTCCTCGGCTGTACTTCTACTGCGATTTCATGGCAAAATAACTGGGTTCTAAGCTCCCAAAAGGAAAACAAAAAAACCACTTTATTTCATTTATTTTATCCAACTTCTCCCACGAAACCGTCAGGTCTCTTCGGTACAAACTTTCACCCTACCCCTACTTTTTCCGAATGTCCTTTTTCTCGTGACGTCTGCTTCTCCCAGGCCTTCTTCCACTTCTTTTCTCCTGAACCTTACACATCCCATCACTTTTTAAATGATGATGATGCTTCAAGAGTGTATCGAACTCGATTTCTCAACGGCAACCGTGACAGGGCGCCGGCATTACCTTGCATATCCCCATTTCGGGTGCCCTGGGTCAAATGACGCTATCCGGTAGGCGAGCGTTGTATCGTGTGGCGGCGGCCATACCTCCCTTGATCGGCAAATACTATTTGTTCATCCAAGAGGGTGGTGGTCGCCACCGGCATAAGCGAAGGATGACCTTTCCTTGCCGATTCCATGGGCACACCGTTGTTGGCGATCGAAGACTTAGCCGGTTGGCTTTTGGCTTTCTCGGTCTTCGGTTGCCGGTTCGTAGTGCCAAGAGCCCAACAAGAAGTGCTTAATAACAGTGACTCATGCACAGATTCTGCTATGAACCATGAGGATCCTTATAATGTTGTATATCCGTTGCAATGTCTTTTCTGTTGATGTTCATATTGATTTCCACTGATTTCTGTTATGTATGTTCACAGTTCTGTTTTAATCTATGTCTAATATATAGTTCAACGAGGAATTCATTTTAGCAAGATGAAGAGCGGTGGAGTGTTTGTGACTCTTACGGTTGATTCCTTTTGCAAATGGACACGAAAATAATCGCCAGTCCAATTGCTTGGATGTTTCCTGCCTGGACGGGAACCGGTTGGGTGCCGATCTCCTCCTGTTGACAGGATGTCCATTGTCGTATCGTTTCGAGTTCATCTTCTTGAGCTGCGGACGTGTCCCGATTGGTCTTGTACACGTCTGAGAGGAGAGGTGAAGTCGGCGCCTTCTTCAGCGATCGCTCTCTGGGCGGATTCGTGGGTCTTGTACTCGACGAGGGCGAACGTCTTCTTCATCACGTTCCTATTGACGTAGAGGCAGCGCTTCGTACAGACATCCGGTATCTTAGATGCTCGATTGACGACTGTCACGTCGACGACTTCACCGTGCTCTGACATAAACTGCGATACGAACTGGGGTGTCACTTCCTCGGACGTCATGTTGCAGACCAGGGTCATTTTAGCGCATCTGGTGTCCTCGAAAGCCGGTATGGGCACGATCCGGCGCACTTTAGTATCTTCTTCGTTGACTTGGAGTTTGTTCGAGTTCCTGAGATAGTACCGGACGACCCTCAAGTCCATAGTCAGGGTCTTGACCTTCCTGAAGGATGAGACCAATCTCAGACTGATGTAGCCCTACTTGTTCCTCCGAACGTGTTTCAGCAGGAAGTTGTTTTTCATGATGTTGAAGTCGGTGAAGTAGCTCTCGACTTGGGCTACGATCCTCTCTTCAAGTTCTTTGTTAGATATGTCAAAATCGCTGTTATTGCTGTCGTTGGACTTTGTCTTTCTGTTTGCGATCGGCACCGGAATCGGCAGATGAGGTACACACATCGCCCTTACGGCTTGGCTCATTGATCGGACTTGGAACTTGTAAATTTCCCAAGAGTGCATCGTATGCCATCGGACATATTAACATTTCATTTATCAAGTGACTCGACACTGCGCAAGTAATCGACACGTAAGTAAGTTGACACATTAATATCGACACGTTAATACATGCAAGTAATTGCACCCGTGTTTGCCGACGCTGATCTTCATCATGCATAATTTCAGAGGGGCTATCTTGCTTTTACCAAATGCGGACTCGATCCTTATTCTCTCCCCTCGCCTTCATTGTCTTCTATCTCAACCAAATCCGATCTAACGATTGAGATATGGGCTCCGGAATCGACTACGCTTCTTATTGTCTTCTGATTACATCTCAAACTCACGGTCTGTGGTGTGTCACACCAACAACAGCTGCCGGCACAGTGATACGTGCTGTTAGGACTGTGGTTTCTTCAATCGTGTACCTCTCTTCTGTCTGGACAGAGTTCGCCTGGGTTCTGCTCAATGGCTCCTGCTGACCTTTTGTAGGACAAAACCTTGGTATATCGCCTTCTGCTCTACACGCACAACAAGTGACTGCGGCTCTATTTCTGGTCGTCGCCTTAGGCGGAAAGGACTCAACCTGAAGTCTCTGGTTGCCGTTGGCTTTCCATCTTGGACTTTGATGAACCGGTCTCAGGGTCCTCGTTCTGTCACTAAGGAAGGGTGTCTTCAGAGTCCTCTTTACATCATCGAAGCAATCTAGTTTCTCCGATAGCTCACTTGGAGAAACCATATCACACCATTCGTTCAGATAATGTTCCTTAAAATCTGCTGGGACGCGTTTTTTCATTTGATCGGCGATGATTAGTTGCTCAAATGTCATAACCCACAAAGCCAACGTCCACCCATCGAAGTAGGTACACAACTCGTGGTAGAAGTCTCTTCAGGTGTCCTCTTGATTTTTGAAACGTGAAGAAAACATCTGCCGAAACCTCTCAGGGGTGAGTTTGAATCTTCTCTATATAATAATTCTTTAACTTTATTATAGTCCTGTACCTTCTCTTCCGGCTCGTAGGCAATTAACTTTTTCATTTCGTAGGGAAGAAGTCCCAAGAGCTCAGTTAACCAATCTTCCCATGCCACGCGACGAGCTTGCCGCTCGAACAGCACCTGGTACAGACTTCTTCCATCTTGAATTTTTGCATCATGGTCTGGAAATCCTGGCTAGGGGTTCTGCCGTGCTCAGCCTGATTATACTCCTCTCTTCTGGTTCCTGTCTCGATCCTCAGTCTTTCGAGTTCATGTTCCATCTCCCTTTCTCTATCTTTACGCCGCTCCTCCATCTCTTCTCTCTCTTTCCTATTGCCTATGATCGTTTTCAGCATCTCTCTGCATGTCACTTCGTTGTACACTTCACTTTTGTGTATGACATTCGTTAATTGCATTAAAATGAACTCCGGTCGAACTTCTACCCCCAAGTTGGCGGCCATGGTCTCCAAATCTTCCTTGTTCCCTTTTGTCAAACACGATATCTTTATTTATCGTCTCGATACCGCCGCACAATACTTGCTTCTCTTCCCTAGGCAGGATTGCTCATCTCAGCACCGTAGTCGGGTTGACTTCAGGGGGGGGGGAACCAGCGTTGGAGCTCGAATCTGCTGCTATCCTTCTATGCGAACCGGGGTGGTTTCACCGTGGCTCTGGACACTATTCTTCTTCTAATTCACCTCACAGTCTTGAGTCGTTGAAGTCCCGATCCTACCGGCTGCGTCAGTAAACTTCCCCCGACTTCTTCTTGTCGACCGTAGATCCTCGGCTGTACTTCTGCTGCGATTTCATCAGAGCTTTACTTTATATAATACATGTACTTTACATGCACTTTATATAGTAGGTATTTTCCCCTTATAAAAGAACCACTTTAAAGCACAAAAGGGCACAAAAATCGATATCTCCAGCTCACAACTACGCCCCTGACAAAGATTAGCAACGCCCCTATGAACCACGATGCACATCATGGGAAACACTGTTCCAACTCAAGTCAAAGGTGACCACGCCTTCCTTCCCGATCTTCCAATACGTCTGGCCTTATATTTGTCGAATAACGCCAACGGTCACAACACTGAGAAAATCACCATATTGCAAGCA